>NC_091016.1:84030496-84652996 GCF_041296385.1 Aphelocoma coerulescens | reverse complement strand
ACCCTTATGCAGCACTGAACAATGGGTGAATTTGGGGAACAAGATGGAGCCCCTGCCCTGGAGAGATTACATTTGTAGCAGTCAAACACTCTGAGGCAGAACAAGCACCCAGAAAGGTTTATAGCTTTTTATCATAACACAGGTGGCTGCACTGCCAGATGTACAATGCAGAATTACTCTTCTTATTATCCTAACTTTGTTTAGAATTGAAAATGCATTGTTGTAACAATCTCTCAATTTTAAATGGAACAAGGTATTGTTCAAAATTAATGTTAACCTCAGAGATGCCAAGCATGCTGAGTTTCATGACACTTCCTTTAATACTCTCCTTTCTCTGCATGAGTTTAAAATTTGACCTCAAAGAGCTATTTTAAAAAGAGAAGGACTATACTATCTTTAAATTTTCTAGAGTCTGGATTTCACTAATCCTGACTTCAGACATCAAAGAGCAAGGATATATTAGATTCCCCAAGGAACTCATTTAATTGCGTGAGTATCTATAACATATAGTTTTTCTTTCTGTTATTGTTTTATTTTTCTTTTCAGCTCAGAACTTTTTCTGCTTTGATTTTTTTTTTTTTTACATGAAAAATATAGGATTCTACTCACTTAAAAAAATACAATATCAGAAATCAAAGAATCCCTTCAGTTTGCATGAGAAAAAATACTGAAATGGTTTCTGAATTGAATCAAAATTTCTGCAACACAGCTGAAGACAGCTGGTATGCTACAAGGAACTCTCCTCCCATCCACAGTGCTTTCAGTATGCATACCTCTTCCTCAAACAACCTCTTCTTTTGAATACCTCAACTTTTTCTCAAATCCTTTCAAGTGGACAGCTTGAAAATCTGAACACATCCTTGCAATCTGGACAGTATTTTTGCACACAGGAAAATCTAAATACCAAATGATTCTGGCACGGAATCCAGTAGTTCAAAGAGAAATTCCAACACCTCTTTTAGAGAAGCATGGCCTTTAATTAAGGAACACTGATATGAGCAAATTTTTAAGGCAATTCTTCCAATTTTCACAGTGTTTTCTTCAACTTCTATCAAACATTCACTTTTGAAGAAGACGCAATTAACGGATGTTCCAGCAGTAAGGAAGTCCTTATAAATTTTCAGACACCTCCTGGTTTGTGTCAGAAATGAATGGTTAGTTTGCAGCTTCATAAATTAGTTACATTGAACAATTTCCACCCCTGCAACTTGTGCTGTGAGGAATGCAGTGACAGATAGATTCTGTGCTGTGTTTGCCTATGAGATGATTTTCTTGAAGTCTCATAATGAGTTGTATTTGGCAGGATTAATGAGTATTATAATGGCAAATGGATGTTCGCAGCTCAGTTGTGTTCCATCACATAGTAACATGGGGTTTCTGGTCCCTTGGAGGCCATAATTGGTGGCATTAATGCAGTTTTTAATTATGCTTCTCGAAAAAATGAATTGAGACCAAAACAAAAGCTAAGTGTTCATCTCTCTGTAGTGCTGTGTGGTGTAAACACAAGACCATTGCTGTCTCTGATATCCGTGTTTTGAATTAGGCTGATGGGAGAGGAATTGTACAGGATATTTGGCTGAAACTTGATTTGGGAATATTTGTATTTTTACACTGTTAAATAGCTTTTTAATTATAAGATGCAGGGGGTATTTTTCCCCAGAGAGACTGATCAAAATAGCATGTTGTACTCTGAACTGTTTGCATAGTAGATTACATTATTCCAAATGCAGCTTTGTAGCCACAGTGAGTGTCCTTAGGTCTTCATTTACAGATCAAGAGAGGGTGTGAATCCTCCTCACTTTCCCAGAATGCCCATGCATGAAAGCATTTTGGTGAGTGATGAGTCTCTGCCTACAACCGTGTACCACATGGTAGGTTGGATTTATCTGCAGGGTCTAGAGGCCAATAGCTCAGCATCTTCCACAAGCTTTTCCCAATATCAAAAACATAACTGTCTATGTAAGAGTGAAAAACAAAAAATTCAAATAAATAAATAAATAAATGGATTCCTAAGGAAATTATGTCAGAAAATAATAAAATGTAAAAGTAAATGTAAAATGTAAGTCTAAAATGTAAAACAAAATCTGGTGGTTCTTATAAGAGTGACATCACTACTGTTTCATTCTCATGGAACTATGGATAAATCAAAAGGTAAAACAGAGAGGCTTAATTAAATGGTTAATTAAATAGTTACATAATATTTATTTAATGGTCTATCTGATTTCCTGCCATGCTCTTTAACATTTTCCTCCAGTCTGTCGCAGTGTTGTAGAAGAGATAATGTAAGTAGAATTGCCATTTCTTATGTGGTACATTAAATTGGGATTACCTCCTGATCCAGGCATCTCTTTTTTATGTCAGCCTTGGTGAATGTAACTCACTTTTGATCCTGGTAGTTTTCCATTAAATTCACAATATATCAATAGCGATATATGAATCATTTGTGTAGGCTCCTATCACTTTATATTGTTCCCAAAGCACTAGAATGCATAAGGCAAAAGTCTGCATGTAGGTTAGGCTTCCAGATATTTACTTGACGGTGAAGAGACCTTTTAGTCTTACTCTGTTGATAAAGGAGATGTGGGATCAACCCCAGGTACATATGTAAATTCCTTTGTGCTAAAGTGGTCAAAACAGGAAAATGAGGGGGTTTTTTTGTTTGGTTTGGTTTTTTTACTTTTTATTTTGTTTTTATTCTTGAAGTAGTGTGTGTCATTTCATGCATACAGGTTGTAAAGAAACCAGATGACAATATATTCCAGATGACAGACAATGTCTAGGAGAACTTCAAATGCTTTTCTTCTGTCAAATGGACTTACTAGTTCTCCATTGACTGTATAATGGGAACTCGCACACCTGAACCTGCAAAAACCTACAATACTTAAATTTAAGTTTTTTAATCTCTAACACATTCTAAGTGAAATTAACTTACTAGCATCTGTCTGCAAAACCACCAGTTTCTTGACTGATGGATAGATTGGGAGCAATTTGAGTTCTTATTACTGTTATTATTATTATTTGTATAATCACAAGTGGAAGCCCCCATCTTTGTGCTGTGCAAGGTTCAAGTAAGAAATAAACCATAATATGAGGAATATGAGATGCATAACAGGACAATGACAAAACCATCAAATAACATCACACTCCAAGATCATATGAAGCTAAACAACCTACTCTGGGTTTAATAAGAATGTTTGAGGCACTGGACAAATAACTGTGCTTGGAAAATCCACTATAGCACTTCAGGGTTTCCTGATGTGTTCCTCCATCCTACTGCTCTTTACAGGAGGGTCCCTAACCTGTGTGTGCAGGAAGATCTATGTTCTCTGAAACCAGCAAGGGGTCACAGCAGTCACCACATTTGTTCCCATGGTTTAAAAGGAGATGGGTCCTTATCACCCTTTTCTTTCTGAGTGCCATCTGAATATTCCAGATAAGTCATCTCTACTTTAAAAGTTCCTGTTTCTTCTTTAACACACTCAATAGAAAAATATATATGGACGTCATGCTATGAGATTAAAAGCAAAGTCACAAACTGTAAATAAAAAGTTAAATGTAATTTTAGAGCTCTGAAGGCTCTGGTGCATAGGAGAAAAAACTGCTGGTAGGCTCTGAGCCCTGCTCCCACAGCAGCCCTTCTGCCCTGCTTGGGTCTCAGGGAAATGTACATCCTCTTTTCACCCTCTCTGCCTTCCTCTCATTTCAGAGCCTTTTCCTGTCCTTTATCCTGCATCTTTGCTGGCCTGTACTTCTGGCATGGCATATCTGTTTTTTTTCACATGTTCCAACACAGTGAATTCAAATTCCTCTGCCCTTTGGAGTGGTTTCATCAACAAATGCAATTGCAGTTGATGAACCTTTTTCCTGCTAAAACAAAGCCATCATTCTTTAAAATGATGGTTGTAGTATTACAACAGTCACTGGATTTCCCTGATTGCCAAAAACGCTGACTCCTGAGGAACGTGTCCCAGCCTCCTTAGACAGGTTCATGTCTCCTTTCCCCAGAATAATACACTAAGGTGAATGCTGCTGAATTGATCCTTGCAGATTTTCTTGGATTTCTGCATTGAGCACAAAGTTTCAGTCTTGTGAAACACTGAGGAGAAAACACAATTTCACCTTTTCTCTTTGCCCTTCTTATCCCTCATTATCTTTTACCTTTTGTGTGGGACAATCAGACTATGGGGGCTGCCACCTGCTGCCTACTGCTCCATGAGCAGAGAAAACTGCAGTCACAAACTTAAGCCAGCCACTCCTTCTGCTTTCCAAAAATTGCTAAATTAAAATAGCTCAGTGTAGAATATCCTATCACAAATATTACTTTAAGTATAAGCTATTTAATATTCATAAAACCAGTACTGACCTTCAGCATCTTTTATAATAAACTCTGGCTCTTACTTCCAAGAGTTTGAAGCCTAAGAGACTCCTAAGGTTTGGTTTGAATTTTGGCCCAAAGAATGAGAGCAAACATTATATTGAATATAATCTCCAGATCCAAATGCACCTAGCCTTTTCAGAAAGGTCTTCCTAGACCCCAATTCTGCCTGCTAACCCAAAAGGCTATTTTCACTTCTGTTATTGCCAGGGCGGGCCTAATGAGCCATACCAGCGGTGGAAGTTAACACAATACCGCTATCAGCTCTTTTTTCTGGATGTGCTAACTCCTTATACAAAAACAGCCCTGCAGAAGAAACTCACTCTCCTTTTACAGTTAATGATACTGTAAAATGCTGAAAGAAGATAAGGTGTCCTGGGTTATAAAAGTGATCAATAGCAAGCAATCAGGAGGCCAAAGCTCTTAATGTTTATTTTACAGGGTAAGAAGTTATAGGGAATGCTAGCTAGCTGGATAAAAGCACAATCTAGCTGTTGGGGTGTTATTCAGTAGTTAATTCATCCTAGGACTGGATTAACTTTGAAAATGAAAAAGTTGCTTCTCTAGTCATGGAGGATGGTTTGTAGGCCCCCATAAATCAGGCAGAAAGCTGCTAAGGGTGGAGAGGCTTATGTATATGAAGTCTCAACCTCATGAGGCTTGTACCTGCTTATCAGAAAAAGAAAAAAAATCTGAAGGCGAATAAGTCAGCTACATGCAGAAACAAAATATATGATCTTATGCACTGCGGATAAACAAAATCTCTGGGAAAGAAGAAGTGTTCAATACGCAGCAAAAAATATGTATCAAAATGAAAAATATTATCTGACATTGGAAAGGAGACTGCAGCAGGATTTCTTTTAAGCATAATGTAACATTAGGTCTTTGGCAAAAAGACCTAACTTTAATTATCAATGCCCTCGTCAGTCTGTTCAGGCTCTGCTTTACTATGCATAATGCAGTCAAATCTCTACACATCTTTTTTTCGGTGACTTGATTCCATTGTGTATATTTGAGCAAAATCATCTGCACATTTTTTACAGTGGGCTGGATCTGTGTGGTCTTTACTCTCTCATCAGAAAATAAATCTCACATAATATCAGTAGAGCAGGCTACGGTAAAACCAGTCACCTCCCATTTGCATTAACATTGCTTGTTTATTTTATCCAATGCCTTTTGCACATTTAGCATATTTTAAAGTATATGTCAGCCATATTATAATGCTTTCCCTCTACACAAGTACCACAGATATAAATCCTTTATATGCTTTCTCCGAACTCACTTACAAATGCCTATTGAAAATGTCCATTTAAATGATGGTAATGATAGTGGAGTCTAATATGCAGGAAGATTTTCTTATTATCTTATTTTGAGAGTATTTTATTAATAACATATTGATATAAAAGATAAGAACATTTTACCTCCATAAATTTGTATGTGCAATTTGTTCTTTTCACTGCACAAACGTATTTAGGATGCCACTCAGTAGTACTGATTGAATATTTATTTAAACAAATATCAGTATTACCCAACTAGCTGGAAAATCCATGAGTTTGGTTTTGATAGCAGAGCATTTCTCAAAAATTTATGTGTGCATGCAAATGTTGGTGCTTTGGATATAGGCTAAAGTATTTGCTTTATATGTATTATTTTGTTTGAATACAAGGAAGCTGGTTTGATTTGTATGTTTCCCCCTTATAGAATTGTTCCAAGGCTCTGTCAGAGATCACGTAGAGTAATTTTTCCCATCAATCTTTGCTGTGCAGCCATGCACGAATGCAGTAGGAAAAAGGGGGCAGAAATCAAATCACTTAATTGCAGCATTTTTCATCTACATCTTTTGTTTTATGGTGGTAAAGGCCCCGAAGTAGCCTACCATGATTCATGGCTGTCACTGCTGCCGTTAGCAGTTCAATCTTTCATTCTAGGCATTTTGGTACTGAAAGTACCTACACAATTACTTTGATGAATATGACTTGTTTGTTTTTTTCCCCATTTTTAGCAGAGAGAGGTTGTGCTTAATACAGACATTTAAATAAGATAGTATTCATGCCCGCTGCATCTGCACTGTTTCCAAAGTTGTGCATGCAGTTTATGAATATGAGCATTTTTCCAAGGGAATATAAGTATGCTAAACTTACTGATTTTTTTAACCCCTCCTGTTAATAAGTTCATATCATCAAAAAATAGCTAATACTCCTTCCATAAAAAAGGAATAATCACCTCAGCTCTGACACTGAAAACTTCCTTTAAATCTTAATATTTTATTTTTTTGGGAGGGTGGTACAACAAAGACAGTGAAGCAGGGCCCATATTACTGCTCATAAAAGTAATTTTTCTTTTGTGGTTTACATGTGTGTCATAGAAAGTGATTAGTAATTTAATATTAGGAGAAGCTTCAGTAATGGTATCAAATATTCTGGTCTGTCAAAAAGAACAAAGATTTCAGAAAAGTGTTATTTTTTTTTAACTCTGTGCTCTCCATATTAAATACACTCTTTTTTTGAGACAGGAAGGAGGCATGATTTTGGGGTTTTATTATCTCATTCTAAATCAAATTCCTAGCATATATTTTGGCATGGGAATCCACTGAGAAGACAAATGCACATCTTTTAGGCTAGAATATAATAATTTTTGGTGTGAAAACAGTTATTTGTATGAATCCTCAAAGAAAAGGAATCTATCCTTCATCAAAAATGGTCATTTCAATTCAATAGAAGGAGCTCTGTTCCCTGTCTTATATTTGAAACCCAGGGCTCTATTTTATTTCTGTTCCTATTAATTTATTTTATTGTGGTGTTTTCTTCAAATTACCAGTACAAAGTTATTTATGTCTGATGCCCACATAGTCAGCCAGAAGGCAGGGGATGCCTGCACTGTACAATAGTAATTCTGGTCAATGTGCTCAGGACTACAGTGTTGCATTGATATGGAATTCTCTTTTTGAAAGGCCAACATTAGAGCCAGGCTCAAAAGCATCTTAGGCTTAAATGTAAAGAACTCTTATAATGAAATAAAACCGCCATAAAACATGAATATAAATCTTGTAGCTGGAATTCAAAAAGGGAATTAAAGCAAATTTCATAGAATCATGACCATGACCCAAAATGTGCCACATAACCTGTCCGCCCCAGACTTGTAGAGTGAAAAGAGTTTGACAGAGGTGCACTAGAGGCTGCTGCTTTCAAAATGACTTTCACATAGGCTATTCAGTTTCACCAACTCTGTTACAGAGGCATAATTACACCAGGGTGAGCAGATTACTGGGGGACTTACTACAGCAGTAAAATTGAGCATCTGCAGAAGTACTCATGGGAGAAACTTGAATATTAACCATTGAGGATGTGGCAGTCAGTTAAAAGGTTGGTGATTTCCTGCTGAAAAAGCTGGGGATAAAAACAGTAGGTGAGTGCAAATCTCTGAGAATCACAACTTTGGGGTATAGAAATAACAAGATGGTCACCTTCTATTACACCAGACAGTGGCACTATCCCTCAAAACTAGCAAAACATCCTTCTGAATTGGTGCCTTTGAGGGTATATCCTCCTCTGGAGCTGATTTCACTTTCTGATGTCACTGTCATAAGCAACTGTGCAGACAGTGAAATAAAATCATGGTAAAACACTGGAACGAGTGGTTAGTCATTCAGATTCATCATAACATGGTTGGTGTTTGCCTTCTCATTGCTGTTTGGTTCACAGACTATTGCTGGATTTAAAGAAGCAGCAGCCATTCCATCTGTGTGAACATCACTGTGTGTATACTACTGTCAAAGTGTCAGGGTAAATGGATGTAGGAGTATATGACATTAAAGGAAGAAAGGCAATTAACTTCATATTTTCTTTATTAAACACAGATTTTTAACTGAGAATTAGCAGTACTTATGTAGTACAACAAAACAGTAAACCCAATCCTGATCCTTCAGAATCTTGCAAAATGTACAGCTCTTCCATATGAGCAGACTTCTTCAAATCTTGGTGGCACTGAGATACACGTAGGGATTGTTAGCTGGATCTAACTGGGGCAGCAGTTCAGAACTAAAAAGTAATGACATGCTCCTCAGGCAGAAACACTTGGCTTTGCAGATCACACCTAAAGTCACTGTCAGGATAAAATGGCATTCATGCATTGGGTTCTTCACCTAAGGCATGAAACTACTGTGGGCAAAGCATCAACAGTCTAATCCCAGCTGGACTAGCTCTGAGTTAGTTGAATTAACTGTTTCTGTCTTTATACTTTTATACTTGGTGGTCTTTGATTTCAGGACTGCACTCCAGGTCTGCAACTTGGTATTCCACCCCAAACAGGAGCACAGTGGAGTCTACTTTACATTGCTCTGTGGGAAAAAACCAAACTACCAAAAGCCCCAATAAACCTAAATGATTAGGAGCCTTTGCAAAAGCCTCAGAAGTCTTTAAGTTCCTGATGGTGAGAGAGGTACCTAGAAAAATTTTCAGTAGTCATTAGGGAGATAATCTCTGTTAATTTTAATTGGAATTAGGAATTTAGCATGCTTTTGACAGTCCCACTAGGTAGCTCTCTCCTGATACTACTTCATAAATACATTCTGCCTTAGATGCTACTTTAAAAATATGGTCCTTTGAAAAAACATGGTGACTTCAAAAATATATAATCACTCATGTTTTTGTAATACTGTATGCACATCCAACTATTAAAATAACACATGGAAATACACATGAATAGGCAGAACTGTGCAAATAAATTAATATTGAGTTATCAGTTTGAATTTTTGAGAGCAGAAGAATTTTCTCTTGTGACTCTCTCTAAAGTTAGTAACCAATCATTATTTCCCCATAAGTTATTTTAAATTTGCTTTAAAGAAAACAGTTAAACATAGTAATGGGACAAAAGAAATTGAACATGCTTATTTCCATGAATGATACCTCCAAACGTTACCTATGGGATGTGTCTTCCCAGTTCTCAGGCAAGGAAGGACATACTAGACTTATAATTTTCTTGAAGTCCATGGACTGATCATTGCACACAATAACAAAGCTCAAAGCACCCCAGGAATGGAAGAGACCACTGAATGAATGTGTTGGCAAACGTAGCAAATGGTGAAAATTACAGGTTGGTTGGAAGTCACCTAAAGTAAAACAAGTGTATTTTTTCATGGGGAAACCAAGGGGTGGGTCAGCCTGCAGGAAAGCTGGCAACACGGGTACATCTGACTGCAACAACGTCTTATTGATGAGGGAATTAGGACAAGTTGTAGGACCAGTGCAGAGATGCAGCTGCTGTCAGATGGGTACCTAGTTTCCCCTTCAGAAACGACTTGCCAAAAACTGAATTTAGCCCTCCCTTCCTCATAGCCAGCCCACACTCTGCCTGCTTTTATTTGAGGTGGAAGAGGCAGGTGGGAGGGTCCAGAGAAATTGCACTTTGATGGTTCCTTCCCAAGTATCATCAGGTGTGTGCCACACCTCCACCTCCCAGCCACATGAAAGGGGTCTTTTTATGTTTTGGATCCCTGTGTGGTTACAAAATGGGGAGTAGTGTCCAGGCTGGTATGCAAAGACTGATATGGTATTAAGCTGCTAAGTAGTGAGGTGATAAAGCCAGCATTACTTACGAGGTTTAAATTCCATGCTGTAGTGATAACTAGGTAACCATCCAGGGAGAGTACCACATTCGATGGAATAGCACAGAAAGGCTTAGATCTAAAAGTAAACTCACATTGTACTCAAATACAGAGTAAGTCAAAGCATGTGGGCTGCTTTGTGAAGCAGATGGATAAAAATGTGGTTAAGAGAGGAAGATGATTTGGATGTTGGAGAGGGGGCTGGCAGGCTGCCTATGTTAGTGATGCTAAGGAGTGCTGGAACACTTGATAATTTCAGAGCAAGTTAGTTTGCCACAGCTTACAACCTGCTCAGCGCTGGGGAGAGAGCTTGTTCTGTCTTCTCATCAGTATGTGATATGGAATAATCACAGTGGTTACCTAACAGTGATGAAAAGCTGCAACAGCTAAGGGAAGGAGACTGCAAATCTGATTGAATGTGGGCATTTCAGGTTTGGAAATATGTGCTACCTACTAAAATGAGCTATCGACTAATTCTGAAAGAAATGTTATATGGGCTTAATGTTCATCTTCATCCACACTATAATGAGAAGGATTAGACTGGCTTCCATATGTGGAATATTTATTTCAGCAATACAGGAAAATGTATTTCCCTAATATTTTTTCTGTATGCACAAGGCCTTAAATTTTACAGATGTGATTAATGTTTTAATTTGCTGTTCTAGTGGGATACAAGTTTACCATACAATATAAATTACTTACAAAGAAATTTGCTTATATGGAGTTTAATTCATATGCTGTTTAGCCACCATGTGTGGCATAGCTTTGCCTTCTCTATGGGACAAGCAGTTGTGCAATTGATTTGCAAAATAAAAAACAGTCGGGTTGCACAGACAACAACCTAAACCAGAGCATTTATGAAGCAAACTTGTGCCATAATTAGTGCTTATTTTAACATGAATTAGTAAATGGGATATTAATTACAAGTTGTGAATTGGATTCCTGACACGAATCATTCTGATTAGCCAATATTTTTAAAAAATTGTCTTGTCTATTACATCCATTTTTGTAGATCTCATTTACAGAGCAAAAAAATGACAAATTAAATACATGCCCCAAATTGTGTAAATCATCATAGTTCTTAGGTTAATTGTTTCAGGATCCCTGGAATATGAATCCAACCACTGACTGTGATAATAATTAAATTTTAAAAAAGCACTGTCTCAGAATGTGTTTTATTTTTATTTACTTTTCATCAAACAGCTGAAAATTACACAACCTTGGAATGGTTTAAACTGACACATGCTCTTTAGTCTACCAGTGGTGAAGATTAAGTCCGTGACTGTTCCTGGGGCACCAAAGATACCTGGACTCTGCAAGACGAGGCAGAGGAGCTACAGACAGCATATGAAGTGACAACAGTGACTTAAAGCCTGTATCATTTGGGTACAGCGGTTTTGATGCACCAAATTATTTTACTAGCTCTAATGTGAATAAACTTTCTGTCTGGGGAGCCAAAGACTTTTGTTAATGGGCTTGCACCTTCAGAACACATCAAGAGCTGTACCCTCTGAAGAAGTATCCCCCAGTAAGAACCCTTGTTCAGAACTTTATTTTGTAATCTAATATAACTTTTCTAACCACTTTTCATGTCAAATACATCAGCAATGTTCGGCTGTTATGGGAAATTAAATGGAAAGCTCCCCGGCCTGAAATGTTGCAGGCATTTCCAACCTCCTTTACAAAAATGGAAAGACAAAATACCAGTAGTATTTTGGGATAAATGTTATTTTCATTGAAATCCAGAGGAGTCTTACTTCTGATTTCAGCAGACAAAGGATGTATCATTTTTTTAGGAGTCTTACATCTAAGAGAGATCCCATGTAATTTTTCATGGGGAAGACAGGTGGACCAAAATTGAGGTACATCTCCTCATCAGGTAGAGATGCTGGTCTAGTGACCATGCCCTTGGAGACAATGAACTCTGTTTTACACTTGTAATAATTTTCCAGTGTCCAAAATCTGAGGTAGTAGAGGTTTTCACTTAAATATCAGGGAAGATAAACTTACACTAAGTGTTAGAAGCAAAATTTCTCCCTTACTGGCCCACAAAGAGTATCACTGCTCTGCTAGACCACATGATGACCCTCCACCTTTCTCCATTCTCTCCTTTCAAACAGGGTGTGAACACCAGTGTGTTCATCTGTGCTACAGCCAAGGTAACCTGATTTTATCTATTCACCACATGTACAGCCATTATGTGTACAGAGTAATTAACAAAGCCAATATGGTCAGAGAAAATACAAAACAGAAACTCTTTTGTTTCTGTAACTACTTCAGTAGGAGAATGGAACATGTTTTCAAGCCTTGTCCTATCTAATGCAATGTAAATACAGCATTCAGCATTTTTGTCCATTTCATTAAGCACTGCTCATTTCAATATAAGCCTTATTAGCTAATTAAACTATTTAATTAGTTATACTTGAGTTGCATTAAATTGCAATCACTTGCATCTGTTTTAATAGAGGATGTACTTTATATGTGTCCACAAATGTTGGCATAAAATATTATTCCAGCTATCATCCAGTGTAACTGGACAGCTTTCCTGAACATTTCAGTAAGTAATCCTAATTCTTTCTAAATAGCTGCATGCTAATAATCACATTGCAGAAACATCACATGAATAATGACATTAAACACTAAGTTAATGGTGAGGATATGGGCTAACATGGACAAGACTTGGGTTAAAATGGATTTTACTTCACACATTTCAGGGTACATTATATATATAGGGATATGTGTCCTTATACACAGAAATTTATCTCTACCTAAACTCTAGCTTTCCTATTCCCTAATACTCTACATTTATTTTTTACTTGGCAGAAAAATCTAGTCTTTTATATGGCCTAATGTCATGTGACATCAAGGGAATTTGACAAGGGATATAGGACATTTCACCAGTCTGACTTAGTGCAGACTGACTAAAACACAGCCCTGGTGTTCATTCTCTTTAAGTGCTCTTTGATAGTCTCAAAAAGAGCAGAGTAGGACAGCAGTATACACTCACCACCTCAGAGGTATGCATTGAGATTTCAGTCCAGTTGCATGAATGTAGGCATTAGAGGTCATTGGAGATCCCTAATGGTCATCCAGCTGGCCTCTAGCTGCCAGGCTAAAGGGCTGATCAGCTCTGTATATTCTGTATATTGCAGGCTAGCTCCACATGCAGCTTTATAAAGTCCATAATCAAAACTCATCGAGTATTATAGCTTTCCTATTGTACCATGAATAGCTGAGAGACTCGTTTGTACTCTTGTTTAGGACCAAAGGCAGCAACACAAATGTGGACCTGATTTAGGTCTTAGAAATGAACAGTTACTGTGTTTGTTCTGTAACTTTGCCATTACTCTTTCCTTTATTAAGAACACTCAGACAAACCTCCGTCAACCAAAGACATTATTACATTCAGCAAAACAGACTATTACATATGGAATAAGAGATGCCTGGGACTTATTTCCAGACTATAGTGTCAGAATCTTAAAATCTGTGCCACAGATCAGGGCAGAGCGGGTTGTAATTAGATGGTTTTTAAGGTCTCTTCCAACCCAAGCCATTCTATGACTCTATGGTCAAGTTGACATAATTTTTAGTCAGGCCTTAAGAATTCTGGACCAATCTCTTTGCTGTCGGCATGATTGTCTAAGCATTCCTGTAGGTTTGAGTTTTGGTTTACATTTTTTTCCAATACAGAACCCATGGTCAGCTTTAAAACTGCAGAATTTTAGGGTGTTTTTTGTCTTCCTGTTACTCTTGGATTCGTTCTGTCTCTGGGGTTTTGATCATCAGTGGTGCCTGGGTAGGTAGAATGAAACTCAGTTCCCTCCCTCCTCATCTTTGCAAGAAGGATGGGTAGGTGAAGGACCATTGAGGTAGGGAAAGACCATCTGGGGCATTGCCTAGAGCAAATCAGCCAACCCCACATGTTACAATGACCTTTTTGAAGGAAGAAAAGAATGGTAATCATTGCAGGCCATTCAATTCTGAGAGGAATGGACGGCCCAACATGCTGACAGGACCCATCCCAAAGGGAAGTCTCCTGCCTCCCTGGGGCCAAGGTGAAGAACATTACGAAGAAACTCCCTGATCTGGTACAACCCTCTGATCATTACCCCCCTATTAGTTCTCCAGGCTGGTAGTGATGGGGTTGAAGGAAGAAGTCGCAAGAGAATCAAAAAGGATTTCGTGGTACTGGGGCATTTGGCCAAAGGAGTAGGTGCACAGATGTACTCAATTCTTTCAGTAACAGGGGCAAATACAGTAAGGAGTAGGAAAACTAGCCTGATTAATACATGGCTTAGAGGCTGGTGCTATAGCTGGAAATTTTTGGGGTTTTGGCCATGGGGATGTTTGTTTACAGGGCTGAAGGGCTGCTGATGACAAATTGGGTCCACCAGTCTCAGAAAAGTAAAAGGGTTATGACCCATGAGATGGTGGGGCTGATTGAGAGGCCTTTAAATAGGTTTGAAGTGGATACAGCCAGGCCCACTAGCGATGAGCCTAAATGTGGCTGGCCTGTGTCCAGTGCACCACTGCAAGCAGCATGGTCAGTAAACATGAGGAGCTGGAAGCCAAAGTGCAACAGGGAAGCTAAGATATTGTTATGATCACAGAAATGTGATGGAATGACTGTCACAACTGGAGGGCTGCAACAGATGGCTACAAGCTCTTTAGAAGAGATAGGTGGAGCAGGAGAGGCAGTCGGGTGGCTCTTTACATTAGGGATTGTTCTGATGGTATTGAAATCACTGATGATGATGACAAGGTTTAGTGCCTGTGGGTAAAGGTCAGGGGGAAGGTCAGCAGGTTGGATGTCCTGGTAGGAATCTGTTACAGACCACTTAACCAGGGTGCACAGGCAGATGGTGCATTCTACAGCAGAGAGAAGGCACTCTATGAGGTTCCTAGAGTGTGTGGAAGATAACGGCCTGATAGCTAGTGAGTGAGCCTACCAGCGGTGGTGCCCTGCTAGACCTCTTGTTTGTGAACAGAGAAGGATTTGTGGGTGCTGTTGGAGGCTGTCTTGGGCACAGTGATCACAAATGATTCTGTTTTCAATACTAGGTGAACTTAGAAGGGGTGCCAGCAGAAGTGCCACCTTGGACTTCCAGCAAACAGATTTTGGCCTATTTAGGAGATTGATTGATAGAGCCCCTTGGGAGTCAGTCCTGGAAGGCAAAGGAGTCCAGGAAGGCTGGAGGTGATTTAAAAGGAGATCTTAAAGATACTGGAGCTGGCTGTCCCTGTGTGTCACAAGACAAGCCAGCAGGGAAAAAGAATGGCCTGGTTAAAGAGAAAACTTAGGCTGGAACTCAGGGGATAAAAAAAGACTGTATCATCTCTGGAAGGAGGGGCAGGTACCTTGGGGGAATTACACGGATGTTGTAAAGTTAGGTAGGAAAAAATGAGAAGGGCCAACCTAGAACTTAATTTGGCATCTACGATTAAAGACAACAAAAAAAAAGTTTCTATAAATAAATTGGCAACAAAAGGAGGGCTAATCCTCCCTTTTGAGAAAAGCCGCAAAAAGAGGCTTCATCCTTTGCTGGACGCAGGGGGTAGCATCATTTCAGGGGATGAGGAAAAGGCTGAGGAGCTTAATGCCTTCATTGCCTCAGTCTTTAATACCAAAACCAGTTGTCCTCAATATACCCAGCTCCCAGAGCCAGAAATTAGTAATGGGCAGCTGAGTGAAGCCTCCATAACACAGGAGGAAACGGTTAGAGACCAGTTATGCCAATTAGACACCCACAAATCTATGAGCCCAGATGGGATGCACCCAAGAGTAATGAGAAAACTGGTGAAAGTGTTTGCCAAGCCAGTTTTAATCACTTACTAGCAGCCCTGGTTAACCAGAAGAGTCCCAGTTGTTTCCCCTTTCAAAGATAAAGGTAGTACTGCAAATTGCCCAGCTGTATTCTTTGTATCTTTTGTAAGCTTGTAATGCAACATTTCTTGAGAGTAGCAGGGATTTTTTTTCAAGGATGTGGGGACAATCATCACAACTTCTTCCTGACTGTGCATCTTATGTGTGATACTAGCATTAGCTAACTCCTCGTGTGGAGGTAAGCACTCTCATATACTCTCTTAGTAGAGAGTGCTCTGAAATCATCTTTTCTGAGTGAGTTTTTTTGGCTGTTTTTCAGAGACCAAGTTGGATTTATTCTGGATGAAAGTCTGTTCTTCAGCATCCTAATCCAGAAAGCCAGAAAGAACAAGTGTTATTCATTTGTAACATTCTAACTGATCTAAACTCTCTTTCCTTGATTTGAATTCCAAATATCGAAAGCACCCTACATGCTTTAATTGATGCTGTTTAAAAGTAAGGCATCTGGATATTTAGGTTTTACTTTCATCATACTATTTTTTAAAACCAAAATTGCAAAATATTTTTTTTAAAAGACCCCATGTTTTGGCATCATCAGTGAGAACAAAGTCTTATCCAGACAACAAGTGGGAGAACCAAGGTGCTGGAGACCCACACCATTAGCTGTAATCACTCGGATGCTTCAAATCTGGGGACCCAAGAGCTAAATAGTCATTTTAGTCTAAGGGCGAAGGAGGAGTTTATTTCCACAATGAATTATTAATTTTCCTTTTAGGCTCAATCCAGTTCAAGTCGTGTTAGTTGAAGTTTCCCCACCATGTGGGCTTGCTTTTTAGTTGTGGGAAGAAAATGGGTAAAATAAGCTTGGATTTTCAGAAACCTGTGTAACAACTACTCATGTTCTCAGGTCGTTTGGGTCCTGAATATGTGGGCAACTTTGGTAACTGGCTAGGGAAACTAATGTCTATGGCAAAAGTTGCTTAATTAATTCTGAAAATGGAACTGCTGAAAATTGGAGATTTTAGGCAGATTTAGTGTAATTTGTGAGCCAAATCTTTCAAAAAAAGAAAATAAAGAATGAAAATGAAAATATTGTTGCAGTCTTCAATATAGAGCTGTAAGTCAATGATATAAAGAAGGATTCATGTTAATTGTGGTACAAATTTGGTATGTTTTGTCTTGCTCTATAAATTTCAGAAGGTCCAAGAAGCTTTGGGAAGGTGGTTATGTTTTTTTTAAAAAAACCATTTCTATTCTAAAGTATACAGTATATAGGAAACTTGGCACATATTAAGAAATAATAATAAAAAATCCCGTCAGAAATACATGTTAGGTGCCAGCAGGTTGTGTACAGCAAGCCAAGTGCAAAATATAATCAGAAGTCTGATGCTGACATCCAGAAGGAGTGAAGTATGTTGAGATCTTCTTAAAAAATGACAAAAAACTTCTTTGAAAAACAAATGACAAATGTAAAAAGGAGCACTCATTCATCAGCTAATTTTGTTTCCCCTGAGACTCCACAAATATAACAAATCTATATAACTGACTTCAGTAAATATGCTCTAGCAAATAAGTATCATTTATACTGCATGATCTGCACTCTTTTTCTGAAGCATTTGTGTCTTTATACATCACAGTGGGTACACCAGTTGAAGAGCAGGTAGCATTGTCTTGAAGACCGCAATTCATTTTTAGCTAACTAATTTGCAAATATTCTGACAATTTGTGTCAGCATAGAAGTGACAGAAGTAATGTTCTATAAATGTTGCAAAAATTTGAGGATTGTAGAATGGAGAAACATTTTTTTTTACAAATAAAATCATCCAAGTTGGAAAAAAGAGACCTAGGCAGATATGTATATATATATGAAATACAATCTTAGTGCGTAAATTCCATCCTGAGAATTTTAACTATGTAAAAATGTGATACAGATATTGTATTTCTAGTACTTTTTCTTCCTTCTTATCGAGTTATTTATATCAGAAAAAGCTGTAAAGTTCTCCTTGTTTTTGATATAACATATTTGAGTCACCAAAATAACCCCCACTGACTGTGATGAGCCGTTAAAATATAACCTCAAAAGTTAACAAGGCTTGTTTGTTAAAGAATATGAACCTTTGTGACTAAGTGTTTTGGAGAAGGAGATAATAATGGAAAATATCTTTGCTATCGCAAAGAATTGAAAAAGTTTTGTGTTTCTTAATTTCAGTAGTTTTTTGCTTTACAAGAATTCAGACATTCAGTACGTAGAACTACCATCAATATATAACTATGCTAAATATATGGAAGCAAAAGGTGGATGAAGCAGAGTAATTATTACTTGTATATGAATTTTTCATGAGTAACACAAATTATGGAAGTCACTAGTTTTACAATATCCTTGACTATATCCAAATTTGCTGTGATTCAATCATATTTTCTCCAAAGCTGTTACAAAAATCATGTCATTAAATATAAGGATTTATGCTAGCTGAATGATAATGCTATATCTACAAATAAAAAAACAATCACAACAAATACAATTTCACAACAAAAATAAAGCCTCCTTTTTCTCATCCTTTGTCCTGTGTTTCTCCTTCTGTAATAATGGATGAACACCTGCAGAGGTGTAGGTTAATACAGTGCTAGAACTGTTGTAAGGCAAGAATAACCAATAACATAATCAGATGAACAGAAGAAAGAAAGTAGAATGGTAAAATAACTGTGCACATACACAACACACTTTGCCTCCAATATGTGCTAGTCCTCTTGTGTACTTAAGCCAGGTCACTGATAGTCTCTGCTCTGGATTGAACCAGTGACCTAAGTGAAAAGCTGACGGGGCCACTGCTGGTAATCTAACTTGGAAATTCAGACATTGGTATGATGTGGAAGATGATATGGCCTTTTTTAGCACCATGGGGTCAACAGTAGTCTAACCAATGTCTCTATTTTAGAAAGCAATTCCATTTTGAGTGTAGCACTGCCTGAAAGACAAAATTAAGTGCCTCTTTATAATGATTATATTCTGTCTTCTCTAAGAATTGAGGTGCAAATATGTTTAATTACTAGCAATTTTAAAAAAGCATTTATTTTTTCTCTCATTTCTAAGTGGATTTGATCCAGAAAGAACAGTTATACCCAAGAGATCACACTGCATTGATTTATGGGTCCTTTTATATAGCAGGCAATCCTCCTAATCAGGAGAAACCATTGTGATTTTTATGATTTACAATACAATGAAGCAAAACTTAATAGTACATAGGCAACATGCAAACTGTTATCTTCATGCCTTACTTCCTCCCCCTAGCCCTGATAAGTGCTAGAAAAGGGACTTTTTCTTTTCCCAACAACTATATCCCTGTGAAAGCAACAGCTTCATTAATTAATCACTGTTTTAGGGAAGAGGGGAATAGCAGAGTCTACTGCTTAGTGCCCACCAGTGATAAATACTCCAGCTTTTTGTTTATTGTATTTGTGTTCTGGTAACCTTTGGTTTTACATATAAATATATATGTAAAGAGCAATAGTGCTGCATATGTCTTTCCTCAAAAATATTGTCTGGTAGAATCACTGCTCCTGGAGGATTGTGGTAATATTGCACAGAGATTACATAGTTACTTAATAATTTCCCAGGGATAGAAGCAGAACCAGCAATACTTTAATGCAAACTTGCGTTGCAGTGCACTTCATAATCTATTCTTTTGAGTAGGACTCCAGAAAATTTATGCAGCACCTGGAGTGTTAAATACTTTCATCTACTCCAGGGAAGGTTAAAAATGAGGAACTATGTGAAAGTCTAAACATGAATATAATAAAGGCCAGTCCTCAAGACATATTGAAATTAACACAATGCCAAACAAACCCAAAATGTACAGGCAAGGTTGCAGCCGGGATGTATATGCTTGAGTTTGCATACAGTGCTCAAGAGCTCTGATTTCAAAGATAAGGATTGGAGTAAGTGCATACTTTTATATAACATACAAGAAGACTAATTATTTTTATACAAGACACTAATGCTCAGAACTGGAGGAGACTGAATGGAGACCTCATTGCAGTCTATAGCTTCCTCACAAGGGGAAGAGGAGGGGCAGGCAGTGACCTCTTCTCTGTGGCGACTGGTGACAGGACACAAGGAAATAGCCTGAAGTTGTGTCAGGGGAGGTTTAGGTTGCATATTAGAAAAATTCTAATTCTTCATCCAGGGGATGGCTGGGCACTGGAACAGGCTCCCCAGGGAAGTGGTCACAACACCAGCCTGAGAGAGTTCAAGAAACATTTGGACAATGCCCTTGGGCACATGTTGTGACTCTTGGGGTGTCCGTGCAGGGCCAGGAGTTGTACTGAATGATCCTCATGGGTCCCTTCCAACTCAGCATATTCTCTGATTCTGTGATTCGGGATTATTCATGTGGCTGCCTACACCACCTGTTACTGGGCCCAATAGCCCAGCCAGCTGAAGGCTACATGCTGCAATGGCCTTCACCCTCTGTGCAGGTCCCTCCAATGTCTGAACACTCAACAAGCACAAGGTCTGCTGGCAGGACCCAAGTGAGGGGTGAAACATCCTCTTCAATGGACTGCTGTGTGTGCAGGAGCACTTGAGCTCTCTCACGGACTCTTAAAAGTACATCCTGATGATGAGACAAGGTTTATGTCATACTTCCCTCCCAACCCCCAAGCTTTCCAGAACACTTTTAGAATCATTTAGGTTGGAAAATTTAGGTAGAATCATCAAGTCCAACAGTTGACTACACCTTGTCCCTAAATGTCATGTCTACACACCTTTTAAATACCTCCAGCCATGGTGACTCCACTGCTTCCCTGGCCAGCCTGTTCCAATGCTTGACAATCCTCTTGGTAGAAGAAGTATTTCCCAATGTCCAGTCTAAACCTCCCCTGATGCAGCTTCAGGCCGTTTCTTCTTGTCCTATCACTTGTTACTCAGGAGAAGAGACCAACCCCCACCCCATCTCAATCTCCTTTCAGAGTAAGATTCCCCTCTGAGCCTCCTTTTCTCCAGGCTTAACAACCCCAGCTGCCTCAGCTGCTTCTCACAACCTTTGTTCACTAGACCCTTCACCAGCTTCATTGCTCTTTGGACACACATTGATCATGTTTAGTCTGCCCCAGCAAAATCTCTCTCTGGAGTGAGAAAGTGAGATTGCTCCTGAAACCAAACCAGATTTGGAATGCAGCTCTGGTGTATCCAGCATTGAAGTCCAGGCATTTGGGCACAAGGTATCTTAAAGGCCTTTGACTCACTTTTTGAATTGGGGTGGGAGATAGCGACGAGTATCTTTAAGCCCTATTTTTTGGTCTTGCAGTGTAAGGAAAGTAATTGCCACCACTCGGTCTGTCTCAGGCTGTTGTAAATTGTTTTCTCCCACTCTTTTTTTCAGCAGACCAGAACTGACACAAGCTGTGGGATAAAGTGCTCATGCAGTTTTGCACCAACTGAATCCCTATTGCAACAGTGTTTAAGGTTTTATTAATCTTATCCCCCTCAGCCCCAGGACATGCTATTTAAAGTTGATTTTTTTTCTCCCTTTGAAAACTCTAAGAAGACTTCTCAGCCTCTCAGCTGGGTGATTTAAAATGAAATAGCTTCTTAATGTATGGACATTTATAGTCATTGGAAATCTCCATATATGATAAAGTCCAAATGCTAATTTATGTTCCTTGATCTCACACTGAGAAGATACAAAGAACTTCAGCTCTGCCGTTTCAAGGAGTGTCCATGTGCTGATGAGCAGTACTTGAATGACCAGTCCTCAGAAGAAGCCACAGAACTATGTCAGTGACAGTTCTTTGTTGCTGATAAGGATGGTTGTTCTATTCAGAACCTCTTTGAATGCTTTACAAGAGCTGGTAGAGCAAGTAGGACAGATGTATGTCCAAGCATTGAACATGAACAAACTTGAAAAGCTCATGATCCAACCATTACAGATAGGTCTTTTCCTACATCTGAGGAAAGAAGAGCTGAATGACAGAGCAGAGTAAAACTGTGAAAACTACAAGAAGAAATATGAATGCATTTGATGTGAGTGTCTGGGATGAATAATCAAAATTATTTGTAGTGGAATTTTTTGTAAGTAAGATGATGAGGGATTTTTGATTTTTATTCTTTGCAGGTCACCTCAGAGTTAAGGGTGAAGACAGTCTTTCCACCACAATTTAATCTAAGACACAACAAAAATAAGACCACCTAAGGAAAGGGAGAATTCTTGCTGAATTCTGAATTGGTAAGATGGATTTTGCCTTTCACCTAGGCTGTTTATATCTACTATGGCTCAAAGCAATGTTTCTGTTCTTTTGAGGCTCTATTTCTTTTGCTGACTTTCAGCCTCAAAATATTTGGTTCGATCTCTGACGTGCAAAATTTCTTGCCTTCATTAGGTTTGACTTTGAGACACTATTAAGGAAACAGTCTTCTTTCTCGTCAAAGAGGAAAAATAAACATTCCTAATTGCATTGACAGTACTGCATAGATTTTAATTTTAAATACTAGCAGTAGTAGTGCAGTAATGAAAGTTATCCTACATGTGTAACTCATCTCTGAAGAATTTAAAGGGACAAATCATGAATAGGCTTTCTGACTGCAGACAGGCATGAGGTGAATATGTTTACTGGCTTTCTCTATAATATTTATTTGGCTTAAATTTTTTTTCTGGTGCTTAAATCCAGAAATGGTCTTCTCTTTTAGCTTTTTATGTGGGACAAATTATTTTGAAGCTTTTAAGTAGCAAACACAAAGATTTAAGCAAGGTTAATGTTCCTTTTTTGGAACAATCTTAAAAAGAAGATTGTTTGAACTGAGAAATCCTATGGTTTGCCTTAAGCTTTTCAAGTTAATTTTAACATAAAGCTATGCCTACACTGAAAAAACAAGTAGCCTGGAATACACATAGTGGATCTAGTTATTCATTCTCCTATAAATACAAATGTCTATTTCTGTATAGTATAAAATATATCCTATCAAGGGAATCTTTCTTGAGAGGAAATCTTCTTTATTGATGTTCGTTCCACATGTTTGCTGAATTTTTTGCAATTTTGCTCTCTGATCACAGAAAGAGCATAATTTTCCAAACTGTACTCTAGGTGTCATGAGTTTGGTAGGTGAGAGAATTCTAGCTGTGATTAGATTTAAAGATGACATGTATAATAATGTCTGTTATTAGAAAAGTAAGATGAAGAGTTAAATGTGTGAATGGGATTAATAGAATCATAGAATGGTTTGGGTCAGAAAAGAACTAAAAGATTATCTAGTTCTAACACTCTCTGCCATGGGCAGGGACACCTTCTACTAGATCAAGTTGCTCAAGTTCCCATTCAACTGCTCAAGTTCAGCCTGACATTAAACACTTCTGCGGATGGAGTATCCACAACTTCTCTGGGCAACCTCTTCTGGTGCCTCACCACCCTCATAGTGAAGAATTTCTTCCTTATGTCTAATCTAAACCTGCCCTGTCTCAGTTTGATTCCATTCCCCTCCTTGTTTTCTCACTACATACCCTTGTAAAAGTCCCTCTCCAGCTTTCTTGTGGGCTCCCTTCACCTACTGGAAAGTTGCAATTAGGGCACCCTGAGGCCTTCTCTTTTTCAGGCTGAGGAGGCTCAGCTCTCTCAGCCTTTTCTCATAGGAGAGGTGCTCCAGCCCTGTGATTATCTTTGTGGCCCTGCTCTGGTCTCTCTCAAACAGGTCCAAGTCTCCCCTGTGCTGGAGACCCCAAAATCATACACAGTACTGCCGGTGGGGTCTCAGTGGAGTGTAGAGCAGAATTCCCTTCCTCTCCATGCTGGCCACATTACTTTAGGTGAAGCCCTGGATACGATTGGCTTTCTGGGCTGGAAGTGCGTATTTGTAATGCTTCCTCAGCTTTAAAAC
Source organism: Aphelocoma coerulescens (assembly GCF_041296385.1). Classification (NCBI taxonomy): domain Eukaryota; kingdom Metazoa; phylum Chordata; class Aves; order Passeriformes; family Corvidae; genus Aphelocoma; species Aphelocoma coerulescens. The sequence continues at coordinate 84,629,328 of NC_091016.1, read as the reverse complement.
TACAAAGCTATTACATTTGCAATGCACATTACAAATAAAATAATCATTCTCACATGAGTGTCTTTTCTAATCTTATTTTAACACGAAGGGAAGTTGTATAGAGCCTTTAATAAGCTATCAGTTTTGTCACGATCATCCATATTCACATACTGTACATTATTTTTTAGAAACACAGGTTTTTTCTGAAGCATAAAGCTAAAGGTAACATTTTTTTTAAAGCAGGTTTGTTTTCAAGGGTTCTTTTGACACTGAGTTGTTAAACACTATGTGTCAAGTTAAAGCAAGAGCTACACTTTTCCGTATGCTTCTGTTTTGTAAACTATCCCCCCCCCCCCCCCCCCCGAAGTTCCACTGAATTCTCATCTGGTTTTTAGAAAATCGGGAGAGCACTCTTGTTGGGGGTGCTTGCTGGTAGAACTGGGAGGTTACATTCACTGTTAATTCCGTCACACCTGTGTTTGTGAAGGGATCAAACAGGTAATACAAAAGGGAAGTAGTCCTCTTAAAAAGGTTAAACTTCCCACTCTCATCAACCTGATATGTCTAGTGTACGAGGTATCCTCCTTAAAAAGGTTGTTAAACATGAGTTTTGTTTACATATAATGTCATGCAGTTATCAGCATAATCAAAAACTTATTTAATCCTTTTCTAATTCTAAAGTGATTAGCAAGGGCTGAGAAATCACCTTATCTCACTAAAACACAGGTACGAACACAGAGTAAATATTTTGGTAAACAATTATTCTGCCCTTGCATATTCAGCAGTGTGCTAAATTATGCATAATCTTGCATAAGTAATAAGTGAAGGTAGCTTAAATTCAGGGTTTTTTTACCTGACCTATTTCTTTCAGTGCTGTTAGCTTCTTAAATCATGTATGAGCTTTCCGTAAGGCTTCAATGAGTAGTTCTAGTGGAGAGACTTCAGTAATAAATTTCAGGAGAAGACAAGTTTTTTGACAGGCATAATGCAACACATACAGAGTTTGGAACTCACACTCTGGGAATTTAGAGCAATCCTTGCAAAGCAGCTTTTCCCTGTTACATTAATAGAGAAAATGAAGTATGAAAGTCCTCAGGAATTACTGCTAGGTGTAATTTAAATAATTTACCAGAAGACAGTTCAGCACATGCATAGAACAGGGGCATACAGAGTTTGCCATAAGCAGTTTATAAATAAACTATATTCTGCTGAAGTAAGTCAGGCATAAATTATAACTATTCCTTTTGTGGCTATACTCTGTTCCTCATTGTAATAGTTATTTAAAAAAAAAATCTGGGTTATGACCTTCTACTAGAAATCATAGGCTGTGCCTGCCTTGTACCTTGCTTATGAGCACGCTTACATTTAATAGTTTGGCTGCTATGAGATCAAAGTAAAATTACTATTGCTGTGGGAGAAAAAAAAAAAGAGAAAGTGCATTACATTTCTATAAACAGAATCTAGGTAGAATTTTGTAGTTCAGTGGAAAAAAGAGTGTTCTGTGCCAGAGACCATTAACTAGCATCTGACCATTTCATGAAACACTTATGCATTTTGTTAATGTATTATTCTATTTCTAGCCTCAAGTGCTGAAAGTTAAAATGACAGAACAACTTGAAAGTACCAATAGAAAATATGAACTTAAGATACTAGGGAGTATAGAGAGGGAAAAGAATGTTTTAAATACCCCTCTAGAAACTGGATGGCTCCTACTTCTGCACAGGAGCTGCAACCCTAATTGTTAGGGTTATTAAGGACTGTTACCATTTACCAACCAGAAATGTTTTAATTTATTTTGTCAATGTTCCGAAATAAGAATCCAAGGTGAGAGGTCAATGATCCCGAGTGGTTCATTGATTTTTGTATGCCAAATTAAAAATATATCAAATATATTTTATTCTGACACCTATAAGTACTGCATAACGAAATGGAAAACATGGAGATGATTTAATGTCGTTTTCCCATTTTTATATTATAAAAGTTTACTGATCTCTGATTCCTGTAGAGCACACATTAACACAAATATTCTGTCTCTGTTGTTATTAATTTTACTTTTTTTTTTTTTTTAATAATATGTAATTTTTTTCATTTGCTCTTAATTAACTCTTCTTGCCCATCTAATTAAGAGCAAAACATTTCAGCCACAGGAGCTGATAAACAGTCACAGGTCAGAAAGATGGGCTTGCAGGTTTTCTGTAATGTTGAGCAAAAAAATGAACATGTTTAACACTTAGAGAAAATTATTAAAGATCTTTTCCTACAAAAATAATATGTAAGTGTCCGTCAAAAATTGGTATTTTTCTGAATGAGATTTACTAACTTGTATTTCCTGAATTCATGCATAAAAATATAAAACTTTTGATATTTTTGTTGATCTGTATTGGCTAAAATGATATATTTTTCATTGTTTATGTCATAATATTAAGACATGCATAATAATACAGGTATATTTTAACCTATTTTTATATGTATAGTATCACTTCAGTAATTGCCTTGATGAAATATATATAGGTATTAATACAGCTACACAATGTATAATGTCTGTATAAATAATTCAAGCTTTCTTAACCTAACATTTGTCAGCACACCCAAAACTCATGTTAGCGTAAGAGTGAACATGGGGAATAGGTTAAGAGTGCCCTTCCTTTTGCTCCTCTCCTTCTAAAAATATTTATGTACAGGATGTAGTGGAATCTGCATGCTGTGGGAAATCCTGGTTGCCCATCTCAGGCTGCCTGTGGAGGTGAAGGCCTGTCTGTACTTCACCTCTCTTTATCCATGCCACAGTGGATAATTTTGCAAGTCCTCATTCACAGTGGCCCTGCTTCTGCAACATTTTAGGCTGGGTTGTGTGTCTTCCCATGAGTGGCACAAAAATGTGCTCCCACCTAGGTGAGCAAAGCTTTACATAGGGCAGTCAAGTGCCGAACCAGACCTCATCTCTCAGGTTCTGCTGGCCACACTGGTCATATTCTTGTCATAAGACACTATTTTAACTGCTACTTTCATAACTTTGTACTCATTGGTTTCTTATTATGACTTTATATGGAGTATGGACAGGATGTCATTTGGGATGGAAAATCCTCAGTCGTGTTCTTGATAAATGGAAGAGTATTTTCCATGTCCAGAGCTGATATGCATATGTGAAAATTCCAAAGTCTTAACATTTCCCTTAACTATTCTTTGAATGTGCTGTAAATTTCATTTTATTTTCTAAGGAGAAGTTGACTCATTATCATTCTGGTTGAAGCAGTTGTCTTTCCTAGCGTAGAGCTTTTTCCATTATTAAACTGATCCGTTAGAAAATTAAGTAATGTTAACAAGAAATTTCTCCTTAATATGCAATAAATATAGGTTGTTGGAATGATAAAAACAGTTTAGTTCAAACAATTTAATTAACATCCTTACAAGGATCGCTGAAAATAAAGTGCAAAATAAAATAAAATCACTGTCATGATCCTGACCCTGTGTTGCAAATTAAAAACACAGTTAAGTGTCATAAATTTCAGCAGCTCAATTTGGGTTCACTTAACAGAATTATGACAAAAGCAAATGTTTTGTCACTTTCAGACTGTTGCCAGGAAAAATTGTAGTGCATAATTAATGATAATCCACTCTTTAATTTGTATATATAAAGGCACAGGAAGTTGCCACTGATAGCACAGAAATAATGTAATTTTCAGTGTTAAAGCAGTAAAACTGTTTCATCTAAAACAACAAGTCAGAGGAAGGATAATGGAAGGTGTCAGAGACACAATAAATAAGATTAGAGTGGACAAGAAGTGAAAAGTATTAACTGTATTGAAATTTTCAATTACAAAGGCAAAGCAAATCCTTTATGAATCATCCCCTCCACCTTCTTTTAAACCTTTTTGAATAAACGCAGTTTAATTGCCTGAATACTAGTGAGTATAAAATCAAGCTATTTCAAGGAAATTAATTATGATTTTATGTTGTAACTAGACACTTTTAAGTAATTTTTAAGAACAAAGATAAGCCTTGGTAAGATCTTGAACATCTGTGCTTGAATAGGCTGGTGATAATTGGCTGGTCACCTTCCTAAGCAAACCTGAAATATCAGAACATCAGGGAAACAATGGCAAAGTACGTTATGCACTGGATACTATGACTCACAGTGCTTTCCCAACTTCCTTATGTGGATGGTGTTTCTGGGTAATGCATCCTGCCAAACATGAGCACTACAGAAAAGCCAACATGAGGTGAATGATTAGATGAAGACAACTTTCATCAGTTCACTTCTGTATACTCGTAACATGAATTGACATTGAATTTTCTCAGTAATGAAGCAGGTTTATCCACATGAGCCTTCTAATTTTGTCCTTCTTTTACTTGCTTAGGAAACGTGACAATTGTTTCTTCTACCCAAGGACAATTTCATCTCTTCAGAGATGAATGCAGACTCAGAAAGCATTAGGGACTGTGATTTTTAAAGCCATTGTGTAGCTGGAGGTGTTAGGATCCAACTAGTATTTGAGTGGTTCTATCTGAGCAAAAAGGATACCTGCCTAGGTGTTTTACTACCAAAGCCACAGTCACTCTGTAGTTAGAACCCTTACAATCATATGTGCATATTAGCTCCAGAGTGGCACAGGTACCAGTTAAGTGAGCTTTATACCTTCCCAGTAAAAGTTTTTAATGTTTTCCTTTATTTAAAAATTTTGCAATTACATTTAGTGTTTTGTAGTTTTGAAAATAGTTGCTAATTGCTGTGTGAAACACATGGGAGCCTTGAAGTGGTGAAATTCCAAGTCCTTAAATAGAGTTATTTAGGGATGCCTTTAATATAGCTAATGTGCATGCCACACTCTTTCCAACAACTGCAAAAGTTGTTCAGACTGTTGTCTTTGTTAGAATCCTTTTTGTCTTTAGTGAATCCTCTGCTGTTTCTCAGATTCCCAAGACTCTGGACAGAAAACATGTAATGATAAAGTTATTATCCCATACATACTAAGTAATATCCAGAAAACTTTCTCTTCCAACTGTGAAGAACTGATGTGTTAAACATATTATTCACAAGACCTGCTTTCCTGTAATAAACCTAAAAAAGGAGACTGAAATAAGCATGCTTTCTAAATACAATACTTAAGTCTAGATGGAATTTCAAAGTAATATTTCATGCCTCTTGTCAACACATAAGGATAAAATGCTGTGTCAAAGACTCAGCATGGTAGAGAGATGAAGTTAAGAGGCAGCACAGAATTTATAAGTTACAGGGGCACTGTGACTATATCTATGCTAATAAACTCAGTGTGTAAATGCTGCTATCCTCCACAACAGGCTGACTGCTAGCTATGGCCAGTGGAAAGTCCAGCTTCTGCATGGCACCCATGAAGTCCTTGAGAAAGCACGGGTTGACATGAATCATTTTCATGGGATAGAGAGCTGTGAGTCTTTTCTCAATAGCATTTTTAATTTACTGGCACAGATTAGTAAACTATAGGGCTACTCCCCCCATTTTTATCTTTGAAATGTATTCTGACATAGGAGGAATTAAATGAAAGGTCTACTACTCCTCACCTCACTCCTGGACCATGAACTTTCCCAGGCTGAAAACAAGAAGGATGTGAGGAGGAACATGTTCAGAACTTCCCTTCACCTCCAGGAGCAGAGTTTACCTACTGAATCCCTTCTACCTGTTATCTCTTAGCTGCCATCTTTAACAGTACACTCCATTAGAATGACAAGCAATTAACTCCATTGTGTGCCATACTTACACTCTCCAGTGTTTGTTCTCTTCCCAGCTGAACCCATGTGTGAGTTGAATGTTGACATCCACCTTTGACAGACAGATTCCACCATCCCTAAATGGATCCTCAGCATATCTGCTACACTTGTACATAAGCACCATATCACTGGCATTTAAAATGAATATGCACCATTCTTATCCCAAAGAGATCAGATTCATTGATAATTGTTCTTTTCTCTGTGATAATGTACAATTCTTACCTGTTTTGTGTTTGGCAATTGAGGTATTGAACAGTCTGGTAAACCCCTTCCCTGATTGCTGTCCATTCTGAATTTTTGAAAGCAGAGAACAGTATTAAGGAACATGAAAACAGATCGCCTTCAAATCTGAAACCCAATATGGTAAAACCTTTTAAATGTCTAGGAAGAAATAAAATGTGAATTTCATAACTATCTTAGTGCATTCACTTACCGAGGCCACTTTTACTTCTGTGTGAAATTTTAGGTGGGATGGGGAATGCTGAACCAACCAAAAGTAAGGATCAATATTTTAATTTACATGGGACATTTACATGGTGGGCGAGATAAATGGCTGGATATTTCCCTTTTCCTCTCACAGGAACCAACTCCAAGAGGTTGGAGTGTAGGCAATTAGTTTTAGTGTCACGGGTAATCTTAAAAAGGTCTAACAATTTTAACTGTTACCTGTGCAGTCTTTTATCCTCAACTATTCGTCCAGAATTTTAACTAATTTTGGTTTAGTTGTTCATACCTGAAACCACTTTTACATCATGTGATTCTAATCAGTTGCGAATACTTGATGTTTTTGTGAATATATCTTAGTAACTCTATCAAATGTTTCTAATTTTGTAGGAAACAGGGTTTGTTTCCAATGCCATTTATTTCTTCTCACAGCTTCTGTGAAATTGTGCAGATCTTGCAGTGTTTCCTCATCAGGCTTAAAGACACTGTGTTTCCTCTGTGAGGCTGATATATGTGCTTGTGAGTGCAGTAGAAATAAAAATGTCCTACTAATGATAAAAACTCCCTTTAAAAACCCACCTCAGTGACCGGTCTCCGCTACTGATGACTGCATACAATAAGCACCTGGAATGGCATTTGGTTAGAAGGCTTGGCCTGTTTCTCCAAGGGAAGGTTACCCTAAATGTGAACTCCTAAGTCTCAAGTACTATATGTCTCCCCATGCACTTTTGATATGACACCTGTGGTTTTTGGAACATCAGTCTTTTTTTTTTATTTTTGTAGAAGTCCAAAATATGTAGAGTCATTGCTGGCTGGACTTCCCTTAGATTTATTCCTCTCTCTTAGTTTTCAAACCACATTCACCTTCCAGATTTTCCAGAGAAATAGATATCTCAGAATTAAAGTCCTCTGACTTAATGGGTGTAGTTTATATTATTATTAAAAAGCATATCCCTGGGTATTTCTCAGTAAAGAGAAATATGTTGCACACTAATGCATCCTTGTGCAAGTGCTCTGCCCTCTCCAGCAGACCATGGAGGATCTGTCTGCCCCGCATAGGTTCCAGAAATTGCAGTCTGGCATCACTTTGTGGGGAGCGCTTCCCACCCTCCCCTTGCACTACCCCATATCCCTCCTCAGCACAACAGGAAGGTCTTGATATTTTTTACCATTTCAGTGTGAGCCTTCTGAAAAGCAGGCAGCAGAGAGTCCCCTATCTCCAGCAAACTCTCCAGCACAGCTTGCAAAATGCTTGAGCCCTGAAAAGTCCCTGGGGAAGAAAGAAGGTGAACTCCTCTCTCAGTTGCATCCCCAGGAACTAAACAGCTCTCTGCAGACTTGCTAAATGTGTCCTCATGCCCCTGCTTGCCAGCTGCTGCTGAATTGCTGAGCTATGCAGTGGGACCTGCTTACATACAATGAACTGGCTGCAGGAGTCATCTGATCATAACTGAAGTCATAAGGAAGGAGGGGAACAAGGGGAGAATGGAAGGAAGAGAAAAGCACATGGATAAATATTCCATAATACTTTGATAATCTCAGCCAAGAAATGCATTCTGTGATCTGTGTGCTAATGAAGCTCAGCATCACAGAAGACAGCTGATGGCCACTACACCACTACCAATTTGTACTATGGAGAACTGTGAAGCTATGGGAGTGGAATGGCTGGTGCATAAAAATATAAAGAGGCTCAAACATTATTTTTCTTGTGCTCAATCCAAGAGAAAATGTATGTAGGGTTGGGGTTTTTTTTATTTCTTGCCTATGTGTGTGCATGTGTTCACACATTTGGATGTATGTAACAACTTTTATCTTTCTAAAGTAGAAAACACTTCCTTATTTTTTTAGAAATAGTGATATTGTAGGTAATGATTTTACTTCTCTTACGTTCAAATGGCATTGAGTTTCTGAAGTACATTTTAAAACACAATGTGGACAGAAAAACAATTTCATTCCACTAATCCATACGTGTGTAAGCATTAGGAATCAGGAGGCTTCATGTATTCCAGCTATTGTATAGCACTTTGCATAGCAAAGGTCCAAAAAAGAGTTTGCAGTGTCATGGTTTGTTTCTTGGGTTTTCAGGTGTCCATGACTTCTGCCCTCTCTACAGACTTCTGTATTAAGCAATAGAATATGCTGTTTCATAGAAGGAAAGTTATTTAAAACAACAAATTTTTCCACAGCTCCTTCCCACCTGACCTGTAGTATTTGGGGATACCGGGAAGAATCCTGAGAAATTCTCAGCTGTTTGAGCTAGACTTCTGATTGCGCTTTGGGAAAGGGTTTATATGGTCAGCTCATTTTGTGCCTAAGAGATTTTCTCTGGGCAGGGGTGGGGGGGATGGTGGCAAAAAGGACTCAGATACTTTGCGCACTCCTGTTTTCCTGAACTCTGTTGAGAATGAGTGTCCTAACAGCGCTGGTGTAATTGTGATCACAGTGACAGGAGAAAATGAGCTCTTCAGTGTTGCTTTGACTCAGTTCCTCCCCAGTCAGCCTGCTGGTTCTTTACAGACATTGCCTCATGCCTCAGAGAACCACTGGATTTGCAAATTTTGCTCCTGAGTTTATCCCTGGAATTTAATTGAACCTCTCACTTTCATCATAAAAAAGATATTTGCTATACCTTAATCCAAAATCCATATGCTAAAGACTCAGTAAACTACCCTTTTTGCTTGGATATTCAGAAGGATTTTATTTCTTTCTGTGAATAATATCTCTCTGCAAAGTGGCTAATAGTTTCATCTGCTTTTATATTAGCAGTAATAGTAGTGTTGCAAAGACACCATTTTTTGGCAATACAATTGAGAGGTTTACAGCAGTCATGGCTTTTAAGATCCTCATTTAACACAGCATTTAAGCACATATTTATAGCAAATGATCTGAAGCAGGAAAGCTGGGGCAAAAGTACTGCTGGGCCTTTTAAACAAGGAGCCACATACCTTTTTGAAGGACAACCACTGTTTTAAAGTTGTTTAGGTACTGTTCTGGAATAACTTGCTCTACAGAACTCTTTTTTAGGGTCAGCTTTATGCTATGATGGTTTGACCATCACAGGGGTAGCCAGCTGTGGATTATAGCCCTGAAGGAAATTGCACATGGACCTATACAGGTTTCTGTGGTTTATTTAAAAGGCCACATCACAGACCCATCTGCCCACCTCCATGCAGTTTTGCCTCACAAAAAAAAAAGGGTGTATTATTCAAAAAAACAAAGCATTTGAAATGGAATCTTGTGTGATCTCCATTCTCTTTCCCTGTGACTTCACCATTCCTTCTGTCTCTGCACTATTCTGCTCCCATTCTTCATTTGGATCATGTTGCAAGTCTCAGGACATTCTGTACCTACCTTCACAATGGGATGTACCAGATTAAAGGTCCAATAGCTTGATCTTTCTGGCAGTACACTGAATATTAAAGCAAAATATTGTATATCTGTCAAGACAGACAGATCTGGTAAGAAACCAAGTCTGTGTACATGCTCAAATATATATATGAAAAAAATCATAATGTAGCTAAAGATTGAGGAGCCTGGAGAGTGAAGAGTAAGTGGAAAGTGATTAAATGGTAAGTGATATCTTAAAAGCATATGAAAGATTTTAAAAGGATCCATGCACAAAACAAAGAGCTATTAGTTAAAAAAGGTAAATTGCAGATAGCACTACTCTAATTTCAGTCCCACAATAGCCATCAGAGATGAACCAGTAATGTAATTTCTTTTAAATGGATGCTATTCTAGTCACACTTATCATCTGCAGAGAAATATTTCTAATATCTGTATCAGATGATAAAACTATTTTCATTTATTATTGTACTAGATTTTTTTCCCAAGATTCCTACCACATTTTCTTCTTTCTGCATGTCATTTTTTTTGCTTCTATAACAAATACTAAATTTGCAGAGTTGCCTCGCTTTTGTTTTTTAATATATGACTCAAAAGTTGTTAGAAATTTTAGAAACAGGAAATATTTTCTTGCTTCAAAAATGAGATAAGCCTTTCTAATTTCAGCCTATACGTAAACACAGATATAAATGTACTGTACGTGATATATATTTATAAGATATAATTTAGATATATCTAAAGTAAATAGTTTTTAGTAATCTGTGCAGTAATTCTGTGAGTCAGTTCTCCTCACAACATTTTAACAGGAATACCTGGTTTACTTTTTCTAAATGAAAAACAAAACCTAAATAATGTTCAGAAATGGATTTTTGCTGAGTTAATGAGTGATGGATCATGGTGAAATAATGCAATAAGTACATAGTGTTGCCTTTGGGGAATAAGCAAAAGGGATTTTTCCATTTTGTACATTAGAACCACTTTGTAGTTCAGACTTCATCTCCGTTCAGTGGCGTTTAACCCCACTGTCTGGTTATTGTGCCTCTGATATAAATACACCAAATGTTAGCAGCATTGGAGAAGACATAAATGAAACCCAACAATATTACTGTGATAGAGTCTGTGCAAAGTTTGCTGCGTAGCCAGCTGAGAGGAGTAATTTCTGTTCTCCAGTCAGTAATTGGAGAGTAAGATGCACTATGTTTCACAGCCTTGAAAGCTTGTTTTATAATGAGACTAACAAGCTAAAATCATCTATTTTATCTGACTGAAGGTAGGGATGATTTAACTGTGGTCTATGAATACCTGTGTAAGGAAGATATTTCTGCTCATAGAAGGTTCTGTAATCCAGTAGAATAAATTGTAATGAGATTCCATGTTTGAAAACTCAGAGCTATGCACATTCAGACAAATATTACAAGAGAAAAGTCAATTTACATTGGAATAACTAAGCTAGAGATCTCTTGGATTCTTTATCACTGTGTAGGATACATGCTTTGCACTGAAAAAAATGATAACAGTGCTTGCTTCCCGAGGGGTTTATTTTATGGTCTTGTGCCTATCTTTACGAAACAAGCCTTCCCCTTCTTACAGTGAAGCAGTTGGGCTCATTGAGGCAGAAGAACAATATAGTCAACCAGAGTTTTCACCAAAGAGATTTGGTATTTGTATGTTTATTTGAAAGATGAATGCTGACAAGAAATTATTTTCCCTTAACTAGGTCTTCCCTGCTACTTAATGTATGATTACAAATATGGTAGAATCAACTAGAAAATTCTTTGTTATGCTGATATTCCTACTTCATTGGTAATTTTAATATCTGTGTTTGTTAATATGAGTTACTGCCCTGATTTAAATCAACTAGAAGCCTAAACACTTGAGATCTTTTTCTGTAGGATGCACAAAGAGATGTCAATTTCTGATTAGTGACTGCTCTTAAGGAAAACAAATTTAACAAATTTAATCCTGTACTTTAAAAATGTATACAATTCTGCTTTTGTGAATACATATATATCCAAAAAAGGAGCAAAAATGATCCTTAGTCATGAAAATGTATGTATTTCATTACCACAAGTAATCTTAAAATGTTCTCTCTTCTTACCTTTTTTTCAATTTAGGGTCCATATTGTTTAATTAGTCTCGTAAAAATTTTCAGAAGATACACATGAAACATTCTATATCAGGTAAACTATAAAGAGAAAGCAAATTAAAGAAATACTGAAAAAAGAATAGACATCAATCAGTAGTGCAAAGTGGAATATTTTTTTCAATCAACTGTAGTTGAAGTATTCCATTTTTAGACACAAACAACTATTTTGAGGTAATTTTTAAAAGATATTAAGGTAGGATGCTTTTCTCTGTAAAACTGGTATTATTACATTTTAGCTGAAGCATACCAATTAATTCTACAAGTCATTAGATTTTTTTTCAAATTAGTTATGGTAAATTCATTTTTACTCCTTCAAAATCAAAGCGTATCCTATCCCATCTCCCTTGAGCTTTTTATCTTTAACAAAGTCCCAATCATATCCCACAAAAATAACTCTACTGTTTCAACTTTCAGTAATTGGATGGATAGAATAAATAAGTCCTTGGTTAGATAGTAGTATTTGCTTTAGATTCTCAATATTTTTCTCTAGTATGGAGTACCATTAAACCATCTGATCTGAATAGGAAAGAAGTTATTTTATAGTGTTTAAAATATACTACATATCAGGTTCTGAGAGTTTACATTGATCTAATGCATTGAAAATGTAGAAGATTGTGTGCTGGGAGACCATTTAAGAGATTTGACTGTTTTAGCACTTCTACTTACAGACCGTAGTGATATCACATGCCTGAAAAACAGGTATCTGTAAAACACCTTCTAAAACATAATTTAAATTTTCCATTAATAAAGCATTAAAAACTTTGAGTGTCTGCTAAAAAAGTTGTAAGGAACGTGACTTTACCTTCAAATAAAATGCAGCTTTCTCCTGATTCCCAAACCAGAATTTACTTACAATGCCATTTAAAAAATCTTACACCCTTGAGAAATTATGAACATTGTTTCTCAGGCAACTCTACCAGTGGAGGCTGCAGAGCATGCTGAACAATAGCATCATAAAATATGTGGATTATTTGCAAGGGCAGAGAAGAACTGTGCTCCCAGATTTGCAGGACAAGAACTGGAGGCGCTCGGCTGGGACAGTGAGGGAGGAAGGAAGGAAGGGAGGCTGCCTCTCACACAGCCATTTCTCCCTGGGTGGGTTGGACACAGACTACAGACCTTTAGGACACTTAGGGAGAAGAAACTGACCTCTTTTTTCTTTTCATATACTGAGTAGTCTCCATGTCCTTTCATTCTGTGTAAGATCGAGAGTACAGAAAAGTATTGTACTCAGGAAGCATAGCTCCACTGATGCTTCTGTAAGTTGACAGCCTTATAGATGTTTATATACACCACGTGTACTCACAAACACAAATACAGGCTGCCATTGAAACCTAGTCAAGCAGCCATTCCATCATTTATTCAAGTCATATTTTCAGAGTCACTCTGTCTTTTGAGTCCCATTTAATCCAGTTTCTGAGCATAATATTTAAAAATTTGTGTTCTTAGAGATATCTTGTTGAAAAGCCATGTAAGCTGGAAACATATCTGAATATCAAAGGATCCTGTGGCATTTTTGTGGGGAGTTAAAAGTCTTCGGCCACAGTGAACTGTCATATTCCAGCTGAGTAATTCCCTTCTACTTATTCATTTTCATACTATATTCTCAATAGTAATTTTTGTATGTATTTATATGTTACATCTTTATAACTCTGTTGTGACGGCTCCCATGGCAGAATGGGAAAAAGCCATATTCGCTTTTCTTCTGTGAAAAAAACCACAAAGCAGAAATCCTGTGGGATGTTTTATGCTTTTTCTGGGCTAAATACGCATGGTGACCAATTGATCTATTTTTCTCTGTTTCTGAACACTGATCACTCATATAGTGCTGTAAAAATAATTAATAAAAAGAAGTGATGTGTTCCCAGTTCTTGCTTTTGATAATAACATTTTGTTTAATGGGTGTGTCAGATGTTCATACAACAAAATGAAATATTGAAAGAGAGATAGTGAAAAATGTACCAGTCTGCCCGAAAGTTATTTGTTTTGAACAGTTACACATATTAATTTATCTGCAGCCCAGGCAATGAACTAAGATAAAGACAATGTTCTTTTCTATTTACTTCATGTTGGTGTGACCCAGTGCAACAGTATTCCTACCTGACTGGTGAGGCAAAAAGTCTATTAACATGACTCAATGCAAGTTCAGATGGAAAATATGAAGCAACTCCAGAGGGACCTAAGCTTTCAGAAGCTCCAGACAAAGTCCTCTGACTCTGTGATGGTAGGACTTACAGCACAGGTCATCATTTAACTCTTGAAAACACCTGAGGCTCTCAGACCTACGATCGATCCCTCTTTAACAGCAGGCTGCACAACGGGCAGAAGATGCGCCAATTTTATTCTGACAGTAAATGTTTCCCAGCAAAATTTTATTTAGTGAATTAGAGACAGAATTTGTTCCACTTGCATTCTTTATAGAAAATAAAATGTAGAATTTGGAATTCTGGTCATGGGATCTGCATTTACTTTTCTCGCCTCTGCATTTGACTGTACACAGAAAACAATGTTTTTGTTTTTGATGTATTAGGCATGTTTGTATTCCATCCAGAACTGCTGGGGTCTTATTAGGCAACACTCAGTTTTTGTACTATTAGAACATAGTATAACCCTGAGATGCATATAAAATTATGACCTGAAATGGGAATTCATCTTTGTCAGCCCCTGTAGTTTGTCTTAAGGCCAGCTGAGGATCAGGGTGGGTTTTGGTTAATGCCTACTTAAGTACTTGTTAGTAAAATTTCAGCCTTCCATTTTTCCATGTCTTGGCTTCAGTATGTTTATATATTATCAGATATTCACTGTTACTAAATGGTAGTACCCACATATTATTTTTTCTTACTGCTCTCTTGGATGTGCTTTCACAAGGAAGAGCTGTCCATTGGAGACAATCTGTGCTGATATACTGATGTTGAGTTATACCAGAGAGCATTCCTCAACACCGTGTGTTACTGCCTGTACTTGCACCCAGCCACAGAGCAGGTTGTAACATTGGGCCCAACCACAGAGAGGTAAATTGTTAGGATTTTATTGTAGTGTGTATTACCCTGCTATAAAAAGTGTAATTTACCTATTCAATTAACATGAGCCATGGTTGTAAGGGCTGCCGTTTGATTTTCTAAACTGCATGGACATTTCATAATCAACTTGTAAAAACTGGGCCATGATGCATTAGGAGCTATTAAGCCATCATTTACAAACACTTTGAAATAACGCTGAGTTCCTTTATGCTTCAAAGAGGAAATAACTGATGTATTTCACTTTGGTTGCACTTGATAAATTCATGCATGGAAAGCCTAAAAGCACTGTTAATTAATCAAAATCAAACTAATGGAGCAAACGCATTTGTGAATCAAGGGGGAGGGGAGATTTTTGATAGAGCTCAGGGGAGTCAGAGTCCCGACTTCTGCTGAATTTAAATGGGAATTTGAGGCCTAGATGCCTTGGGTGTTTCTAAAAACCTCATCCTAAGCAACTGTTTTTGTCCCTTCCCATCCTCATTTAGAAGAAGCTGTTGATGAAGTAACAGCTAACATTTAATGGCGTGTATTGCATTTATGCATTTAGCATGCTGTGTAGGTCATATGAACATTAAAAGCAAACAATTCCACTTTTCCATAGAGTTCCTTCAAAATAAAGAGATTTTTGGATACTCTCTAGTTTTTCAAATAGAATCAAACTTTCAAATCTTTCAATATAAAGTTTACATGAAAATTGAAAAGAACATTGAGAAAAGTCATGGACAATAGAGTGGAGAACCATAAAGAATACTTCCACTGGTAAGAAATATAAATTAACTTAATCATATAAGGACTTTATTTCATTAAAATCTACAACTGACACCACTATTGGAAAATAAAATATATTTTGAATTAAAAAACCATTAGTGAATCCATATCTATGACATCTAAAGTTTCATCAGAAATAGAAGCCATTCTAAAATTTGGTTTTTACAAATATGTAAACATAATACCCATTTAGAGCTGCCTAATTGATTTTTATTTTTAAAAAAGTTTTTGGAGAGAATTTTTTTTTTTTTTCAATAGTATCTGCTATGAGTACTATGTTAGTTTTTTATCAAACATTTTGTTTTGCAGGTTTTAAATACACAGCAAGACCTACCACAAAACTGGAAAGTTCTTGGCTGCCGGTTTTATGACTGAAAACACAGCTATTTTTTTTCTACTTGTGAATGCCAGTGTGGTGCTTGGTAGGGCATGCAGGGGTGGTGCCAGAGCCCGAGTGGCAGAGTAGTCACATTGCCCAGGTTACAACTGACTGGACACCCTGCACTTGCTTCTCTGCTCATTCAGCAACCCTAGCACACACTGAGACAGGTACATGCTTCTGAAATGCAGTTACCTGGAGACATGGCAGCACTTCTAAATTAACAAAAAGATACTGCATCTTGGGAAATCTTTGAAACAGAAAACTTCTGAACTGTTCACTGTTTTTTTAAAAAACAACTGGAATAGGATGGGAGTGGCGTTTTTCTGTTTCCCTTAAGAGCAATGTAAGTACTCTACTCAACTGGCTGAGGATTCCAGTTTTGTAGTGTGTGTTCCATGAAGTACCTCACCCTTGGTTTCAGACAAATTTCACTCTCTGACACAATTTCACATTTTGTTGTGCAACGGACAGCAAAAAATTGGTAGACCAAATTTTTTTAAAGTGGTTATTAATTTTTAAATTTTATATAGGAAAGATTTGCCCAGTAGATAAATATAAATGATGAACCATAATGAAGAGCACCTGAGCATATTTTCAGAGTCATCACCACAGGGCAAAGTATATTCCATCTGTAGGTATATAAAATAAGGGATTTTTGAAGTCAAGGGCTATATGACTTTTCTAGGTATCTTCCCTGATTCAAGTTCCTATCAAAGCCATGCAGGAGACACTCATTTTAGGTAATATATGTTGTAGTAAGTACTTCTTAGGACATATTAGAAACTTATTTTTAAAAACCTCAAGTGGTACACAGGAGAAATTTTACAGAGGTCAAGACAGGCTAAGATGTTGATAAGTAAGGCTGATTTTAATGAATTACTACACATTGGGCTTACTTACTGACCATTTTAAAGATCATCAGAATGTGACAAACACAAGAACAGTGATACAGCTTATTTTCAGGACGCTTGTCTTTAATTGTGCTTTATGAATAAATCACACTACTTTTTTTTTTTTTTTTTTTTTTTTAAGACAGTAGCTTCCAGTAAAAACTTGGGAAATGTTTTCCTAAGCTATTATGCATGTGTATTTAAATTATGCTAATATAATATTGTTTGTTTGTCAGGACATGGAATATGACAAGCTTTACTCTTTGAGTTTTAGATTTTACATACACCCACTAAAGTCTAAAACTAAAGGTTACACAAAAGAGCTGCCAGAACTTTCTAAGAGCTGTACACAAAAGTTGGAAGGTCGCTTGTTTTGAATGAAAGGTACTAGCTAACAGGTTTTTAAGACATTTGAAACTAATTTTTGAGAACTGTAGGTGGTGTCCTTTTGCATATCACAGAACAAACAAGAAATATGCTGGATCATGTGCATAATATGTCCCAAAGTTATATATGTACTATGCTGTTACGCCTGCTGCTATGAAAATTTGTCTCTGAATCTCTGAACATTTGTTTTTGAAAATCTGAGTCCTGATAAATAAATTGTTCTAACTGGAATAGGAACTGTAGCTTTTCACAGGCTATGTTGTAAACAAGTTTGTTAGTCAACTGAACCGTATCTCCAATTCTTTTTATTTTGCTAAGCAAGGGAACTTGGCATTGTTCATGAAATTGGCATTGTTTTTATATTATCATTTAGTATATTTTAAAAAAGTAACCACATTCACATTATTCTCACTGGATAATTTTGGTTTGGATGTAGGCCTGTACAGTCCCAAATAAAATCAGTGAGTGTTAAATATCTAAACAGCTAAAGGCAAAGGACGACTGGGCATTTCCAACAGTGCCCTGCATCAAGTAATTTCAAGATCCAGGACTCAGAGCTGTATTTCTATCTAACTTATCATGGATAAGAACCATCCATGTATAACATAAGGACAGTGAGACAAGACAAAATGATAGTTTAAGAAGTTTTTCTTTCAGCCTTCTCACTTCTTTTCAAAGTCAGAAGAAACTCAGATGAAATATAAAAAGCTTATGACATTTGAACAACAGGGGAGAGAAAAGGCTGGGAGGGGGCGAATCGAGACTGAGAGCTACAGTATCACTGTGCTAGTTAACGTTCAATAAAACTTTCACAAACCACCACAAATCACTCTACACATTTCATCATTTGAAGCCTTTTTATTTCATGTTTTCTGAGCCCCTGAAGAGTTATTTTAATTCCTTTCTTGTGACGTTTTCCTTTGAGACCCAGAAGCAGAAGAGTAAACTTGAAACCCTATAACAAAAAAGCATGTTTGTATTCTTTTGGTTTTTAGAGGGAATTGGATAAAAAAAAAAAAAGGAAAAAAAATATAAACAGCATTCTATCTGTAAAAGTTGCAAGCCCAGAAAATACCTGCCTAAACTTCAGCTACTAATTTTTTTTTCTTTCTTTTATTGTGAGAATAACTTTGCAGACCTTGAGAGCACTACCTATGAAAGCCAGGCAGCTGAAAATGAGAGATGTCTAGGTATCCTTCGTTTAGATATATATCTAGGAAAAATCTTTGTATATTTTTCTAATTAGTTCTTCCCTTCCCATCTTTTCCCTTCCCCATTGGATAGTGGAAGAAAGAACTATTGCAAGACTCCAATACTCAACTACCTCTGACACACATTTGACTGACCATTTCTTTGCCATGGAAATGAAATTTCTAGAGAATCATGTGGCTTTCTGGTTTGGTTTTGTTTTTGGCATGTTTTCCTGACTGAATTTTCTAATTGAAAAATCAAGGTATCTCATTTAATTTAAAGGTCAAAAGCTAAATGTGCAGTTCCAGTCTGTTGAATAGCACTCAAATGCTGTTTTCTGTAGTATTTCACTGTGATATGATAGCTGTAGGCCGGACCACTGTTACTCTGATGAGTAAAGATCTCCAGCTGATTATATCAGTCATCACTTTCAGAGAAAATACTTTTTTTTTTTTTTTTTTTGAATGAAGCAAGTTTAGGGATACCATGTAACTTAAACTGTTGAAGCAATGTGTGGTCTGGGAACCCAGTATGGAAATACAGAGACTCAGTAACTATAAGATACAGGCAAGATGTATCAATAAGAAAAAATCGATTCAACTGTGAATTTACTTGAAGCAAACCTTTGTAGACTGGTTTGATCCATCAAAATGAAATATTCTAATGTAACAATGCAGAAAAAATTCTTTTTGATCCAAGAAAAAACAAAATACATATTTGATTTTGATATAATAAAATCAAAATATTGAAATTTCAAAACCTCAATTTGAAATCAGAATTCCAGAAATGCTGAGATTTCCTGCAGGACAAAAAAATATAGGTCTCAATTTGTATCATCTTAACTGTTTAAATTTGCTAAGGATATAATTATTCCTTGTACATTAATGGTTTTTCAATTTTCCCTAAATATTCATTCTTTGGTTTAAACTCTACAAAGATAGCTGAAAGGGGCTGCAGAGGAGAGTCTTACAACCTCTCATTAATTAGTAACTCTTTCCTTAGCTTTGACTTCAGCACATGGAAGTGTGTTATGATATAGCATGCCGGCTAAAAAAGGAACCTAACCTGTCATTTGAACTGTCCCGGGTGCTGTGGTCCTTGTGCTCTTCTGTAGGCAACTCGTGTCTCCCATAGACAAAAGAGCACCTCAAGGAAGTGTTATTTTAGATCCTACCATGCACTCCTGGCAGGCATATAATGAATTCAGTAAGAATGGGCACATGGAGGAGAGGAAGAATCTGGCCAAAAATAGTTAATTTTATCACTCTTAGTTGCAAGTCTCAGAGATGTGTTTGGCTTTATTCCTCCCATTATTGTTAAAAATTAAGTTCTGTGTGAAGCATCCCATACTCTTGCTTGCTTTCTCCTTATCTTGCCTTAGAGGCCCTGGCTAACCTGTGGTCTGACATTTGGGACACACTCTGAAGTGTATGCTCAAACTGTAAGTTTATCACCAGTTGTTTTAAAAGAGAAAATTAACTCTTTCCCCCTTCCTGAGAAGAGGACTTATGTGTTTAACTCAATGGGAAAGCTCAGATTACCATCCAGCCTTGCAACAGGAGAGGGTTAACGTGTCAGAGACACTTCAAGTCTCTGGTTGCTGTTGGCAATAGGTGTCCTTACATTCCCATACCTGTTGCTGTGAAACCAATGAGATTAGAATAACTGGTTTGATTTAGCCTGAAGAAGGCCAGAGTGCCCTTCAGATACTTAATAATGAGGAAGTCAAGATCACTGTTCCATGGGACTAAGGTAAGACATAAGATATTACTCAAAAAGTTTTCAGGAAGACTGAACTAAAATGTACAAAAATGTTAGAGAATGTGCACTGCTGAATACTTAGGCAAGGTCAAATATCTGTCTGAGATGGCTTAGTCACAAAATATTGTGTCAGGGAATTACAGGACCTCCAAAGGTCTCTCCTCACTTTTTCCCCAGCCATGTTTCTTTAGGTTCCTGTGCTGGGCCTGTGAATGTCATATGTACTATACTTCTTGTTATGTGAATTCATGGCATTCCTTTGCAACACAGTGTAGGTTATCTCAGTAAGGATAATTAGTCCAGACAAACTACTCTACCAATTTGCATATACAGCTTCCAAAACTGGTGTCGTGCTTCTTCTGGGGTCCTTGGATGCCATTCACTTTCCTTTGCACCTTATATTTTCTTACTATTTAAGCTTCCACCAGCTGCCAGCAGGTAATTGATGTTCCTCCATCCTTCCAAGTTACCTTCTACATATTACCATTAATTTTGATCCATTGACTCTAAAGAATTATTAATAAGCATTATACATACTCAAAGGACTTCTAAAAAGTTAAAAAGCAGAGCAATTATGTTAAAGACATAAACTAGATGAAATATTTTTTATACCTTTTTTTAACTCATTGACAGATATTCAGCATACATAAAAACTCCCTTAGATATATATATATTTTAGGTGTTAGAGAAGACATAAAAAAGGCAAAATATAGAAACATCAAAAGTGGAGATTCTCTTTTAATTTGGGCCTTCATTTAAAAAAAAAGGGGGGGGGAAGCCTACAGCACTGCTTATTTTCATGAACAATGTTATTTGTTTTGTGCTTTTTAGTTCAGGCTGGAGAGAAGTTGATTTACATAAGTTGATGGCACGTGTGTGTGTGTATACACTTCACAAGGCCATTTGCAAGCAAGCAGTTACATTTATCTGCTAATTGTGAACTGACAGAGGTTACATACAGTGTGTAAGTCTAAAATTACTGTATGAAAAAGCAGCTAGAGGCATGTTCTCATTCAATAAACATTCTCCTCTCCTGCATGGATGTTTCTGCGGGTTTTTAGCTTCTTGGATAAGTGTCACTGTTATAATCTTTTAATTAATATTGTGCTGTAGAGTGAAGGCATGAATGGATGCTGCTGGCTGTTATTGCCATAGTGCCCAGAAGGATGCTACTGTTTTGCCAAAAATGTTCTGTCACTAATGTGAGGCCTGTTGACAGACTGTTGTTTATATGTGTCAACATGATGCCAAGTCGATTGTTTCACTACAGGAATCCTGGCTTGGCCCCAGTGGCTGTCTGAGGCTTTGTAGACAAAAAGATACTTTTATAGTGGCAGCAAAAGTGAACAGCTTTTTGGACTTTTATCTTGATCTCAGAGTAACTGTTCTGCCATATAGTTACTAAAAGGATTAATAATCAGGAAATTTTACATAAAACTTGGTACATCATATTTTGTACTTTCTGGACAGAAGAAGGAATTTGAATTTAAGTGGAGCTGTGGAGTGAGTGTAATCTAATTATTGCACTAGATGTTTAATCATAGTCAGAACTGAGCATAAAACATTACAACACGTTTGGAAGTGTGTTTTAGTGCAAAAAGAACCATTTTAAAAAATTGTTTTCTTCTTAGTCAGGGTAAGTAAGTAGATTCAGCATGGGTGGAGAAATGCGCTGCAAATTTCTTAATACAGACCTTGCCTTCTGAGGTCGCTGGATTCCATGCTCAGACTCTGTTCTACACTTCTTGTTTGTGTAGCACATGACAATTAAGAGGCTCCAGTGGTGTAGAAAGAGGAAGCTGATCCTTTCTATTTGCCCCAAACAGTTGATGTGTTTTTAATAACTCCGTTTGTCTGCTTCAGAGGAAGATAACTGATTATTGCTCAGTTTGAAAGCTTAATATTTATGTAAATATGCTAATTTAATTGGAGAAATCTTATCTACTATTTAGAAAAGGTCATCTAAAGAGCAATCTTTACTATTTCCATCTCGATTTCTTCTCATTGGGTTATCTCAATTTCTCTCAAACTAGCGTTACTACTGGAAAAGTGTCTAATTTCTTGCCCAAACCAGTGGGATGTTTGTTACAACTAGATTGCCAACTGTCACTTTTGGGCAGAATCCTTAAATACATGGTCCTGTCGTCTAGTCAGAAAAATGTCTCCAAATCTCACATGAAAATGCCAGAAAAATCCATCACAAGGATGTAGAAATTGTGTGAAAAATACCTCCAGCTTTTGATCATTCTGCCCAAGGCTTACCACATGGTATCCCAAATATTCTTCGGAGATGCAAATTCGGCATAGCTGGTGCTTTAAGTCAGTGATAATAATGAGAGTTCTGTTACTCAGAAATGTGATCAATCATATTTACGTGTATCCCAGGCTGAACTACACTACTGGAGAAAAGACTGACAGTG
Source organism: Aphelocoma coerulescens (assembly GCF_041296385.1). Taxonomy (NCBI): domain Eukaryota; kingdom Metazoa; phylum Chordata; class Aves; order Passeriformes; family Corvidae; genus Aphelocoma; species Aphelocoma coerulescens. The sequence goes on along the minus strand of NC_091016.1, from coordinate 84,606,850 downwards.
TGAAGGACCAAGTCTTTCAAGGTGGGCTTCAAAGTGCCACCTAATAATGACATCAGGACTGCTACTACTCGTAACAAATTGTCAGTGCCAGACCTGTATTTCTCCTCATAAAGGTCAGACTTTCAAATATATTCTTCTGATAAAATATACTTCCTTTGTAACCCACAGACACAATTCAACTACTTTGGTCTTTTGCCCCCAGTCTTCAGGGAGTAAAACCTTTTCTCCTTTAAATCTAAAAAGCCTGGCATGTGTGTATCTTTTCTACCATGTGCAAGGGGGATTTCTTAGAACCTTTTGCCATGTAGGCAAGTCACAAATCTTTTAGCTGTTTCACTACCCACTAGACTGTCTTCTACTTTCTGCCCCTGAACCCCACTGACAGCATTCCCTGTGGCTTGGTATCCCTGCCATAATGGAGGACAGAAACTGAAAATGTACTGCAAAGTATTGTTATGAAAGTCAGATAAATTCAAGGCTGATGATCTTATCTAAAACACCTGGCTCCAGGGATCTTCACTGTAGTTTTGGTACCAACATATTTCTGGTTTTCTGCATCATATTTGGAGGCAGAAGAATTATTACAGTGAAGGATTTATCTGTCTTCAACGTCCCAAGGTTCAAGCATAAGATGAGAGTTTTAGTGATAAATCCATACGCAATAACGGCAGGCTTTGCCTGTCATCCTCTCCGAATTTTGGTTACAGATATTTCGGTGGCACCTATTTAAAACAGAGTGAAGGGGGCAATATATAGCCTTTAAGTCCTTTGTATAGCTTGGTTAGTATTCTTTTAATTCATTTTTTTTAAAATGCTTCCTTTTTCCTTTATTTAGATTTTTAAAAACCCAGAGCTTTGTTTTAAGGCACTAAGAAGGCTTTAAGAAAATGAATCTCTCTTTTTTTCTTTTTTTCTACTTAAACTGTAGTTGCGGAATTCTAAATTATGTATCTGGTAGAGTGTATGTAGTGAGAAAAGAGCAAATGCCAAATGAAGCCAATGACAGTTTTAAAATTCATGAAAAATCCAAGCTAAAATGAGAAGCATGAACACTATAAATCATTACTTCCTTGCCTCACAGCCAGCTAATTCAAGAATCTGCATCAGTTTTATTTTGCCAGTTGTGTAATCTCACACAGGCACTGAATTTTGGGAATCCAACTAGCTGGTGAGGAGTTCGGTTCTGGTCCACTCCATTGTCCACAGAACCTTCTTCTAAAAGGTAAGGTATAAAAACATTTCTTTTTTCCTAGGTCACTCCTGAGACGCTGTGGGAGACAGCACTTGCTTGTCTGCGCACGCTGAAACTGGTCAACCTTCTCTTGGCTTACCCCATAAGACAGGGATGTGGTCTCACAGGAACTGGAGATCTGTCATCTCATTTCCAGATGCATTGTAGGTAGATCAGATGGATTTTCTAGCCTCTTTAGGGGATGAAAATATATGGATATCACATATCACCAAGTTTTTCTTCTCACCGTGACAATGTGACTTTTGCAGATAGCCTGCTGTTCCTAACACGTCTCAAAGAGGAGGTGTTTCAGTCTTCAGAGTGAGAAAGAGTTGCCTTTGACTCATCACTGGCTTTTGACAGTTTTGCTGAACTGGGGCCAATAGTTCCTTATTTTCTACTTGCTTAAAATCACAACATATCAAATTGCATTTGTGTGAATAACATGCTTTTAGTTGTTGCTTATTAGCAACAACTAAAATTTAATGGTGTAGTTAATTTAGTTAATGTTTAAAGTTATTTTCCCATCAAAGGATTTTCTCTTAACCAATAGCAAGCAGTTCTGCTTTGCTAAGTAATTTTAGACTATTTATAGTTATTATTGTTTATATTATTTTTGTGCTAGACATCACATAGATCTAAATAGGCGCACAGTGCACAGATATCATCCCATCTAGGTAATCAGTCTTGCAAGGATTTCTTATTTAGTCAGACCCCTTAGTCCAAGTGTAGATGTTTAGCACATTAGGAAATAGCTTTTCTCAGACCACATGTTTGGCTCGATATTTTGAGATACATTTCACACTGAGATTGCAATCCTTATCTTGAGCAAATGGAGATCTAATTAAAAATATATTAACTTGTCTTTCAGCTAGCCTAGTTTAACCGATTTCTGAAAGTCAACAGCTTTTCAGTTTCATATATCTTAATGGTGGTCTATTACCCTTGATTCATGCAGCTTCCACAGAAATTAATAGGAATTGTTTATACTGAAGAAATTAATTCGTATATCTTCTGTGCTAGCATGATTTTACAAAAATGGAGCAGCTGAAATTAGTGAAATGCTGCAACTCTTCTGGGTTTTTTTCTGATTTGATTTAGACTTTGTATTGAAGATTTTATTTGTAATTTCTATACAGTTATTTTATGGCTCCCATTTCTCCCAAATGACTACAAACAGGAGCTACATGTAGACATTTGCATTTGCTGTAAGTTTTTAAAGCTCCTAGTAGCAGCTCCTTTTCTCACTTCCCCATGGGAAGGACCCATGGATATAAGTCACCTAACATAAACTGAGCAGAGTGGATGCATAACATGAGGTGGTTATGTAAATCCCTCTTTCACTACAATCTGGTCATGGCTACAGACTGTAGTCTGGCTTCTCTTGTTAAGAGAAGGGTGCTCTGATGTAAAGCTGATTGAGCTACCATTTACACCTCAGTCTGTCACAACGCTAAGAGGGCACCTATCTACAGTAAATAACCTGGAGGACCATTTGCAGGTGAAATAAATTAGATCAGGTAGAGCTAAGACCCTCACCTAAAGCTCTGTGACAACTTTGAAGTTTTACTTTACACATGCGCTGCTGACCTGCAGTAGACGTTAAGTTCTTACCTTTCTTTATTGGGCCTTTTTGGGTATTTACTATTCTCTCACTTTGCTGGGTTTTTTTGGTTATCAGAATGGAAAAAGTATTCCTAGGAAGTTCTATGAATGAAAGAAATGATAGTAATTTTCTGAGACTAGGTATAATTCCTAGATGTAATTCTGGAATTAGATACATACTCTGGGAAATAAGAAAATAGTCCCGTAGCTTAGCATTTCAGTGCTGTTAGGATGAGTAAGAATTTTCTTCTATGTGTTTCTTAAATGAAATATGCTTCACCCCAGAATACTGCTTGACAGATAAATATTTATTTGCAATAGTTCCAACAGCTCTGCATGTTGCCATTTTAACAATAACAATATTGGCACCAGAGCTTAGCTGGCAAATGTGTTAATAGTGCAGAAATTAAAATGGGAAACATCCAGTTCTTAAACAGGTATATGTAAGGACTCTTTAAGGGCTTTAAAATATTTTGCACAAATTTCTCAGGCACAGCTGGGACTGTTCTTAAGACTCCCTTTCCCATTTTTCGTGTAAAATTACTGGTATAATTGTGCTTAAGTGGATTGTAGAGTTCTTTGGTTTGCAGAGTAGAAGGGGCCAACAGCTGCTCTTTCCTATAACATTCATCATTCACATTAAACACTCCCTAAAAATGCATTTATTTGTCTACTCATTAATGACTTGCTTTAAAAATCTACTATTTTTTCCCTCAGAAACACTTCTAGAGTCTAATATAAACACTCACTAGTTTTTATTATGTTTTCTTTTCCTCTTATAAAAAATAATTTGCACAGTGGTTACACATGACTTTTTCTCATTTAGTCTAAATCGAGCATGCATTTCTTTCATTTTACCCATAGGTAAGGGCACACTTTCATTTTATTTAATAAATATTATCTGTATCTGGCATTTAGAAGTTTAGTCGTATTTAAATGCTGTATTACAGTAAAGTGTTAAACAGGAGGAAGTTAAAAACATGTATTTGATAGCATCCATCACCTATTTTAAGCAGAATCCAACCAGAAATTTCTCCGAGAGAATGGAATAAACACTGGTAGTACCCTGAGCCATCTTGCTGTGGAAAAGCCATCTGGCGCTTAAAAGCAAAGTTTATTTTAGGAATAAACTAGTAAATAGGAGAAGTCCTGAAGATTGATATTCTGAAGATGGTACAAGCAATTATAGTTCATTCAGAAGCTACAAATCCACCATCCTGGCTCTGCAAATGTTATAGAAAGCCACTAGAGCAGTGAAACGGAAAAGTGAAGCTTGAAAGATTCATCTCCCAAAGGAGAAGAATGAACTCAGGCCAAGTACAAGAAATAGGAGATGCCAATATATTTTGAATTATTCCTAATGGTTGTAGATCTTTAAAAAGTTAACTCAGCAGTCAAGAATATGGATGAGTTGGAATCCGAGTTGCACATCCAAATGTAGTTGCTGCTTCTTTTAGAAACCTCTGCATAGCACATGAAATGCACAGGATAAAATGATGAGGTCCTTGAGGAAAGGTTTTTGAAATACCTCATATAGATCCTCCCCAGTGCAGTTGGAATAGAATGGGTCTTCCTGGTAATATTGCTCTATTTTTCAATATTTTATTTTTCCTCTAAACATAATACAGTGAGTGGAATCTGTGCTCACTTCTAGTGGAACAGTAAAAGCAGGAGAATAAGGCTGTTGTATCTCTGGTCCTGTATTGCTGCAACTTAGTTGTCAAAGACAGTGTGTTCTCTCGCCTATCCCTGAGGGAACATGAATGAGCAATTTTTTTTTTTTGGAAGGTTGCTTTTGTGTTTATTTTCAATTTGCATATTCCTATATGTGTTAAGAAAGCAAGGTCACAGGAGTTAACCCTGTATTGAGTATGGAAACAGGAAGGCAAAGTGGGTAATGAGCAACATCTTGCTCCTCCATAGAGATCAATGGCAGATTTGGGAGTGTTACTTTTGTGGATCTCTGAAACTTCTACACATACTTTTGTCCTTCACAGCCCGTTTCCAGTAGGGAAGGGGGACACTGGGAGCTTGGCAATTATAGGAAGAGGTTCAGCAATGTTTTGTGCAGTTTGGAAACAGGTAACAAACAACACGGTGGATTTGGACCTATTCTGGACTGTCTCTTTGCTGACAATAGGAAATGTGAGCAGTGGAGTTTGAGATTCACAGGGGAGGGGAGGGGACAGAGAGGGAGGAAGGGACAGGAAGGGAGAGAACAGCATGTAAGATCTGAAAAGGGCAAGGGCAAAAGGAAGGGGATTGAAATAGAGAGATGGAAGAATGCACACACACTAACACGGAGGGGAAAAAAGATAGCTGAAATAAGATTAAACAGTACATGAATCCTTCTGACTTTTCCTTAGTGGCACCTTTTCTCCTGTATGAACAGCATTTAACAAGAATTAATACTGAAATCAATAGGGATTACTTGCAGAGTCAGATACTACTCATTGTGACTAATGAGGGCAGAATCAGGCCTTGATTTCTAAAATAAAAAGCAAGATGAATGTGAAAAATTAAAATATATCACTTGGGCTATGCAGCAAGGGGATCTCAGAAGTCCATGTAGGCTGCACAATTCCAGTCATCATCATATTCCTAATAAAATGACAGTCTGTTTTTACTGACAATTATTTTTGATGGTGTTGTGTGTGTGTGCTTACTTTTTCTTGTTGCACAGGGAAAGCTGAGGTTTCTCAAAATTTATATGAAAGTTGGTGAAAGTTGACATCTTGAAAAACACTTAAAACTTTAAATTGTTAATTTGGGGTTTTTTGGTTTTGTTTTTTTGAATCTTCTGTCAAGGATACACGATCATACTTTTCCTAGCTTTTCCTAACATTCCTTCCTAGTCTGTGTCAGGATAACCCTGAAAGAGAAAACAAATACAAGTGAATGATCAGTTCATTTTGTTCACTATTTGTGAATAACTATAAAAATATTGTCTGGGTTTTTGGCATGAGGATTTCCAGTTTTAACCACAATTCTCTGGACTTTGTTGCTGTATTGTTTTGTTATGTATTCAGTCATTGTGGTAGATGTAAATGCATTTGAAGACTTGTTTCTTACTTTATGCCTGAAATATTTCTAATATGTTGTATTCTGGCTTGACTTTCACCAATTTCTCACAAAAACATTTCCTCCCAATCAAACAATAACGATGTATAGCTTATATGGTACACAGAAGACACTGATATGCTGGTATTTGTGCATTAAACTGTTAGCTTGTGCAATAGATGTGCTTTTGAAGAGAAACATCTCCACATATGCAATTTTATGTGAAATTAAAGCAAAAGCACACCCAGTCCACAGCAGGTGGTCCATGGCACCACACTAAAACTAGCCCATTTTAACCACCACCGAAAAATGTGTATAATGGAAATTCTGGATCCTCAGCCCCAGCTGTTTGGCTCTACAGATCCACTTCCAGTGTGCAGCTTTACTTGATAATGCTGATGTAGCCACTGTGTATGGCAAGAAACAAAAGGGAGAAAATACTCAAAAACCTTCTGTTCCCAGCAACAGGATCAGTTTAACTTCAGAGAAGATTCATCGAAGATTTCTCTAGAATGTAGCAGAATATTATAATATCCAATAGAATTTCAGAAAGTCTGCTATCTTTGCTACGGAATCCCTTAGGATGGTTCAAAAGCCTGTAGGAAGTATATCATTTTCTCAAATTATGTAAATTATTTCGGAGTAATTTCTATAGGAAATAACTAGTGGTATCCTTATTAAATCCTTCAGGACTTTTCCATAAGGGACGGATTTCTGTACTTTGGAGATGAAGCTATAGCATTTTATTAACTCTGCTGAGTTTATGCATCTAATACTTAAGCAGATTAATAATGTGTGTGGCAGAGATCTTGGGGCAACTTCACAGGGCCAGTAAGAATAATAGTTAGCTGGTAATACAGCCACAGCATTGAAGCTTTAATTATAAGTCATTTATTACACTAAAAGATACAAAGAGTGTTTGTAATTTTAGTGGCTCTTAACCACAATGACATTTTCATTTTGTTGTTTTTGTCCTATATTTGGGTTCTGGATCAAAACACCATAGGAAAACATTGTAAATTGACCACTTCAGAGCTCAAATCTTTAACTGTTTATTTTTTAATCTTTGAAGTAATGTGAAGAACTTGTAAGAGAATTAAGAATGCAAATTATCTACAAATACATATATATAAAAGTGTGTCATTGTGTCCTTAGAAATTGATTTCTGTACTGTTTGTGGGGGTCAAAACCAACACCTAAATGCCAGTCACTTTCTTACTACCTGTTACATTGGCTCCCTAATGTCTAGTTATTTAGGGGCATCTGCCTGAACAACTCCTTTTGCCGGCTTCCACATGCAAACTGAAGTGTGCATTGGGGTTTAAACATTAGAATGGCTTTTTCACTTGGATATGGCACCCGATAGCAGCATGAAATGTGGAGCAAGCACTGGATACTTAATACTTTTCATTTAATGAACTGTTTCTTTATTATTTTGCAAAGCCTGCATAAGACATTTTCATGGCTTAAAAAGTGCCCTGCATCCTACTTCATAGGAAGGGGACCTCATTTAGATTAACCTGTGACTTCAACAGCAGGTGGTAGAAAGAACCAACTACTTCAATTACTGCTTTTGCGCATGACTTTCATGTGTTACTAAGATTATCAGAGGAACCTGATTACATCCCCTTAGACACTATTGTTGGCACAATGATTAAGCTGTTATTTTTTCCCTTTTTTTTTTTTCCTTTCTTTTTTAGACTGGAAACCTAAAGAGCTTTTTGGCATGAAGCAAAAGCCCTGTGTATAGAGATCAGTAAGATAGTGAGTATCATTGCCCTGTAGCTTATCTCCACATATACAGCTCCCTGGTGGATCCCTATGATAAACATTATTGGAACAATTAGCTGCTGCTGACATAGAATCCAGACACAATGGCAATGGCCAGCAGCACCGAGCCAAATATCATGGAGCCAAAACCCATAAAAAAGCAACACCAAGCTACTCTCCCCATTCAACTGCTGTCATAAAACCCTCCCAGTGCTATGTTTGCATAGCTGGCTTCACCGATATGGCACCGAAATACAAAAGGAGAAGCTGCAGCACTTGTCTTTGTTTAGCTGAAATTACAAGTCATTGAATTAGTATGTCATCTTTATTGCGCTGTCATGCAGCGGAGGTGAGGAAGGCTCTTGGTAATGGATGGAAGATTTTGATGGCCTAAAAGACAGGCTCACAGATGGTTGTCGATATAAAACAGTTTGCCCTTTTTTTTAAAAAAAGGGAGGGGGAAAGATAGGCTGAACAGAATAGGTCTCTCCTGATCTGAGTAGCTTTAACTAACAATATTTATGTGAAGCTGATCTTGGAGGAGTCTAGGGCTAGAAGGTGAACCAAGAGTTTGTCTAAAGATTAGGACTCAGAAGTGCATGCTAAGCCATTTAAAAAAATTTAAATATCAGTGAGGCAGCATGACCTGAAAGGTGAAGCAGGAAAGGTCTTGCTCAGAGGAAGCTGTTGCCGCTACCCTTGTGCAGGGGAAGGTACCCTTGTGTGATTCTGCAGCAGCAGCAAAATTCTCATCAGCAGAATCAATGGAGATGCAAAGCAAACTCAGGACAAGAAGAAATTATTTGTACATTTTAAGGAGCATTGTGATAGTCTTTTTCCTTCTTTGTTTAAACGGAAGGTAGGAAAAAGACATTGCTGATGAAAGGTTGCTGTTCAGGTCTAAGATTAATGCTGACTTGTGCACAAACTCTCTCTTTTCACCTGAAACACAAGACCTCTTCTTACCTGGTGCATAATCTCATGCAGTTTTCTCAAACTGATGTTATGGTCATATCTAAAAGAAATTATTCCCTGAAAACCCCTTTTTAAATTAGTCTTGTCAGTCTAGTTTTTTGAAAACAGTTTATTTTAGCCAGGTCAGCCTTTTCAAGAAATATGGAGAAAAAACTGTTCAAGCCCCTTGCTGAAGTTGTTCAGCATTTTCATTATGAGGTTGACAGTATCTTTAATTAAAGACTGCTACTGTCTGCTCCTTCCTTCCCTCCCACCAATTTCCTTTCCACCTCTTAGCACTGTAGTCTGAGTGGTGGTAAACAGGGATAGTCTGAGAGCTATGAAGTGACCTCTCTCTGGTCAGGATTGTTTGACTGGTTTGGGTAAAGCATATTCAGAGAGGAAGTACCACAGGAAGGAGCCACCAAAGACAAGTGGGGTGCTGCCCCGCTTGAGTTCAGGCTTGGATATAAGAGAAGGGACCACAGAGCACTGCTGCAACTTCCTCCTGCACGACATTTTACTGTTTTCTGTTTGGACAATTTCTCCTCTATTCAGGAGAATAACAGTGAAAACCAATTGCACGTTATTTTTATACTCCCCAAAGTATCATTATGGTGGTTAATCATAATCTCAGAAGTGGTGATGTACGTCTAGTGGTGGTGGTGGTAGCATTTCTAGAAATTTCTGAAATTTCAGAGTGCTGCATTTCTGTAGCCTTTTCTTCACCCTACCATATCCAGGGCTTTGTTCCCAGAAGCAGGCTGGAATGCTTTTAAAACAAGCACTCCTGTGTGCTATTGTTTCCTTCCTCCTTGGGACAGTTGAAGGCCACCAAGGCTTGTCCTCAGAGCTCTCCTTATAAGGGTGAGCAGATGTGAGAGCTGTGCAGGACGGGCACATGAGACAGGCAATGCACTGTGGAGCCATTTGAGAAGGAAAACATATTCTGATAATAACTCCCTTGCATGGGGTCTGAAATGATTTTGGTTTCAAGTCACTCTAAATGAATCTTTATCTCTGGAATGGAAAAAATGAGTAATTTGGAAACTACCTTGATACTTTATGAAATCTGTGAATACTGTGTTTTATACAACAGTGCAGAAGTCAAAATTAGTGAATGCATAAAGTCTTATAAATATATTTTTGACTTCTGCCAAACACCAGGATTTTCAATTACTGGTTTATCATGTTTCAGTTTAAAGGTTTTTTTCCTTAGTGTGCAGCACACTCAGATTCAAGATATTTGCATGTGTGTTCTTGAAATGCTATCACAGGTCACCTAATAGAATTTTTTTTTCACTGTCCAACCAAACAAAATCTAAAACAAGACTTGAAGCAAATGAAGGAGATTATTTTTTTAATTCTCCATTTTTTAAAAACTTATTATGCTGTTTAATGTATCTACCAAAAAGTACTTTGCATTAAACAACCTGGAATTAAGACATATGGATGTCATCTATAAAAATTCCTCGGAGATATAGTCTTCTGTTCCAATTGAGAAATCCATCCAATATCAATGACCTTTCCATTTAGGGAATACTTAATGTGGTTAACTAGATATGATATACTTTGGGAATGCTTTTTATTGCATACATTTGAATTAAGAGATACACCTTGTAGGGAGAAAATGATGAAACAGCACTCTATTGAGGGTTAAAGATGAATGATGGCCTTTAAGACATTTGTTTTGGTTAAACACAAAGTAAGAGGCACTGTCATATTCAGGCCCACAGTGTTATTAAGGCATAAGAGATGAGGACTGAATTCAGCCTCACTTAAATCAATGGGAATTTCACCTGCTATTGCTGCAGCTGAATTTGAATCATTATGGTTAAATGGCCTCTTTTTTAATCATAAATGCTTTGAGTCATAACAATATGTATTAATTCTTCTCATTAATTCTCAGGGTCTTGTGTACCAGGCCACTGTAGACGGTGTAGCTCTTTTGGAAAACGAAGAAAAGCTGAGTGTATTTTCAGAATAGGTTTTAAACATACTCAGGTCTTGTATTTGTTTTATTTGCTATTATAAACAGTGAGAAGGTATGTTGCAGCTGTATCACAGAAGTTTTTGAGTTTTCTGAGTTTTATATTTCTTATGTTCTTTTTGCTGCTTTTATTTGCCCATAGCTTTGTGGGAATATTTGGAATATCACCTGTGGGACAGCTGAAGCAAACAATTTTTCTGAGTGTCTGCCTTCTCATCAGTCAAATTTTAGTGTAATTAGATCTCTTTTTGTAGCTACCCATATCAATAAACAGAGATGCCTGGAGTTGTGAATGGGACAAATCTGTTTGCATATCGTTAACTGCCTCAATGCATTAGCGTTTCTGCATTCGTTCTTGCCTCTCCTCCAGTTCTGACATCTTTTTCCTACAGTATTAGTATTACATTGCCTTTGTAGTTCTGCTCTCTTCCCTTGGCTATGCTTTATTCTCTTAAAACCTTTGCCCTTGACTTTGCTACCTGCCTTACTGGGGAGAAGCACTCTGCTGGGACAGACTGTCAGTGATGTATGTAAAGTCCTAATTTATGCCTCCTTTTAAGATAAGCCCCAAATACATGGATTGGTACTAGATACCAATTAAAAACCTTAAAAAAATACTGAATCCAGAAGTGACTTCATCTTAGTGACTCAGTGTGCTACTAAGAAATGCCTCTTTTCAAACAGTATTTCTGCTACCAAAATTGTACGGTCATCATACTGCTATTAGATTCAAACTCCCCTTTGAGCACTCTTTAGCACAATAAAAACTTACATTTTAAACATGATTCCTTATATTTATTATGTGGCCCTAGGAAGTAACGGAATAGTCCAACAAGACACTTTTTTCTTTTATTTGGTAGTGACGTATGGATTTTCTTAGCTAACTAAAAAGGAATAAAATTAGAAGTTGTAGTAACTTAAATATAGCTGTATCATTCAATAAGATAACACAGACCTGATGTTTTCTGAACTTTGTTCATATAACACAATTATAGATTCACTTACAGATCTTGTTTACATCAGCCAAAGTCTGATTAGACAGCTGTGTCCAGTATCCTGTGCTTCCTTTTTTCTGGCTTTTGCTGGATTTTATTCTTAACGCTGCAACTACTCCTAAGAAAACTACTAAAATTATTTGCCGATTGGAATGTGCTGTGAAATTTACTGTTTTTTCTCCTTGAGATCAGCTGAACCCCAGTTTTTATGGGTTAGAAGATTTTACCTATTAAGACGACCTTGAATTTTATAAAGGATTTAGTTTTGATTCAATAATTTCTTACATTAGATATATTTTTAGTGGCATTTAATGCTTAAATCTTACTGCTGTTTCCTACCCGTCATTCATCTGGAATTTTTCCAGGACTTGCTATGCAGAGCACTGTTTGTTCCCGTCTGGCTGCTCCTACCTGAAGGTGGTCATGCTCGGGACTGATTCTGGGAGCACAGGCACTTCTACACTGTATTTTTGAACGGGAGCCAGACATTTCCCTGCTAAATTCTGAACTTGGAGTTGGCAGTTCCAGGATATGGGGTTTTTATAGTGATGGTGACTTGATCCAACAAATTAGCTGTCTGATACATACCAGACTTAAAATATTTAGGTTTAATGCAGTATGCTTGGATTTCAGCCTAAACTTTGTGCCCATTTCCAGAACTGGGATCTGCCCTCAAGATTTATCACCCACTACAGCTATGTTAAGCTTCCATCACTAAGTTTGTTTGAAAGAACACCCACATTTTTTGTCAACTCAACATAGTTTCTGCCTGTATAATAGTGATATATATATATATGGATGTTTTTCCAGCTTTATTTACCTTTCCCTGTGTCTTTAAGAAAATGTTAGCAGAGCAAAGCTTACACTAAATCAGTCTATATCTTGCAGTATGTGAGCAGATGACATAGATGTCCAAGGACGTGATGGGGATCAGCTCACACACTTTTCAGCTGAGCATATGTGTAAAAACAAAAACAAACCTTACTTTTTTTCTTAGAAAGCACTACGTATTTCAGGCAGTTAGGCAGTAACAGATGTTGGAGACTCAGTAGGAAGCTAGATGTATGCTGGGATGTCACTCAACTCCCCTTAACAAGCTGCTGTGTTGGAGAACCAGTCTCCATATAGGCTCTGCTTAGTGTCTCAGAAATAAGATGACACTAAAATAACCAGCTTCCCATGAATACCAAGTCTCTCTTTTAAAAAATATACTACTTGGGGGCTGTAAGGGGAGGAAGGGGGGTGTGTGCATATGTGTGTGTGTGTGTATGTGTGTGTATGACTTTGCCTGCAAAGGTATTGCATGAGAGAAAGACTGTCTTTGTTGTAATTTCAGTAATTTTGATTTTGGATAGTGGCAGTATTATGTTTGTTATAGAAGTATTTCATTGAGAATTGTTATGAAATGTGATCCCTCCGCACTTCTGATTGACATAGCTTCAGGTAACATGCTGTGCCATGTCAATAAAAATCTACCTAGCATTAAATAACTGCATTTGAAGATGGTTATTCTCCATATTTGAGAAGGCAGTGCAAGCATATTCACTCACTGTAAGACTAGACAAACAAACACCACTGAGTTCTGGGGCAGGAATAAAGCAGCAATTACAACAAAGTACTGTAACAATTACAGGGACTGCAAACACAATACTAAACTGGGCTGGATGACATGGTATATAAGCCAGGCCAAAGAAAGGAGGCTGCATATGGCATGAACAAATCTTACTGTCTTTACAAAAGATGTTTTCATGCCTGGTATGGTAATGAGTAAGGTCATGTCTGGCCACATCAAAGTACCCTGAAGAGTATAATTGACAGATATCTATCCAGCTTCAAGAGACCGGGAACGGTGACGCTGGGGACTCAGAGACGTCTGAGTACTGAGGGTCATACAAGGACTTTGTCAGTTGAGAGAGATGTAGGACTCTGGAAATCCAAGCAAGGAATTTTATGATTTTCTTTCAGTGACTTCAATTGTTTGGACCTATCTCTGCCACTGGGGAGTCTGGGATAGGTGTTTTTGAACAGTTTAGCTTTGATTTGGCCGTGGTATTTTCCTGTTTTTCAAATAAACATCGATTTCTTGAAGACCCTTTTGGATCTTAAGGCTGTTTGGGGGAATATTTACTACAGTCTGGTCCTTGGGACAAGAGAAACAAACTTCTTACCTTAGGCAAAAGATAGAAGAGAGGGCTGACGGTGCCTGACCTGGGGCACTTTGTCACAGGTGCTGAAGGTGTCACCAAAAGGCTGACTGAAGTCAGTGACGAGCAAGAAGATGGCTGGGGAACCACAAGGGATGACAAGATTAAGGATCTTGTGGTTAACAGTCACAGACCTCTTCCCTTAGTAATCACAAAGGTGTCTGCAGTCCTGGCGTGGGATGAGGGGGAAAGACACTAAGAGCTCGTTGGGATGAAAGAGATGCTTTTTTTCTGCAAACCAATATAATCCCTGATGCAGCAGGATAACTTGCAGAGTACAAATGTTTTTGTCCTTTCTATCCCCCCTCCCCCCTCCTCCACTTGCCAATATTTTAAGATATTTCCAAAAGTAATGGGGAGTGGGTGTTGGAGAGTTGTATTTGCTTTATAGTCAGCTTTACATATAACAAATGAGCATTCCATTTCTCCTGGGAAATAAGTAAATTGTATTGAAATTGAAACAGTGGCAGAAAAGGAGTAAGTGGTTTGACTTGAACCACAGAGGGAGATTACAAGACAACAGAGATTAAAATGCAGAAACCCTTACATCATGCCAGAGCTTTGTGCACTGCACCTCCCTCTCTCACACTGCCTGGAATTGATGCTTCTTTCTTCTGGGGCAAACCAAGCCGCTACTGGAAAAATAGAGCCTGTGAGCAAATCACAAAACATCACTGTAACACATATTTGGACCCAGGAGATACATTTGGGTTTTGGTTTTTTGGTTTTGGGGTTTTTTTTTGGTTTTTTTTTTGTTTTTTGTGTTTTTTTTTGGTTTTTTTTTGTTTTGGTTGGTTGGTTTGGTTTGGTTTGGTTTGGTTTTTTTGGGTTTTTTTTGTCTGTTTTATTTAAAATATTTATTTATAATTTAACTTTATTAAATATTCTTCACTCTATAAATAGAGTATTTTCCCAGAACTATGTCTGACTTTGCTACAAAAAAATCCTCACCCAGTCTCCCTTTACTCACTACTATGTCCAGATTAATTTTAAATGATACACTAGCTGAGTAACAATCTGATATGGAATGACTTGGTCACACAATTATTGTGCACTTATTCAGAAAATGTTTGTTCTAATTTATTATTGATTGCTATCCAGTGAATTCTTTTTCACTAGCTAATACTGTCTCTATCTAGCTAGCTCTATCAAGCTGTAGAATGTTCCATGCAATTGCATTGATTAAAAAAATAAAAAGGATGTCAAAAGATTCCTGAACAAAATATTCTCATTAGGTCTGAGTAGGGAATTTAGCTAATTTCTAGATAGCAGGTTTTATGTCTTTCAGAAGATAACTATGTGTTTCTTAAATGTTGGTGCTTTGAAAAGCTCTAACTGAAACACTTCATGTTTTGTGAGGTGTTTTGTTTATGCAAACAAAAGCCAGGAAAATTATTGTTAAATGTACCAATTTTTGTTATTTTGGGATAGTAATATACATTAAGTGTTATAAAACCAAAACTATAGTAAAAACTCTTAAAAAGTGGAATTAATTCTGTTAAGTTTTAATTTTTTTTTAACTGCAACATCTTTCCCAAATTTTATATTTGACAAACTCACTGAATAATTAAGGATTTTAGCAAATGAGACAGATGGATTTAATCTAGAATTTTAAAATAAGAAAAAACATTAAAAATTTCTAAAACTGACTACCTTTATGCATAAGCTTTGTAGACTTATAGACTCCCTGCAATGCCTTTTTCATTCAGATCTAAGTGCTCAACATTATTCTCAAAATGGTATTACTTTAAAATATAATGGTATTGTGTGATAATGACTTCTACAGGTGCAAATTACGGAACTCCAAAAAGTAGATGTAATCATCATGTTAGTTTTTGCTTTTTGGAGCCATTAAATGTCCCAGTCATTTTTTTATTCCAAGCAAGTGTAAATAAAGTTCTTTATTTGCTTTCCCTGCAGCATTCAGAATTTTCTGCCAGTTTAATCTCTTCCCATCCACTAAGAGTCAGTTTCTTGCGTGTCTTTTCACAGAGTCTTTGGATCCCTTTTTCATTGTAAAGCTGAATATCTCCCCGTTTGCCCCAGTTCCTTCACTGCAATGTTCTTTGCCTAGGAATGGTTGAGACTAAAAACAATACTTCCCCATAGGATGTAAACTAATTTATTAAAAGAGATAGGAGCAAAAACTAACAGTGAAAAGGTGTAAAACACATATTATTATTATTATTATTATTATTATAAAAAATAATATTACTATTATTTTACCATTTTTACTGTTATTTGCACTTATGGATACATTTATCTTGAGGTTTCTAGATAATGCTTCAGGCTTTATCTTAAGTGCTTACAGCTAATTTACAGTGTGGGAAAGTATACATTGTCATCCATGATCTTTGGGATCTTCAGAAAAACATCCCAAATGGGCACATCGTTGCAGATACAGCTAACATGAGCCAACAGTTAAACTATGCATGGTAAAACCTCAAGTAAATAAATAAGCCTAACTATTTAATGTTGTGAAAAATGAAAAAAATGTGTCAACTGAGTGAGTTACTTAGTAGCCACAGGGAGGGCCTCTGCCTCCAAGCTGTGTCAAACACTGGAAGGCCATACACCTTCTTGTGTTTCTGGCTGGTTAGAAATAGATCTTGAGGACCAGCTCAGAGGATTCTCATGGTCCTTCCCATGTGTGCTGAAGAACACCATTCGTTTTCTATACCTCCTTGCACCCTTGGTGCACAGGAACCTTGTTGATCAGCATGGAAACTGAATCTGACAGTTTCAGTGCCAAAAGGTCACCCACATTTTTGATATATATAATATATATTTTTTGATATATTTGACCACAGTTATTCCTAAAAATTCAAGTGAAAGTTCCCCTTCCTACCTTAGAAGTTCTTGTGCTTGATTTCTATTTCTTTTCCTTTTTCTAATAAAATGGAAACTGAGATGTAGCAATCACAGGATTGTGATTAATCCAGAAGAACTGAATTAATATTTCAGTAACACTTAAAGTAATTTAACACCTCTCCAAAACTGTTTTGTGAGGAGTGGGTTTATTTGGGAAGAGCAGTATAGAGAGAAACTCTTTTGCAAAAAACTGCACATCAGAAACATACAGAGGTTTTCACACCTGCAGAGGAAAGTTAGAAACCAGTTGGTGTCCAGAATGAAGATGAGCTGCTCTTTTTTTCTCATGTTAATGCAGATGATAATTCCCTGCCACTTACTTGCAAGGGACGAAGGTTTGAATAGCTGTACAGTCATCTTCTTCCATCCCTGGTTTTATTCTGAGTCTTAACTTTAAAGACAGAGGCTGGTTTATTCTGTAGAAGTAAGTGGGAATGTTAGAAAAGGCTAAATATCATCATAAACCAAAACATTATGATACCAGAAACCCTTAGGAACAACGCTAATGCTTTTAAATGAAGGTTTTATTTGTCTCTGAGCTGCAAAAGGAAGTCACTAATGAGATGTCATTTACATTCTAACACCTGTTAAATGGCACTTTTCTCTTTCCCCAAAGAGAGAGATGTTTATGAATGTTTGCAGTTTTCTGAGTGTATCTACAAGAATTATATTTTCATAATAAATGCTGTATATTTTTCTGTATATACCTTGGTTACATCGGAACAGTATAGGGAAATACCAGGAGCTTTTTTGGTTTTATTAGATTTATTTGTCATTTTTATATAAATCTAACAGGGAATGTCTAGCTTACAAAGAAATTTCATTAATCAGGATTTAACACAATTGTGTATTTAGGATGTGATTTGCAGCAGTTACAGTGCAAAAACTGCATGTAATTATACCTCCATTTAAATGAAAATTAAAAGCTTGTGTTGTAGCAGGGTACATGTGTTGAATATATTGCTTTACAGAATAAGCCCTCCAAAGGAGAATACCTGAAAATGAAGTTTCAGTTGGTTCTGTCAGGGAACTGCTGCATGCTGTGACTTTTAAGATTGGGACTTGCATTAGAACTGACCAGAGGGAAAGATAGGACATTACGGGAAAGCAAATGATCTATAACAATACAAGTTGATATGCTTCTGTTAGATAAGCATAATGCAAGTTTCTTTCATTCATTTCTAAAGTAGTTTGGTGTATAAATTAACTCATTCAGTTAATAAAAAAAGGCAGAATCCACAGAGGCCTGTGCTGGAAATAAGTTCTGCAGAGGAATTTGAAGAAGGAATTAAATTAGTGTTAGTGTTAGTATTAGAATTAGAACTAGATCAGAATTAAGGAAGTGAATTTTAGGGAACCAACAACTTTAGCAGGTGCTCCTGTGGACTGTGTCTCACACCTATTAAATATGGGATTCACTTGGGAGTTTTGTTTCCCAATTCCCGTCCCAATGCCTGCAGTTGGCACATCTTCTGCTTGTCTTCCAGACATGTCTCCTCAGGTACAAGGTACAGCTGCATGTCACATTGGGAATCTTGTGCAGGGGAAAGGCAAGGCATGATGGCTCTGAGCACACCCTCAGCATGGGTACCTCTCTCAGAATCACAGAATATGCTGAGTTGGAAGCGACCCACAAGGATCATCAAGTCTAACTCTTAAGTGAATGGCCCATACAGGGATTGAACCCACAAAATTGTCCTGAAACAGTGTTGTTTCATGAATTTGTTTTCCTGTTCAGCTCAGAGGTGGCATGCACACAACAAAGGATGACAGAAGAGGATAACACAACTGAAATGGCTGGTGCTATCATAAACTGAAGACATCCCAGCTTGGTGAGACGTGGTGCCATTCTGGAAGCTGATGCCAAAGCCAACAGGAAAATTGGAAATAACATTTGGATCTCCAAATCTCAATTAGGTGCTTTACCCATGAGGTGTTGTTATGATCCCCTTAGTGAGAGATGCCTCTGCCCGAATTAAGGTGCAAACAAGACCATATGCCAAAGTTAATACTACAGATTTTATTTAACAGTAGATGTGAGGTAGAGAGATGGAAAGAAATAGAGAGGGGAGAGGGGAGGGGAGACAGAAAGAAAGAGAGAGAGAGAGAGAGAGAGAGCAGAAAATGCCCATCACCTGTGGATCCAGCAGCACCCCACTTGTCCTTTTTCACCCTGGGCTTCTTGGTGGTGAGGGTCCTGGACTCCTTCTTCTGGGGGTACCAGTAGTATATAGTCCAAGTTCTGGGTATCCACGAGGTGGTCACAGATGCTGTTCCCATAACTTGGGGTGATATGTGTATGAGCAGTTGCTTCCTTTCCCACAGTTTGCCACAGTGGGAATTTTTGTCTGGATATGTTAACCAGGATGTGCTAATCAGATCTCGCCTCCACCAGGCCTGGAATTAGCACCTTCCTGTCGTAATTTCTCCCTTCTGTGCTTATCTCAAGTTCCCTCTGTGGTGGCTTATCTTATGGCAAGTTCCTTCTGTGGCCTTGGCAGTGTTTATGAGACAGGCAACTGTGCCTTTACGTCCTTACAGGTGTAAAAACAGAAGACAGCACTGATATCTGTAGTGAACCATCAAAAACTGTGCTCTTCAACCAGAGAAATATGTGATTCAGCACAGACCCTCTGGGGAAAAGCCAGGGCAGAAGCTACCAGTGGAACTGAGCTGACAGAGTATAATGCGCAAACCATGTGTTGGGGGCGAATTAAACCCTGGGTTTTCTAAAACAGTTCCTTAAATTACAGGACTTAGGCACTTTAAGCTCCTTTTCCATTGCATAGTGCTGAGATTTTAAATGTTGATGGTTCTGCAATGCTGTAAACATTTTTTTTGTGTCAGTAGGTCCCACGCAGTGGTTTGGGTTTTTCAAAAGGGGTTTTGTATCCATATGTCTATCACAGATGTTTCTTGGGATTCAGCATTCCTTGAGAAAGACCCACAAAGTTGACAGTGTCACTTTCAACATGCTAGATGTGTGACAAAAGAAAGCAGTGTTTGTGAGCTGAAGTCAAAGTAATGACAAGCCTTTGAATGAAGGTAAGAACAAGTCCTTGTGGGCTAAGTCTACTTAAGCTGCCTTTTGGATTTAACCTGAATGAAACAGATTTTTTTGAAAAGAAGAGTGACTGAACCCTGTTTGAAAGC
This sequence comes from Aphelocoma coerulescens, assembly GCF_041296385.1. Classification (NCBI taxonomy): domain Eukaryota; kingdom Metazoa; phylum Chordata; class Aves; order Passeriformes; family Corvidae; genus Aphelocoma; species Aphelocoma coerulescens. The sequence goes on along the minus strand of NC_091016.1, from coordinate 84,587,017 downwards.
CAAAGAACATAAGCTTTACAGCCCAAGTGCTCTGTAATTTCAGGAAGGGAAGAAATTTTTTCATGTACAGCTTGATCTTTCTGAGAAATTATCCAAAGTTTTAGCTCATGAACCATCTTTCCTCCTATATTTCCAAGTTCTAACATTATTGCCTCTCTCCCCATTAAACTACAGCCCATTTTCTGTAATTCATGTTAGTCTCTGATGTTGTGTTCAGAGAGCAGAGAGATGGCTTTGTTTTAAATTTAAAGCAGCTTTAAATTTTCTTATATGTTAAAGAGACTGGCTTCTTCTTGCTCACCTTATGTCTGGAAACATTATTTTTAAAAGTTTGCAGTCTAGAGAACATGGGCTTAATCAGACTGCTCTGTAATTACTCACCAACTTTATTCACCCTGGATGATATATACCTTGCATGGTGCTAAAAGAAATAAGTGTATTCATTTCCTATCCAGTTCCCACCTTGCATTATAAAAGCCAAATATCCATTCTGTAAATAGAGATGAATCAGCAATCCATATAATATCTATTCATCATACATATTTCACAAGGAGGATATTGTGGTGGCTGGAAAGTTCTTACAAAAATAATATGGAAATCCGGAACTTGATGTGGAGTGTCAGAGAGCTTCTTACTATTATTTACCTTATCAGCTTTTGCTTTCTGAAATCAATGGAAGGGCATCAAGTTCAGCTAATCCATATTTCTGAGTATGAAATTGAATTTATAGTCTGTAGTATGTTGACTACCGCTCGCATTTAAGGCATAATTGATTTTTATTGAAAAGCCAGCAGGCACATCAAAAATTTCCACAAACCACAAGGATGTTAAATTTTACCCTGTTTAGATAATAGTGTTGCTTTATTTATCCTTTAAAATGAAGCTTTTATATTTATATCAGAAAATGTTGTGAAAGTGTGACTGATGCCTTGTGAAACCATCAGTCCATAGTTCTGTTGAACTCTACAGTACAGAAATGAGCAACTTTGCTGCTCCTAAGGTAAATGTCTATGGTTGGCTTGTTCTAAGAGTAAATGAAATAATAAATCTGCTCAAAGAAACCATTTCATGTCATATAGCAAAGTTATTTTTCTTCATTCCAATAAATAGCTTGTGTAATTACTTTTTTCTTTTCTTTTCTTTTCTTTTCTTTTCTTTTCTTTTCTTTTCTTTTCTTTTCTTTTCTTTTCTTTTCTTTTCTTTTCTTTTCTTTTCTTTTCTTTTCTTTTCTTTTCTTTTCTTTTCTTTTCTTTTCTTTTCTTTTCTTTTCTTTTCTTTTCTTTTCTTTTCTTTTCTTTTCTCCATATTGTTGTCTTCTTCCTCATTCTTTTAAACATAGAAGTGTACTTTTCTGTATGCTTTTAATTGGTCATAGATAGCAGACTAACTAATCCATGTTAAAATGTTTTGGTTTCCAAAGCATTGACTTAATTTCCTTCAGGTACAAAGGTGTTCTTAATCCTAGACTAGATTTTAGAATCAACAAAAACTTCATGACCAGGTGTTTTTCAAGCAGTTAAGCAATTAAACAGATTTTACTTTCCTTCTTGTACTTGGGCCATCTGAGCTATGTGTGCATGTCCTTCCACATTACCTACTGCATTCCCTCAGTGCATGTGTGTTTTTCACAAGAATTCTTTGAACCAGAGAAAAAAAACTCAGGGTTCCTCTGCATAGGAGATACTTTAATATGGTAAGTAGTATAACAGGTAACTTTGAAAAGCCAGGCAGTGAGATATAAATGTGTGACTCAAGAGCATTCAAAAAAAATTATCAAATGTACAGAAATAAAAAACTTGAAGAGATTAGACACCCATTACTCAGTGTAAAAGTATCAAGAAAACAGGACTGATCTTTTGCAAAGGCAGGTATTTTCAAATATGTGCGAACAGTTGCAAGCACAAATCCATTTAATAAATATCGAGATTTGTGCCTGCTCCTCTCTTCTATCACTTTCAAACTTCACCACAAACTGTATACAGATATTCATACTTGCTTCTATGTTTCTCCATGTTGTCCATAGCATTTTTTTACATATTTGTGTCTTCTCTGTTATGGGACTCTTATTGGAAGCATCTGTTTTCTTTCTGAAATATGGCACATTGTAGTAAAAAAATAGTTGTAACTAAAAAAATATATATTACATGTCATTAATGTACAACCTTCTAGAAAGACAGGATCTTCTCAAGGAGTTATCCATTCTCTGTAGGCATAAGGTCTTCTTAAATAGTTCTGGTGTAGCTACATTGCTAAATAAAACTCCCTGTGGTCAGCCATATGGCTTTAACTGATAGTTTGTTGCCTGTATCTGCTTGGATCTCTGCAACTTACTCTGCCTGAGAGAAAGTAGGATATTTCATGGTATACTTCATTCTGAAAGTGTTCCCAGAATGTACCACGGGGCAGGTAACACCAGTTTTCATTCTGAAATCATCATTTTTTTCCTTACTGTGCACTCTTCTATTCATTCTTGCCTGTGAACACTGGCAACCCACTATTGCTTTAGCATTGATCACTTTAGCAATAACCACATCCCTTGTTATTTCTGCTAAATGGTATCCTAAGAGCGCTGTTCAAGGACTGAGATACAGACACAACAGAAGTCATACACAGAACAGAAAGACTGCAATGTGCTTAATAATTGAGAGCCAAAGGGTGAGGAAAGAGACAGGAGGAGACCAGACAAAAGCTCAAAGGAAGAAATGAAAATGGATGATTTAGGCAATTTTGCATATGATACTCAAGGTTGCTTTTCAGGATACTTTCTAAGGGTATTTTTCAGTGAATATTTGAATGAAAACTGTTAAAGGAATGTAGGCTATTGAAGTTAAACTCCAGTTCATTGGCTTAGATTAATTTTGCCTAATTTTAAACTTCCAAATAAAAGGGGATTTATCTCTTCCAAAGAGAGATGATTCTTTTCTAAGATATTGATCATGTCTCATAATTAGTGTTCATTACTGTGTCCTTTTTTCTCTACATGTCTCCTGAAAGATATGGTTTCTAGGGGCCTAAATGCATAAGCAAGCTTGCATTTATTTGATTAAGAAAATATAAAATCTTCATGATCACTATTAATTTTGACTAAACTTTAGAAATCTAGTAATTTATAATTTTTGTCTTAAAAAAAACAGCAAAAGCAGTTTACCACGTGTAGTATCAGGTCTGTGAGGGATGGAAGATGGGCTTGTCTGTCTATCTCTAATGTTACATCCTCTATATCTAAGAGTCTCATCTTTCAATTTCACATACATATCTAGGAAAAGTATGCAAATTTACATGAAAATTCCCTGGAGTATTGCATGGACAAATCTTGCCCATTAATGGACTCATAATGTCTATGCTCATATGAAAGATATAAAGGATATTGTTCACAAGTACTGAAATGGGAACAATTCCATTAGAAATACATGTAGTACGCTGAAACTAAGCATTCATGTATGAACACAATGTAAATTTATCATTGTAACAATTTTGTATAAAAGGGAGGTTTTATTTGCATTCACATTCTCTGCAGAGGTATGAAAATTACTTATACAGTGAATTTGGGCTCATAATTAGAGGAAATTTCTTGGGTTTGAAGAATTTTCTAGTTTTTAAGGATTAGATGGCTGTTGATAACAAAATTTTATCACATTGGTGAAGATGGGAGCGTACAAGGATATGGGAGAAAGACAAATAAAGGAGATTTAATGCTGAAACAAATGAGCCTTTCCTTCATCACATCTTCCCCTTATTTATCATCTCCCCCTTAGATCTTCTAATCATTAAAAGGATCATTCTTAAATGTTACCCTGCTCTCCTCGGTTGATTTTCTGGCTACTTATAAAAATAATGCCTTGGTTGTTTTACTTTCTGGTTAAGAGCTCATAGGTTTTGGTATGGATAATTAGGTGTATTTATCAATTAGATTAATTCAGATTTTAATTTGTCTTGAAGGGAAGGCTGAACTGAAATATTAAATCAGATTCTGAAAAACGTGATAATTAGGAATTTTAGGTTTTTTAGCTTGTTTCTACTGCCCCATACTACTGTCACCCTTAAGAAAAACCCCCAATACAAACAAAACTCCCTGTTTTATTATTTTTCAGTGGTAGAATGCTAGGACTGAACAGATCTTTTTGCACCACTTAGGATATGCTGTTTACTCTTGGGCATATACTTTGCCAGACAGACTTTTTTCTTTTCCCCCAAACAACAGAAGGTACAAACTTCACATGGGTTTTCAGCTATAAAGGAGGGTCTTTCTGTATAAATAATTAAATTCTGAATATTGTATCAGACATCATTTTCTTCAGACCCATTTCAGCAATACCTGCAGTTTGACCTGTGAAAGAACAGGTGAGTAGCCAAGCAGGGACCTGAATGTCCTTAAGAGAGGAAGTAAAAGGAGCAAGTCTCCAAAACTGCTAACGAATTACAAATTTGAATTTTATGTAGCACCAAATTCAGTGCTTCAGTAATATACTTTTTCAGTCCTCCAAAGCTCCTAAGTTGTCTTAAATATTCTTGACTAACACAGTTACACAGGAACTCTAGCACTGCATCAGAGTTCAGTGACCATCTCTGCAGCCTCAAAGTTCTTCAGTGGAAGTCAAATAAGACTTAGACCTGCACTGACTTTTCAAGCTCAAAATCCTGAGCAGAAAAAGAACAGTTTGGGAGGTTTTGTCTTCTGTTGTGATTTTATTTTCTCAGACAGTTTTAACCAATATTACCTCTCATTCAGATTGTACCAAATGTTTATGTCCTGCCTCTTCTATTCTTCAAGGTTGAAAAATATCCTTCTTTCTCTGCGACCTACAGAGGAAGATGTATAATAATGTAGAATAGCAGCAATGCTTCTAAGAGGAAGAGGCTAAGTTACATGTGATTTACAATGTTTAGAGATCCCTGTAGAATTAGAGTCTATCCTGTGCATCTATACTTTGCTATGCACAATCTTTCTAGAGCCAGGATGCCTTGTATTAGGTTACAGTCATAAAGATTTACTTCATAGCCAATAGGAGACCTATGCAAAAAACAGAATACAAAAAAAACCAGATTTTTCAAGTTAGAAATTTTTCCCACCAGATCAAACATCAATATAGCCACTAAAATGCACCTCTTAATCCATAAGATTTTTTTTTAAATATCAGTAAATTATGATGCAAGCAGCAAAAGTAAAATTTGAATGCTGGATAACATTTTAATTCTTCTCCCCATTTTAACTGCTTTGCTTAAGACTTAAGATCATGAAAGTACAACACTAAAAAGGTCCTTCAATAAATAGAAACAAATGAGCTTTTCCCTACCACGGAATTACTTAAAATCAGTCCTTCTTGTGAAGCTAATCCCCTGACAGATAAGACTGTGAATTCCCCCCCTCCCCTTCCTACACGCTCACAGATGGGTTGCAACAGAAAGATGACAAATGAGTTGTGTTTGGCTGGATTAATGTGTATTATCATGTTAATGGATGTTTATGGTGCAGTTTGGGAGGTTCATGTGGTTTTCAAAAAGTGTTGGTGTTCTGGGTAGCTGCAGCCTGTGCATGTGTGAGTGTGTGTATGCATTATTAGCCACCTTTTTATGCATATTGTACATTTTTGGTCTCCTTAATGGGTCACAGCTAAATTGGGTGTGGAAGTGTTGGCCTTATGCTCAGATCTTTCACCACACCATCAAGCGTGGCGTGCAAAATGCAACTGTCTGAGACTTGTCTTTCCACAGTCCCTGTGAATGAAGGTGTCTCATAACCCCGGGTCTACTTTGTTGCAATCAGTTTTAAAATCTGACATATTGATCAGGAGTTTAGCCTGAGTAACTACTGCACATCTATCAACTCTGGTTGGGAATGTCAGGTCAAATTTGTTGGCAAGGTGGTTTAACAGCCAACCAGGGCAATTCCTGCCACCCACATGAACTGATGCTTGGAGCCTCATTTGGCAAGGATAGTGTATATGGCAGCAATAGGGCATGGGAATAAAGTGCCAAGTGGGGCAGACCCTCAGGAAAATGTCTCACCAAAGACCATGATGGGGAAAAATCCGCTGTTTAAGCAAAAATGTAAAATCACTCAGAAATAAATAAGCTTTTTATCTGGATTTTAAAAACTGGGGTGGGGGATGGCATGGGGGGCGTAGTATGTTGTGGTTGTGGGGTTTTTTCTTTGGTTTTTTGTGAGTTTGTGGTGTTTTTTGTGAGTTTTTTTTTTCTGTTGAAAGTTTCTTATTCTGTGAGAAGATGAACCTTTAAACATTCTTGTTTGCTCTCATTTTCTTCTGCCCACAAGGCTTGTTTTCCTCTTACTTTTGGGATATAGGCTTTAACTTCAGCTGATAGGCTTCGTTCATACAAGTATATATACATATATAAAGGAATACATATGTCAGACACTTGTGTGTAAACTTCTGCTTAAAACCCTAAATGCTCGTTTGAATGCTAAAATGCATCATTTGCATGCAATATTGACGGAGTTGTTTGCATAAACATACAGTTGTGTTGACACTCAATTTTTCTCTGAAAAGAACAGGTATTTAAAATCTGGAATTACCACAGAATACCCTACTAAAAATAGTAGAATCTCCATCAATTAATACATTTATTGACTTAGTACAAAAACATGATGAAGCTCTGAGGTATAATAAGAATGCAGGAAATATTCTGTTTCATCTAATTCATAATATTTCTGGGGCTTTTTTTATAAATTTTGGGAAGTCAGGTTTTATTTCCAGAATACTATAATTTTGGGATGAAGACAGTGAAAATGATCTGAAATCAGTACCAGAGGGGATTTTAATGTACTGAAATAATGCATGCCATTTATTTGGTATTCCTCCACCATCCAGTATAAAATAATTCCTTCATGTCTTTTCTTTCCTTAAAAATTCACCAAGCGTATGTGGACCTCACAGATGCAGCTTTAATTGAAAGTAATGTCAAAAACAGTGTTTTGATCTGTTTCCTTTCTTTTGACATTTTCTGTTTTTGGAATGTGTTGAGTCTGTACGACCATTCTCTGTTCAGAAATTCATCTGGAAATTTACATATTTTAAAGGCTTCTTGCTCTATAATACAGCTGAGCATAATAGTGCAAGCTACACAGAAATTGAGGTGTGAAAGAGAAATTTCCCAATTTCAGTCCTTAACTGAAATATAAAAACAATTCCTCACCATCTGGGATTTACTGTGCAAGTCTTTCTTCTGGGTAGGCTTGCTAAAGGGATAAAGTTCATATGATCCAGCAGTGGATAGTCTGTAGCTGGCTTTAAAAAATAATAACAGAAAAAAAAATTTGCACATTCATTAATTTACAGCACCATCATTGAAATGCACAGAAAATTTCATATATTCAGAAACATATTGAAATACATTACAACCGAGTGAACCTCTAAATTTGTGAAATCCAATAAATTACATATTATTCTACAGAACGATAAACTCTGTCTCCAACCAAGTAAGTAATGTTTCTGATATGGAAGGGTGTAAATCCCACAGGAAACATTACATATCAAGGATGCTCAGCATTTTACTGGATTATGCCCCAAGAGAAAGAAAGACAAAAGAAAAATAAAGTAAGATAGACATTCATAAAGCTTATCTTTTTTTTTTTTACTCCCTGCCTTAACAAATAGAATCAAGAAAGGTCTTAGTCTCAGAAAAAAATTGTTAACTGTACATAATTTTTCTTCAAATTAATTATGAAACCACACACTGTTAACAAGAAATTGAATCCAAAGTCAGTGTACATGTACTCTGTCATTTAAAGATAGGACTAATTCTGACAGTTCAGTACCAGATGTTGTGGCTGTGAGCACCTTTCAGACTGTACTGGACTATTTATTCTGCAATAAAACTGCAACAACAGCAGGTATGTAGAGTCACCAGAACATGTTGATGTTGTCCACTTTTATTATCTGAATTCACCCCTTGCTAGTTACAGAACTACAAAGAATGGGAAGGAGACAGGCTTACTAGCAGCTAAAATCTCAAAATAGTCAAAACTGTGAAATAAAGCACTTTTAACAACAGCTACTTTGCATAGTCCACCTATAGGGAATGCATAAACAATTTTAAATCTCTACCTTCAGAAGAAATAGAACCCATATACAAGGCTCCATGGAAACAACTTGAGCTAGAAGTGCTAAGCATTAAAAAAAAGTAGTAGCATAAGCCTGTGTACACAAGTATCAATTTTCTGTGTGCATGTGTTCTGGTAAATACAGGCACAGGGCTCAGTGCCTCCTGCCTCTGAGTTCAGATGGTGAAGGACACGTCCGCGATACCTCATGCTCAGATCCAAACTCTTAACTCCCAGACACTGTAGGTGCAAGATTAATCCATAGTGAGGGTGACAGGTTGGGGATCAGGAGTCCAAGGATATAACTTGCTCTCTGGCCCAGCAGCCTAAACTACAATATAGAAAGAGCCTTGATCTCTCTGATCCTGCTTCTCACTTTGAACATACTGACAGCTATGCTTCCTTACTTCATTGGGCAGGGGTGTTGGAAAAAAGCTGTTTCTTACCACTTGTCAGCCTACTTTGGGCTGACCAAGAATATTTGAAAATCTAGTTGAAATAAGTAATTGTTCAGATCAAAGAGCCCTGGGAGGCAGTGAGAAATATTAATGTTGTGATAGTTAATTAGGTGCTTTTCAAAATTGCAACTTTCAATTTTGTATTTTGCAGTGCTGTTTTCAGTACCATTAAATGTACAAGTTTAAGCATGGAAAGAAAAAAAAAATTTTTTTTGAGGTCAGTATTCTATTTAATATGCATTTTTTCATCTGTTTTGGGGGTAGGGGAAGGGGGGAAGCATGGGAAAAGACTTGCTTTGGTCCAAGCTAAATAATTTCCCCATTGACTAAATTGAAACTATCTATATTATTCAGGGTATATACACCGCACAGTGCAAGCGAATCTCACATAAGATGGTGAGTACCAGGTAAAATATTTTAAAAAGCAGTATAGCACCTTTTGGTTCTTTCTTTGAGACAGCTGTAACATCTGAGTTGATAGGTTGGCTTTGTTTTCTGGGTAGAAAAGTTAAACCACTTCAGTGCACAGCATTTGTGTGACCTTACTTATTTTCCTTTAAAAAAAAAAAAAAATTTAGAAACACAGTGTTTTACTTCCCCCTGAGAAGTGTGTAAGTGGCTCAGCTCTGTCCAGTGACTCTTTTCTGATTGTTGGCATGATCTTGCTCCTCCTACACCCCTAAGCTGTGACATCTCCTGTGTGCCCTTGAAAGAAACCTCTTGTTTGAACCATTCTTCTGTGCACCCTATCCCACCACTGGCATGCTACAAGGAGCACTGCAAAGCTGGAATTCAGCCTGGCCTGCCCTGAGAGATAAAGGCCCACAGAGGCTGGAGTGGGTCTGGGCTCCACGTGGGTTCTAGGTTGTAACAGGGCTCTGCAGAAGAACGGGGACTTGGCACCTGTCCCATGCATCAATGTTGTGCCAGGTGTGAAGCTGTGCTCCTGGTGACCAGGGCTACTTGTAATAAATTTGTTTACTTTATTTACAAAGCAGCATATTTCAGACCAGCAAGCACTAACACTGAGTGGCATTTTGCACATGTACTGATAAACACGCTGCATTCTTGCAATGCCTCTTTAGGAATGGTTTTCATGTGTAATCAGATGAGGCATATGTCAGAAAGATGACAATGGAATCCCACGATGTCTTATATATGTTTTTAATAAAAAAAGCAGAGGGTTTAATTTTGTTGCTGTTATGAGTCTCAGAGTGTGAGGCATTCTTCTGTTTTTCCTGATAAATAGGCCATTCAGAGCCTCTGCTTTACACAGGCTACTATGATTTTGAATGCAGCCTCCCTGCACTTTGGCTTTGCTAGTGGCTTCTCTGCCTACAGATAGTGTTTGGCATCCTGAGCCTTAGGAATTCTTCTGCTCCACGTTGGGCCATGTGTGTGCATGTGTGTCTGCATGCACGCCTGGGTGTGTAAGAGAGAAGCACAATGCAATGAAAGGCAAAGTTACTACTGTGATCTCTGGGGTCTGTCTTGAAAACCAAGCAGGCTTTAGGGAAAGCACAGATTCCACCAAGGCACGTACACTCTCCACCCCCTCAGTTTTTCCAGACAAGTGTTATTTTTCAATATTTTATTGTGCTAGCTATAGGAGAAATCTTGTAATAAAATCATATCGCTGTTTCATCCAAGGCAAGTTTGGATGTTATCACAGTGATATACTTTGTCATAGATTTATTGTTCAGTTGTCGCATAATGTAGTTGAATAGAGTTATAACAATTGTACTCTAACAAAGTTTTAATACAAGATTGTGAAATTTTAACATGAAGTAGATTTCTACAATGACAGACCGTTATTACCCTCAAACTTCCAATGACAAATCATATGACTGAATGCAAAAAATGCAATTTAACAGCATTTGTTATTATCTGTACAGCTTTATTGTTGTCTTTTTATTATATTCATAATCTGAAAATAATGTAAAACAGATATATGTCTGATCATGTAATGACCAATGGCATATTGTATCTTGTTTAGTAGGTGGTTGTCCTCTTGTCTTATTTGGGAATATACAGTTTAACAAGATCCTTACCATCATTTTCTTAACAGGGATAATAAACAGAACAATTCTGCATAAAAGCTCATATCAGCTTCTTTCATGCCTTTTCTTTTCAGAAGGCTGCCTAAGGGTTTAAGCAATTTAGTTGTCTGACCCGCATGCTTTCTCTGCAGTCTGCAGTTCTTTTGTTTAACATTAGTATGTGGGCAAACAGCATTCAGAGCTGTGCAGAGCTTATCAGCCTGTGCTCAGTTGACCAGAACCCCATTCTGTGTATCTAAGAGGGGCCACGTTTAATGCTTCACAGTAGGAGCATCTGCAGTTTCCAAAAATGACTTGTTTATCAGATAAACTCTGTCCTTGCACTGACACATAGTGGCTCTTCAATATCACACTCTCCTGTATGAGAACTGAGCAAAACAGGTTATGCACAATGAATAACAAGTGAAATTTATGCACATGGTGTGGTGACACAGGTACCCTGTAACACTGGGCAGTTTCTCTGCATCAGCTCAGTAATTGCAGAGAGACTTCCTCATTACCTTCCAAAACATTTTACTTACTCATTCTCCATATATTTAGAGCACATGTTCTGAAGTCAGCAAATGTTAATTAATTTGCTTATTTTGCTTGGAATTTAATTAGAAGTAGCATGAAGAGCCTGTCTTCTATGGCACAGGCAGAGACACTCAGAGCAAAGCTGAGGTTTGTGATGTGCCCATACGTGTGGCAGCCTCTGATGGTCCAGTTGGGACTCTCACCTTAGAGTTTACTGTGTCACCAAAGTATGCCTTCACAGCCCTCTCTCTCCTCTCTCTCCACACTCTCTCCACTACACTGATTTTTTTCAGGAGACCAGTTAGACCCCTGGGCACTAAAACTGTAAGTATATTCTTTCAAGAATCATGAATTTTGTGTTTATAATAAAGGTATCACTAAATATTTTAGATACCATAGAGGCTAGCCTTTGGTTTAGAACTAAAATGTTTATTAAGACACCATCATTTTAAGACAAGGTAGAAGCTGCAGCTTAGAGTTGGTGTTTGAGGCTCAAGATCCAGTGAAAGTGAAATGCTGTGAGCTCTTTTCAGAGAAGTACAGCTGGTCTCTCAAATTTTCCATCCAACTAAACGAAGGAAATCTTGTAAGATAAGTTTGCTTTGCAAGATTTCTGGACTGCTCTGGAGCCTTTCCTAAACATGTTGCTGGTATTTGACCAGTCACAGAAAGGGCAGGTGAACAGAGTAAGAATGAGAGATTTGGATCCAAACCAATACTATCTCCCTGCAATTCAGGCAAGCCTATATTCTAGAATGACACCCTTGACTAATTATAATGATTTTATTATGTGAAATTGATATTAAATTGCAAATGGCAATAGCCCAGAAGGAGCCTGATAAAATTAACACCCTCGTCTGTACAATCAAGATTTTAGGCACAAATATGAGAATACAGTAACTCTAGTAGCTGTTACTCTCTCTAATACATACAATGGCTCAAAGCTGAAACAGTATGCTGTGAAAAGAGGCTTATACCAGGCTTTCACCTTTCTTTCCCTCCCCTCCCCCCCCCCCATCAGTACATGCTGGTGGTCAACTAGTCAGAGAAAAATTGTTAATGAGGGTTAAATGGAAGTTATCTATTAAATGTCATTCTAGGATCAAGACATTGCAGCTTTATTTTGAATGATGCCCATATTTTTTCTCTCCTTTATTTTTCCATCTTCTCCCTCCCCCACCTGAAAGAAAATATCCAGTGGATGCCTGGCAGCATCTTCTGATTGCTTGCTGTTTTCCTGACACTAAATCTACTGTGTCATATTCCTTGCATGGGCTGCAGATTTTGGCCTTTTCACCTGCTGTTTTGGTTGGCTTTAGATGCAAAGAGAAGAATATGAAAAAGAGAGGGGGAGGGAGAGAGGGAAGTTGGGAATGCTGGAGAAAAAAAAAAAGGCAAATGTTTTTAGCGCCTTCATCTAGACATGTGTCCCCTCACTCTGTGACATGGCTGCTCCAATGTTGCCATGGTGAGGATTTCTAATCATCCCTACACATGACAGGCTCCTATTTGTCTGCACTCCCTTGGGTGTAAATTTCTAGGCTTAAAAAAAAAAATCCATGTGAGCGTATCATCCGCCGTGCAGATGTTTCACTGCTTTAGAATATCAGGCAGCTGCTTGTGCCACCGTCGACAGCTAATTGGAGACTGCATCGCAGGAACAGAGGCGTAATTATGGCATAAATACACATCCTCTGGTGCATCATTGTATCTCTATTAACAGAAAATTTTAAACAGTGTTCAGAGTGTAATTAGTGTAGTTGATAAAGTTGTAAAACATGTAAATAAGGGAAATAGCAGGTACGTGGCCAATCCACTACCCAGCACTAGGGGATGCAGATTATTGCCTATTTAGAAATAATTAGCAAAGCTGCATTAGCAAAGCCTGTGTCCAACAGAAGCAATGCAAACATTTATTCTGGTAACAGCTCTTTCTGTGCTAGCCATGAAAATCTACTAATATTGGTAATTTAGCCCTCATTACAGAGGATAAAGCATGAAAAGAGCTCAGACATGAAATATGACAAGTAATATTAATTTTTATTCCAGAGGAAAGGATGCTTTCTCGGGTTGCATGCTGATTTCTCGGCAGGGTCTCAGTAGTGTGTGAGCGAGCTGGTGGTTGAGGAGCGGCTCTGGAGCTGGCTCCCTGCTGGAGGTATGCCCCAGGGTACCCGTGACAGGAGCTGATGAGGCATGCTGTGGTTAGTGCCCAGCCAAACCTTAGGTCACAGTTCAAAACGAGCACTCAGGCATTAAACTTCTCTCCTTATACACTCCAGTCTTTAATTTGGTCCTCAGCCTCGCTCCTTGCCACCCCCAAATGATTTTGCCAAATCACCTGCTCGGCACCCAGCTGTTCTCCCCAAAATGCGTAACACGCAGCTGTGCCAGGAGAGCAGAGCTCTGAATCAGTGCATACTTACTCTTCAGTTTTGTCTTGTGTCCTGGATGAGAAATGATTGCTTCACCCTCACTGTTTATGTTTTAGATTATGTTTTGTGAAGAACATTACCCTGTGACCATAAAAATAAATGCCAAAATTTTGACTTTGCTTTACAGATGTATTTTCTAATGAAGAAAAATGTGAAAGGCTGGCTGGCATGGGAGACACAGATCATTTTTTAAAAACAAGAGGATGAGAAGGGCTGAATGTTCTGGAAAGGGAAAAAAAAATTGTTGTGGGGTTTTTTTTAACATCTCCAATTTCTTCTTTTTTTTTTTCCTTCCTACTGGGTGTAGAAACAGAATGAATAAAAACTCCAGCTTATAGTGTCAGCTAAGTTCTGCTGCATCCTTAATAAGTGTGCACGTGTGTGTTTACGAGAGAGAGAGAGGAAAGGGGGAACAGGAGAATTCTGCTTGACAAGTGCCAGTGTTTCAAAAAGAAGTCTAAGAAAGATGTTATCTCTGGCTCAGGCAAATAAATTTCCCCACTTAGCCAGTGTTTCCTGAACATTTTCAGAATTCAGCTCTCACCACAGACTGCATAAAATCCTGCCAAATAAGGGCTGAATTTCATGTAATACAATACTTAAGAAAAAGAGCAAGAAAGAAGAGGGGGAAATGTAGAGATGAAAAGAAGCTGGACAAGCTACTGTCTGAAGTATTAGAATGTAAAATAAGCTTTAGAGCTGTAGCAGGGGGAAAAGCCTTTTACAGATCCAGAGAGAACACCGTGTATATTTTATCACCTACAATGACGTGAAAATTGTGAAAATACTGAACTTGTTGATTGAAGAGGGTTTTTTCCACGCTTTGGTGGAGGTTCAGTACTCATCCCAACACCCTGTTTAGGTAAAAAAAACAAAGCTAGAGAGGGAAGCTCAGTCAGTCTTTTGCCTGTTGTAGAGCAAAAAGCACACAAAAGCTCAGACAATACCCACCTCATCTGCACTAATGTAAGCATCCCATCGAGTTCTAGCATACTGAATTTTTATAGCCTTAGCATATATTTTCTGTGTTTAAGATTTATGTAGCTATATGCAGATGTGCATTCCTCTGGCACGCAAGAAGTAGATGGTTTATGCACACTTTATGGGTAAGCTATTTGTATGTGACCAGGATGCCCTGTTAAATGCTCTGGTGCCACTCTGATCCTGTGGAGTTCATTGAGGTTTTTACTACAGACTTCCCTGGAAGAAGAGCTGGTCCAAGCTTCTGCTGCTTTTCATAATTCCAGCACTGTGTGGCTCTGTGTGAATCCTGCAGCATGTTTGTACGACTGTATCCTCATAGAGATGATGCAGTGTTTGCGTGTAAGCGTGTGCATACAGGCAGTAATGCAAATGTTTGGATATAGGTGTATGTGTCTGCATGTGATTAGCAATGTTTAATAGTAATAGATTTCATTGGTAATGTGATGGATCAGGAAAACCTGACAGTCTGCATGCCAACACCTATTCCTAGATGTATAATGCATACACATATCATAGGTATACACACTTACATAAAAGAGTAATTTTTAATTTATATGTTGAGTTAATGTTACCTAAAAATAAAATTTAAAAAAAACCTTTCCAATTCCCTCCTTCAACTTCACTCACATTATTTATCACCGTGTATTGTTTGGATGTATTTTTACAGTGTTTGTTTGGTTGGGTTTTTTTCTGAGCCCACTGGACTGGCTTCAGAAGTCTTTTATTGCCCATCCACTAGAAAAAGAAGAGAATTATCTCCTACATCAGGAAAAGCCAGCTCTTTTCCCTCTTCCCTTATTCCCTTCAAATTGCATAAGTGCACATTGCTGAATGTTGTTGAATGAATTACAGTATTGCAAGCAGATCAGGAGAACAGTCTGGACACTGGGTGTTTGAGGAGAGGCATTTGGAGATGGACAGTGTTAGGCTTCTGTAGGTACAATATGGACAAGGAGGTCCTGAAATGATTCTAGGCAGATTAGTAGTTCTTTACAGGGCAACAGAGCCATTGCTCATTCTTTGCTATAGAAAATAACCTCTCAAGTGATCAGTTACTGGGAGCTTGTTGCTTTTTTCTCAGTTAAATACTTATATGCTATTGTTTGATATTAATAAAGAGGTTTTAATACTTTGGTGACCTTTGTAATTGAAGAGCACTATAATATCAGTTTGAAATAAAAACATATTAACTTACATATTCTGAGTAAATCAGATTAAGGTCACATTTAATATTGTCCAAATTTACTCCTGTGTAAACTAGTGTAACTCCATTAAGTCAGTGTGAGTTGCCATCTATCACACTAGATTAATAAGAAAAATTAATGTTAATGTACATGGTGCCTCTTTTGTACTGAGCAGTGTGTGTACTATGACAGAAAGTTGTATTTCTCTATTTTATCTTTGTAGGAATGTGTCCTAGAGCAAGTCTGTGGGTTCTGACTGAAGAATATCAGGGGCACCCATCTTGATGCATTGCTTGCTTTCTGCATAGTAGGGGAGACCTGAAGAGGTTAAATTAGGGGTGCAAAGTAGCAGGGGTTGGTTAAACAAACTAGTTCGTATGGAATTAAAGTCAATTAATTAATTGGGTCAGAAGGAAACTAAAATCAGAACTGGGTCTGGAGGCTGAAGAAATTGGGACCTTGCAGGTGCTGGCTGATTTCCCAAGGAACTACAACCACATCATTGGTGTGAAGGCTACAACAGCATCAAGCCAAGGCCCATTGAGTTTGAAGATAAGTGATTAGGTGAAAAAACACTATCATAAGAGAGGGTGGGTGGGAAAAGCAATGAAAAAAAAAAGGGGTTGTGCTATGATAGATCTCATAACCATTCACCTTTGTTTTCTGCTCATTTATACTATTTCTGTGTTATTGGTGGGTAGGTATTGAAATGAAATTCTCTAACCATGTTGTATTTTAAAAATAAAGGGGATAATGAATTGAAACTTGTGATTAATTTTCCTTTGAAGTTATTTGACTTTTTCTCTCAGTCCTTTCCCTGCATATACTTCTGCATATATTTTCAAGGGGGTAAAGCACATCAGGGGAGGGAACGAGCAGCAGGAGCGGCTGCGGCTCAGAGCAGCGAAGTTGCCGTTAGCAAGTAGCATAGCCTGGTAAGAACAGATCTGTGGAGTGAAATTGTTGATGCTGAAGACATGACTTTCTGTAGTGTATACCCTGCAAAGTTTTTAATATGCGCTACTTCTCATCTGCTCTTGCGAACCCAACATCCAGTAAGAGCAGGAGCAGAGAGGTGCGTGCTGCTGGTTTACTTGGAAAGCATCATGGGCATCCTTAGGCTCCTCCATGATGCAAGCTGAAATGCAGTAAGCGGAGAAGTTAGGAGATTCACTTCAGAAGCACATTCCTGCTCTGAACTCAGGCATTGGTATGGATGTCCCTGATGCCTGGAGGTCTCTGCTACTGTCAGCTCTAGTACATTCACTGTGCTTCAGCAAATGTAATGCTTTCCAGCCTCTGGATAATCGCTGTTTCTATGAGTATGATTCCTTTGTCAACACCTGGTGCTTGGATAGCCTGGTAAGGGCGGTGAGCCACTGCAAAAGCTTTTGGAAGGAATTCAAACCATTCAGGATCCCGAATAGATGTGTTTGTGTCTTGGTTTAACTTTGCTGTCCTAATATGAAAAACTAGGATAAATCAATGAAAAAGGCAGAAATAAAAATTACATTTTCCTGAAACATTATTGGAAAGAACACTCTTCTATATCACTCTAAGTATTTAAGGCAGCTCAACGACCACTGAACATGGGAAAACCAAGTTTTGTAAGAAACTAGTCCTGAATTCCTTTACTAAAGAGAAGGCAGCTTTGTTTGGTAGGGATAAGAGGCACACCACCAGAGAAAAAGAGGGCACTCGATAGCAGTAGCAACGTCAGTGGTTCAGTCACGCAGGGGCTCTGGAGCATTTGTTACTGTTATTGTAATGGTATGTTCCTCCCACATTGACAGGTTTGCTTGCTAGCATAGGCAACATCAATATTAATTTTGTAAATGTTTATCTCATGTAATGTATATGATTAAGACTTGTTTGGATGTTCTGTGCTGATTAAACCGAGACCTTTCTATGCCAACAGCCCTGTGGCATTGAGCTTCTGTGAGAAAAACAACGTGTGACAACGTTAGGGGAACACAGCTGAGCATACATACTTTGTCTAGTACACTGGGTTTTCTCGAATTCTCTGTATTTTTGTTGCCACTGATAGAGTCATATACAAAACTAGATTTGAATTATCAAATGTCAATAGTATATTTTCACTTGCTGAGTCTGTAAACGACATGCCATTTATGGCATCCTTGGAATAATGTCTATTTCTTTAACTTGCACATTCTGTGAGGTGGTAGATGTTTCCCCCTTGTCTGGTAGCATTAAAATTGCACTTTTAGACTCATGTGACAAATGCTGTGAAATGCTCACTTTTAGTCAAGTTTCACTTTATGTTGAAAATAGCGGATGTGAATTCACAGGTTCCTCAAAATATTAGCTCTTCTTAGGTGTCTTGGTAAATGAATACTGCAGTTCTTGGACCAGGCTCAGTCTTTGTAAAAGTGTTCATTGAAATTGATGAGAACTGACCTTGATTTCATGGCATAGTCATTACCCTCTGGTAATCTAGAAATGTGAAAGGAATTGGGAGGAAGGAAATGTTTCCCGCTTTTATACATGTCACACAGCTGCAGCATACATGTATCGCCAAGAAAAACATTTTACTGCTTGCCTGCTGAAGTGATATAAATTAATTTGTTTCACCCTTTTTCAAACAAGTCATGAAGAGGCATGACCGTGAGCTACGATGAAGACCAATTGTTCTCAGATGCTCTTGAGTGTACGCAAATGTTTTTTGTTCAACTAAACCATTACCATAACCTAATCCTTTGCATTTTTGAGCTCTTTTTTGCAGAGGAATGAGTTACTTCAGTTCGAAGAAAACTGTGCAATAGACACTTCATGAGAGTGAAGGGGAATTTTTGAGTCCTAGTCCTTAGTCTGGCTTGTGGTCTGGGTCTTAATTTATTTATCTGCAGGACTTGCACTTCTCAGATATTTAGTGTTTGTCAAGCATATTGAAATATTTAAGCTTGAAAGTGAAGTATGACTGCAAATTCATTATTATTGTTATTACCATTGCTATTAGTATTCAGGTTTCGCAAAGTTAAGTGTGTCAATTCTGGAGTTTTTTATTAGCTTTTATGGATCATGTTTTTATAAGTAAATTCTTGCTTTTGGTTTCTGTTTCACTCTTTAGTTACAAATAGTACCCACTATTCTGCATTAGCTATGACCTTTACAAAAATAACTGATGAACTTATTCATCTCAACAGTTGCTGTACATGTCTGGTTTTTATTTACCCCTGTCTGTTCTGTATAAACACACAGTGTGTGTATTTTCAGCAACTTTAGTGATGCAAAAAATGGGTAAAGAAAGTAAAACCACAGGACATGGTAATATTTCTAACACTTTAAAGTGTGAACACTGTGCATGGATAGGTATGAGTGCACTCTTTAATTTAAACTCCCCAAATCTTTGATATTTACTGGCCATGAGAGCTCCTGTGTGCCCGTCTGTCTATCTACCACCGTGTGCTGTAACCTGGGCAGCCACTGAAGCTGACTCTGGGATTACAGCTGGTGTTTTAAGGCCCATTGTAACAGAAACTGTAAGATCAGCAGAGTAAAATAACTATATCTCTTCAAATGGCTTTTCATGTTTACTATTGAGGTTGTTTTCCTTGGAGAGTTCATATTAAACTTTGTCTGTAAAAAATTCAGACTTGCCTAATATTATTGCAGCTCTGCTTTCAGAAAAGCTGTGCTGCAATTGCGCATGAAACCAGGTTTGTTGCACCAGGCATTCTTTTTCTGGTTCTGCATCTGTTCATGGCTTCATGTACTACCCAAAGTAAAAGCGTCTTATCAGCCACCAAAGGGTATTAATTTGGCCATTACAACAGGTAGTCACATAATATAGCGGAACTAATATAAGGGAACTTTTCATGTAAATTTTACTGTGTGTTAGGACAGGTGATTTAGGTTAGCTTGTGCCTGTTAGTACGGGTTTCACTGTAACAGTAATCTAACCTTGATACAGTTCCTTTCATCTACAGGATCCCAGAGTGCTACGCAAACCTAGCAAATTGGTATGAAAAACTGTATGGTGAACACTTTGTGCATGCCTGGAGTGAAATGCAGCAGCTGTTCGACAGCATACAGTAATATTCCCAAACTCTTTAGAGAAGGCAGTGATGAATGCTAAAAAAATCAAAGACAGATTTTTTCAAAACTGGGTGTGTTAAAGTTATCTGCTAAAATACCTTTTTGGCAGCTAAATCCCAGTAGGTGGGCCTGGCTTTCACAGGTGAAGAGGGCTGGCATCTACCCTGAAAACCAAAAGAGCTGCAGGAAGATCAGTATTTCAGAAAAAAACAGGATCTGAGCATTCTGAAATTCTGATCTCTACGCTGCTAATAACCTTTAACATGACATAATATTCTTCATAAGATAATTCAGATAACACATTCTGAAAGTTTTAACCTTTTTGTGAAGTTAACATGCTCTTCCATGCCTTTATGGAATTCTTATTAACACTGAAAGCAGAAAGCAGTTTTGCCCCAGAAAATATAGGAACTACAAAAATCCCCTTGGAACATGGTTTCACAGGACTTCCAGTTAAAGGGAAGAATGATAATGTGGAAGAAAAACATATTTTTCTTCCCAGATCAAGTCACTTTATGGAATAATAACACCACTTTCTTTGGCAGTTTCGTTTGGCATTGAAAAAAGTGAAATGGCATGAGGAAATAAAAGTCCATTTTTGTTGCCTATCCTCACCAGAGCTGGTGATTCCCCTGACTCGAGGGTCACACGGTGCATCCAACTTGCAGAACAGATGGGTCTGTTCTCTGGTCTTTCTGAGGGGTTTTAAACAAATGGTCTCCAAGAAAATGCCATAGCCATAGGTATAAGTTATTTTCTCTCTACTGATGACATCCCAGTTTGAATCCTAGAGGGAAAGAAATTTTTCACTTTATCAGTTAGGCAGGGGAAGGAATTTAATATGAGTTCTGAGTCTAAATGGACCTCTACCAGTGTCCCCTTTCATTAAAACATTTTCTATGTCTAACCTGCTTTTTCAAGACTCACTAAAAGTGCCCAAAAGCCAGGCATTTTGGAAATATCATGTCAAACTTTGCTTTCCACTTAAAGCACTTTTGTCTAGTTAAATATTTCATCATTCTTTAAAAAACCTCTGTCATTTCTGTTTCAGCAGAAGAAATTATTTCACCCGTCTTAAAAACCCACTGTCATTTCTGTTTCAGCAGAAGAAATTCATTCATCAGTTCAGCCTGAACCCAGGAGTAATTCTGCCTGCCCCAACTAAAGGGAGAGCTGAACTCCCTCAACCCCCCTCCCAGAAGTCGATCTTGGCAAGGTCCCACTGTTTTAGGTCTCAAAGAGTCTGAGTTCCTCACCTTCGAACGGGAGGCCGTGCATGAAGGAATACTGCTCTGGTGTGCAGGGGGAGAAAGGGAATGTACAGGACTGCCGGGAGCTATTCATTGCAAAGTTTAGCTGTCTCTGCCTGACTAATGATAACTAAGGGACAGAGTCTAATCTGAAATGTGCACTGGTGTGTGTCTTGAAAAATACACTACAAGGAAGGAGTGCATTTATCAATATATTCTTTACTGTTCACCCTACATTTGGTCCATGTCCAGCTTACTTTGTGAAAACATCTAACTAATAAAGATCTGAATATAATTAGTCTGGAATTAGTGAAATAGTTACAAAGCAGGGGACCAGTTAATGGTCTAGTTTACTGATTTATCTTCCTGCAAAATCAATTTTGAGCTCTTCTTATTAACAAAATGTTCACTTGTAATCAGTAATAACTAGTGCCAGCAGTACAGTAGTTGAGAGACTATTTTGCAGGCAGAAATAAGCTGTAAACATAAAAAATATTATAGCACTTTGATGTAAATAAAATTTTCCCTTAATAATTGATTAGTGGATGATGAGAGAAATACACTTTACACATTAAATATTATGACTGACATAGCAGTTAAGTTCACTTGTGTCAATATATCATATATCACTTAATTTTTCAGTCAGTGTCTTCAGAAAGAACTTTCTGTGTGCCAAAATAATTAATAATCCTCTTTGAAGCATTTTAGCACAATGTTTAATAGCAAAGGAAACTATCAAAGTACCATTATGTGTTTTTATACATGTGTGTCTCAGTTTAGCTTTTTGTAAAAATTCAGATGTCTGACATCCATAGCACTGTAAAATACTTTGTCAGGGACATACTTCAGCAAACATTTTGCCACCCAGAAATTCAGCTGTAATTCTTGGAGAATATTAACACACAGCCTTTATTCTCAAGCCTGGGAGAGTGTCATCCTGACCTCTGTTTACTGCTATTAAACATAGACGGTTTACTTTGAAGCATTCATTTAAGGAAGTGAGTTATTATTCCTTTGCTTGACCTTAGCCTATGGAATATATATCATGAGGTTCCATAACATCATCATGCACAAGAAAATTGGTCTAGCAAAAGATAACGTTAAAAACAATGTTAAAATATTTCAAAAAAAAATCAGAATGAGGCACTAATACTTATGTGCTTATTACCTGTCTGTTAAATAAGCATCTATATAAGCTGAAAAAATAGGCATTTAAAACTTGCCATCTGATATGTAGTAATCCCTAATACAAGTACCTTGAAACAAATCTTGTTGAAGTTAACGTTATGTGAGCTATTGCTTATATTTATTACTGGGAAAACATTATTTTGAAAAGCATATGAAAAAATAGTTTTCAAGCTGTTTCCTTAATGAACTGGAAATAGTAACCCTGTCAAATGTAATACAAAAATAGTGTTATAAGCCTATGGCATCTATTTATTACTGGAGAACAAAAGCCTTCATCCATTTCCTTTAGAGAATGACATTTTTGTAATTCGCTGCCCATTTCATTTGTTCTAAAAGGACTTCTTAGGTTGACAAATATCCCACAGAAATGGCTTCTGATGCTTGATAGGATAATGTGCAGCCCCTTAGGACAAGGGCAAAGGCAGCAAACTTATCATCCTTTAGTTTAGCTTAGTATGGGTCAGTAACAGCGCCAGGGGTGACAGAAGATGTTAAAGTGTGGGAAGCAAGAACTAAGAGCTGTAGGAGGGTAGTTTTTATAGTTTATCCTTTCTTTCACCATGACGCTGCAGAGACAGCTTGAATCACATTGTTGATTTGGTTCACTGCACGCCACACTAACTGCTCCAGTAGGAGGGAAAAAAACACTTACGGGTCATTTTCCCCAATAGCGTGTGACATTTCAGCACGTATCCTATAGGAGGAGGAAACACATGTTTAATATTTTAGCTTGAAGTTTTGTATTTTAAAGATGCATTATCACACTTGGAGGTCTGGTGTGATAAATTTGAAGATTATTGTAGTATTACCAATGTGAGGATTTTGGAGGAGAAAGTGTTCTGCATGTTTAATTGTCCTCTACATTTTGTTCCAATTTTTTTTTCCCAGCAAGGCAGAGTAAGAATGAACATTTGACTCCTGTGGAGTGCACATTTAAAAACAACAAACTAAACTTTAAAATCGTGATGATGGCTTTCATTCATCAAGAGCTGAAATCCATTTTGAAAGTGTCATTTTAGAAATGTGTTTAACAGAGTTAGGTCTTCCTCAGTGGTGGATGATTGCTTCTCAGTCATAGATCTTGTAAACTTTGTGCTGATCTAGCGAGACATTCCACGCAGTGATTTTCTGCTAAAGCCAATTGGAGTGACTGAACATAATGAGCAAAATCATGTCCTCTTTCTAAAACTTGCAGCTAGGCTTATACTAACTAGCCTGCTTACCCCTGCAAAATATTTTCCTGCTGTCACATTCCTTAGTTTCTATTTGGCACATTGAAATAATAAAAATCATACTTTTATTCCCTGATTAAAAGAGGAGTCTTCACAAACTATATCCAAATGCAATTATATTCACAAGAAAAATCTCATACTCCCATAAATCGATTCTGATTGCATTGGATGAGGATGTATAAAGTGCCATGAACCCAAGTGGCTTGAGTTCAAACCAGATTTTTGTGCTTTGGTTTGCAGACATTAGAAGGAAGCCAGTCTCAGCCAGTTTACTTACCAGGTCAAATGTGCTTTGCTAAAATAATAATAATAATAATAATAATAATAATAATAATAATAATAATAATAATAATAATAATAAAAGGATAACTGTAACTAACCCTAACAAATATTTTACAAACATTTCATACACAGATACCTTTGGAGCTTTTCTCCAGTGTAGATTTTTAATTGCCTCTATAGATTTTTTCAGAAATAACTTCAACCCTGGCAGGATGCAAACTCCTGTCAAAATATCTGGACCTCTTCATGGAGGGGTGGGACTTGAGGTGGTCTCTGATTAAATGTAGTTTAGGTTTGTGAGTATCAGGAGTACTTCTGACAGTGAGATGTACGTTTCTAAATCACAAACCAACTTTTGAAGATTTATATTAACCCTTTTGGGTTTTTTTAATGGCTTTTTTCTGAAGGGAACAAGTTTTGATAACTCAGGCATTGGGGTGGGGGCAACCCAGTCATTAATTGTTTCCACAGAACTTCCACTGTTGTAGAGCAAAATTGAGGTAACACTGTAACCCATACAGCCAAGGTTTAGACTGTGGATTTGTGAATACTTTGTACAATTGTAATAAACCTTTCATAAGAGCTACAAACCATTTTTATATTCCTACTGCAAGAAATATATTTCTTCAAAAGATCTGCCAATAACCATTCTGTAAGCGCTACCCGTGAGTACAGCTTGCAAACGCTCCTTGCCTGCACCAGACACACCCACTACATATTAATTACAGAAGCTGTCTTTGCTGCAATAGCCTTTCTGGTTGGATCAGACCTGTTTTACAAAGAAAGTGGAATAATTTGTTGGTGTAATGTATGATCTGAATTAATGTATTTTTAAGAATCAAATTATCCTGATGTGAGAGCCTCTAAGGGGACTGATATAGTGGAGAAGGACTGAAAGTTTTGACATGGTTTAATGAGCTGTATGCTAACTCCACCTGAGTAATTAACAGGCTTGACAGTCCTTTTGAACAGTGATAGTCTCTGTAAGGATGTTTAATGCTCTAAGTACCAGCAGTGGAAAAGCCAAGACACAGGCAGATCTGACTAGGGATTTTTTTGTCAAAGATGTTTTGACTACATATTTTTTTCACTTTATGAATGATTAAGGCCAATACTTTCAGAAGCAGTAGCTAATTTTTCAGTAGTTCTGTTTTTGAGTGCTCACGTGCTGCTCTCTCACAAGTTGTAGAGATATCATCTTGCCATTCCTTAAATGTGAAAATATGGATGCAGAGTAGCCCCATCTAACACAACCATGTGCAAACACTCTTCTGTGAGTAAAAGATAAATGATTCTGTGGCAAGCAATTTCAATACATTCTTTGCTGTAATTGTTAATATGTTCTAACATGCATATCATCTTATAAATCATTCTTTCAGAATTAAAAAAATTGTTTTGTGCCCAGAAACAATGAGACGATAATATGATTAAATGCAGAAGCCTAAGCACTATTAAATTTTTTTCTCAGCCAAAGCAATACCCTGAAATGGCAGAGCACAAATAATGCAGGGAAATTATTATCGTATTCCAAACTTGGACAGACCATTAACAACTCACCAACGTCAAAGAGCAGGTCCCTCAAAATTGCCCATCTTCTGGGTAGTGTAGTCCTGACCAGTTCTTTTCCATGCCAGTAAAAGAGGAGGTGAAGAAAGGTGAAACCTCTCAGCTGCATAAGGTATAGAGATGAACATTAAAAAGTGCCTTTTATTTTTTTTTCTAGCCTTTATTTCTCTTTTCTCTTTTTCCTTGATTTTTAATCTGAAATTCTTGAATAGTTGTATCATATAACATGTAAATCTGTACACGTTGATGGCTGTAAGTTTTCTGCTTAACAGATTTTACTCCTTACTATGCCTGTCACTGGTTTAAGCAATCTGTGTGTAATTGATTTCTTCAGTAAAACAGATAACATTTGCTTAAAGCTCCTCTGATGGCTTTACAGCCTCTACATTAGCAACAGCACTACCATTTTCACTGGCATTCTGGCAAAATATAATTATTATATATCCATCACAGACAAAAAGGCAAAAAAAGTAGCAGAGAGAGTCGGTGCTGCATTTTCCCTGAGTTCAGCACTGCCCAAGCATCAGATTGTTCAGCTCTTACTGTGGTCACATTAAATGACTGCTAATGCTGTCTCTCTCCCTGGCCCCATGCCATATAGTTTTCTATTCACTGATTTAATATCAGAACCAACGATATTTGTGACTCAGAAATAAATAGGCCTTTAATTTGCCTTGCAGGTAAATTGACTTATTTTTAACTTCGCAGAAACTTTTCTCTAACCATAAATAAATAAGGAAAAGCAGGATTTATTTTGTACAGTATAAAATAATGACTTTTACATGTTCTACTTCAGATAATTAAAGCAAAACAAAATATAAAACCATCCCTCAGGACAAAATGTTTTTGCCTGGAAAGGACATAAGAAAGGGAAAATAAGACAGATGCATGGAGGAACTTAAATTGTAGCATACAGAGAAAACTCAAGGGACTGCAATGTGGCCTCTCTCCTCTTTTCTCCAGTGTTCTGTGGATTGCAATTAGGCATCAGAGTACTGGACAGGGGAGGATTCCTACTGAGAAAGGAAAGGCTGCACACTTGAACTTTTAAGTGGTTTTATTATTATATCCAAGGCAATCACTACAATTTTCTAAAACAATTAACTTCCTCGATTTAGCATATATGAAGAAATAATATTTCCAGCTTCCAAGGATAAGCAGACACGTTTGAGGGATTTCAGTGACAAGAGAGGACAGGTTGTAACAGGCAGTGCACAAACTGCATTCTTGTTGGTTGAAATCTACTAGATCTCAAAGAAGGAAAAAGTGGATTTTTCCCCCCTCTCCCTTGGAAATCAGAAGTGAGAGAAAGCCCTCCTGTCTGATCCTCTTTCTGACCCTAAGCAACAAACATATGAGTAATGAGTGAAGGCCATTCTCATCAGGCACAGAATAAAAAGCTCTTGAAAAGTAATACTATTCCATCTGAGCTGAATCAAGGAAAGGACAGAAATGCATGCTCAACTTGGGCATGCTCCTCCTGGGTATAGATGATTTTCTGGATTGGTGCCAGAGCATTCAACACCTTACAAGATGTGTCCTCAGGTGAATACTCAGAGGTGATCACCTGAAAATGAATTCTGCTGTATAGCCCACTACCAGCATTGTGGCATGCTCCTGCTGCTGGGTGCCCCCAGACACCGCCACCCTGGGTGTGTGCACACAGGGCAGTGCCCAAGGCAGGTAGGAGGTAGCTGTTCTCTGTGTGTGTATGCGATGCCAAAAAAAAATATTTGCAGCTCAGGGAGTATTCTAGAGAAATACCTTCATTTCTCCCCTGCTTTCCTTTTTTTTTTTTTTTTCAATTTGAGCTTTTTCATCTTGTATGTTTTAAATGAGAGAAAACTGCGTGCTGAAAACCCAAAAAGTGATTATTTCTTGAATCCGAGAAGTTAGGGGAGAGTAAGGGTTCCAAGTAAGCTAAATAAATCAGATATGCAGAAAGTTAAAACAAAAAAATGGTGTGTTTCATACTGATGTGGAAAAAACAGAATTAAAATTTAGTTCTCGGCTCAGATCTGACTCTCACGTATGTCTTGTATATGCACTTCAAAGAAGAGCTACATTCCATTTTCACAGAACAAATATGTCTGATAAAAACACTGGGAAAAGCCATGGAGTTGGGAAGTGAAAGAGCAAGTTCTGCACATAATATTTTAGGTTTTGTTTCTTGCTTAATTATTTATCCGTTCATTCACAAAAATATAGACAAAGATCGATGCTTGTTAAAACATTAATACTTATATTTTAAATAGTAAATTGTTCTTGTCTTTCACTGAAAGATGGCTGATGTGGTTTGGTGTGATACAATTTTACATCCCAAATAGCTTCTTAGGGAAATGTTATAGGCTGGTTTGAAATGACAGTACTAAGGGTGTTTTTTTCCCCCTTCAGCTTGCAGAAGGTGCTAAAACAGTGATCCTCAGCTGTGAGGATCTCAAAACCTCTTGCTCAGAATTAAGATTCATGGCAGTTTAGTGAGAGCAGAAAAGATCTCTGTGTGAGAGGCAGCTGATATTTTTCTCCCACCATAAATCTTGATTTCAAAACTCTGATTTCAGAAGTGGGAAAACTGAAGCCCAAAGAGCTTAAGGGGAAAACTTAAAAGCACTTATTTGGCCTAGATTCAACAGTGTTAAACTAGCTTAGATACTTGGGCACCTGAATACCACCAACTCTCAAAGACTTTCATATTACAAGCTCTGAAAAATTAGAATATGCAGATTTGATCATATTGCCCCTTTGGCAAGGAGGATTCAGGCTTCAAGTATGTGAGGGGGAGAAGATGGCCAAGATCTGATCTGAATGCATCCATGTAACTAAAGATGCATTTTAAAACTGATTTAATTATATCAGTTAAAAAACTTGGCACATTCACTCTTAATTCATCTTGCTTCTATTGATTTAGCTAGAAGCTGTGGTTTAGTGTGGAAACTGCTGTTTGGTCTGGAACTTGCCTGACTTCTCCCTGATTTTTAACAGATTGCAGAAATGATGCCTCCTGGACCACTGTAGGCATTGCCCAAGGAGCCAGGCAAGGCTTCCCTCTGTCTCCTTCTTCTTCTTATGCCTGAAATATGAGGTGCTGGACTTGCCATCCCTTTATGGTTAAGTCAGTGGTCCTGAGACAGCAGCAGGAAATGTAGTGATTTTCTTTCTCTCCAGCAAAGGAAAGGAAATAGAGAGCATTTATTACAGATCCCACATATCAGATGTCACTATTGCTGCTGCCAAAGCATGACCAAAACTTGTAAAAATAAAGGGTACATCTACTGCTTAGGGTTACCAAGGCACAGTGCAGAGCATTACAGTTACTTTGGATGGCATGTGGTCCTTGTTTTGGTTTGGCCCTGCCACGTGTGTTCACCCGACGTGCACTTGCCTACCACTCACTCACCTGCCTTAGCACTATCCAGGAGCAGCATCCCCAAATCCACAAAATGCTGCAGTTGAGGGCCCTCTGGGATAAAAATGCAGGCAGGCCCTGCCTAACCTCTGTCACAGGTTTCTCATCCTTGCTCTGCATGGTTTAAAGGGTGTGAGTAGAAAGTGAGAATACTAGCGATCAATATTCTTGAGGATGGATTGTAGTCTGCATTGCCCATCATAAACTAAGAACCCTGTTTAGAGTGAGGATAAATTGTAGTATCATATCCAAAAGTAACCTGGCACTATGATCGCAGACAAGCTTTTTACAGTGCTTAAACTGGTTTTATTCTCCCTATTAAAAGACTCCCTCGGCTGGAACAATCAATGTGTACTTTAATCCACAGAGGCAATTTTGTAATGGATAGCTGCTATCATCTTTTTTACTCTTATCCATAAATGGCATGCACAAATCATAGCTGAGAAAAGACACTCTGTGTATGTTAACTTGCACCTGATTCTCACTGCTAAAGAAACACCTTTACTAACATTTGTGGAACAAAGCTGTCTTAATGCCTCTGGCTCCCTGCACCAGCAAGGGCTGTCGTTTTCCTTTTCAAAGACGGGGAAAAAGGCCAAAATAGACATGACAGCTTGTTTAAAGGAGATTTCAAATATATTTAAGGTCATATTCTCCATTTTGATGGATTTTTCTTTATTTTAAAAACTGCTAATATTCCAAAGCTTCAGTATTTAATTGCTGAATTCTTTCATGAACCTAGAATTGCTTTAGAAAGACATTTAACCTCTTTGTCCTCACTGAGAGATTCAAGAACCCTTTTTCTCAGGCCTAGTTTTATTGGTCTGTGCAAAAGTCAAAAACCCAGATACTGATGTTCAAGCTCAGTTCTTCCAGCAGGTCTCTAGAGAGTGAGCACTTACTTGTGGAGAACCAGTGCAGTAAATAAAGTTCTGAAAGTCTGAACACTGTGTGGATCACCTCCTTCTTGGAAATACACCTGAGAGTTTCCATGAGATACCTCAACTAGTAACGAATATTTTGCCCTTCTCTACTACTTTTTAGGATAATCTCAGGTGTCTCTTCTCTCCTTCATATCTTTTCTTCTGTTCAGAAATTAAAATAGAAAATGGAGGCTATTTGTTGTTTTTATACCTAACTGATAGAAAAAAATATGTAGCAGAATCTTTAGGAAGAAATTTTCTTTCAGTTTTGTTTTGGATTTTTTTTAGAAGAGAAAAATGTCTGATACCTTTATCCTATTTAATTTTTAAAAGTAGCAAGGAACTTTTTATTTGTTATGTATTTTCCTGAACAAGCTCTGAGAAATGCTGTAATACTAGAAAGAGTAGTTAATATTTTCTTGTCCTCCCTTGTATCACAAGCCTTATTACCATCATTCACACTTCAATTACTCTTACCTGTTACATCATGTTTTCACAAAGCAGAGACTGACATGTAATGTGGGGTTTTTTTCTGGTGTCTCATCAAATTTGGCACTTAGCCTTAGTAAGAAAAGACTATTAATATTAAATAAAAATAACACAAGCTTAAAGTTTGGCAGTTCATCCACTTCTGAAATATTCCAATGGGGAGAGAAAAAAAACACAACTAGATTTTTTTTTCTATGTTGTTCAGGGAAGTTGAGGGAATGATTACTTTTAGTCTTCTCATAAATCCAAAATGGCTGCAAGAATTTTGCTCAAACTTTTTAAAAAATCACTTTGGGAACAAGTCAAAGTATGCTTTTTAATAGTAACCATGTAATTTACTGTAAAGAGGATGACAACTGAGTTGAGAAGTGGAATTAAATTTAAAAATGTGTTTGAGTGTGCTATCCTTCTCTGCAATGGCAGGAAATTTTTTCATAGCGTATGTCCAATCTTTCACTTAAAAAGGCAACTAGTGTCGAACCTGCTATTTTCTTGATGAATGAAAACAGTTTTCTGCTGTTGAACTGATAATAGGCTTTTATTATACTAACATGAAGACATCTTCACCAAATCTATCAAGAATCCAGTATGTAAGTAGAGTATACAAGCTATCTACTGGCACTTTTCCCAGGAAACTGATTTATCTTTTCATCAACAAATACCTACTGCTACTGCTTAATCAGGCAATATTTGTGAGATGTCATTTTAATGGGGGCATATTTGGTCAATGTCAAGTGACTTAAGTGATGTTTTAAGTAAGCAATTCCATGCTGAGACTCCCACTGATCACTAAAAAAGTGAGATATTTCAGCTCTGGTATTTCAAGATGGAACTAATATTAAAGTGTACCATGGATTCAGCCATGCACTGGTGGTCCAGTATTTATTTGGCCTGCCTATACAGTTTCTACCTTCTGTAAAAACTAGGGAAAAAAATGTCTTATGTTCCATAACTTTAAAACAAAGATTAAATCATGTAGGCTGGTTAGAACTCATGTCTAAATTTACATTAAAATTGGTTAGAAACTTTCCTAGGTAATTCTACCAGCCCAAACTGACCACGCTGATCACACAGATGTGACTTCCAAGTAGAGGCTTTTACAATTGATTTTTGTACAGAATTAAAGAAATGAAAATTACCTCATTCTAATTTACCTGGGACCAGCAAAACAGGAAATAAACCTTAGGGTATGTGATAAGGACTTGTTAAGACATTACTCTCTTGCACAGAGGGAGAATTCAGGCTTTTGCAAACTCCTCAAAGCCATATTCAACAGTACCACTTTAAGTCTTTCTGCAACAGGCTTTGTATCCCATGACATATTATAGTTTTAGTTGATACTGGAAGATCAGCGATAAGGTTGCTGTAAGGGCCTTTCATTAATTTCTCTAAGAATTTGATTTCACAAAGAATCAGGTTATCATGAGCACCTCTTTAAAAGCCAAGCTCATAAACTTAACAATGCCATTGAAAAAACCCAGGAAGCTGTTTATGCACAGTTAGGATTAGACACACAACACTGTGACACTTAGACATTGCTTTTTAAAAGAATACGTAGATGTATGTTATTATTTGATAAAGATTATACATAATTAAAATATACTGGTTGTTTTCTGGTTTTTAAGATTTCTCTTAAGGCAGCAGTATTCTACAAAGGTGCCATTGAGAACAATAAATGTTATTAAATAATTCTATAAAATTTATGACATATTATCTCAGTAGAATATTTCATGCTTTGTGTTTTCTGTGCTTCTTATACTCTAAGGTGCACTTGTTAAGATAAATGAAGCCTAATTTTCTAAGGCTAATGTCACTACTGCATTTTCCATTGTGACAATAGTAACATAAACAAAAATATTGTTGAACATCAAATCATGAGGCAGAATCCTAATGCTGTGAGCTCACACATTAACATGATAGAAATGTAATGCCACAGAAACTGTGAACATATTGAAATAAAACCAAATCTTAACTTCATCATATTATGTTAAGACTTCCCGAGAAGACCCTGTGAAAATAAAAAGGCCTCCCATGACACTAAAATTGATATCCCTTTTAAGGCCCTTTGTTAGTGTGTGCAAGACAATCTCTTGACCATATATGACAATCAAGTCCATAGTATTCAAATTGAATGTTTTGCGTAGGAAGATGTCTATTTTGCGTATGCATGTTGAATAAGCTGGAGTATAAACAAATATGTTTTTTTTAATGTAACTTTCCTGGATGAGAGGAGCTGGTTTCATAGCCTAAAGCTATGAAACAGGGTCCTTTTGCGCTGTTTTTAAGGCTGCCGCTTGTCTATTGCTGCATTTTCTTGATTTTTGTTGATTCTAATATGTTTTTTAAATCCTGAGGAGAGTGGAAGAGTTTTGGTTTTTCTGATGTTTAACCACTGACCTACCAGTTTCATTTTGATCCCTGGGAAAATCATAGATCAAGGTCTCTTTGAAGACTTTTCTAGGCCCAGGAATGAGAAGGTGGTGACTGAGAAAAGGCTGCATGGATTTACCAAGGATAAAATGCATCTGGCCTCCCTGATTGCCTTCTAAAATTAAATTTCTAGGACTATGGCTGACAGAAAAGTGATGGGTGCCATCTGTCTTCGCTTTACCAAAGCTTTCACCACAGCATTCCACTGCATTCTTATCTCCAAACTGGGACATTCTAGTCTTGATGAATAAACTGTAAGGTGCATGAAAAGTACTGATGGGATAGCAGTGCACATGTGGAATTCCTTCGGGATCTCTCCCAGGACTAGTCCTGTTTCAAGTCTTTATCAATGGCCTGGAGACAGAATGACACAGACTGCACTCTCATCAAGTCTGCAGACAGAAGAAAAGTGGGGTAAAAGCTGCTCACCACACGGGAAGGGTGCCTTTGAATTGGGTCTTGAATTCAATAAGGACACATCTGGGATTGTAGCACTGCCTGCAGCTCTGTGTGCTGGGGACTGGCATGATGGAAGGGAGGTTTTAAGTGAAGGAGGATTTGTGTGAATATATGAAATTTCTCTTGTCATGAGGATGATTGAGCAGTGAGGTTCCTCCTCCAGGCTGCCTGTAGAAGTTGTGGGATCTCTGCCTTTGAAGCTTTTCAAGACCCAAAGAAAAAAGGTATTGACTGTCTTGTTGACTATGCTTTGAGCAGTGGGGTGGACTGGGTGACCTCTTAAGGTCTCCTCCAGAATGTACTGCTCAATGCTTCTATGGATTTATCATCTTTGTTTTGGGTGTTGATGTTCATTTTTTACATTCATCTTTTTCCTCCAATAAGCTGAGATGGAATTTGTATCCAAATTTTTGTATCTTGAAAGAATCTAATTGTACAATCCTAATTACTGTGAACTATATATGAAAAAAGAACCACATCTGGAGAGTAGACTAAGATTCTAACCCCATGCTGAAGACTTTGCCTCAGATATCTATATTACTCACACCTGTGTCATATCTATATGATCAGGACTAGCCTCAGCAAAAGTGTGGGGTGTGAGTCCATACATCTGACTTCTAGGCCAGGTTGACAGGAAACATTGGGGTTTCCTTTTTAAGCTTTCCTTACCATGCAGAAGCAATTAACTCATTGGGATTATCTGTGCATTAGTATCTATCAAATTCTCTGTTATCACATGGAACTAGGATATTGATTTCTTATCTCCCACCTTTTTGTGGAAAATTATTATTTTTGGTCTTGGATCATTTAAGTAGAAGAAGAAAACCCATCTTCTTCTCCCCCCTGACTGTGTAGGGGAATTTAGGCACATTCTTACTAATGAGGATTGGTATCTTGGGTGCTTTAAAATTAGATTCAAGTTAAGTGCCTAACCTGAGTGAACTTGATCCTACCCTCAGTCATTAATGGATTATAATGATATTCATTTTACAAAAAAGTCCACTTAGAATGGGTGTTAGCAAATTCTGTTTGAAATTTTCAAAAGCAGCAAAAGTTATTTGGATGACTGTTCTCATTCATTTAAATCAACTCATAGGAAGCTGTCAAAAAATATTCATTGGGACAGAGGGCATCATTCTTCTGTTTCTACAGTGCCTTGGCAGTGCAGTCCTAATCTGTGACCAGGCCTTCTGTATGCTGTCTGCAATATGTGTAGTACTAAAACTCATAGTAAAAATAAGATGATAAATCTGTTCATTAGTGAAGGAAATATTTCCTCCTATCAACTAGCCAGGCAGAGAGAAAAAAAAGAGAGAAGAAGCGACAAGTTTTAGGTCATTAACTTAGTTTTATATTCAGATCATTTAACATTATATTTTCTGTAGTTTACAATTTGAAAAGCTGAACAGGTTAATTTTGTGTCTGAGGTGGTACATTCAGCTTCCATACACTTGTAACACACCTTTAAGTAGAATATGACTTGAAATGCCAAGAACAAAGACATTAAAATACATGACACTCAGAAGTCAGGAAATTGCAAATAGTTGTCAATCCAAGCATTCCTCTGCATCTCTAAGAGTATTCTCTCTAATTATATAATTGATTTAAACAATAGCATTTTAAAACATTTCCTTTATTAGTGTGCAGGTTGGACAATGGCCATTGAGATAAGCCACTTTTTTTTTTTTCCTGTGGTTCTTTAATATTTTTTCCCTTTTATGTTTTGTTCACTATTCTCCTGTCCAAGGCAATGGAGGTCAGCCAAAGTCTTTCCACCAGTTTCCAGGGCATCATATCACTTCCCAAGTGAGGTGAGCGGTAGCCCAGAAGACGGGAGAAAAGACACATGCCAGCTGTAAGTCAAGGGAAGAGAGAGGTGAATTACCTTGTTATTTCTTGGGATTTTCTGCGTAAATGGTTCTCAGCATAACATATGTACTCTGGAGCCAGCGTGTCGTTATCAGGAATTCATTGGTAATGGCTGTGATCATCAATCCGATTAGTGCTCATATAGGTGTCAATGGCATTCCATTACAATTTATTATTAGTTAATGAACACCTATATTGGGCTCATACTGCACTCTGTTTAAAAACGGCTTAAAAGGGTTAGCTGTGAAATTTAGTGCCAGCCAAGCTCTGTGTCTCAAATCAATCCTCAGCTTCCTATGAGGCTTCTCTCAGAAAGTGAAATTTTATTGCCTGGAAGATCACTGCTAGGAGATAGAGACAGAGGACTTACAGCCCTGCTTTTGGCCTGAGAACAATGCAAAACACCACTCAAACAATGTTCTACAGCTTCTGGGCTCCTTCTGCCTCCATCCTCTGCCTGCCTGCTCAGCCAGAGGTGACCAGCTCTGGGGAGTGCTTTGGCTTGTAATGAGAGTCAGGTGAGGGAGCTGTTTCCCAAGAGCAAGGACCAGATGGAGCTTGGTTTTGTGCCAGTGGTCCTCTCAGATATGACTGAGGATCCAGCTGCTGCTGCTCATCCAGCATCCAGTCCAACTCTTGCCAATGCCCTTGCTGTCACAGGAGTTGGGCTATCACTGACAGAGCCATGAGATACTGCCTCCAGAGGGAAAAGAGGCTCCATTTTCCTTAATCAAGGAGGTACCTGAGTCATAATGGACTTTTCCTCACAGAATGCAAAGGTGTCACCAGTCAGCTGGTCAGCTTGACTTTGCATGGTTCCCTGGTTGCTGTCCCTCTGAAAGACATTGAAAAACAATAACAAAGGAAGGACATTTTGTTTGGGTTTGGTTTTTTTTTTTTACATAAACTCTCAATTTAGATATACCTTTATTTGGGATCTCTAGACTCTTGCAAAATCTGTTTCAGGCAATAATTTTGAATGGAAGCATAGGCAAACAAATTGCCCCAGGGATGTATATTTAGTTTCAAAATAAATGGGGAAATAATAAGTGATGTTTGTGTATCACAGCTGATACACAAATCATTGTGGGTATTTCTGCTGATATTCTGCATGAATCACTTTGCATGAAATTATTAATGGTCAGAAATCAAGACAGTGAAAGCATCTGTGGTTTTGATAGGAAAGCAGAGGCTATAGGATGAGGCTGTTCCACAGTGCTCAGTCAGGCTGATGCTCCCTGAGCTGAGGGTGCTCTGTGCATGTCTCCCACATGCAGCTTTGCTATGCTTCCACTGGATCAGGCACTGGGCCCTTCTAGCTAGCACACTGGGACTGCAGGGGCTTTCTTATCTCCAGGTAATACCTCCTTTGGTATCCTTTTTTACATTCCAGTTAGTTATATATGGCAGTCTTCATTCATTTCTAGCTGTTGTTAACTATTAACTGTGGTTTAGCATAATGACTAAACCCTTGCATACAAGTCCTCCTTTGCCCTTGGACTCCTACTGCCTTACATGTCTCTACCAAAACAATAAAACATCATAAAAATGTATTTTTCTTGAAAACTTTTTCTATGTCCCTTTGTTACTGTCAGAGACTGAAAATAGTTCATGCCTCAAATATTGATATAAAGTTTTGCTAATTATAAAGAAGCTACAACCGAAGAACCTTCCCTGAAGAGTGGGACTTTGGACTGAAAGTCAAACTGTTGATTAGATAAAGGGAAACACCTTGTTCAGTCACCTCAGGCTGAGGGAAAGGTTTGCATCCACAAAAGGCCAAAGCCACCAGCTGCAACTATCTCTGGCTGAGTTTGGGGTGGGGGAGAGCACAGCTCACAGAAGTCAGGTTTACACAGACTCCCCCCAACCGAGGGGGGAGGAGGAGGTTTTGGGTCCATGGTGCAACCTCTGGTGAGAGGCAACAAACACCCATCCTCGATTACACAAACTGGCCCAGCTGTGGAACACCCAACCCCACAGGCCACATCCATGGGACTTTCACGTGAGAGGCTTGGCCCCACAGGACTGCATGTGATGCAACAGACCCAGAGTCTGCTGGGAGAGACTGACCCCCACACCAGGGGGACATGGCTGGATATGCCCACCTGGCATGAGCATGTACACCCATGGGACTCTGTGCCTTCCGGGGGGACCTTCACCACCAAGAGTCCAGCTGGAGAGGATCAACGAACATCGTTGGGATCCACAGAGTGGTGATATTTTCCTTATTCTGTCCCTGTCACTCTTTCTGTCCCCCCCACCTATTTTCTACTTCTTTGTTTCTCCCTCTCTCTCTCTCTCTCTCATATTTACTATCAACAAAACCCTTACTATTGTCACTGGCATATGGTCTTGTTTGCACCTTAATTCGGGCAGAGGCATCTCTAAGAACCTTAAAACTGGATCATAACAGTTACCAACACAACCTCCATCCAGTTTGGTGGATTTTGTCCCTTCAGACTTTTCCATAACTGTCAGTTCACCTCCTGTTCTATCTTTTTCACTGTTTCCTCCTTTATTCTCAATTCTATGTTTAACATTTCATTAGGTAATGTCGTGTTCAATTTGTTTTACTACCATTGTTGGAGCATTCAATTTTGTGGTTCAACACACAATTTTTTTTCTGATGTCCTGTCAGTTCAAAATACTGTTTCTCAGTCCTTCTTGGGTTATCATTCCAACCATGTCAATTATCCCTTTTTCTGCCCTTCAGTAAAATGAAAACTTCTCCTCACTGCCTTTGAGATCCTTCACAATCCTCCCTCCTGAGTCATTATCTTGTATCTCCCATCCTCTTTGCTATGTCACTGTCATTCCTCCCTTCCTTGCATTTCCACCCTTGCTGTGCTTTGCGCCTTACACCATGGAGCAATGTCTCGGAACTGATCCAGGCTGTGACTCTAACTTCAGATTCTGATATCTTTTCTAATACTTACCAAAAGGCTTTGGGATCAATACTGAGAGAAGAGCAATTTGAATTTTGCTGGAAATTAGTAGGGGAGGGTGCAGCACTGTTCTAATTTTATTCTGGCTCACGAAAATATCCACTCACACGGAGATATTTTTGTTGAGAAGATCATGTCTCCACCACACCTCTGAACAGCACCTACCACATTGTTGGTGCAAATGGAATGCAATAACAACAATAATAATAACCCCTACCCAGAAAACCTCATTAAGGACCTCAGGTATCCCTTGAGTTACATATTGATCCATGTAAAGGATTGCTGTGTCATGCAATCCTTACATGAAAGGCCAGATTTAAATCCCCCAAAAAGCCACAGAAGAGCTCACATTACAGCTCCACAAAGAAGCTTGATTAAATGTGAATTTAGTTCAAGGTCTGAAGTGTACATATTAAAACTCCTGAGGATCTTTTAATCAAAACTTGGACTCTTTTGCGTGGTTAAATCTCTGATTTTTGTTAGGTGATATTGACACGGATTGTTTGCTGATGCATTGTGATTTAATGCCATGTGACTGTAATCCCTGCATGCAAATGATTAATTACAAAGTGTATTTGATTTTTTTAAAGGATTTATCCCACTTCCTCCACTTCTGTTTCTGTTTAGATTGCAGTCTAAAAGCCCCATACTTTTAATTTTTTAATTTCTTTGAATTATGTCAGAAGATGTAATAATTCACAAGCTATTTAGCTTTTGGATTAAAACAGGTAATTGTTATTTATAAAATATTACGGCTTCAAGTCTATAGCAACTTTAAACATTTCTGTATTTGCTTCAAGGCATGAGGAGACAGTGACACAGCTCATTTCCTCTGCTGAGCCCTCTTTGCTGCCTTGTACAACACTTATTTCAAAGCACGCCACAGCTTAGAACTGTCGTGATCCCCATTAATATAAAATCATTGACCTCTGCTCCTGCTGGTGCGACTAAATTACATTCTGCTGCTCAGCAGCAGCCGCATATGGGGCCAGCTCTTTTAGTCATGGCCAGGTGCCTTGATGTCAGTGCTGCCCCTCCTACGCTCAGGGTTTTCCTTTAATGAGGATTATGCACCTTCAAAGATTGAGGAAACCCACTCCCAGAATGGCAGCATTTCTAATGGCATCTGGTCTTACCACACAGTAACTCTGCGTTGTAGGAAACTGTGGAGAGGTGCTCTGTTTTCCCCCCCACAGTGAGGAATTGTGAGAGTTCATGATTTGGTAGCTGTGTTCTCCCTCGACCAACAAACCCAGGACACTGTGAACAGAAATATCGCATTTTTATGAAGCCCTGTAATGTTGTGTTAAAAGAGTATCCCATATCATGTCAAAACCTGGGTGGGATTCCTTCCCCCTCTCCTTGCCTTCTAGTTCATGCTGCTCAAAAATAAAGTGCACATAGCACAGTTTTATAGTCAGCACATTATTGTGTTCTTACCCCAAAAAAAAAAAGAAAAAAAAAGAAAAAAGATTTTATAGGATTGATTAGGATTGATACAGCTTCTGAATGTGGTCAGCTTTTCTCACTGTGTGGTCTTTCTTGATCTTTTTTCCCCTGACCCTTTTCACCCACCCCCACCCCCTTGAGACACTGTGCTTTGTGAGCCATAGTGCATTTTTGCCTGTAAGCAATGTACTCTACAAATGGGTCTGAGCAGCAAGTTTCTATACCGGTCTTCCTAAACACAGTGTTCTGCAACAAGGAAATATTTTATGTCCTGGTCTTGCAATGAGTTACACATTGTTGGACTTTGGCACCTATCAGAGAGACTAGATCCTGATGATGTCTAGAAAACCTCTTAAGCTACCACAGAAACTGCCAGTGCACTAATTTTGTGTTCAGTCCCACAAAGTAGTATTCATCACATTAAGCTTGAGATGATGTCAATTAGCAATGATCATCTCCTTTTTGATAGTAGTCAAATTCTTATAGATCTCATCATGTAAGTATAAGTAACAGTGGAATTTGGCACAAAAAGTTTTTATATGAGATAACCAGAGAAAGTTCTATGAAATGTGTACAGATACATCTTTCTTTTGTTATAGAGTATCTCTTTATTAAGGGCTTTACCATCATTGCTCTCTTTGGTAGCTGTCACTATTTTTCATAATGTAGGCTACTTCATGATTTTGCATTATTTTAATTTTGCAATTAATACAAATCTGACACTATTTGTTATTTTTGGAGATCTGACAGATTTCTGTATTCACTCTTCAAAGTGATTACATAAAATAACCGTAAGTGTTGCTGTTGACTATAATAACCATATGATGTATGTTCTTTGTTTTACTCTCCCTTGTGCTCCCAGTGAAAGTTAATGTTGACCAAATATGACCTGTAAAGGAAAGCTGAAGGTTTAGAAATTTTTTAGTGGGTACCCATAGCCAAATTGCAGATAAATCTTTATAATGGAAAGGAACAATTCCCCTTTTATTCTTTTGTGTGCATGGGTGAGAGGGGGAGGAGGAGGTTTTTAATTGTGTTTTGTTCTTTATGAAAGGTAACATCTGGATTAACAACTTGCTTCTGAAAGCTGATACCCAAACAGAGTGCTTTCTTTACTGAGAAATGTCCTAACCCCAGTCACACGACTGCTAATTTGGCTTTTCTCTTAATCTCTGCAGAACTTGCTGAACAGAAGCAAAACTATGTGCATGCTAATGGCTCACTTTCTGCATCCTCCCCTCTCTCCCTTGGAGTGTCTGGTGTGCAAAGCTGAGCTGGAACAAAGATACACTAATTATTCTCCATTAATTTGTCTGCTTGAATGGTCCTAAATACCAGAGTGATTAATTAGAGCAAAGCAGCCAGGGCAGGATGTCACACCCTTCTCTGCGTTTAAGTGTCGGCAAGGTTGTGCTCAAGTGTTGACAACAGCATATCTTTAATTTTCTCAGAGAAGAAAAGTTTAGTCAGTACAATTAATTTGAGCTTGGCTATCTTGCAGGAATAAATGTGATGTGGAACAATATGACTGCTGATTAGACAATTTTTTGCAACCTTAGAATACGGTAAAACTTTTTGGCACCTCAGTTAGTGAATATTGTTTTTCTATAATTGTTTCAAATTGGTTTAATTATGTTTGGGCATTTTTCAGTTAAAAAGTGGATCACAAACCACACAGAAATTATCTTTCATGACTACTTATATGTAAATGGTTTGATATGATGGATTAATTAGAGACACCCAATGTCAGTTCAATTTCTGAATCTTCTTTATTCAGTGTTTTTTCATGGTGACTTGTCCAAAAATTTATGTCAACATCATTTTAAAAATTATTGATTACCTAGCCTGCAGCATTTCCCGTAAATTAAGTAAAATAACCTGAAAATGAAATAAAGCTGGTTCAGTAAAGTTTACCTGAGATCAGCACTTGCATTGTCCTTTTGTTTTCATATAGAGCTGTTAAAAGAATATTTAACAATACAGTTTTCTAAAATTATCTCCATAATAATGCTAAGATTTATATATACACATTTGTGGACTGTATGAGAATTGTTTGTGTTTAGCAAGCATGGTACATAAAAATAAATCATCAGTTGTGGTAGCTCTGGTAATTGTAAAAGTTACTGCATTTGCAAGCCCTTGTGTTTTGTTTAGATTTTTTTAACCACTTCTTAGACCATAATTCTTTTCCTTGGGGTAAGGGGCATAAATGCAAAAGAAGTCCTAGATAACAGACGATGTCTGTGACCTTTTTAGCAGCTACCCTGAGATAAACCCCTAAAGGGGCCATACCAGAAGCCACAGAGAGAGCTTCATCTCTCCTTGCATTGTTAGTCACTATTGTTCTCCTTGTCAATTAATTCCCCATAATAAATGTTTGACCATGTTGTGGCCAATACAAGCTGCTTCAATATGTATTACTTTACACAGAAACTGACTCTTTCTCTTGCTCATTCGTTGCTGTGTTTCAGCCATCAATGTATGTTTTACTTTATAAGTGAAATCTTAATTCAGCTATGTGAGTGGACTGAGGTTCTCTTATTACAATGAGAGTTTGGGGAAGGGTTCAAGTAGATGAGGAACATTTGTTTGAATTGACAGAGCTTACGCATACCAAGCTTTGCAGAAAAACGTAAGTGCTGTGATGTGTATTGAAACATCCAACTATGTTTAAGCTAGGCATTGCAACCATTATGGCACCTACATTCAAGAAAATCACAGACAATTCTGACAAAAACTGTCAGTTGCTGGGTGCCCCTAAGGTCAATAAAAATAACTAGACAAAGTAGACTGAATGTGAAGTGGAAGTCTTGGCTGTTAAGTACAGATAATGGAACCTTATTTTAAAAAAGAAGAAAAGAACAGGTAATTAAGGAATACCATCCTTTTGATTCTTCTGTGTGTCTTGAATTTTTCTGTTTTCTGGGTTGCTTAAGTAGGAATTTTTTTGCATTAGGACTTTGTGATTGCTCAGTTTCCTCTCCAATCAGTGAATGATGCTGAGAAACCCTTATCCCCAATTCACTGTGTTAGTTTCTCTGTCCTAAAAATAATTCCCCACATTTTAGGATCTCGGTTCGTACTGACATTTACTCACTTGTTAAGCTTGTTTCCTTCTGCCCAGCAATCTCATTTCCCCATTTCATCTCTTTTAACAATCATTTGTCCACAAAAGTCAGCACATTGTATGCGTAGTATCTGCGGCTCCCTATAAGACATCTTTGTAATGAGAACACCTCAATTCAAAATGCTTAGACAGGACATTGGGAATCAGCATCAGATCAAAATGCTTAGACAGGACATTGGGAATCAGCATTACTTCAAATTCTTAGGTTGTTGGTTTGATCAGAG
This sequence comes from Aphelocoma coerulescens, assembly GCF_041296385.1. NCBI lineage: Eukaryota > Metazoa > Chordata > Aves > Passeriformes > Corvidae > Aphelocoma > Aphelocoma coerulescens. The sequence continues at coordinate 84,544,420 of NC_091016.1, read as the reverse complement.
AAATGTAACCCAACTATTAAAATACATTCCCCATTCTTATAAGTATTAACATTTGTCTGTCCCAACAGCCTTGTCGTAGGCAGTGTTCTTCACACTCTCCTACTCAATCAAAATAACAGCATCCACCAAGCTGTTGTGAAAATGAATAAGCTGCTTTGTGGGAGAATTATTTCAGTGTATTATTACAGGGCCAATATGATCCAACTTGGATCTTGAAACTTGTTAACTCTGCAGCTCGTACCATTGCTCTCAGTGGCACTCAATTAAGAAGTTAAGTCTTTTAAATGGTGTAACTAAATTTCAAGTGACTACAGAATAAGAGGTGAGACAGCAACAAAACCCTTGCCTCATTATTCTCTTTTGGCTCTAAACTATTTTATATGGCAGAGTAGAAAGCAGTTCTCAAATATAATAATTTCCTTAGGATTAACTTTAATCAATAAATAAATTAATTAATTAACTATTAATTACTTGATTTCTGCCTTCAGGTCACATATTAATTATTTTCTTCTTGACTTTATTTTCAAAAGATTCTAATTCCAAGATATTTGTCCAAATAAATAAAAGTAAGAAAAATATCAAAGGATATTCTCTGCAATATTTTAATTTAAAGAAATTTGTTTTGTTTTTGGTTCACCGGTAATGTTATTTTAAAGTGAAAAAGTTGCTCCTGTCATTTTGAAAGGTCAGTACTGATGTCAGTGTATCTGCTGTGTCAGTGCTGGTTAAATGAGTCCTCCCTGTATAGTGAGAGCAGACCCAAGCATTATCTGAACTGTGCTGGCTGTTCCCCATCTTCCATGCTTGTGTGACATTCTCATTTATACCTCACTTCTTCTGTTGACAGCCAAGCAAAAAGTCCGTTCTATGCAGAGAAATATAGGACCAACTTCAGAGATGCCAACATGCAGAGGGTGAAGAATTTCACTAATATTGCCTTTGTAATTAACATTTTATAAGTTGACTCACTTGTTAATTCCCTAGAAATTGATCATAATTATTTGATTGAGACTGTAGTAAATCAAAGGCAAAATGCAGCTGTTGTTCCAGAGGATATCTGAAGTGCATCTTAATGTCTGGCTGATTAAAAAGTCTCAGACCTCTGTGAGGCTTTCTGCAAAGTACAAATGTGAAGCACGGGCAAGACAGGCTAGTCCTTCATATTATGGATCAGCCACCAGTAAGGAACATGTAAATAGGAAGCAGAATTCCAGTGCAAACTGGCACAGCTTCCTTGGCTGCAGAGAAACTGCATTGATTAACAATACCTGTTGAGTGCACACATGCATGAGATCTCTGTTTATCACAGCAGGAAGATTTTTTGTGTGTGTACTTCAATTGAGTGGGTTCTGGGGGCTAGGGGAAAAAAAAACCCAACCAAACATCAACAAACCTGCAGTTACTTCTTTTGTTTTACTCAAAGCCAGGCTCTGCAGCTACTTGGACTCAGCAGGTGCAGCTGGGACTTCCCTCAAAATTAGGGGCTGAGCCTACTTTCTTTCCTTGTAACATCTGTTAGCATCAGCATTTCCTGAAGATGCTAACTATGGAGTACAGAGTCCTTTTATGCTAAACTAACAGAATGTTAAAAATAGTCCTTAGAACACATATTTCAAGTTCATAAGGAAATGAAACAAAGTTCAGTGTTTCAGCCAATGACTGAAACACTGGCATTCAGAAGCCATTCTGTCTTTTTTTTTATCCAGAACTATAAGGACACAATGAGTTACCTTTCCTAAGCAAATGCCAACCCTTATTCTGTAAATGTGTGAAAACGTTTAGGCTCAATTGCTCAAGGCATCACCCTTCAATGGGTCAAGCACCTCAGTAAGAATTTCCATTGCCACCCATGAAAATTGCAGGGTTTTACCCATTATGGTAGAATAGATGTCTAAAAGTGGATATGGAAATTAATTTGATCCCCTCCTTTCATGAAATTAATTTTTTTTCACTTGTAGCACCTTAATTTTTCAGCAAGACGTAGCTGATTGATGCTGTCATTGACCTCCCTCCTTCCCCATTTATTCACTACCTGCTGTTTACTAACATTTGTTTTCTGATAACACTTGAAAGATGGAAATTACTTTTAGTCTTATTTCTGGAACAGAGCCTGAAGTGTTCTTAGCTTTATCAGGGGAACATGTGTATTTCTTATTATTCTGAAGGTCTAATTCTGAGCAATTAGGCCAAGTAAAATCAAAACACTATGCTAACAAGCTGTGAGAGGCTGTGGGAGGGAAAGATAGTTTCTCCTGGACTTCTGAATATTTTACGCTGTCATTTCTGAAGGGCAGTTGTACCTCGGAAATTCTCCTGTCAATAGAAGGCATTTGGTGAATTCTTGGTCCAAGACCTTCATCTCCAAGAAAAAAGAAAAGGTGGTTTTGCTAATATATTAGCCTTTCTGATTATAACATGTAAAGGAGAGAGAAAGAGATCAATCCCTTTTCCATCCTGTTATTTATGGCATCCACATATCACAAAAGTAATTTGGACAGAATTTGATTCTTATGCAAGGCTACATTAGAGAAATACCAAAAAAATCTACCTAGTTCCAGTTACTTATTTGCAATCCTTTTATTCTCCTTTGTCACAAGATAATACTAAATAGACATGATTGCATAAAAATATAAATCTCTACAATATGAGAATTTTTTGTATTCTTTGAGAACCCCCATAAATTATAGGAATTTGCAAACCAGCTGACCTTTCTCTTCAAAAATTGATGCATTACAACAATTCAGAGATGTAATTAATAAAATTACTTTTAATATTGATGCAGAAACTGAGGGCAGGGTAGATCATCCAAGTTTCTAGGACCATAATGGAGAATGTATACAAAGGAAGGCAGAGCACTTACATACACTGGCTGACAATGCAGCAGACTAGAGCCTAGCATGCCTCCCTGGAAACTTGGACCACAGCATTAGTCCCATTCCCTTTCAAAGGGAAATTCAAAAGTCATTAATATCTGATTGATTGCTATGCTGGCTCACACCCTTATGTAGGACAGTGTTGCTGGGGTGAATCACGTGCACAGGCCACACGTTCTCACATGTACATGTGTGCACACGCATCTGCACACGGACACACACATAGAGGCAAGGAGCAGACCTTGCAGCCATCCTAAGGGAGTAAAGATCATTGCAAATCCTGCCAAAACTGGCAATACTCTTTCTGTTTTCAGTAGGTATTTCCAGGCTGTCAGCCCATTTATTTACCCCCTCAGTATGTGCTGTCACTCCTGATCACTTACTCACAAAGTGCTACCAGAAATATGTTTACAGAAGAACCTCATTCTGACTTTCCTATTAGTGCAAATTAGTGGGAGTACTTCCCTTGGAAGTGCTCTTGGGAGCCATTTTGGAAAGCTCTTGTTATTTGCTTGCTACTATAAATTAATCCCAAATGTTTGTATATTATTCATGAACATAAAATTCAAACAAGCCTTCTCTCCCTATCTCTGTGTTTATACAGTTTCCACGTCCAGTTAAAATGAAAAGAAAATAATATCTGGGATGTGGCTTCGCAAATCCATTCCCGCATAAGGGAATAGGTTAACATTGCTCTATAGTTGAGCACACTGTTGTAACTCAGTTAATATATTTTTCTCTGCATTTACACATAGGAAAGTTATGCCAGTTATGGCAGGACACGAGTAGGACCACAGGCGACTTCTTCACTGGGTGTTCACAGCCTTGGTAACTTTCTCTTATGTAGATCATCCACACTACTAGAAAATTAAATGTAGGCACAGATAATAAGGTAAATATTTAAATAGGGTTCTGACAATGTGGGACAGAGTAAATTGCTTTTTTATACAGAACCAAAATCCTGAGAGCAAAATTTTGGTGAGAATATGCAGAAATTTTGCTGCAAGTCTGAGCTGCTCTGAATTCTGTAGTGCAAGAACATACACATTTGAATGAATACTCGGTTTCTGAGTGGTCATCAAAGGGAAAAAATGAATCTTTGTGCTGTTGCACTACATAATGATCAGTACACAGAGAAGTTAAACTGAAAGTCTGTGGAGTTTTAAAATTTGGGGTTTACTTCAGCAAGATGGATTGCATGGGAAGAAGAGAGCATATGCGCTGCATCATTCTGACAAAAGTTCTTGTGGAGGTAATACCGTTACTAGATGAGAAACTAAATAGAAATGTTCAATAAAACATGTGTGCATCTGCACAATAGAACTAGTCCTTATATTTTACATTGAGCTACCTCAGGGTCATGGAAGGTGTTTTATTAGAACAGTCAACAATAATAGCATGATTTTTATTAGTAGGAAAAGATAGAGTGAGAGACTACTAATTATTTTTCAGCCTGAGGGGCATTTTCCCTGAAACGACTGTTAATTTGATCATTGTCGTGCAGTTCACAGATTTACATGAACTTATTTCAGTACGACACATGGCTAAGAACTAGACTAAAAATGTTGCTTTATTAATGGTTTTCAGCAAGTGTATTAGAAAGTGCTAACCATGTGGGTATAGGGATGATATTGATAGTACTTAGAAGGCTGAATCTTTTTGGAAGCAGCTAGCCCAAAGCCCTTTCTGTGTGATATTTTTTGTTCATGCAGTGAGATATTAAGCCAACAAGAATGAAATAAAATCCCAGTGAAATGAGAATTTGTTGGTGTTGTCTTAGATCTATGTACACTGATGTTACTGGAGGTTTTGGGGGTTTGTTTTCTTTTCTTTTCTTTAACTAACCTGGCAGGTCTAGGACCCAATTAAATTTTAGGTAATTATTTAATCAATAAATATGGTTTCGATGTTTATGAATGTATGTGCACATTATAAACACACTCTTAATGAATCTTCTACTAGGAGGGACAAAAAATCCTGGGAATACATTCCAGGTTTTAGCATTTTTAAACACTGGCATTTTTTTTACTTCAGCTGCCTCCTCTCCTTTTCAGCCCACATACACACATCCTTTCAATCCTGAAGAGAGTCATATATGCAGTCTGAAAGGCCTTTAGTTTAGATTAAGAGGAACTCCCAAGATGAAAGGGAACAAAAGCAGAGTCTCTGGAAGAACAAACAGTTTGCATCTCCTTTGTCACACACTGCCTTTGCTTTTCTTTACAAAGTTTCCTTACAAGCTTCCCTTGCTGGTGGGGACTTTTTAGAAGTGTAAAACTTCAGTGTGCAGCAATCAGTCACTATTGCTGTGTGTGACTGTACGTCTGTCCTATGACTGTCCTGCACACCAGCAGGATGAAAGGCACAGCTGCATCTTTTGACCTGCCGTGGCAGGCTCCAACATGTGGTTGGAACAAGTGAAGTACTCTCACATGGTCATATCAACTTGTTCCGAGTGGCATCCTGAACAATCTCGTAAAAATTATTTTCATTGCCAGCTGTGGGAAAAATGGTGGAAGAAATTCTCGGACTGTGAGAACAAGCAGTTCCAATGAGCTATCAGATTATTTCCCCACTTTTCTCTCAAGATCATGTGTGTTTATTGGATATTCACCTTCTTGAACTACTGCTTTCCCAAGTGTTCCCCAAGTTGAGAGGTGACTCTAGGTCAGGAAATTAATTTTCCTTAACTATTGACTTGCAGCTCAGTCTGAATTAGGGGGTGTAAGCAAATTTTTGCCTCCCTTAATGCTCTAGATTGCTAATTGCTCTGTCCCATCCTCCAATGCCCCCCAGATCTCTTTAGCTGATGTAAACAACTACTCTTTTTGACTGTTTAAGGTCCCAGTTTTGGTCCTGCCTGCCTCCAATCACTGTCTGCTCATCAAGAGACCCAAAAGTAACATTTCCTAGTCATGGTTCAGCAAGACTTTTTAGATACTAATTTCATCTTGTAGCAGCAAGAGGCAGAAGTATTTTTATCTGCCTTTTTCTCTCTAGATTTAGTGGAGAAGTGGAACATCATTATTCAAAATAATACTAACAGAAAACACTCAACAGAAGCAACTAGTTTTTCAATGATATTGTGTAACTGTGAGTTCCTATAATAAATTTTACCCAGATTTATAAAATCATTATTGAGATAGTCAAGATATTATAGTTTACTACAAAACGGATGGTCAGGTCCCAGCTTCCAATGCATGGATATCAGAAACCTGCCCTAAAACTCTGTCTGGAAATATACTCAGAGAGAGAGACAGAGACAGAGAGAGTGAGACAGAGACTGCAATAGGCAGAAAGCCAAAGGATAAACTCCTTCACCCCTGTTGCAGGAGCAATATCATAGGGATCCACAAAAGCAAAGGAAAATACAGTAACCCAAAACTGCTGGGATAGCACAAAGAGGCAGCACCCTTCCTAACGGTGCCAGATCTTTACCACCACCTTTACTTTGCCATGGGTCTTACTTCTGAAGAACCAAGGTGAAGAAAACATGATTTAGAGCTGCCTTTCTTTTCATCTCCTTTTCTGCCCTAAGTTAACATTTGTCAAAAATGAAAATTTTGGTTGGGCATTCTCTCAAGTTCATTGTGGGCACTCACAGTGACTTGCATTTTATACAGATTTATTTTGCTGCCTTAACTATGAGATTGAGATGGGACAGTCTTCACAGGTAGATTTTTGCTGAGAGATGACAGGCTATTGGCTGCGATTGCTACCATCACTGGTTTCTAACATTTATGTTCATGATAAAAATTATTTATCTCAGCCATGCAGAACTGTAAGGCTATCCTAAGTCCATCTAGTATGTCAATCTGCAGAAAAGAAAAGGCTAGGAGAGAAACAGGCACAATCAGGCCCTGCTAGGACTGTACAATAGTTAACATCATCCGTTTCTTGTGTTAAGGTCATTCTCTAAGGACTCTCTATGAGGTACCAATAGATCCTGACATGTAACTCCATATCCTAGACTTTGAACTGTCCTAGGCTCTTCTCTGATATGTAAGATCTAAATAGCAAGGTCCCATCTGAACCTTCCAGATACACCTTTTTCTAAGAGACTTTACTTCAAATAAATTAGATCCCTTAGGATTTTAACTGCATTATTTTTAAGGATTTATCTCCACAGAATTTTGAGATAGTAATAAATATTTCATTTTTAGTAACTTCTTAGTCTATTTTATATATATCAAAAAAGTTAAATCTCTGATTTCAAGAAAAGAAATCCAATTTTTTAACTCTTTTATTTACAGCTTTCGTCGCCTTCTTCTGAGAATCTGAAAGAGAGCTAAAACTAGAGATTCAATGTTGGAATGATAAAATATATTTATTTTTATCTAAAATGAAATCAAAAGCCCATTACCCCAATAGTTAGCACCCTTCAACCATGCTTGAAATTCAAATATTAGTTTTAAATCCAAATAAATAAACTTTAGTTGCATCAAACATCTGTTGAAGTTTAATGACATGGCTGATATCACACATTTTTATACCATCCATAGCATAAAAATATCCCTGTAACATTTTCCTCAAAAACTGGTTTTATTTTAATAGACGGATAAATGGAAGAAAATTAAATGAAATTAATGTTTATAATGAGTTCTTCTTTCTCCTGTGAAAGACATAGGATAAACAGAAAGTGTTAACTGGAAATTCTACTGCCTTAAACTAAAAAAAAATGAATATAACAAACACATGGCTAAAATTTCTCTGATGTTCCTGGCTTTTTTTTTTTCTCATTCAGGATATGAAGAGACACAGTTACATGAGCAAAATGGAACTCTCTTCATCCAACCATTCTTTAACTTAATCAGTACTAAATTTCACATTAATCAAAAGTAAGGCACAGTCCTACAGTAACCCCTGTAACAATTTTGTGATCTGTTTCCCTTTTATAGCTAAAATGGCTCTAGAGTTTTATAGGGGAACTGTGAGACAAAGTGATGGGGCAAGAGATATCTGGTAGATCTGACCCTGCAAAATATTTCTATCATTTCTATGTTGTCCAAGACAACTGCAACCTGAATACTGTAAACTAACCTGGAACAGAACCATCAAATTTTAAAGGGGAAAATAAGTGTGCGTCATTAAAAATGCTATAACTGAGTTAGCTGTGAAGGACTGTTTTTAACAAAAGTCTCATGGCTGGAAGCTCAGTAACATCCAAAAATGTTGGACACTTTCATGCAACTAAACAAGAAGGAAATGATTATACAACAATCAAAACAATATTGCTGTTTGAATGTTCTTTAAAGTGGCGAATAGCCACCTTTGCTTTAAAATTCACATTTTTGAACTTTGGAAAATGTTCTTGAAGACAATTTGGTGCTGTTTTTTCCTTCCAAAGCCATATGGTTGAGAGAATTAAGCACTGTCCTGGGAATCAGGACATTCTCACTCCTTGTCTCATCTTTACTGCTGATGGGTCTTAATACTTTCTACTTCTTTAAACTTTGGAAATGCTATTTAATTATGCTATGCAACAACCCAGTTTGCAAACATTAATTAAGCCTCATAGCTCCCTTGTGGTCTGAGACAGGTAAAATACCATTAGTCTCAGATAATAGGGAAAATAAGGCTCAGAGGGGTTAAGTGGCATGCCCAAAGTCACAGAAGCAGTAGTATTTGGATCAGTATTATAATTCAAATTGTCTTTTAATCTACAATGACTCTCAAGCAAGGCCAATGCATCCATGTGACTCTGAGTTAAAGAGCAAGAAACAAGCATTTTAGCTGTTCTGAAAATTCAGTACCTTTAGGCTCAAGTTACCTCTAGTATTTATTTGAGCTTCACTGATTTATAAACAGCTACATGCACAGGCCACTTCAGTGCTGGGGAAGATGAGCAGAGAATACAAACAGCATCCCTTTAAGAAGTTTCTAAAGCGGGGGGGGAGGGTAACACTGTGTAGAGGGCACCACCCCAGGGGCAGGCTGTGGGGCTGGTGTTTCAGAGTGCAGACCCCACAGGAGGCAGTGGGGTTCCAGCTGCTCCACTCAGCGAAACACAAAAATTATCTCCTCTGGCTGGAAGGGGTCACGGAAGGGTTTCCATCCTGTCAGCTAATCTAGGCAACACAGGAAGGTAAAAGAGGCTGTTAAGGAAAGAAGCAGATGACTCTTAGCTCCTGTTCCATGTGGGTCACCAAGGGCATGGCAATGGGACCCCATCTGGGAAGACAGGAGCTTTGCTGTTTACCCACTCCTTAGAGATGAGCTGCACCTGGTCTCCATGCACATAGCTCCCTGCAGAGAACTGCAGAGAACCAAGAACTGACAGAGCAGAGTGATAAGCTTTGTCTGGGACTTCTCAAGCAAGGGAGGAGGAAGGATATCCAGCATTTAGAATTAACATGTTAACCTCAACCATGAAGAGAAAAGATTTGAAACAGCATAATAACTGGGGTATTTACCCAGGATTATGTATCATCCCCTATTCAAGCACTGCTACATTCTCGGGTGGCCATGAGAGAGTATTCTGAAAAAGTAAAAAGAACCCCTGGCAGATACCTAACTGTATACACATCTCATTTCCCACATACTATATTCAGAGGTTGGCACATGCCCTCATTGTAAGAATATATAAGAAGGAATAGTATGCTTGGGTTTTATATGAATTATCAAATAAAGTCTTTTCTACAGTTCATATGTACATATGGGGTTTTTATCTCATGCATTTCCCATATGGATTCCACTTCTGCTTATGTTAAGGCAACCAGTTCCTAAAGTGTGCAGGATCTGTGCTCATGCCTTGTGAAGAGCCTGCCCTTTCTGGGCAAGGCTGTCCTCATGTGCCAGGACATAAATATTTGAGGCGGACCTTCATTGCCCTTTTGTTCTTCTTCTTGACTCACAAGCTAGATCTTTATGGGATCTGCAGTGCCTACACCAGCTTTCTGAACTGCAGGCTACAGTTTACTGGGTGCTTTTCCTCAATAGTCCAACTGAACTCTGTTGAGTTGAAGATACATAACCATGTTGGTGGCAGCCATCCGGGGTCCTACTTCAGTTTAGGAGACAGATGACATGTCAGAATGGGATATGCAGTTTCAGGAATATGTACAAGCAGATTCAAGAAAGTGAAGATGCTTTCTGAACCACTGATGTTCCTCTGATATTCTTTTTGTCTACCATTGGGTCTTTAGGACATTCAGGACATTCTAGCAGTCCTGCCTAGCAGAGACATCTCAAATAATTACAAGGAAATCTTCAAGTATTTTTTCATCCAGCCACAGAATTGTTTGTGACATGCCATAAAGGCTAATGAGAGCCAGTACTACTCCAGGGGAAGGCTTGAGTCTTTGTATCTATGGTCATTATTACTATCATTATTTTCATGATTACACAGAATTTGTCTGCCCTCGATAAAGCTGGTCATATCCTAGTGCTGGCCTTCAGATGGCTTCACCTTGTGCCAGATACTTCTACAAAACTAATCCAAAAGGAAACCATTCCTGAACTGATTTTAACAAGAGTGCTTGGTACCCCTTCAAGTGATGATGTTTGCCTCCACTGAAGCCCTTAGGACTGCCTCTCAGCTTGATTATTGTTACTCTGATCACACCTCACTGCATTTCCTAGGATGCAGCCACGTTACATTTCTACCAGGTTACAGAAAAGAAATTCCTGAAAATAGTAACCCTTGTGTTATTTTTGCCAGAAAGCTCTGGCTAACTGCTTAATCCTTCCATCATCTTTCAGTAGATACTGTTTTCCTGGCTGCTGTATCCAGCCAAGAGGCTGTAATAATCACAGGAATCCCTCAAATATTTGGAGCTTGAGATATTTCCTGCTTCTATCCTTCATATACTGTCTTTTCCAAAAGTGTTCTTGAACCATGCACATTTTAAAACCATCTCATAATTTTGATAATTAAAAACTCTTCTATCTTATTTTTTAATTTTTTAAATTTTTTTTAATTCTAACCGACCAAGGCTACACTTCATGTCCTGAATGCAATTAGCATGTTTTCTCTTCTCCTTGACAGTGTGGAATTAATTCAAGTCGTATTGAGACTGAGTTTATGGCACAGATGAGAGGTTTTTGACAGTTTTGCAGTGACTATCCAAGTGGCTTTCTGATTTGTACTTACTACTTTTTATCAAAGAAAGACCCATTCTGTTTCACTCAGTTTGAACCAATATGATCTCTTTCCCTCTCTGAATAGCAACCTTTAAAGATTTATAGGGCAGCAGCTTGGAGTTCACTAACTATACCAGAGACACATGAAATTACAGTTCTGATAGAAGGTGTGAATTCTGACAGCGTCAGAAGTTTCAGAATAAAACTAGGAATTTCACTTAAATCTTCAGATTTTTTAATTCCCAGACTGAAATGGAGTGAAAGAAATGGCCGTTGGAGCTAAGAGAAAATTTTCTAACACTATGGGATTTATCTAGAGGTCAAAGTGCTTTCCTTGACACATAGCTAAAATAGAAGGGTGGACAAGCAGCCAGAGGCACCCCATTCATAAGTTGTCAGGCATCTTCTTTCTACAGTAAAGAATATAACTAGAAACAAACACTGACAGCAAGATGAATTCCTGCTTCCTGTTGAAGATACAATTTGTAATTAGTAGAATATGTCCTCGTAGATTTTTAGATGCAAAGGCTAGTTTTGATAGGGACGATAAAAAAAAAGGCTCAAAATGTGTGTATGTTTTCCGTTCTTCATTCTTTTAGCTCAGGTAGGTCACGATGAGTTTGAACATCCCCTTCTTCTCCACATTTCTCACATTAGGGAAGTGGTGATCCTGGAGAGAGAAAATAGTAAAAAAGCATTTGACACAGTTTAATTCTGTCATGGTCTTTTGCCTGGATTTTGCTTTGGTGCCTCACAGCAAACTCATCCCCTTCATTCTTACAATTTTGAATTTGTTTTTGTTTTACAGGTTTTGTCATAGAGGAACTGCTCATCAGAACAGAAAGTAACCTGCACCACATTTTGTGCAGCTTGGCTAAATCAAAATAATGGCATCCTGGCAAACATTTGGTAGGGAGAGTGCAATAATTATTGGTTTGGTTTTCGTTAACCTCTTTTTGTTTAGTCAACATTAAGTCAATCCACCTGGAGCTTAATACTGTATGTTACTATAGTAACTTTACAGCCTATTTGATTGTGACAAAGGGCTTCATCTCGTCCATTTCATGCTCCTGTGTCGACCTACTCCCTCCCAGTGTTTTATTATATGTCTTTAAGAGTATCTGCAGGAGCCGCAGCTGCTCTGCTTTTGTAGCAGAAAGCAGCTTTCACTGTGTGAAATACTCTGCTCTAAAAGGTCTTGTGGGCTGATGGCATTATTGAATTTCAAAGCAAAGACAAACAACATTAAATTGTTTAAAGCTAATATTCATGTTTTGCCGTACAGCATGTTTGGGGGTTTTTTTCAGAATGGAACAGTATATAATCACCGGGTTGATGCCCTTGAGAACAAAACCACAAAATAAAGCAACGTAGAATACAAAAAGACTTGAAAGTAATTCAGTTTTCAAAACAAAACAAAACAACAACAACAAAAAAATGTGTTGGGGGCTCAGGAAAAACATTAACTGCAGAAGCTGGAGTTAGCAGTTTGTAAAATGAAAAATTGGATCATTTTCTATGAATGGGCCCGATCCTTCCCTGTCAAACCACTGTGAAACGATTGATTTTAATGGCATTACTTCCAAATTTATACTGGTAGAAGGCTGAGTAGTACATGACCCATGAGTGCAAAATGTTTGACACTTTCCGACTGTTGCCTGTTCATTTTACAACCTGGTTGTTCTATAATACTCTAACCAGCCATGTGGATGATTGTAACAAGCCACTACGCAGCTTTTGTTTGGATTACCAGCGTCTCAGAACTCTTTCATTACATTGTTTGTTCCTGCTGTTGTTTAAATTTACCTTACTCTAGCTTCTCAACACAATTTATTCCTTGCTGGAGCTCTTTTTCCCTGCCTGCTCTGCAGCTGCTGGCCTCATGAGTGAAAATACTTTACAAATCTATTTCTCCTCAGTCCGTTCAGATTTGCCTCATATTGCTAATATTTATCTGCATATTTGATTTGAGAATAAAATATGTTCTCTGCCCTAGTTTCTCTCACTCCTCACATGTTGTTATGGATGCTTCTGAATAAAGAACTGTGCACTTCTTTGTCGCCAGTGCAAGGGCGATGCGGCGAGGTTCCTCCCGCATTTCAGCAGAGCCCTGCTCCAGTTGTGTTAATTGTTGGGCTGGGAGGGCAGCAAGCACTGAATGCTGCCTTGTTAACTTGCTAAGCAGCTGGTCAGCAGGGTAGTTTGATTCCAGCAAGGCTCTTGACACCTCTGCCAAGGGTTATTGATACCTCACACACCCCAGCTGAGACAGATTGTTTTAGTCGTGCTTCATATCCATAGCACAGCCTGTAGTTAGGAAAAAAAGTGATTGACAGCTCACACCTCCTGGGCCCTTCTTACTACCAGACACAACATCTGCTATGCCCTGTGGAGCAGTGAACCAACACACACTGAGAGAACTGTTTCTAGTATTGTCAGGGTTGATTTTGTTTAACCCTTTCTGGCTGCTCTCTGGAGATGCGCATAGGGGTTTCTGTAATCCTTTACACATGCTTTAAAAGTGTGGAATATCTGACCAGGAGAACACTGGAGAAGATGGTGCTTGCAATGGCAAGGACACGGGTCGACAGTTCTTCCTCCGTAAGGCGACCAGCATACTCAGGATTGTAAAATAGAAACTGGGTTATCCCTACAGAAGTGTTGCTTATTTCCAAACAGTGCTGGGGATGCAGCCAATGAAGAGTGCAACTCTGAAATGTGGCCTGAAGCAATTTCACTGAGTGTGCACAGATACACTGAGGAGGAGCACAGCCATAAGTCTGTTTGCTAACCAGTTACCTAGATCAAAGCATGCTCGTTAAAGTTTAGGTTATATGTACAAACAGCAGAGGGGTATAGCTTTTTGACAGGAAGGAGAGAGAAAAATGGTTCTATTTTCTACCTTTGGAAAACTAGCCAGTAACAGTTGGCAATTGCAGCATCTTCACAACAAATTATTGCATGTTTAATTACAAATATGGGTCATTAAATATACATGCAAGGAGCTTTTGTAAACTTTCTTCAACATGTTTAAAAAATTAGAAGAAATATTTTAAAGACTCCCAAAATCAAATCAATAGTCTTAAAAAATATCTGACATGTTGACTGATATGCCTCACTTTTGGGCGGGTTTGGGGTTTTTTATTTTTTTCCCTCCTAAATATCACCAGAAGTATTGCTGAAGCCTAAAAATGAATATTTTTATAAATAATAAAATTACAGAATAATAGAATCATAGACTCATCTAAGTTAAAAAAGACCCTTAATATCACTGAGCCCAATTGTTAACCCAGCACTGCCGACTCCATCATTAACCATGTCCCCAAGTGCCATAACTGCACATCTTTTAAATACCTCCAGGAATGGTGACTCCACCACTTCCTGGGGCAGCCAAAGTTTGACAACACTTTCTGTGAAGAAACTTTTCCTAATGTCTCATCTAAATGTCTCCTCGAGCAACTTGAGGACATTTCCTCTAATTTTGTTATTTGGGAGAAGAAACCAACTCCCATCTCACTACAACCTCCTTTCCGGGAAGTTGTAGAGAGCAGTAAGACCTCCCCTGAGGGCCTCCTTTTGTCCAAACTAAACAAACCAAGCTCCCTCAGCTGGTCCCCACAAAACTTGTGCTCCAGACCCTTCACCAGCTTCATTGCCCTTTTCTGGGCAAGCTCCAACACCTCAACATCTTTCTTGCAGTGAGGGGCCCAAAACTGAAGATTCAGGGTGTGGCTTCACCAGTGCTGAGTAGAGAGAGTCATACAGGGGGTCGATCACTGCCCTAGTCCCGCTGGTCACACTATTTCGGATACAAGCCAGGATGCCATTGGCCTTCTTGGCCGCCTGGGCACACACTGGCTCATGTTCAGCTGCTGTAGACCAGTATCCCCGGATCCTTTTTCAAGAAGCAAATTTCCAGACACTCTTCCCCCAGCCTGTAGTACTGCATGGGTTTGTTGTGACCCAAGTGCAGGACCTGGCATTTTGACTTGTTGAGCCTCATACAACTGGCCTCAGACCATTGGTCCAGCCTGTCCAGATCCTTCTGCAGAGCCTTCCTGCCCTCCAGCTGATCAACACTCCCACCCAGATTGGGGTCACCTGAAAATGGACTGAGGGAGAACTGGATCTCCTCATCCAAATCATTGTTAAAGATATTTAACAGGACTGGCCCCTACGCTGAGCCATGCTGGATGTCACTTGTGACCAGCCACCAGCTGGATTTAACCCTATTCACCACCACTTTCTGGGCCCAGCCTTCCAACCAGTGTTTTGCTCAGTGAAAATGCACCTGTCCAAGCCATGAACAGCCGGTTTCTCCAGGAAAATATCGTGGAAGACAACATCAAATACTTTACTAAAGTTCAAGTAGGCTACATCCACAGCCTTTCCCTCATCCACTAAATGAGTCACCTCATCATAGAAGATCAGGCTGGTCAGGCAGGACCTGCCTTTCGCAAACCTCTGCTGGCTGGTTCTGATCCCCTGGTTGTCCTGCACATGCTGCATTGTGGAATTCAATGGGATTTGCTCCAAGACCTTCCCCAGCACCAAGGTCAGGATGACAGTCCTGTAGTGCCCCACATCCTTCTTCCAGCCCTTCTTGTAGACAGGCATCACATTTGTTAACCTCCACTCAGCTAGGACCTCACCTATTGGCCAAGACTTCTGGTGAATGATGGAAAGTGGCTTGGCAAACTCTTCCACCATCTCTATCAGTACCCTTGTGTGGTCCCATAGATTCATGCATGTCTAAGTGGTGTAGCAGGGCATTGATCATTTCCCCATGGATTATGAGGACCTCATTCTGCTCCCCATCCCTGTCTTCCAGCTCAGGCAGCAGGGTACTTGGAGAACAACTGATCTGGCTACTAAAGACTGATCTGGCTACTAAAGACTGACTAAAAAAGCATTAAGGACTTCAGCCTTTTATTCATCCTTTGTTGCTGTGTTTCCCTCCACAGACAATAAGAGATGGAGATTCTCCTTTGTTCTCCTTATGTTGCTGATGTATTTATTGGAATTATTTTTATTGTTTGATCCCCACTTCTTATTTCTCTGAGCATGGAAAACTATATAATTTTGTGATTGCTGTGCCCAAGATAGCCCTCAGCTGTGGCATCACACAAGTCTTTCTCTGTTCACAAACAGGTCCAGCAGGGCACCTTCCCCATCTGGCTCCCTCACCAGCTCTGTCAGGACATTATGTTCCACACACTCCAGGAACCTCCTGGACTATTTCACCTCTGCTGTATTTTATTTCCTATAGACATCTGATAAGCTGAAGTCCCCAACAAGAGCAAGGACTAGCAAAATCTTATTTGCTTGCATCATAGGTATAGTCACTGAGACTTCCATAGAAAATGCTATGCAAAGTAGAGAAGCCATATGGTAACAGATCAAAAGGACTTTTTGGACCTTTTTTTTTTTTTGTTTGGCTGCGAACTGGCTTCCTACCATGCTGTCATGCTTTAGAACTGATGCTTGCCAGCTATATTATCTGTGTTTACAATGCCATAAGGATGTGTTATGCTACAGAGGAACTAATAGCTTTATTTATTATATCTTTATTATAGCAATGTAATTAGCAATATTATTATTGCTAAGCATCACTATCACCTCTTGTCAGCACCATGTAACTCCAACATAAGTCACTGTGTGTTTTATATTCCAGACAAAATTATTGGCTGAGTGAGTTTACATGATACTGTTGTGCTCATACTTCATGGGATTATATGGCTGTGTTCTGCTGGTAGACTAAGGATTTGCTACAGTGAATGCTACAGTAAACCAGCATTATGACTACATGACTTACTGCACACAGCTCTCACCTCTAGTGGTTAACTATCCTTTCTTCCCTCAAGAAGCTGGACTGTACTTCTGATGACTTTAAAACTTACAGCAGCCTCAGTATGAGTTACATGAAAAAGTCAGAATATCAGATTAGTGACAAGTAATTTTTGTTTCTGGACTTATACTGTGATTGTTACTGCCTTTGCTGTAAGGGTTCATTTAGCCTTCCTGAATAAAACAAAATTAATTAAGTGGGGTATGGACAGAATTCAGATTCATGTCAAAGTCAGGCTTTGGATTATGTCTTTTTTCTGAAGTAGTTTTTCCCTCTAGAGGTCATATTTGTTTTTAAAAAGGTCACATTTCCTCTAATGAGCAGTATGTAGACTATTTTGAAATATAGTCCAACAGAAATAGGGAAATCAGCCACACTTTCAGCCAATGGGAGAACACGGGAATGTTTTGAACTGACAACCACTTGGCACTTGCCAGGCCAAGAGTAAACAAGGCCAGAGAGATAACATGTCAGGAAGAGATTCTGGCACCAATAAAACTCATGCCAAAAAACTTATATTAGCAAAATCAGATATATATTTACAGAATACATCAGAATATACACTGGGCAAAACAACTATCTTACCATTACAAGTCAGTACTGATTAGGTGTCTTGTCCACCAGTAACAAACAGATCAAGACCTCAGATAACCAGTTACCCAGATGTGGTATCTTTCTCTTGTTGGAAACTGAAACCATCAGCCCAGTACCAAAACCCAAGTCAGCTCAGTCACAAGGAATGGTTCAGAAGTTTGGAAGAGGATTGGGTTCATGTTCATCATGTCACACTTGTTCCTGTGTGGAAAGGACACTTCTGAAAAGAAGGGAGAGCTCCTCTAAATCAAAGAAATCACAATGCAATAATCTGAGAGACTGGGAAAATGCAGTTAGATTTCAAAGAACTTCATCAAAGCAGTAGGGAAGAAAGATGGAAATAAATACAAAACCAGGTATAGTAGAAAGAAACAGAATAGTCCTTTCTTAAGCACTTTTTAAGGTTCACACTAAAATAGCCATATCAGGTTTTCCCTGTCCCTTGTCTGTTGGTGTGTCAGAACATATAAAAGAGTAAATGTTGAGTATGGAGGAAGATGTGGTGCATCAGACATAATTATCTCTAGCATCTATATTCCATTCTTTTTTTTCTGCCCCAAGAAGGCAATCTTATTGTTTACTCTGAAAAGCAAAATCAAGGGTCAACACAGAAACGACTCCATGAAAGCTTCTGCTATGTAGGAGAGAGACAACACAAACTAAAGTTCTTTTCTGCTCCTGAAATCTAACACACTTGAAAGAATGAAGGTCTTAGACAAGCTCTATTACTGCAGAGAAATATTTCATATTAGTTTGACCCCTAAGTTCTGTTTGTGGGTGTGCACGTCCTTGTTTTTGTTACAGGAGAGAATCTCAGTAGAGCAATCAAAGCAAAAAACTCCTGTATGTGTACACATGTACCTACCTCTCTGGTAACTTCTGCACGACATTCTTGGATAACCACTGAGATGTCTGGGTCATATTGTAGCTTAAATATTTGAAGATGATTATATAATGGGAGTGTTTCTCTATGTTCCTTTCTGCCACTAACCAGTTCAGCTTTATGAAATATGATTCATTTCTTGAGCCTAAGGAGCTGTAGAGAAAGGATATGTGTAACCTGAGTTAATTTCCTTCTGTGGCTTCTTATTGGTCAGAGACACATTATAACACCTTTCAGGACAATTTTTTTTTGTTGTTAATTAAAATGGTACTTCATTTGAATACTCTCCCCTCTTGGACTGCAGATACAATTCATATCAGTGGCTGTCAATGAAGTATAATATACAGCACTGATACAAATTTTAAAAATACATTTTAAAATTCTCCGGGAAGCTTGTATTCACATATATAATTTCCTTTCATTTAGTTCTAAATGAATGGGCTGGAACTGCAGGAAAATAAAATAAAATAAAACAAAATAAAACAAAACAAAAAAAAAAAATAAAATAAAATAAAATAAAATAATAAAATAAAATAAAATAAAATAAAATAAAATAAAATAAAATAAAATAAAATAAATAAAACATTTAGTTCTGGATTTTTCTCTTCAGGTGGCATGAAACTAGGATTTGGGAGCTACTCTCAGGCAGCTTTTTGGATGACATTTTTTCCTCCTACTGTTGCTATGAGTAACTCCACAGCCTCTAGCCACCTCAACCTTATCAAAACTAGGCCAAGAAGATATTAATTATTAAGTATCAGTTATAGAATAATAAAGGAACTTCCAATGTCATGGAAATTCCAGGAAATACATATATTTTCATAGTGTTTATATTTACTAAGAGCGTTTGATTTTCACAGGAACGCTTATCTGTAAAGCCTTTTCTTTAAAAGAAAAACCCAGTCTTCGGTGTTGCCACTCTATCCAACCATCTTTGTGATGCTGATATAAAAATGTAAGCATGGCCTGTTGTGTGGCCAAATCTGGTCAATTCTCAGAGCATCCTGCTATCCAGTGGGTCATTAGAAAAGCTGTACCTACTGGTTTAGGTAACAGTTCCATTTGTGATGGGGCAACCCAGCAAACATGGGTTTCCTGATCTGTTCTGCTCCTTGACCTGCTGGGGCCTCTCTCAAAGCTTGGCCTTGTTGTGCCCAGTGCTTCTGTTGCCCTCCCATCGATGCTTCTGTGAAGCCTATCAGCAGTGCCGTGAGGTCAGCTCAGACAGTGCTGATGTTTTCCAGTGTATGCCAACAGAGTTACTGCTTTGTTCGTTCCGTCTTGGGTGGGCTTCTTAAGTGGAAGACAGCTGTGATCCTGCAATGCGGAAGGCAGCATTTTTAGGAACTGAGGAAGTCTATTTTCTCCCTGAGCTAAGGATGACATGCCAATTCGGAACTCCGTTCATATCAGACTCTTCTGTCCTTCAGATAGCGGTGACTAGAAACACTTTGTTTTATCATCTCAGCTGGTGCATTTTCTTCTTAAATGCAGACTTTGTTACGGTGATCCATAACTGAGAATCCCTTCAGGCTTGTCTACTACATTGCACTCAATCAGATTCAAAGTGTGAAGAATCCTTGAAACCTTCAGTTACTTCAGAACACAGTTGCTTTCCCTCACAAGTGCTGTACTAGCAAGAACATATCACAACTCTGCTCCACAGGCTATGTTCAACCCTGGAAAATCAGGGCACCAAAAAAATATCTTAAAAGGGTCATCTAGAAGAAAGAGGGCATCTGCGAATGAGGAAATCTTAGTCCAAATCCCAGTAACATTCAAGAAATTCAGAACAGGGATGTGCCAGTTAGAGATTTGAAGTGATCCATTCTTGATTGCATATGGATCCCAACCCTGGATTTTTTAAAATAACTTTTAGTTGCCTAGACTTTTCAGTTGCTACCAGTCCATTACATTTGGCACTTAAGTCAAATAGTTATGCTTTTTCTGCCAAGTGTGCTAAATGTGAGTAAAGTTGCTATCTTGAAGGGCCTCTATTTTGAAGCTTTGTGGATTTAAACTCCCTAATACAGATATTCTGCTGTGACATTGTGCTGCGAATGGGGCATACAAGGATCACCTTTGTGAACCTTGCACTGTACAACAGGGGAGAGTGTTTACAGCTATTTTTTACTCCTACCTACCTAATACTCAATAAAGACCACATTAATCTATCCTTAGAGGGTGGAAGGGAAGAGTAGGAAAAATTCCTCCTGTCTTGTGTTATTTTGCTGCTTTCATTTAGCAGCAGTGCACTTCAGTGTAAGTCACTGAATCAGATACAGGCTATGACCTTTTGGGTGACCTTGGGCCACTCACCTCTCTGTGCCTCTCTTTTGTTTCCCCTCTGCAGTTTCCTTTAAAAGCACAGCATAAAATTATGCAGAGCTAATACTGTCTTTGGAGAGCATTTTCCATCCTAGCAGGACCCCACCACTGGCTGTTAATTCCAGGATTTTAGGCTCATGATTAAGTTACTGCGGTGTAACAAGGTACCTTACATCTGTTGCTCATTAGGGGGACTTGTCTGAGCCAAGGTAAATGACTACATCTGAACTAGTCATCTTGACTTTCTCTGTAGTCACTGAAAAAAATTTGTCACTCTTAGGCTGTGCTCTGCAGTAGACACCTAACATATATCAGATGAATCATGTTCCCCAAATGCCTATTTCTCTCCATTGATTATGAAGAGTGTCTAGAAGAAATAGCTGAGATGAAGATTTCCACACTGTGGTAGTCTAAAGTTATGTGGAAATTACTTTCCTAGTAACTGCTCATATATCTGCTGTTGGCGCCAAACAAAAAGTGAACTACTTTGATACAACATACAACTAGCTATTGACCTAGGTCAAGTTGTCTTACCCTTATTCTGAGCTAAACACACACATGCAGTTAACACGGCTCAGCTGGCACATGTTAAGTGGGTCACACATTCACTCACCTTTTTGGAAAGGCACCATTCCATTACATGTATTTACCATCAGCCTACTTTGTGACCAAGTTTTATCAAAGACCATTCTTTTTCTCCTCTCTTCGACTGTACAGACTGAGGACAAGGCGAGGCTCTCTACTGGCTCTTTGTTTGTCATGGTTTAACCCCACCCAGCCACCAAGCCCCACCCAGCCCCTCACTCCCTCAGCAGCAGGGAGAGAATCGGGAGGGTAAAAGGCAGGAAATTTGTGGGTTGAGGCAAAGACAGTTTAATAGTGAAAGCAAAAGCTGAGCACACAAGAAAAGCAAAATAAGGCATTCATTCACTGCTACTTGTGGGCAGGCAGGTGTTCAGCCGTCTTCAGGAAAGCAGGGCCCCATCTTGGGTAACAGTGACTTGGGAAGACAAACACCATCGCTCCAAATGTTCCCCCCTTCTTCCCTCCACTTTATGTACTTACCATGATGTTGCATGGTCTGGAATGTCCCTTGGGTCAGTTTGGGTCACCTGTCCCAGCTGTGTCTCCTCCCAACTTCCCACACACCCCCAGCCTTCTCCCCACCACAGCAGTATGAGAAGCAGAAAAGGCCTTGGCTCTGTATAAGCCCTGCTCAGTAGTAACAAAAGCCCTGTGTTCAGCACAAATCCAAAACACAGCCCCATACCCATCCCTGTGAAGAAAATTAACTCTACTGGAGCTGAAACCAGCACATCATGTTTATCTTACTCTTTGAAGCAGAGTTACCTCAGTTTACACTTCTTTCTTAGTTTTCCTTTCCCTTTTACTCGTAATATCCCCTCTTTCTATGCAGCCTTCTCAATGCTCCCTATGAAGGACACTGTAAAAATGAACTGAATTTTAATACCTAAGTACTGGAAAAATTTAAAATGCAGACTGTAGGCATGAGTGTAAACTATTTTGTAAATCAGCAGTCTTACAATTTTTAAAACAGTCTGTAGTATGAATGTAAGATTGCTTTAAAGCAAATACTTGTGAAGATGCAAACAGCTAGAAAGGCACCCTTGAAAATATTTTTTCTTAGTATGTCTATGGGAGATAATATTCCCAAGCAAAATCTCTTTTTGTTTTTGTTGCTGTTGTTGTAGCTGCATGTAGAAACAACAGAGCTGTTTCTAAAATGTAAACAGATTTTAATGTAGATTTCCAAATACCCACCTAAGAATTTGTTATTGAAATATGGTTGTTTACCTATGGTATAGGAATTACAGAGATATACAACATAAGTTTCATGTCTATTGTATACATTTCTAGCTGTATCAAATATTTAATACCTCATATTCTTTGGGATTTGTTAGCATCTCCTTTCAAACTTGCCTGCGGCAATTACAAGATAGAATGTAAAAAGTGGTTTTGATTATCGTTTTGGATTGTCACCTTGACAGTTTGGGTTGGGTTTTATAGGCATGGAGAAAGAACACACACAGACACACACAATTGCTCCTTTTCACTTTGCATCCCTTTCCCAGTAGACAATGCTCTACAGAAATGGCTCAGGAGCAGAATAGACATGAAAGGATTACCAAGTGGTGCTATTTGAGGGAAACCTGGTTCATTATTTGGAGACAGGAATATGTAAGTGGCCAGTTTCATCTGTAAATTGCTATTGCTTGGGAATTGCAAATAGACCTTACTGGGTGTTTGAGCGGTCAAGTCAAATACACTGCTGCCAACAAAAACAGAAGGAGGGGAAAAAAACAGGTGGAAGGAAAGAGAAGAGGGGATAGCAATTTAATAAGCGAGAGAGGAAAAATGAAGTATCTTTAGCTTTTGTTGCCCATTGAGTAAAAAGAAAATGTTTAACAACAGAAGTCTAAGGCCATTGCTTTAATTTTTAATCTAGGCTGGAGGATGCAAGAAGAGTGCTAACATACCTGTGTATGTGAATATCCTTTAAATATGAAAACTATTTGCTGTTTTGAGTACCTTACTGGCTCTTAGCTTGCAGGTCCCCTCTAGGGCGAAGGCTGCTGCACTTGGCCACCTGTTTTAGCAGTGCCCATCAGTTCCTTTTTTGTCCACTGGGGAAAAGACATTTTGTCACAAGAAAATGGGGAGCTTACCTGAGTGTCAGACAGTGAGACGCAGAGTTCCATTAACTATTTCTTTGTAGTTGGGGATTGTGTTATTTTTTATGCAGACTGAAGGCAGCTGTTTGCACAATAATTGAGCAGACTGTTCTGGCCACTGAATCTTAGGCATGAGAAATACTCAGATGCATGATTTTATCATGAGGAAAGGAGAGGGAAATACCAGAGCAAGGTGAAGCACTGTGTTTCTTCTTTCTTACTCTTTCACAGTATGACTGTAAGTTGAGTTTCTGAGATTTTCTGTAAATGACATCTGAGCATCATAATGAATTATTAACATCCACCTGTACACTGAGCTTTCCCCTGAAATCCACAAGCCTTTGTGAAGCATACAGACTTTTTTTCTTTTCATTTAAGTATTTTATTACTATGCTGCCAACTATTGCTGATATCATTGAATGTCTTTCAGCATTTCCATTATAAATCTTGTTTTCAAGGGATTTATAGCCTACCTATTTTACTTCATGGTTTTTTGCAATTTGCCATAGAGTATTTTCAGCATGGAGTAGATGGCGCTGTCTTTCCTTGCAAATTTTGATTTGAACTCCTATGTTACAGTGGGGATACTGCAACACGTGTATCAGACAACGAGGCCCGTGGAAAAGAAACATATATATGGACCTATTCTTGACAGATGTTTCAGAGATGTTTATTTCCCCAGCCGCATGGCCGGGGCTCTGCCGAGGAACTGCTCAATCACGGGACCTGAGGGTCCTTGCCCGTGCAGGGGAGCACAAAACAACCAATGGGGAACGAGGCTGAGCAGGGGCAGGGAAACCCCGTGTCTCCCCTCAGGGCCCCTCTCCCAGGACCACATGGCAGGGGGGAAGGGACCCCGACATTTCACCCTTTTATTTTTAACAAAAAGAGATTTAAAACTTAACATTGAAAACAACTGGATAGACATGAGATAACAAGGACAGTTTCAAAACAAAACAAGCCACCCTCCTGAGTCTTTAAATGTCCAAACAGATTCTCTGGAACATCTTAAGGCTGACAGAAGGGAGACAGGACTCTCTGAGCATGCTTTGTGGGGAAACTGAGGCAGGAGAGGGCTTCTTCCATTTGTACCTGTTGGAACTCTAAACAACAATAGTTAATTTCTTCCCTCCCCCTCTTCATCCCCCACTTGGCATTGGAAAGGGATTTTTGGGGAAACAATTGGTAGAGGCATGGTTTTGTGAGGGAAACCATGGGGTGTAAAACGGATTAGGGATAAATTGGGGATGGGGTAAACTTAGGAAAGGGTTCATATTGGGTATAGGGTAAAAGGGAAAGGTGGGATTAGGAAAGGGAGACTGTAGGGGGGGCTTATAATGGAGATATTGTCTAACATGACTACGATTTTTAGCATATATTCTGCCTTTTACAGAAACACCATCAGGCCCAGTGACCTCTGCTGCTTGTAACCCTTTCTACCTTGCACAATTTTGAACTCTACTACTTCTCCATCTCCTAAACTTGGGATGTATTTTTCAGGGTTATTCTTTTTAATAGCAGTTCTATGAACGAATATGTCTTCTTGGTTGTCACATCTTGTTATAAAACCGTAATTTTGTTTAACATTATACCATTTTGCTATTCCTAAAACCTTAGCTACAATGATTTTTTCCTTTTTCCGAGTGGCTGCTGTTTTCTGTCTCGCTGCATTTTTGCTTTCTCTTTTGCTTTCGCTCGCTTCTGTATTGGAACTGCCAGTGCTGTCAGCGCTGTCGGGGCTGCTCGTGCCTGTGAGTTCTTCCTGGGGTCACATTCGGGGCCATGCGGGTGGGGCTGGGCCGGGCCGCTCAGCTCCCCGCGTGATACCGCCTCTGCTCTTGCTCCACAGCCATTGCTGCTGGCCGCCGCCCATGCGCTGCTCCTCTCACGGGACTCACTCCACCACACGCTGCACAGGGCCGGGCGGGCTCCCGCTGCGCCTCGCTCTGCTGCTGACACTGCAGCTCACGTTGCTCTGCCTGCACGTGGGAACTGCCTCGCTGCTGCTCGGAGAGCGCTTAGCGCATGTGGGCAAGGCCGCACGGTCCCTGAGCCTGGCTTCCCTTCACCAAGACACAGCTGACATTGCTCAACAGTCTCGGTAATTAAATAATATTCACGAAAATATTCTTCCATCGGCATATATTTTGACTCAGAAACTAACTGTGTCCAAACAGTCTTCCAAAAGTCTTTGGTAACAATCAAATCCCAAGAAACATAGAAAAAGTTCTTAAACAACCATGAAAGGAAATGTTTCAGTTCCTTTTGAGCTTGAATTAAGCTAAAATTTACAAATCATTGTTCCAGACTCTTTTCAAGTTTAAGATAAATGTCCATATGCGGCTCTGAGAGCTAAGAGTCTTCCCACGGTTCCTCCATAGTTTAGAGATGGAATAGCAAAACAAAAACAAGATGAGAAATCCAGAGTTTACTCACAAATCAGTTGCCGTCCTTAGGGATTGGGGATCGTTCTGCTCACAATTCTCTACCATTTGTTATAGTGGGGAAACTACAACACGTGTATCAGACAACGAAGCCCGTGGAAAAGAAATGTATATGGACGGTTCTTGATAGATGTTTCAGAGATGTTTATTTCTCCAGCCACATGGCCGGGATCTGCCGAGGCACTGCGGCAATCACGGGACCCGAGGGTCCTTGCCCGCGCAGGGGAACACAAAACAACCAATGGGGAACGAGGCTGACCAGGGCCAGGGAAACCCCGTGCCTCCCCCCCAGGGCCCCTCTCCCAGGACCCCATGGCCAGGGGGAAGGGACCCCAACACTCCTATTCAGGACTGACTATTGCAAAACATAAAGGGGGATCTCAGGTCGTTTTCTTACAAATAATATTTCCTTACAAAATAATACTTGAGCAGGATGTAAGTAAAAGCATGAATTTTGCAATTTGGAAAAGAAAATTGCAGAAATGTTTTATTTTGTAAATGGAATTTGTCAATGGAGTCATGCATGCACAATGCATTGATATAGAAAGGATGTTTTTCCTCATCAAGAATAAAACCATATGCTTAAATGCCATATTTCATGCATACCTATACTTTCAATATTAACCTGTGAATATTATAATATTATCCTATTTATCCCTAACACTTAAGAATGAACAGAAGTAGTGAGTTTAATGAACATGTCTTTAAAACATATGGTGAAGTGCTTTCAATTGCAGGCAATTACGTAGTTCTGTGACAAATGATGAGCTGTACTGTTGTCATAATATGTAAAACCTTTCCCATTGGTTTCCCCTGTTGCTGCAGTTGAAGGAGTTACAATATTACTCTTATGCAGAAATCTGGGCAATGCCATCTTATTGACTTAATGCCTAATCTAAAACCTAATGAGGTAAAAGGACTATTTCCTTCGACTTCAGTAGTCACTGGAGTCTCATGGCTCATTCTAACAGTTCTCTTGTACCCTAATAACTGAGATAATCAGCTGCAAATAGAAAGCCTGCAAAATATTTTGGATCTTTGTTATACAGATTTTTACCAGTTTTTACTCTAGCCAACTCACCCTTGTGCCAGAAGACCAAATGTCTTTTGGTCTGATGTAAAAAACAGTGAAAATTATGCGGGGATGAGATCCTGAGTTTGTTTTGCTTTTACATAATCTTGATGGATGATTCATGGAAGAGAGGAAGCTGCCATTTATGTCAGTACTCAAAAAAAGAAATAGGAGAAGAAAATCTGGAAACATAAATGTTTTCTTACAGGAAGGTTGTCAAATTGAACAAAATTCAGGATTCTTTTTCCTCCTAAAATACATTATAACATACTATAGTTTAATCTGCCAGTTTGCTTTCCTAGGTGTAGGTTATTGTAGTCTGTATATTACTTACCATTGCACTTTGACATGCCTCAGGCACTGTATTGCAAAATGTCCCCATTTTGGAACAACTGTAGGTTATGCGACTTGCCTTCTGAGGCTGTTAACTGCCATCCAGCAACTGCTCCAATGGAAAGACCATATTTTGGGCAAAATTGACTCTGATGTCATCAGAGACAATGTTATCCTGTTCTTTTCCTGCATCTCAAATACTGAGACTTCTGCCCTATAGCAGCCTTTTTCATTGGAAAGTGAAAAACAGTGACTGAATAAATGTGCCAAGACTCTACCCTTCAGCAAAGTAAATATGCAAATCACACAAAACAGACCTCATTACAAGTGGCTAGGGAAAAAAAAAAAAGGAAAGTTTCCAGGTGCAAGTAGCTGACATTTCAGAATATCAAGTAAAACTTTATGTAGAAAGAGACAAATAAAAATCTCAAAATCTTACTATATTCAGCCATACTGGAAAAGGATTTTGTTTTCAACAAATGGATTAATTTTATTTCTATTGTTATACATTTCAAAGCTCAAATAACTAATAGCTTCATAGTTTCAAAATGTTTTAAAAATGAGATTTTCTTTTTTATTTGGGATTAGGCAACTAGACCAAAGGAACCTCATACTTATACTTAGTTAAATAGTAAAGTGTTTTGTAGTGACATGCTATGAACAAGAATTCATTTACACTGTACTGTATACAATTTCTATGCAAAGACATGATGGGAGTTGTTTGACTTTAGTCTAAAAGTAGCATTAAATAAAGGAGCAGGTGAGGAAGGTTCCACACAAGGCAGCACGGAGCTGGTTCATTCTCTACATTTGACCATCAAGAATAATCCCAAGGGAGGAAAAACATATTTTCCACTATTGCAATAAGTACAACATATTTTCTTTATTGAGAGAATATGTGACGATTCTTTTTGGTCAAAATCTAGAGTTGGAGGAGATTTCTAATCAGAGAGGTCTCTTTATTTTAGCAGGGAGATAATGAGACTTCAGTGGCTGGAACTTAGGCCAGTTAAGTTCTGCTTAGAAATAAACACTAGATTTTTTAGCACTAAAGGTCATTAGCTAGTTGCATGTATTGCCAAAGGATGTGGTTGACTGTGTCATACTGTTTTAAATTGAGTTTGTGTGTCTTTTGGAAAGAGAGGTCATAGTTCATCCACAAGGTGTTAGTTCTGATGCAACAATTATTGGGTGCAAATTTGTATTTTGTGTCCCAAGATAATGATGACACTGGATTTGAAACATAAAAAGTCTATGAATTGCTGAAAGTCAAGTGTCTTTCTAGTTTTGAAAGACTTAGATCAGAGTAGTCAGCCTCAAGGGTACCTCTCTCAATATTGTACATACTAGATATGCAACCCAAATGTTATCAAAGTGGTATAGAGAAGTGTTGGCCAACAGTCTGTGCATTCATTCTGATGAGGTGCATGGACTATCTTAAAAATTATTTCATGTTTACCAGATATAATGAAGCTATGTTCTGAAAAATATGAATGCAGCAAGGAAGAACGTTGTCTTCCATGCACAGCTTTGATTTACTGTCTGTCTCCAGGGAACTTCATGTTTCACAATGTTACTCCACGATATTCTTTCTAACTCCTGCCTGTAACTACATAAAGCACAGGACATGCCACATTTTCCTTCTCCTTCACTGTAAACATTGGATAAATCATTATAACTTATATTTGATAGATTTTATTTATTAATCCATAGCAGTTTCAAAAAATTAATGACCCAAAGTTCAGGTGAGTAGTTTAAATAAATGTCTTCATTCAATCTTCTTTGACAGTCTACATGTGTATTTTGGGAGATATCTGTATGCTGATTATTTTTTAAAATTTTGCAGGCTGATGGGATTATTTGTTGATTATAGGAAAGATTATGTGGTTTTCACTAATAAAATATGTCTCAGGTGTCAAATTAGTTTGCTTTAAAACCATTAAGGTGAGCATATATTTATATGTTACAATACATATACAATACATGTGTGCATCACAGCCCTTTTTACCAGTATGTATTATGTGTGCCAATCTATAAGCTGGTGAGAAGATTGAATATGTCACTTTTTGGTTTAGGACATGTGCAGCTCATCTAAAGGGAAAGGATGTTTAGTTTTGCTTCTGAAATTTATTTTGTTTCAACTACTGGAAAGGAGTTGTAGTCAGTGGTTAACCTGGGCAAATGGTGGATTGCAGTGTAATAGCAGAAAGCAAGTTATAGACTGCTGCCTTTAGACCTAGGCTGCAGGTGACCTTTATAGACCTATACAGCCTCCCCACGTCTATTATTTTTTTTGCCTGCAGGATTTTGTCTCAACAACCTACTCTGTTTTCAGTGCTGCCTTTCTCACCTCTCTGGAGGCTTCCTTACAGCCCTTTTTCAGCAGCCTGAGTGAAGTGGCACAGCCCAACCCCACCAGAGCTGAATGACCGGTGTCAACAGCCAAACCCTGCCATCTGCCCCACGACTGCTGGGGGCAGGAGCTTACAGCAGGACCTGAGAGGGGTGCAGGATGAATATGAGTTTGGCATCCTCAGGAATATCCATCACCATCCTTTATGGACAGAACACTTTCCTTCTTAAAAAATACCAAGACGCCTTTGTTCTGATGCTCTTTTCTAGGCTCCTGCAATTAGCTACTTTTGTAGACAAATAATACAGACAAAAAATTGGGCTTTTCTCTGAGCTATTATAGAATTTTTTAGGTGTAGTAATTTTTTAGCTCTAGATATATTTTAAAATGTCAGTCAAATAACAGATATGTTTCCAAGACAAGTACACATCTAACAAAATGCTGTTTGACCTCATTTTCTTCCATGTGCTTGTAGAGCACCGAAAGAGGAAAGAGCTATGAATATCATGTTTACAAGATGCAGCACTGAGTCATGGGAAGTTAAGACCTGAAGAATAGAAATCTTCAACAGAGCAAGTAGATAAATTTCACAGAATTATAGAATGGGCCAGGCTGGAAGGGACCACAGTGGATCGTCTGATCCAACCTCCCTGCTCAGGCAGGATCATCCTAGAGCACATGGCACAGGATTGTGCCCAGAAGGTTCTTTAATATCCCCAGTGAGGGAGGCTCCACACCCTCTCTGGCCAATCTGTTCCAGTGCTCAGTCACCTGCACAGTAGAGAAGTTCTTCCTCATATTCAGGTGGAACCTCCTGTGTATCAGTTTCTGCCCATTGCCTGCGGTCCCAGCCTAGTGCCTCTGTCAAACAATTCTCAGTCAAACAGAAGAAAAGGCTGCATCTTTTTCACTGATGACAGGCTGTAGTGCTGAAGGAAATATTGAATCCTTTGAAGCTTTTCATTTCAAGAGGAACTTACAGCATCTTCTAATTTTATTTAACTATAGTCTAGGATGAGTAAAAAAATATAGAAATGGAAAAGAAAATATTCATAGTATGTTTAATATCTCCTTATCCATATATAGTGTTATATGTATAATATATGCGCACGATGGCTTATCTCTCTTTTGACATTCATCTTCACCTGTGAGGAGAGAAATAATAAGTCACTGGTGACTATTGCACTTGACTTATCCCTCTACATCAGAGAAGATAAATGCCAATAGAAAGATCAAGTCTTTTGTATTCTTTTCTAGGGGAGAAGGAATTCATCATAGGGATATTGGAATTTATCTAGATCAGATACAGATTATTTCATCACAGTAATGAGGGTATCCTTATTGTATGCAGACAACATCTATGTTTTGAGTGTAGTTTCATTTTTTTATATACTGTTTAATCTATAAAACAGACTCCTACTTTTAATTCAGTGCAAGTTGGAGCTCTCAATTCCTACTGAACTCCACTGGGGAGGAATTATTTGGTTAAGGGGGAAAAGGAACAGAAACAAAAGAATGAATGGGGAGGAGAGCAAATATAAGAATTTATGTAAAAATCAGTTGGTATACAAGTAAGGAATTTGTTGTTGTGCACATAAATGCAGCATGTAATTTTAAATTGCACGCTTCCCAACTCCTGCTAATTTAACACCATTTTAATACAGATTTTATGCGTGCAGTTAATATCTATTGTAGATATAAGTGCAGCAGAACAGTTTTTCCAGATACTCCATCTGAAAAATATCAACAAACTTTCCTTCTGAGTATTTCCGAGGGTTTTTTCATCACTTGTCTGGACTTCCTTCTCTATTTCCTTTTCATTTGCAGTAACGAAAGCATTTTCACCAAAAACATAGGTTCTGTTTCTAGATACATTGCTATGGTTTTGTTTTGTGCTCTGGGGCCAGGAAGAACTGAATTCATTCAGTCTCTAGAAAATGTCCTGATGATATTCTGGAAAAGGACTTTGATCAGAGAGATCACAGCCCAGTTCTTCAGAGGTGCACATGGCAGAAACTGTTTTGAGGACAAGCCCTGTGCAATTCAGCTGCCATAATAATGTATTTGAGCTGAGAGATACCTACAAAAATTACAGTGTGACATTGACAGCAGCCACGAGGCGGAGCAGGTTAATTAAAAGGAAGTCAAAATACTTTTCTTATGCTCAGTTAATCAGACAGTACAGGACTACTGTAAAAGGGATGGGGTAAAATACGTGGTAGTGTTGTGACTGTATATAGTGAATTACATTGCATTTTTTAATATTGGCTAGGCTGTTTATAAAGAAATTTCAATCTATCAAAAAAATCTCTAGACTCATATTGAAGGCAATTCTGATTTGTGAAAGGTTCGTATTAAAGGTTTTTGAAGTATCAGTATTTCCTGATGTTGCAATATAGAAAATTTTTCAGTGACATGTCCTGCTGATTGTCGCTTTGCATCATGATGCTATATCTCAGAAATCAAAGCCCCACCTAGCCTCCCCACTTTTCTTTTTCATTTATGGAAAGCAAATGGACACCAAATAACTCCAGAAAGCAAGAATTTCAAAGGATCAGGAACTTGGAAGTGATTTTAAAATTCATGTTTCGTGGACTAAATAGGTAGTACTGTGACTACTTAAACTGGGATTTTAAAAAGGAGGGAACATCTTTCATTTCAGGAACTCAGTGTAATAAATGTACTCATCAACATAGTTAATAAAATATTTCCACCTTTATTTTATACAGATAATTCTAATGTATTGTAACAATAAAGAATAAGTTCATCAATGAGTCTCTCTGTATATCATAGCTATCCCTTTCTGTGTTTAAATATTTCACATTAACAGTCATAAGGTTGTTGTTGGGAATATGTGAATTCTGCATGTGCTATCTAAATAAATACTTTGTGTATACTTTTAAGTTCATATTTGTGTTGAGACTAATATACTGCAACCTTGAGCACAGTGGGAGCTATGTGAATCAGGGGAGCCATCAACCAGGCTGATTAGACTGCCCACTGAGCACAAGTGATATCAAAACAAGCAAGCTTTGGCCAGCATTACAAGCAGAATGCAGCAGGAACTGCAGGCATGTTATACAAAGTGGGATGCTGTTGGCACTTCTAAAATAGCAAGATGTTGCAAAAATGGACCAATCACCCCAAAATGTAGCTCTGAGTGATCAGTGGTTCTCATGGGATTGATGGGACACTGCTAGTGGAATTGAAAACTAAATCACAGCCTTCACTGTTCACACAGTTACGGATGTACATGTTTATATATAATCTGTCCACATATCTGTCAACATTACTATTCATGACTGCTGTGGCACCTTGGTATGCTGGTGATATTTCAGTGAAAGAAAGCAACATGGTTTTCTTTCTTGGGAAGGAATTGTATCTGCATGTAAACAGATTTGCAAAAACTGAAGGAGTACATTTTCAAAGCATGGCATACAATTTGAGTATCACGGACTGCTACAGGTCTCAAATTTGAGCTCTGTACAACTTCTAACAGAATCTTAAAGGAAATGTAGAGATATTTTTCTTTTTGGAAATACAGATATGTATACATACAGTGTTTTGCCTGTGTTGCTCCTGTCAGTGAAGGAAACATTAAAGATTTCTTCATCTGGGGAGACTACAGGTGGGAGGAAATATACTTCATCTTGAGACCTGAAGAAATTCTGCAATATTTTTTTTCTTCTTGAAAGAGATTTAAAGCACTTCCTGCTATCCATGGCTATGGTGGATCCCTCATTTTGAGGGCATCTTGCACTTCTAAGGCTGAGGTTCTTTGTATTCACAAAAACTCTGTGGTGACTTTACAAGTGAGCCTTTCTAGTAATGAGGGGAATGGACACTAAGCAACTGAACCACAGCAAATCTATAAACACGTGACTCCAAAGACTAAAAAACCCTGTTAGTTTTATTTTGTTGAGAAACATTTTGAGTTGCTGTGAGAAATTATAGACAAGGCAGTTACTCTCTGGTTAGAAAAGCTATCTGCTTCCTCTATTCATTTCTCCACCTCCACACAGAAGCAGATTTTAAGATTTGATTACTAACTTCTCATCAATACTAAATGCTACTTGAAATGCCAACACTGTGTAGCATGCAGTCCAATGTTCATCACTTTTTTGTATCACCTGAGGAACATATTCACGTCACCAGTTTACTTACTTTACAGAGATACCTTTTGTTCCATCATTTTTATACCTGATGACTTTAAAAAAGATGAATTTAAAAAATAAAAATGAAGGTATGTGGGAAAATTATCCAAACATTTTAAATATCCTGCCTTGAATAAGACTTATAAGCCCCTCAGTTTTAGGGAGGCATCACTTATTGTTTACAGTAATTAAATGCTATTGACATCCTTGAAAAAAACTCCTTTGATTTGATTTGTTTGTATCCCTTCAACAGGCAATGTTTGTGTCAAAATATATGTGAAATGAGACAAATCTTTGACACAAAACTAAATTTTAAAGAGGATGCCATTCCCAACTTGAAATTTTGGCAGTTTGGACTATAGGCCTTGTGAAATATGGAAATGGTTACAGCTATCAAACTGTTTACCCCCTCATTTATCATAAGTGACTTTCATGGGGCCTTAACTGTATGTCCAGCTGGAAGGAGTTACAATTTCAATGTAAATTTGTGTACGTGAAAATAGAAGACCATCAATAAAGAGAATTTTGTAGACTGCTAGGGAAATCTGTCAGACTCTTTCTGCTTGAACCTGATTCAAGCTACTGGCCCCTTCAACAAAGAGGATAAAATCAAAACATGTTGTTTAAAATAATATAATTCAACTTGGCCATAGTACAGGCTGCTGTTCTTGAGGAGTTCCTCTATACAAATATCAGTTGCCTATACCCTAAGTCTTTAATCAGAATTCAGATGAAATATGGTCCACAGTAAATCATGGCACACCTTGCTTTTTGAGTGTGAGTAAAACATATGTACAGACTACATGATGTAGTTCTGCTACTGAAGGCTCAGCAGTCTTTGATAACTTCTTCCCACTTCTCCATGTTGCCGTGATCCCATGGTGTTCTCATGAGAAAAAAGTTATTTTACTTCAGTTCAACAGTGTTTGGGCACAGCCCTAACTGTTGCTTTTCATATTCTGAATATAAAACTGTTCTGATGGATATATTTATGCCTTATGGAACGAAAATGTCAGTGGCCTTTGGTCCAAGTAATAAAATCAGCTCTTGCACAGAAACAAGCAGTACTATTAAGGTTTTAAACATCATCGTAAACTATCATGAGTCACTCAGTACATCATCTTCAGGTACGAGAACTTTTGGTCCGTTCTTACCAACATCCATCAATCAAAGTTTATAGGCTCGCAAATTGCTTGGCCACCACTCAGTAGTAGTATTTTAGCCATATCTATACTGCAAATAAAATCCCTAGAGAAAATGCAAGGTGAATGGCTGGTGTTTGATGTGGTTTCTTTTCTTAATTTATCAACAGAATTGATGTATTTCCCTCTTTGTTGAAGTACTCACTTCTTGGATGTAGGTGCTACAGGTGCATCCATATCTTTTGCCAAGGTTGTTCTGTTCTTATGTCTCCCTCTCACATGAAGATCATAACTGAATCAAAATAAATGACATATTAGTTCTGCTTCTTTTGCTTCATGAGGTTTGTACATTTCAAATGTAGCAATTTTTTTTTCAAACTGTGCATTAGGATAGTATAGTGCTTTAACTTGATGGCAAGAATTACAGAAAAGGCACATAAAAATGGATTTTCTATCTTATAGTCTCAAGTCAACCTTTTTACACAAGCAAGAAATTTCTGAAAAAAAAAAACCAAAATCAAACCAAACCCAACTTTGTCCTATGTATGGACATATACAGATGACTGAAAACTTGAATTTCATATTATAATCATTATAAGGATTCAGATTCTGGATCTAAGAAGAAACACCCAAGGTCAAGGGCAATGCATCAGAAGAGATGTCCTTACCATGCTTATGGTCCGGGTTCAAGGTAATTGGTTGCTTTGGAAAGGAAAGTTGTTGCTGTAATTATGTGAACACTATCACATCATGTACCGAACAGGAAATTGTCCCAAACTTCTTTTTTGGAGTTACTATTGTAATACTCCATGTTCTGTAATAACTTGCGATATAATTTAATTTTGTTTCATTCATCAGAAGGATTTGTTGCTGTCTTTCTCAAAACCTCCCCTAGATGTGTATTGCTCCATGGTTTATTAAGTATGTTAACAAAGAATCAGCACAGTTCATAAAGAACCATCCCAGCACTATCCATAAAGAGTCATCCCAGTACTGTTATACAATTCATACACCATCAATTACTTGCATAGGCAGAGTGAGCAGTGCTCTTTAATAAGCTGCTCTGAAATAAAATAGCCTTTAAATTTGCTTATAAGTGTGATCAACTTCAGAGAACAGGGTATTTCAAACTCTTCCTTTCAAATCCCCAACCCAAGACTGTCACATCTTTTAGGGATAACCAAATAGTTAAAGTGGTACTTGGAATAATAAGTTCTTAGACAAAGTGTAGAAGAATATTTTTATTCTCAAAAAGTCAGTTTATATCTGTCTGCCTCAGATTTAAAAAACAGTAATTTGCTCTATTAAGACTGATGTAAATAGACTTCTACGTTGCTGTTGGCTGTGTTGCAATTAAATGACCCACTCTTTCTCTTAAAATTATCTTGTTGCCAAGTAGCCCATTTTTTTACCTTGGATTCCCAAACTAAGTTTTCATTAGATATTTAGGCCTGATAAAACATTATCGATAGACACTGGTCTCCATGCTAAAACAGAAAAGGGTAACATTAGGAAACAGTCTCAGTAATCCATGACAGCAGTGAAAACTCTGAGGCATGCAGCTATAAAAGGAGTAAGGCAGTTCTGCAGTGAATGTAATCTCTAACCTCTCCTAAAATAATCATATATAAAAAATTCAAGTGGACACATTGGGGTTTCTGGTGTTAATGTATTGGGGATATTTATTTAAAACTGGAGGGAAGTAGATATATGAAAAGGTAGATGATTTTTGATTTGTGCTTCATCAAAAAGAGATTTTGAAAGAAAGGAGAGGGAATATCAATTTTATTTTTTAGAAATATCTTCAAAATTATAATCTAAAACATGAAATCGGAAGCTGGTCTTTGAAAAAAAGTTTAGCACTTCTTAAAAATGTTTCTTTTGTGCCCTATGGGTCAGCATAAGTTAGATTGGTTCACAATAAAGTAGCATGAAACTATGATTGTAGTTCTAATGTTCCTCCTCAACTCAGCCAGCAGGGAAAAAAAATAAAAAGCTTATGTCTAGAGTGTGTTTAATCACCTGCTTAAGATTATATTGTGATTCATTAAAAGGACTGGTAAATTTAATGGCAAAAGGCACCATTGGTTCATCTAGTGTGGTCTCCTGGCTAAATAAATATTTTGCAGGATAGTGACAATGAAAATATGGTTGAAAATTTCAAAATATTTTTAGAGAACCAAAGAGTGTTTTCCGTATCTTGATGGGATATGTAGTGGAGATATGTTTTCAATATATCCTGAGAATCTTTCTGTCAATAACTGCTGAATTCGAGCAATTACAAGCAAATTTATAAAGCTGTTAGTTTTCAAACAATTCAATTTTTTGTTTAGTTAAATATTAGAAATAATTGGAATTTTGAACTGAATGACATATTGACTGATGCACTGTCATTTAATTTTATATAGGTTTACAAAGAACATAGACATCTAATACTTTGGCTCACAATTCTTTTGCAATGAAATTGTGTGGCCTAAATAATATTTTTAAAAAATGGAATTGGGATAAAAACAGTTTATTTAGAGTAATTAATGCTTTTTAAAAGTGGGCTTAAACTTTTTAATAAATATATTTGGAAATACCTTCACCCTGGTTTGCTCCTGTTTAACAAAATGTATAAGTGAAATGCTAAGCTAACAGACAGTTT
This sequence comes from Aphelocoma coerulescens, assembly GCF_041296385.1. Taxonomy (NCBI): domain Eukaryota; kingdom Metazoa; phylum Chordata; class Aves; order Passeriformes; family Corvidae; genus Aphelocoma; species Aphelocoma coerulescens. The sequence goes on along the minus strand of NC_091016.1, from coordinate 84,506,974 downwards.
AGCAATTTTTTTTCCTGAACAGAAATATACTTAATGAAAAGAACAGAGAGCCAAAATAGTTCTCCATTTCTTAGGGTATACAAAATGTAAAAACCAAATATTTTACTAGGGATCCCTATGTGCAAATGAGGCTATTTATAATGTATTTCATAAATGCTAATTTCCTTTGTAAGTCTCTCAGACTGATTAAGCACTGACTTTGGAGTGACTTATTGTATGCTTAAGTTAATTACATCCACAAATATTTGCAAAATCCAAGGAAGAGGTTTTACCTGATATTATTAGCAGAGGCAGTAGGATCTAACCCATAGTTAACTTTACCTGGGAAAACTACATATATTGTTTCTTTGTTTTCTTTATATTTTACTGATAGACAATGGGTAATAAGATAAAACTGTGGAGAAAATTACCAATTTAATAGATAAGGCTGGAAATATCACAAGAAACACTGCTATGATTTTTGGGCATTCTATCCATGTATCAAATAAGCTAATTCTATCACAGCTAATATAAATATGCACAAATTGTATGCTTTAGAAACAGTATTGACTCTTCAGTGGAATCTCTATTTTAAAAATCACTAACACTTTTTATTGTTTTTAAAGTGTGTAAATATCAACTTTGCAAATCATATCCTTAGGAAGGTCTCAGACTGTAAAGATTACAAACACCTTTGCATTAGCTTTGAAAGGTCAGTGCATGTAGGTACCTTGTGTTAACAAAAGTGTCTGTCACTCAAACATTGCCCACGCTTTCGAAAGCTATTCTCAAAGCAGGAAAAGTAGAATCTTTTCATTTTCTCTTCACTCTCTTTTATTTGTTTGTTTGTTTTCTTTGATTTTTCCTTTGGTTTTAATCTTCCTGTGGTCTTCCCCTCTATTTTATTCTTATTTTGGAAAACAAAAAAGTGTTTGATTGTTGACTCAGTATTCAGCAATAACCACATTTAAATGTAGGGCTCACCACTCAAATTTGTTTTATTCCTGTTCGTATAAACATAGGTTATTGATAAAGACATAGTCAAGCCTAAACCACCCCCAGTACTACAAGACCAGACACTGACTGGGACATGAGTAGTTGTGTGTGTGTTGATTTGAGCAGCAGGGGAGATGGTGATTGATGATCACTGGACTCTCCAGGAGCTATCGCTGCATTGGAAATTATAGTGAAGCATTTTTTGAGATAAAGGGATAATCACCATAGCAAAAAAAACCCCAAAAAACAAAAACAAAAAAAACCAACCAAACAAAAAAAAAACACCAACCAACCAACCAAAAAAAGAAAAAACAAACAAAAAAAATAAACCCACCAAAATAAAGTGCAAACAATCACAAATAACTTTCAGTCTAATAAAGAAAAACCTGTTCAGCAAAAGACATTGTTTCTGGATTCCATCCTCTGGATATAGAGATAAGTGATCTTTTGGACAAAATGAGTATCTGTTCTTTTGCTATTGGCCATTGGACAGTCACGACACCTTCATACCCTGTAGATATTCACTCTTAATTCTTGTTCTAGCATGACTAAAGGCAGTGTTTGAGAAAAGTTGGCATTTTAAGTAGTCAGATAATAGCAACGAAATTACACACCACAGTCAATTTTTTTTCAGAAATCAGCAGTTATGAAAGCCAAAAAATGTTTGCTCCCAGTTCTCAGTCCCTGCATTTCTCTCTCCTTTCTCACAAAAGAGTGGAGCTGGAACAGTCTTGTTTCTCTGTGATATCATGGACCTCACTTATGCAGGGATGCGGGGTGGTCTCAACAGCTACTGCCCAAACACTTTCCTTTCCTGAAAAAATGGTCGTGGAGTATATAATCTTAGTTTTTACAGTTCTTGTATGGGAAGATTTTCATGTGGACTCGTAAGTTAGGAGTCTTTTCAATTTCCATCCTTTTATTGATATCAGGCAAGAGAAAAAGAGAAAGAGCTGACAGCATGTCTTGAACAAATTGTTCAGTAACTCTTTCATGTCTTTCATGCTGTCTCCTGCCGGTCTTTGAGTCCATTGTCATGACAGAGCAAAAGGAAAAAAATCAGCAAAAATTACAAGAGTTTTCGTGTCTTTTCATTTGAAAGTAACATAACTGGAGTATCAAATTAAAAATATCACCGAGAAACTGACACAGGTGCTGGTCTTTCTTTGACCCCCAGTTGGACCTGAAGTGTTTAGGGAATCCTCAAAACCAGATGAAAAAGAAGAGGCGTGAAACAGATGTGCAGCTGTGATGCAGCTGCACAACAGAGCCATTTGCTGTGTGGTGCCTCAGCCCCCCAGCCCTCCCAGCACAACAGGGAAAAGAATCGGATGAGTAAAAGAAGAAAATTCATGGCTTGACACAGTTTAATAAGCAAAGAAAGAAGAAAAAAATTGAAAAATTATGCAAAGGCAGTCACTTGCCACCTCCCACAAATACACTGATGTCCAGCCAGCCACTGTGCAGTTGTTATCTCCCCAGACTGTCCCTCCACTCACTTCTTGTAGTTGAGCATGACACTATGTGGTATAAAGTATCCCTTTGGAGCACGTCATCAACACTGCTTTAGTTACAAATCCAGAACACAGCAGTGTAAGGGCTCCTCTGGTGAAAATCAATTCATTCCAAGCCAGATCTAATGCAACAGCTCAGAGCAAAGTTTATCTGGAAAAGGTTGATAACAAAAGAGTTAAAAAGAAATAAAAAAGCACATAACCTTATATCTTTAATGCATGAGTACTGACATTCTTCTAAAACCAGACCAAACTTTGCTTTCTTTTCCAGAATCATTGAAGTTTTCTTTCCAAATACTTGCAAGAACAATAGCCAGTGCTATGGCAGCCACATATCCCTTATAAGACTTGAATTAAGAGTTGAATTTACCAAATGTTGTCATGTAGCTTGATTTCTGGTATTAACCTTAAGAGGCATTTTCTTCATCTGCCCTGTGGTGAAAGCCCATAAGGAATTCAGGGAGAATACAGGAGTGACTTTAGTAATAGTGTGAGTGCATCACAAAGTTTCAGAATGACCTTGCTACTGGTGTCTTGGCTATTGTGAGATCAAGCTTTTCTTTCTTTGGCAGGCTATTGGGCTTCTGAAACCTCCTCTCCCAAAATATCCCCCAAAGCTGTGCACTGTCAGTTGCTACACCCGGTGATGTGCCCACCTGGTGCTCTAACCCTTGGAGTTAATGTTCTTGTTACCTAGTCCACGCTGCAAAAGTGCCTTTTTTGAAAATGCCTCCTCTCCCCCACACAGTCAGTGAGTCTGCAGTTGGTGAGGTCTTTCTGTGAAACTCTTCCTTAAAACAGAAAGGATGAAAATAACTTTTGCTTTAAACTTCTAACAAATTAATTTTAATAGCCTGATAATTTTTATGGGTCTCAACTTTTCTCATCATACCCTATGTCACTTTAGCTTTTTGGTTTTTGCACAGAAATTGATTTGTTCAGTGGGGAAGTAAAATACATTCAAAAAATTGCTTTCACTGAAAATCAATTTGCTGTGGCATTTTCTTCTTCTAAAAAAAAATAATTTGAGGAGAAGACATTTAGTTTTTAAAAAATGACCAACTCTAATTGTGATTTTGGAAGCACACCAAACAATATATAGAGGCAGACTTCTTGAATTATATGTGCTCACTCGGTTCCTATCCTGCTAAACTGGTGACACTGCACATCTCCTCTTCTCTCCAAGCTACCTGTACTCACAGATTTCCTCAGAAGGTCTCTCACTCTTTCTCTCTACCTGCATTGAAGTTGACACAGGCTTCTCGTACTCAGAATTAACAGGCTGTGCCGACAGAATTGAGTCAGCACAACTTTCTTGGCGTTCTAATGCGGATTCCTACACTCGCTAATAGCTTGGGTCAACAGATGAGCCCCGCGTTCCTGTGCAGGGGCATAGATCGTAATATCCTGATACAGATGTCAAATATATTACCAGGACGTTAGTTCCTTGGCCAGACTGCTCAGGGAAATAAATAAGGCAGTGACCTAAGCTATTGTTTATGAGTCAGGTCTTCATCATGTAGTGGATATTATTGTACATGACAAATAACAGCACCAGAAGAAAGATCCCAAAATTTTGCAGTGTGGTTGCATTTACCACATGGTGTGTTAAAATATAATGAAAATATATTATGTTACGAGATATAAAGTAATGTCAAATAGAGGAAAATGCAAGCAGGCTTCTGACTGAATAAATCAGGGAGAATATGCAAGGCAATAAATTCCAGTCAGTTTCCTCGCTATGTGGGCAAAAGGGGATTAAATAAGACAGTGGTTTAAATTTATAGTAGCTCTTATTTATGAGTCAGGCCTCAATCATGTATCAGAGACACCAAGCCTATAATAATGGCACAAGCAAAACAGAACCAGATCTGGGAGGGCAGATGCCTTCAGGACAAGGAAGAGTGCTACGATGTAGAAATTGAAAATGAAGGCAGAGACGGAGGAGATCTGAACAAAACCTTCACCATATTTCCCTGATATGGAGGGCAGTAATGCCAAGATTTTAGTCTTCTGTTGCCTGGCTTCCTTACCTCCACCTTTGTGAGTTCCTCCCCTTCCCCATTGCCACATTTTTTATTTTCTTCATGTAGTGTGAATCAGGAAAAAAACAGAAGGGCTTTCTGCCGAGTCCAGAGCGTACGGGGAGCTGGAGTTGCTCCTTTGTCAGCTGTCTCACCAGAACAGCTCACTTTCTCCCCATCTTCTACATACTTGTGACAATCTTATATAATTGAGCAAAGTATATGAAAAAAAAATGCCTGTCATTTGCTTGTATAAAAAAGGGATACACATGTAAAGCAGCAATGTCTCACAAAAAAGGTGGGATGATAGTAGCTACCAAATTAAACATGAGCTTGCTTTGTGATCCGAGATGAAAAATCCACTACAATTTTTGGCGGTGTATGCAGAGTCATCATATCATATTGGCAACACACGTCTCTCTGCAAGCCACTGAGTGAGCTCCAGCCACTTCGATACAAGGGAGATGTCAAAACAAACTGGTGGGAATTTGAAGCGGAACACTCCTTTCCCCTCTCCTCCCTTCACGCCTACCCGCCTCCGAACATCTGACGAGGCTGGAAGAACTGCTACATCCGGAGCCTTTTAAATATAGAACTTGTGAATGGTTTGTACTGATTCATATATGCATCACTGACACGGTGCTGGCAGCAGCATAGCGATGAGTGCAGCATAAAATCTATGTGAAAGAGAAGAGGATATAACTTTTTGTTTATGTCAGTCAGACTTTGGTTCCATAGATATCGGTTGGTTAAATCAATTTTATGTGTGGGACATGTAGCTGTGCTATATTAGAAGTATTTTGGCCAAAGAGTTGTTGCCAAAAGGAAGAACCAGTCTGTCAAGAGTGACATGTGCTGCTGATGTGTACCAGTTTGGCATGATTTTTTTCATTAAAGGTTTCTGAGATGCAGGCCAGGAAGTCCAGTCAGAAAACAGGATGGTCTCAGAGTAGCTCACAATCCAATTGTCCTGCTGACTTGGGATGTAAGAGTGGTCAAATCAATTCCTCTGCCTCTTGGTTCACAATGGGGGTTTGTATTCCATCTTCCACAAGGTAGGTGAGTGATCTGACCTGAATTTTCTGTCCTGTTGCACATCTGCTCTGCAAAAGTAAACACAAGGTGGAGTCTCCAACCAAACAGCATTTGGTTATTTACTGGAATGGAGGAGACACAAGTTTTACCTCTTGGGACAATAAAAGTTAATTTATGCAGAGGTGTGTGGTTCCTCTTGAAAGAGAGCCATCCTAAAATAGCAAAGAACAGTGGCTGAGGTATACATAAGAGAGAGACAGAGAGAGAGAGAGAAGCAAAAATTATGTGAGGTAAGGTGGTCTAGTTTCCCCTACAACAGACATGGGAGCTTGGTGTACTTAGGGACATTTCTCATATTCATCTTCCCTCTTACTAAATCTTCAAAAGGCCCTAATTTTCATCCTAAATGGAAATGAAACCTCACAAATTTTCAGTATTCTTGCATGAGGGAAGATAACTACAGGAACTTGCTACCACTCTGGTTAATAGAAGGATTAGAAGTAGTAACAAATATTTCAGAAAGAAAAGAAATACCAATGAACAAAAAAAATGTAACTGGAGTAAATGCCTGTATATACCACTTGGGTTACTGAGGCAATTCAATCTCTTTGCTGTGCAGCTTGGACAGAGGGCTGGGGAAAAAGCTAAGAGCGCTTTATTGATGGAGGATGGGCAAAAAGCCTCAAAATATTTTTTCTTAATTCCCTTTGTTTTGTTGAAGAGTCCACACCTCTAGAAATATAGAAGCATTCTATCTTAATTCTTGGAGCTGAAATACTTTTTGAGCATAATCTCAGAGGAAAGCAGGGTTTAAATTGAAAGGAGAAAGAAGCAAATATTTTACATTCTATAGCATTCCACAGAGATAGAAATACATCATGGCCATGGTTTTTCTCAGATTATGTGTTATTTTCTAGTGCTGTTATGTGTTTTACAAGACACAATATTGATTTAATGCAGTAGTTGGTTCTCTAGTTGGTTCTCTTGTTGTGCCTTCTAGGCACCATTCATTTAAAAAAAAAAATCCAACCCCACAACAAAAACCTCACACTTAGCAAACAAAAAAAAGTGTGCATATATATATATATATATATATATATATATATGTGTGTGTGTGTGTGTGTGTGTGTGTATGTATGTATATATACTGTACTGACCTGTTGTAGGATTACAGACTGTGGCTTTTACTCTACTAGTACAAGTGAGGTGCAAGCTGAGACAATTCTTAGAAATCTGCAAAATGCTTCTCTCAAGTCTCTTCAATTTATAACTACTCTGTTAGTTGTTTGGGATTTACTAGTAAGTACTGAGAACCTGATAAGAGAAATTACTTATGTTTGTGGAAATTATGCTTCTCTGGATACTTACCATCACATGATCTGTTCATTCTTAATGGTTTGGGGATCATATTCTTCATGATTATGACTCATCTGTTGTGAATCTTCTGAAATCCAATTTGCCTCTTCATCTGTGAGGCAATAGTGTAGCCTGCAAGTAAGTTTTGTTGTGCCCTTCTGAACTAGGATCTCCTTCACAACCTTCTTGAATAGCTCAAAGCTTAAAGGAACAAAAGTAAATATATTTTTCTTACTCTTCAACTGTATTTATTTTACATTGTCTGCTACCCTGCCCGCAGCACTGCTAGTGTCCCCAGAGCTCATGCACCTATTTACTTTCCATCCACTGCTCTCTGAAGAAGGGTTTGTTCCTGTCTATCACAGTGGGGAAAAGTGTTCACACCTTTTTTGGGTCTTATCGTAGCAGTTGCAAGTAGACAAGAAATAGAAACAGGCTCAGGAGATCTGGGTCTGACAGTGGAAGAAGGTGATTCCTGAGGTAATTTTAACTTTCAGGATCAAACACTTGGATGAGACTTTGACAGAACCTGTTGAGGCAGCTGAAAAATATTGGAAAAGTGATTAGGAGATGAGCCTCAACTACCATTCTGCAATTTGCAGAATAGTTATGGGAATTTCTTAGGGTTTTTCTTTTTTAGTGCTGTTGTTGGTTAGCTGGTTTTTGGGTTTTTTTTTTTTTGAGACTGAAAAAGGAATAAGGGTGTTTGCAGGGAGGAGAACTAGAGGAAAGAGAAAGAGAGTTTAAGTTCTGTGAGATACTCATTGTAACCTCTTGGGCAATTTAAAATACATTAATTTTACCATGTTTAGTCTTAGAAATTCAATGAAGATACTAGAATGAACTTCTGAAGTGGCCAGGGAAACCCAGGAGCAGTCTTTCCTGAGGAAAAGGGGATTACTGAGGAGACATTCTGAAGTCTGTGGGCAATCTTTGTGAGCTTCATCTGTCACAAATGTTGCATGTCTGATATCATCTTCTGTCACATTTTATTTCATTTGTTTACAAACTGGATTATATTTTTCCCCTCAAAAATATGTCCAGGGAATATCCTTCCAAGTGTTCTATCAAACAGCTGACCTTGAAAATGGAATAACTTGCAAATGAATAGAGAATAAACTAAGATAATAAAGGTCTTTTTAAAAATACTTTTATTTTTTCTCTCTTTTTGCTTGTACAAGCTATGATGTCAATAGTGTGTCTGAGCAAAAGAAATGGACCATTCCTACATTTGGAAGAACAGACTTGATCATTGCAATGAGTTTTATGTTTTTTTCCTATTGAAAAAAAATGTACCAAAATAAAAGTGTTAACCACCTAGTCCTTTTTTTATTTTGTTTGCTAAATGGAGACAGGCAGTTACCTTAAGGAAGAAGCTTTTCTTGTCTGTTTCTGCAGGGTGCAGCATCACAGGGACAATAGCAGTTTGTAACTAAGGCATTGACATTACTTCAATACATAGAAAAAATAATGCTTACCTCCCTGATTTAAAGATCACACATTCTTTCATGAAGCGCTATCAAAAATATCTTTTGGCCAACTTATGTAGGAAAGTCTTTTTGCCATCTTTCCCCATTGAAGAAATTATAGCAGCAATCACACATGATTTACAAACTAAATGAGCACCTCCATCTTTCATGTGACAGTTTCATACCTTCTAGGTTTATTTGAAAGTTCAAATGGCTTGAGCTATCCCAGCCCCATATCCACAGAGACTTTAGGCACGACTGCAGCTTACTCACATTCTCCACAGCAGCATGAGGGCAACATGAGCCACAGTAGCACTTCCCTCTCCTGTGACTGCTGCTTCAATGGGCTAATCTGGCAGCTAGGCAGAGGAAGGAGAGAAGCCTGGGACCAGGGAAGTTTTAGCCAAGGAAGGCTGCCTGGCATCATGAGAGAAGTCTACATATCTACATAAACAGAACAGACTCTCTGGCTTGATAACACGATGTAGTAAATCTTGATTGCAAGTGCTGTTTGAACAGGGTCAAGGTTTGCTGAGGGTAGTGTATCCACAACTAAAATTAACTCGGCTGTCTTTCCCAAGTGTCCCACATTCTCATTCTACTAGACACATTTTGACAGTCCATGCTCAGTGTTAACTAATTATATGCAAAGCAGTAAATTTGGAGAAATATATTCCATTGCACGAAGTTGCTAACTTATGTAGATTTCAACAGACAATTCTGTAGTTTTTGCAAGGTAATCTCAGCCAATAAAACTTTTTGCCCTGTCTATATTGATCTTTTTTTTTGTTTCAGAGGATGAAGGCAGTTTTACAAAGAATAGCTTCTTTTCTGCACACTTTCTCTATTAGCCAGTGAAGAAGTATGCTGAAGCTGGTCTAAATTTGCTTTGTTTATATGCAGCATGTACATATTTATGTGTGCTTCATGCATTTTTTCATTTAAATTTCTCTCTTTTCCCCTCACTAACTCCTTTTATCATAGTGTGTCCTAAATGAAAGGCAAATGCAATTAATCATCAACCAGCTCATATTTCTATGGCATCTGTCTCCCTGATATCTAAGCATTATTTAAGTTCATGTTGAATTTTGTGTTCAAATATGCCCATCCTTGCTAGAAAGAAGCATGAGACTATTTCAAGAGCAATTTACAAGGAGTTTTTTTCCTCCTCTGTATGAGAGCAGTAATTCCTCTGATTCACAGTTTGACAGGAGCACATCACTCTGGTGCTCAGATCAGTGCATGAGCTGCCCATCGAATAGCAGATCAAGTTTAAAGTCCTAAGGGCAAATTCTGCTGTCAGTTACACAGGTGAACATGTAACTATAAGAGCAGAATTTGGCCCCTAGTCTTGATCTTCAAGTCTCTCAGTGGGAAACTTGATTACTGTGTTTAGGACGAAGTGTATGAATACTTTGTAAAGAGCTTGATACACACACACCATGAGACACAAGTCTCTTTTTCTGGTTACCTTTTCATAGCATTTGTGAAGTTCTTGAATTACAGCAGGTCTTAGGCTGTGTGTTGTACTATTGCATTAATATCAAGAAGAATCATTTTCCTTGAGCTTTGATATTCAGGACAGTAAATGTGGCATTGATAAGAGCTTCACTGCTATATTTTCATGAAAGCACAAGCTAGGAAAATAGAAGTTGTGAATAAACATCCAGTCTCTATGATAATATGCAGTTAATTTTTTCCGTCCCTCTTCCTTCTCCTTTTGCCAGACCTACCAAACACTGTCCCAGTTTCTTTAGAACTTGAGATGGTCTGGATTCCTGTATTGCTTCATAATACCTTTCTGTAGATGCCTCTGAAGGAAGCTGATAAAGGCAAAAATGTGGGCACTCTGTTTTGTGTAATTTAAAATTTACCTAAATGTCTTATTCTTTGGGGTTCATTTTAGCTTTCTCTAAATGCTTGAGTGATCATTAAGTGCTTCCTCCCTGAACATGATTTCCTCCATAGGAGCAGCATTCTGATCTACCAAGTGAGCCAGAAGACAACCCACAAGGAGAACATGCTTAGAAGCCTGTTTCAGTTTCACTGTGGCTCTACTGTAGTGCTTCTTTTGCTGCCTTTTTTTTTTTTTCTTTTTTTTCTCTTTTCCTTCCTGACAGTGTGAAAGACAGGCTTTTCTTCATGTTTTTCCCAGGGGCTTCATGAAAATAAGCCAACATTTTCTGGATTCAGAGTCTCACACTGCAGTCGCGGGGAAGTGGGAGCTCTCGAGTTTTTCAGAGATGCTTTCCTTGCAGAGTGAAGACTGGCATTGTATCCAGGTTCTTCCGCAGAGGACCTCAAAACTCCACGCACACCTTTGTTTTTCTTTGCCCCAGCTCCTCACAGCTCTGGTCAAACGCTAGATCAGAGCAGTGTCCACCAGATGGCAGCATGCCATATCGAAAATCAGTCACTTAAATCACTATTTAGGCATCTTTTTTTTTTTTCCCCCCCAAGATGCACCATTAAATTTAATAAAAACTCATGACCTCAGAAATTCAGGCTCAGCACTCCAGACAAATCAGCTGCTGACAGTCCCAAGAGGAGCCAGTGGGTGGAAGAATGGCACCTTAACCTGGTGCCAACGCTTCCAGCCGCCTTTTGGGATTGCAGAGAAAATTAAAGACACAATGGGGCAACTGTTCTTCCTCAAGGTCTTTGAGGGGTGTCTCTGCTCTTTGAGGTTACTGCTTTGTATGTGCTTGGACACCACAGCTATCAGGACCACATGAGTGGCTGCAGGATGTAAGAGCTTGAAGTACCTGAAGTGCCACTAAGTGCTCCCACTCAGGGGCTTTTCCCATCACATGGTGACATGAGCAGCAAGGAGACCCAGTGGGACCTGGCTGCAGCTGGCCTGAAGGATCTGATTCTGGGTTCCAGGATTCCTCTGTCAGATGTCAACAGGCAGGAGAGGTCCAAACTCCTTCTACTGCAGGCAGGAGCCAGGCAGAGCTGGCCAGCCCAAATGAGTTTCAGAGCAGACAAGAGGGTAGTGGCAGGAGGAGACTCTTTGCCCTCAGATATACAGATGTGTGTGTGCAGGACAGGGAAACCACCTTCTGCTAAAATTTGCCATTAACAATGTTAAGAAAATGACCACAGTGGTTCTGTAGGCTTCAATGTGGCAATGATGTTTGCAATACCACCAGATCATAGATATGTTAAACCACAAGAGTGGTCATTTTCATCATGAACATTGATTCATAGTTGCATAACTAATCATGACAACTTTATTAATTGCTTATTACCAAGGGTTTTCTCTTTTATTAGAGAACAAGTGACTTCCTTCCCTTGTAGTGGTGTATATTTCTCTGTGTGATAGAGATTAATGCGTGAAGCTTTGCAGGAAACTGCCTCATTGATTTTGTTGCCTTTGTATTTGTCTTCCTTAGGTGACTTCCAGTAACATAGATACAGAGGATGCAAGGAATTTCACTGGGACATTAAATTCTGTGCTTATGGCAACTCGAGTTTTGGGTTTTATTTGGAAACCCTGTGAGCAATATGTCCATTTTTCTCTGTTGTAATTTTCCCTTCAGTTTTATTGACTTATTAGAAAATGTGTTGTTAATTCAGATCTAACAGTATGTAATGGCAAGTTATTTCAACCTCTATTCATTTTGCATAATGTATAATTACCATAATGTACTCCAGAACATTTCATATAGATTTTTGCAAAGCATAGTTTTGTATGCATATTTGTAATTGAATGTACTTTTGCATGAGGCTTCGCACATTTTGCTGTCATATATGTCTCCATGTGCATGTATGCATTTTACCAGCATTTTAGACGTACTCTGGAAAATTTCTGTTGTTAGTGTTTAACCTTATGACTCCACTGTGTGTTGAATGAACAATTATTATAGGACCATTTCACCCTACACATTAGTAGCATATATTGCATTCATTGAACCTAAGAAGAAACTTGAGTTTAGAACCAAAAACCGTCAGCAAGGAAAAGTCTTATATCAGTACTTTTGAAAGCCTATAGCTTGGGGATAGTGTACATAAAAGAATGCAAGAGAGCTGATGGGGTACTTTTAAAAAATGTCCTGACAGAGTCAAGGTGATGGCCATTTTTAGCTGCCCTGCTATCCATCACCTCTTTCAGCCAGGCATACTCCATCATATGCAACAGCCTCATGAATTTATGCATCAAGCTGTGCAGCCAGTCGTGCCGAGGGCTCTGGTGACAAGTGAAATTGCTGTGCGCCTCATTTAGCTGTTTATTGCGCCTGAGTACGTGTTGCAGCTGTCATCTTACGATGGGATGATAGTGCTCGTTAATAGACAAGACAGGCAAATAATGATGGAGACTATAGCAAGAGATGCTCATCTGCCAATAGGCTCTCAGCAATATCACAAACATTCACAAAGTTTTCAATCAAAAACAACACTGCAAGAAAATACTGAGGCCAACATCTGTTTTTTTATTTGACTAGCAGTACAGATTAAACTTCTGAGAAACTGCAGCCCAGTTTGTCACATAACTTAATTTCTAGACATTTTACCCTTTTTCTGTGTTTTTTAGTGCCTTTTGAAAGGAATGATTAGTACATTGTTAATAACCCAGTGTATTCTTTCCACTTTTCATTAGTTACAATTCTGCCCACTGTAAACTAGAGTTGTTCCTTCTTGTTTGATCAGTGTGGCTGCAGTGCACCAGGAACTTGCAAGCATCCCTTCAAGTTTCTGCTGAAAGTTTTTCTTAATAAATTTAAGTTGCTTGTGCTATTGGCCTTTAACCTGTTTGTATACCTTCTCTGGGAAAAAAAAAAAAAAAAGAAAACAACAACAAGAAAACCCCGAAATAAAACCAAAACAACCAACCAACCAAAAAAAAACCCCAACGAACAAAACAAATTCTGTTATAGTGGCATGCAGAATAATTTCAATAGAAGAAATACCACCTGGGAAGCCCACACTTCTTTCTGTGAGAAGCAGATATGATGAATATGAAATCACATTTGTAAAATTCTCTCAATAAAGATGGTGCCATAGTCTGCCTTTCCCCTCTACATTAAAATTTGTAATGTGCTGCAATTTGCAACCTTTTTGTGGCTTGCAAAATTCTTTGCTCAAAGTAATAACTTTATAGGCTGCAGTATGAAGTATGAAGGAAATCGATTTTCCTTCATAATTAAATCCTTCAATTAGAATGGGAGCAAAGGGTTAGTACATTTGATGTAATTAGAGGAATTATTTGTGTATGTTGGATGAAGAAACTTTATGTAAATCCTCCTGAAATTTTCTGGGGAAGGTAGTTTAAAACATTTTATATGTGTACTTGCTAGAGACTTTACTGAATATTAATCCACTCTACCACTCAAAATAATACAAAGTTTTAAAATATAAAATTGTGTCACTCTTGCACAAAATCGCACAAAATCACACAAAAGGTGCAATAAAATGTTTCTTGTGTAATAGGCAATAACACTAAAAGGTATTTTTGCAGGAATACAATCCTACAGAAAACAAAATTAAAGGGAATGTATACTAGTTCTTCATGCAATAAGTACTTTCCACATGTTACTGACATGTTTTCACAGATAATGATTGCATAATAAAATTTTTAAAAAGAAAAAAAAAAACCAAACCTGGAAAAGCAGCCACAGTTTGTAATGTAATTTATGTGTCCATTCAGTTGCTATCACTGTAATATTGAGTACAGAAAAATGAATCTATGGGAGGTTTATGACACCTTGAAACGATATATGTCACAGGATGATCTAAAGCTGCTTTGCTAAGCGATAAACATTATCCTCATTTTACAGATGAAGATAGTGATGAAAGAGAAATTTCCTTTTCCAAATCAATAGCAAATAAAATATATGTGCTAGATGACTTCGTCTTGCAAAAGTGTAAGTAAGATGAGGAATCTATTGTGCAAGGACTATACAGCCAACCTAGGAGCAGCAAGCCTAGGGTAGGGCTCCTCTAAGAGAGCATGAGGCACCTGACATCCCCAAAACAGCTGCATGATCTATGAGAGTTGCCCGGAGTCTCTCTGTAGTGACCGAATAAAAAGAAGCAAAGCTGAAAACCTGTGCATCCTGCTCTGATGGCTTTGCAAATGAAGAGACCCTGTTGCAGCATTTGTTGCTCTTCTTTGGCTCCTGACAGGTACTTTTATGTTAAAGAAGCCTGATTTTCTTGAAAACTAAAGTGAAATCAGATAACTCCATCTGTAAAGTTTACACAATATATACCTAATGATATTTTACTAAGGAAAATCTGAGACACAGAGGGAGGATGTGGTCTGATAGAGATCACACAAAAAGTTTGAGTTACACCTGGCTGTTTCCCACTGGTGCTTTCATTTCTATGAAGAAACTCCATAGCATCTTTCAGAGTCTGATCCCTTGCTGTGAGATGAATGAGTAATTTTCTTCCTTCACAAGGGAACATTAAAATAAATAAATTTTAAAAAAACAGCACTGACTGTACACTAACCAGCCAGGTTTTTATTTTGTTGGTTTGTTTTTTTTCCTGAAACTAAGTTATCACAGGGGAAAAACTGGTGTGTAATCGTGTGGCTTTGATGCCTCTGTGTATATGGGCAGACGATCTAAATGTGAGAAAACTTGTCATTTGAATGCTTCACTTCATGGTCTTTATTTTTACACAGAGTTTGTCTGTGACTGCATGTTTTGTATATGTAAATAAATATACATATAAATATATATATAGATAAATATAAACATGTGTGTATTTCCACATATGAGTTTCTGTGTCTATTTGTTATGATAGGAGTCTGACTTTGAGGCAGCATTTAAATGAGGGAGTCAACAAAGAAACAGATTTTGTAACCAAATGAGAACATGTTTTTGTGACATGTCTTTCCTGTCTGCAAAACGTATTTTCTCTGGTTAAAGAGGTGTCAGTATTTCTTCAAGGAAGACATTTTTGCTGAAAAAAATGTTTGTCTGCTTTCCTAAAGCAAAACTGTAGAGGAAAATTTTGGTTTAAAGAAAAAAAGGACAATTATCCCAACAGAAGTGAAAGACGTAAAGTCAGTGCAACTTTTTTTCTTTCTTCCTTGTTTTTTTTTCTTTCTCTTGTTCATTTTTACATTCATCTCTTTATAGTGATGTCTTCAATCTTGTTATAATATGTAGAGAACAACAAGGAGTTGCAGAAAGGCAGGATGGAAGGAAACAAAAATATAAAAAGGAAATTAATTTTTCCCCTTACATTTTTGTAAAGTCTTTTATACTTGCAGAATAAATCCCTGTTGAACATTTTCAGAACTTCTGCCTTTTTTTCCTGTGCTTACATGTAATTGGGCCAATGACAGCTGACTACAGGCATATAGTTGCATGTATGTATTGCACTATCCAAAGAAGACAACTACATTTATTATCTCTTCTATTCATTTACACCAGTTTTATGTTGATACTAATTCCAAATAAGTATGCAATTTGTACCACTAAAAGCAAGAGAAGAATCTATTTCAATGAATATAACATTACTAACTGTAATTACATATAAAAATAGTATATGGGCACACATGCACACACATAGTAGTCTATTCTAATTTATGAAATGACATTGCAGTACAATATGGCAAATCCATGTACAGTTTGTTTGTCTCTTCTAATTTGTGCTGAAATTATTGTGAAGCCAAATATAGTCTACCCACCACAGTGGTACTGCATTAAAAATAATCTTTCATTTGTTTTTGTCATTTACAAAGCTAATGGTCAGCAAATTTGTACATCCTGTCTTTTTTCTTAATGAAATGGAAAAGGGATGTATGCTACATAAAAAAGAAGTTTTATTAATGTTTCATAAAATGGTTGCTACAATCAAAGGAACTGCTATGAAAATTAAATTACTGGGCTGACTCTGAAAATCAGCATAATATGCTCTGTTTAATTCAGTCATGCTAAGATGTTAGATTCTCCTTCATTCTCTCAGCTTTCTCTCTCCTTCACCTGGGGGCATCTGCTGATGAGTCTCTTCTAGAGGTTGTTTAATGACTATTTTACAGCAACTGTCAGCTTTCTAAAGCCCAGTGGCACTGGGCGTCACTGTATTACCAGCCTTTTTACACAATTTGCCTGACTGTAAATCTGAGCTTTAAAAGTACAAGAAAAGCTCTTATTTGATTTAATGACTGGCTGACGGGGGTCGATTAATCTTTTTATGCTTGGATGTTTTACTCATAAAGGTCATCTCCTGTTTGTTTACTCTTTTCTTCTCCTCTCATGGCCAATGAGTATGAGGTGAGGAATTTTAAGTATCACACAATTGGAGCTGAGTGGCTTGGAGGGTAAATGCTGTTCATGAGCAGGATTGTATTGTATATAATTGATATCACAGGAAATCCCAAAGGCACCGTTCAGAATCAGGGCTCCATTGTTCTAATCACTGTATAAATTCCCATGGATACACAGTGCGATCTCTGGGATATGGATGATCTAATTTATGAGAAGGCGCAATGAGTGTGCTGTAATAATACAAAGGAGAGCAAGAAGGCAAGGACACCTAGAGAGAGGGACATTCACAGGTTTTCTGTATCGTTTTCCAGATAGTGTGAATTATATAAAGTTTAATATAGATTCTCCTTTAACCACCAAGAATGTTCAACCAGGAAAAAAAAGCCTATGAATGCACCATAAATAATATTTCCAGAGCACCAAATTTCCATTTTCTGAAGTGTCTTAGGTACTTGGGAGTATAGATTTCATCTACATTCATTGATACTCGAGTAAATTTTCAATAAAGTTGCACATGTAACAGAAAAACAAACCTTATATTTAAAATCAGCTCTTTCTTTGTCTCATTGAAAATCAGAGGGACTTAGAGGTACAATTTTTCAAAAGCCTATAAATATGATAACCTGACATCTTCAAAGAAAAATGCCAGAGAGCTATATATAGTCCTGCAGCTAAGGCAATGATTACTGGGACAAACTGGTAGAAAACGTACCTCTTAATACAAGACTCTCTCCTTTTCAACAGTCCTATTTTGTCAATAACACAAAAATTTCTTTGATGTAAGAAGCTCGGTGGTACTATCTTTCCTTTTGCTTTTGAAATAGTGCAAGATCCTTCCTGACCCTTCAGTGGATTCCAGGAGAATATCACATAATCGGCTAGTTCCTCCTTTAACTTGGTATCTTATCAAATCTACTGGGTGGATTGCAAACCTTTTGGTCTCATATATAGAATTAAACCCACTCGACACTCAACGCATAGCCTTGCTGACATGTACTCTGCAAGTGTGAAAAAGTAGAATTGGCTGATCCTTCTATAGCAACTGAATTTTCATGCAACCAGTAACAGAGGTGAATTATAAACAAGTTTTTATCCCCTTGATATTTAGAAGGTTTATATAATGTTTTGTCATACTATTTAGAACATCACAGGCTACCTTGATGCCAGCACTGGAGAAGCCCTGAAAGTTGGACTCTTCCCTTGTTGTCAGTGGTTAGTTGTGTCATTGTGTCTGTAGGATAAAACATGATACAGTGCAAATATTGTTTAAAATGTCATAATTTTTTAGACCACATATTTAAGGAAAGTTTGCTTAATTCTGTGGGTTTTTTTGGCAAATTTGGTGTAGAGAGATAATTGTGAGTGTTGAGGAGAACATAGAGTGCAGCTTACTCTGGAGATTTTTTTGATTCATCACTTTGCTCCTTAGCCTCCTCTACTCTTTTAAATTTGTTTCCAGTGTTCCCCTCTTTTCTTTCATTTGATTTGTACTTCCCACCAGGAAACCAAAATGGGAGTAAAGCACAAGTGTCGGGGTAGTGAAAAAATGGCAAGGGAAAGCTGGTCAACATCTGACACCATGTGAGGCTTGATGACTCTCTTGGAAGTGGGGCAAACCCCAGCAGTTCTTAACACGCATCAGCAGTGTAAGAATAAGGACAGCAATGGAAAGGACTAGTTCTAGGAGTTGAAAAACACAGAAATAAATTTACTTCAATTCCAACTGAAAAATGGCTGTTCCAATTTCTGGAAAATGTCATGGCTTCAACATTTGGTTTCTAATTTGGTATACAAGGAGAAGGGATACCTGTCGGTATCCATCTCAACCAAAAGTCTCATCATCTGCTTCCAAGCATGATCTCAAAACGCGTAGTTCCTGTTCACTGCTAAGACTGAGCAAGAGCTGGGTTGTGACACTGGCTCTTTAATACGCCACAATTCCAAACCATCTAATTCATGTGTGTTTGTCTCCATCATTATGCTCTGTTACCTCACACCTATGAAAAAAGAAACACATACAGCAAATTAAGTTGAGAGATTTTCTGCATAAACTCATGCTTCAGGCAATAGGCATTACATTATTGCTGTTCTGTGATAAGAAGTCGTTTCTGTATTTATCTTTGTCTGGTTTTAATCAGGTGGTTTTTTATAGACGAGAGCTTTTCCCCAGTCAAAGTTCTGTTGAACTTGATAAGATCAAATAGCCATTTAGCTCAATGCATCAGCATTTTTCAGTGCAGAAGTTCTCCTCAGTAAAATCCTGCTCAGTTTCAGCATCCTTGTCTCTCTCGTATTTGTTCTAATATGATCCCATATCAGAAGTGGAAAATCATTGAACTAATTTATTTGATATAAATTTAAGATTTGCAAAATTAATTTGGGTGTGAACAAGTCTTGACCAATAAATTTTAAAAACTTGTATTTGTAATCAGTGAATTGTTTTTGTAATGGTAGGGGAAGCTTGTAGAACACTTTAGATCTAGAAGAAATCCATGGAGCTTCTCACTGGCCAGGAGTTTCTAACTTCTCTCCAGTTTATACTAGCATTCAACAAATTTCTTCTTGAAAAATATAAGTCTAAAATCTAAATTTCCCTTTCTATTTTGTCTTCTGTTTTTCAGAGTCTTCCACAAAAGGGTAAAAAAATCTTTTCTGTCTCTCCATCATACCCCTCAAATTTAATTTTCTCTCCCCTTTCAGTGCTGTTTTGTTAATCAACATTTCTTAAGGTCAGTGAACCTTTTAGTGACACCTTACTTTTAAGTTCATATAGGGAGAGAAATCAAACAGTGCTAAACTCAGTTTTCCATTGACCTCATTCCTTCTGTTTCACAGCTGTTGGTCAGTTCAGTGCATCAGTCAGTAAAAGTTCCTTAATAGGTGGCTAGTGGATATATTGGGAGGCTGCACAAGAGTTTCACCACATGTGAGGAAAAAAATGCACTTTCTATGTTAAACAGTGAGAACTGGCTGAACAGCAGATCTTGGAGGGTCATAATCAGTGCCACAGGGTCTAGTTGGACACCTGTCACGAGTGGCGTGACACCAAAATTCAATACTGGGCTCCCCAGTATAAGAGCATCAGAATGTTGAACGCTGACATGGGTTCAGCGAAGGGCTACAAGGGTGAGTCAGGGATGGGAGCATCTCTCTTATGAGTAAACACTGAGGGAACTGGGCCTGTTCAGCCTTGAGAAGAGACAACTGAGACAGGACCTCATCAATTTCTATCAGTATCTGAACGGAGGTTGCCAGAGGATGGACCCAGGCTCTGCTTGGTGGTGTCAAGCAATGGGGCAAGAGGCAATGGGCAGGAAGTGATGCACAGGAAGTTCCACCTGAACATGAGGAAGAACTTCTTTACCATGCAGGTGACAGAGCACTGTAACATGTTGCCCAGAAAGGTTGTGGAGTCTCCCTCACCAAAGATATTCAGAATATTCAAGATATTCAATTGTATCTAGATACAATCCTGTGCCATGTGCTCTAGGATGACCCTGCTTGAGCAGGGAGGTCGGACCACTGTGGTCCCTTCCAACCTGACCCATCCTGTGATTCCATGCCTATCTTACTATTTTGCCTTGCCCAGTGCCACATCCTGCTGTACATCATATGTTAACTGCTAACTAGCAAATATGATCTCATGTCCTTCATGTTAATAAATGGTCACATGGAGTTGCTTATTTGGCAGCATAAAAAATAGCCTATGGAATTTCCAAATAGCCGTGTGTTTTTCCATCAGGTTCAATCTTTTATGCACTGTGAACTCCATTTTCATCACTGATACCATGGTGTAGAAGAATCATAATGGCTCCTGTGTTGTTCCTGCAATTCTCGTTGTCGAGGATTCACATTTCTTTGAGAAGCTTGATGCTCCCAGTTACTTTTGAAACAGCACTTTTACTTCATAGTCAAATTAATCTGAAGTGGAGCTGTAAATATGTGCCTTAAGAGTAGGGGATGTTTAAGCTTTATAATTTCATAATTTGATATCTTGTTATTGGTACCAGACCTGGATCTTGACTTAAACAGGCAGATTCTTCCAGTGGTCCTACTTCCCTTTTCTTCTTCTAGTGTGTTCTTCTAGTGTGTCTTTGAAAGGACACTCACCAAATACAATTCTGGAACTCTACCCTTCTGCTTGTAGATATGTTTGATTCTACATGTAAATACAGTTTCATCTTTTGGTCCCTACAATTTTGCAGACTTGGGCTGGAGGTACTGGAGTGGTGTTGATTCCTGTTTTTCTTGTAATCATTTTGGCAGGCATGTGTCAGTTTGATCGATAATGATGTCTGGATTAGGCAGTCCCAGTGGCAAAAATGGACTCTTCTTAGGCTTATTGCCAGATTTTGAAAGCCGCTATAATGACATTCTGCCAAGCAAGCAAGATCTGAATGCAGATTGAACCCCTTTAAAAAAGTGCAGACTAATAGGCATTATTGCGTGAATAATAATTAGCACAATTAAGTGGCTGGCGCTTTGCCTGTGAAATTTTCAGTGCACACAATTAAAAAGCTCTACAGAGTTTTGTTGACTATTGTCAAGTATAAAATAATGGCAAGAAGGAATTACCAAGAATGATGCAATCTTGAAGATCATTCATCCATAGCACAGGAAAAAATGTTAAGGAAGAAAGTTTTAACAGAACATATTTGAAGACTAGGCAATAACTACAAACCTTGGAAGGAAGTGTCCTGTGAATCCATTGATGAACAGCTTTCTTAAAGTAAGCTAGAGTCCTGCAGATGCAAAGGTTTCAGTCCTCAAAGGTTTCCCTCAAATTATAAAACTGGTTTGAGGGCTTTTAACCTTCTTAAGGTTTTTGCAGAGAGTGGAGGGGTTACCTTAGGACACTAAAAAGAGGTAATCAGCCACTGTTCTTCATGAAGTTTAAGGGCTGAAGGAATGATGCACTTTCTGAGTCACTTTGGATTTCACTATATTATCTCTGAAGGGGTAAGTTAGGCATGAGCAATGAGTATATTTTCTATCTATCTAAAAATACAAATGGTCCCTCTAGTTCCAGAGATATGCTTATGACTAGCTAGCAAATAAAGATTATTTTCTTACCAAGTCCTCCAGTTCAGCCTTATTTGACATAGCTTGGCATGAGCTATATATATCATAGTAATATATTAGCTTAACATCAGCTCAGGCAAAATACTGTTAAAACTTATGTGGGATTTAATAGGGAATTAATAGATGTGAATGGCTTTATAGGAAATAAAGTCTATCAAACAAATCTAACAGAAAAATATTACATATTACCTCATAAAAATAAATCTGGACATTTATAAGGCTTTTAGCTCAGGTACACATGATCTTCTAGCTGAACTTCAGTACTAAGCATTAACAATGCATGCTATAAGGATTAAAAACTGAGAAACTGGTAGGTAGCTGTCAATGAGATTGTCCTTTTGAAGGTACTGGTTTTAACAGGGTGAGAGCAGTGCTTCCCCTAGCACCATTCAATATTTTCATATTGAAAGTAAGTATAAAATTGCTGCTGATAAAATTGGCAGGTGACACAAAGGTTGGCAAAGTGGTACATGATGACGAAGATGTCAGTCATACCAAGTGAACTGAATTGTGTGGCAAACTGTGCCTTGTTCAAACAAACTCCATCTTAATACTGAGAAGTAGAAAGTTGCAGTTCTATGAAGGGATGTCTGTGCAGGCTGAAGGACTATGCCATTGATGTGGTGACTCCAAAATAGATTTGTGGTTTATTGTAGATAACAGCGCATATTGAGCTCCCAGTGCAATGTGGTAGTAAAATGGACCAATGAAATGAGAGTATTCATAAACAGGGAAGAGTTAACCAGATGTACAGTGTCCTACTTTTGTATAAGGAAACAGTAAGTTTGATACTAGACTATTACAGAAGTTGACAACATCCACATTTAAACCCTTAAAAGGGTTATTAGAAAACTGAACCTGCAGAAAACATTTGAATTTTTGAACTAAATATTTCTGGGGGAAAACAGAAGGTTTCAGCTCCTGAGGGTTACCTATTACAGAATATTGGCATGACCATAAGAAAATAGTGGGTAGGTTATGACAGAAGAAGAACTTGTGGATGGCAACAGGAGCCATACAAAAGAAAATGGAAAACTGTCTGCAATTTTTTTATTAACATGGACAGCTAGCCAGCATGAAAAAATACCGGTGAAAATCATGGCATCTCCAGCTCTGGTATTTTCATGGTATGAAAACTGAGCATCAGGGAGACACCCTTTACCCAAGAGTGTCACTGGTCTCAGTTCTGAGTCAAAGGGAAGAGACTGCAGAAATTACTGGACTAGATGAACTAGTTCTCCTATTTTGCCTAATGTGCTATGCAGTTAAGATATTTTAGGAATATTCCTTCTTTCCATCTTCCAGCCACTTTAAAGAACTGAGAAGAAGTGGAGGGGCATGACGTGAGAAATTCCCAAATGTCTGATGTGTTACAACTATGGGCTGCTAACGATAATCTGATTTCTGACTGATCTTTTTTTTTGTCTTGATGGACGTTCAATAATAACCATTTGCTGAGGATTGAGAAGGACACACAAATAGCATTCTTTGATTCCACAGCACTTTTGTTACTTTTGGAAAAAAAGTAAAAATGAAAATAAAAGACCTTCAGAGCAGATACAACTTAAAAGTGAAAAATGGGGGTTTACAATTTTTGCTGTTGCTGTTGTTTCTGTGGCTGTAAATCTGTTATTTAGTTTAACGGCAGATCATAAGGAGACCATATGGCTTTCCACAAACTGATTTTGCTTCTGTTTAAAACTTCCAACTTGGCTCAGTCCATGAGAGTAAGTGTCATGCTCATTTACATACATGGAAGAGATTGACAGAAAATACACTAAAACAAATAGTCCTCATTTAATTTGATTTAATAGATTAGATATCCTTAAAAATGGCTAATTAGTTTTTAACTTTTCATAGAGATCTAGATGTCCACTGGAGAATATTAAAGGATTTCTTCTAAAAATAGGTATTTCTTGAGCTTCTATCAAGTAATGAGTGATGGATCATGATAGATGCTGACATCCTGATGGTGGCTACTGTGTTTTCTGCAGCTACTAGTTCCTCTGCAGTTGAAGTGTGGGTTTTTTTCAAGAGTGATTCTGTTTGGAACCAAAGCCAAGCTTATTAAATTAATTAGTGAGGACCCAGTCCTTATAATATAAAAACAAATTTCAAAATTGTATATTTGGTTAATGAATATGTAAAGAGTTTGCACACTCTTCTTTACTCTTAGCCTTTGAAGGCATTCTCCCACCTGCAAACAGTTTAGTGTTTGGTGAGACTGGAAAATCAAAAATGTATCATTGGAATAGTAATAAAAATAATGCAACTGACAGACAATGACAGAGTGTTAAACTGCAGATAGAAAATACTGCAAAACAAATTTATGCAAAACAAGAAAAGAACATCAAAGAGAGAAACTCTCACAAAGTTAAAGGCAATGAGTCACTTCATGATGAAAGAGATAGTTAAAAGTATGAATGCAGTTTATGAAACATTAGGAATCCCCCCACAAAGATGCAATCAAATCTTGAGTATGTGGGATATGTTTGTAGTGATAGTGAATAAGAATATATTCTGAAATCTTTTGACATATACACAAGTCATAAACATTAACTAATCTACTTCAGAAAGCTTTAAGTTGAAGAGACATGTTAATCCTCCTTGTGCCTTACCTTCACTAGATAACATGCATGTACTAGTCTCATAGGAATTTCAGAAGCTCATCAATATTTTTTAATCTTCAAGTTCCTGATGAAAAGTGGTATGTGATATTTCAGCACACCTGAAGCATTAAGTACCACTTTAAAAAAATCAAGATTATAATATTTTCCCTCACACACAGAAATAAGAAAATATTATGAAAGCTGTGAAAAAAACTAAAGATAAAAACCAAGCAGACTTTTCTATCCACTATAACTTTTACCTACCTGTCATAAACCTGGAATAGTTTTAAAAACTACTGTGTTAATCTACTTTTGTAATCAATACAAGCATAAAGTTTAGCCACTTGTTAAATGGAAGAACCTTAATCATCATACCCAACCACAAATTAAAGTGAATTTAAACTCAGTCATTATAGTGAAAAATAAACTGAGGACCAAAAATGCTCAATACCACATGATGTACAGATTTCTCAAGAGGAAGTACTCTCCTTGTGTGGAAAAAGTTTGGAGCAATGTTTCACCTCAGCGGGCTGAAAGATAAAATAACAAAATATTCCTGGGAAGGTGTAGAAGACTAAGAGCAACTCCTGTAAGTTTTCAGCTCTAAATTGGCCAAGGGGTGTAAAAAAGAGATGATGAAAATATAAAGGAAAATGTAAATCTCTGGGTACTCCCCAGAGGTTTAATCACGGAAAATCAAAAATGTGACGCTATACATTGTGTCCCAGTTTTGTTCCACTTAACTTTAAACAAGAAAATTAGCTATCTAATTTAAGGAAGGATCTGTTTCCAATTCTAGCACAGAGAGGGAGGGGAAATTTTTTCTCAGGTGTGCATCTCAGATATGATAAAAGACCTCTCTTGGGTCTCTATTTGTCTCTATGGACTATAGAAGGGGCTTGAATGATTAGTTGAAGCTTCAATGATTATTTTAAGTCTGGTGACAGTTAAGCTTCTAGACAGCTAAAGCCAGGTGAGACAAATCTTACCCTTTGTTTACAGCCATGACCCATTTCCCTCCTGCTTGGAGGGAAAAGGAGTATCTGCCTATAAATATTAGAGTGGAGTCCAGATCCTGGCCTGCTTCCCTGGTACTAAGAATGAGAAGCTAAAAAAATCCTGCTGTCCTGGACACTGTAGATGGAATAATATAATCAAATGTTGAACTTGGTTTCCATTTTTTAAATGTTTGAATCTTATTTTTTTCTCATTTTTCATCTATTACTAGCCAGAAATATAAGCAAAGATGGGAATGGCTTGTCCTGAAGCTACAAAGCAGCTCTCCTGAATCATTTTCACCTCTCGACTCTGCTTTATATGGCTCTGTCAGGGAGACATGCAGAGCTTCCCCTACCCCATAGTAACATTTCAAACTATGCCTAGGGGTATTCTTCACTTTTGAGCAGGGTTTGGCAGTAATAAAGCATTACTCATTTCCCTGCTTGCTTTCTCTGAGCCACGAGAGCAAACATATAGTCACTGATAACTCTGCTCAAATGTTACTGTATAAAGTAAGTGAGCATAGCTTGCATACATTACCCCATCATGGAGAAAAGAATTATTTTCTTGGGCACTATAAGAATGTAAATTAAATGCAGAATTTTCCTTTAAAGACTTAATACAGTTTGAAATAAATTACTATTTGTTCATGTGTTTTTAATGTAAAAGGTAAATTGTTTCTTTAAGTTATCAGAATTTTGCATCTATAAAGACATATATATATAAAACTCATAAACATGTATTTACATAAGTATAATACACATACATAGACACACACATATATAAATGTAATATCCTCTCCTCAAACATTGTATTCTTACAAAATAATGAACCAAATATTATGGGGAGTTATTTGTTACCCTAACCAATGTCTCCCAGGAGAAATGATAGTTAAAAAATCACCACCATAACACTGTGAGCATTGCAATTTCTCCCGATGAGTAAAATTGGAGAAATTTCTCCTTGAGAGCAAAAAGGCAAGCTGATTAAGTCAAAGAGGCGTTATAAACCCCAAGGGAAAACAACGTGCTTTATTTTTGAAGTATTCCCAGCAGAAGTCTGGGAAATCTTACATGTCTTCTCACCACGATCCATCATTATAACTTAGCTGTTTGCAAATCCTCAGCAGGTCATCATATTTTACACTTGCTAACCATGTAAACACAACTGGGGACTCCTAATTACTGTAGATAATCTCAAAAACTTTCCACTTTTGTAAAGCATACAGAAAAGGCTGGGAATAGATAATTTCCCATGCCGTTGTGTTTTGCTCATGTATATTTGTATAGCTGTCACTTTTCCGGATCTCTGACTGCAAGTGTAAAGTATCTTTTTCATACCCATATAAAAGCTCATAACAACCTTGGAGATGCTCAGTTCTTGTTCTGCATACAGCAGGTGGGTTTGCTGTGCTTTTGCTAAATTGTTTAATCAAAGTGCTTCATACTGAAGGGTCCATGAATAAATATTGTAAACATCATCAGGGGAAGTGATTTATATTTACTTCAATTTTGCCAGGAGAAAACCTAGATTATCTTGAATTAGCAGCCGAAGTTTTTGTATATTAAAGTTCACTGAGTATATTAAGCAGAGCATCAGGTACAAAAAAAGATAGCAGTTTCTCTGGTCTGGAGTGATATGCTTCCAAAAACAGAACAAAAAATGCCAATTATTTTTTCTTCATTTATATTAAATTTGCACCAGTATGGTTTATGACCCTGGATCTGGATGTATGTTTGGATGTGTCTCAAAATTACCAGCACTACTGCAAACTTGAATTCTCCTGCCCCAAAGAAAAGACTCTGGAGCCACACCAAAGCAGGCTAATCTTTCCCAAATGAGGAAGATGATGTGGGAAGGCTCAGAGCAAAGAGTCCAGGTGCAGTCCTTTAGGGCCAGGTTGGGCTCTCCAAAGTGGGAGAAATTTTGGGGATGCGGGGCACCACTGCATCCCAGCAGTGGTCTCTGCTGCACAAATGACAGGAATTTATGGAAACACCAATTGACATGGACCTGCAGGACCTAGGCACAGGGAAAACTAACTGGAGAGTGAGGGGTCTTGGCTGCCTACTTCATCTCTGCCTAAAATTCACCTGCTGCATATCAGATTATACACACAGAGTGGTTATTATCTATTTATATGATAGCATAGTCAAGGGAATGGTAGCTATCATTTCTTATGAGGATGTTTTAGGGAAGCAGATGTATATACAGATAAATATATTTATTATATGTACATGTCCTTCCAGGGTAATAGTTTAATCTGATCAAGCCTGAGGTGTGAAGTATGGTGCATGTTAAGACAAGAAGGAAGAGTTTACTACTGACCGATCAAATTTACTTTTCTAGGGTGTTGAATGCATTCTTATAGGTAGAGCATGGCTCTGTATCAGAGATTGTCATGTCATTCCACAAGTAACTGCACTGCAGAAATCACATTTTTAATGGCAATTACTGTGCTAACTGTGATATTTCAGTTATTCTCAAATTATTTTCGTGAGGCTAAGAAAAAACTATATGGAAGCATCTGCCTATCTGTTATCTGTGGTTTCACATTATTAATTTTGTGGCAGCAGAGCGTATTTTAGAGGCTCTCCCACCCTCTGACCATTTAATTGTTGCTCCTGGTTCTTCACAACTTACCCCCAGCAGAGGATACTGTCACTTTGACTGTATTCACTGCATACACATAGAAATACAAATGGAAATAGACATTATACATATATATCTATATATACACGTAAATATACACTTATACATATGCACATGTGTGTGCATATAGGCATATGGACATGAATGTACGTTTGCATGGATGAACATAAACCTGTGTGCATGGCTCTTTCTGTGTTTAGAACAGTGAAATTATCTGTTTTGCCCGTTGCTTTCTTTCTAATGGACAGAAAAGATGGTAGCTTGCTTGGAGGAGACAGAGTGGAATACAATTATGCTGTGGGAGCTGAGAGGCAGGGAAGGACAAGAGATCTGTTCAAGCAATTTTCTTCCTGGGTGACTCATAATATGGCCTCTTTTGGTAGGGGGTTGTACAGCATGTAGCTCAGACATCACATGGAGACACATTACACACATGCTCTGAGGACACAGTGTAGTTTTTATGAGGAGTGTCCCTGTTATAATACATATATCGATATTCAGAGCCAGATTCTGCTTTTCAAGTACCTGTCTTTCTACAGTGATTCAAGAGAGCTATTTGTATGAATGATAGTGGAAGAATAAGAATCTCTGCTTCTTCATCTGCCTTTCTTTTCAAAAGAAATTTCACTGTTAAGGTTTTGTTGTGTTCAAACCTGCCTGTGATGAAAAGATTTATATTTGAGTTTAGAAATCCAGAGACATATGGTGAATGTGAGAGCTGGCCAGCAATCAAGAGTGATTGATTCAGGTTTGGTCTATCAATTAAGTGACAGAGCAATTTTAATCTTTTTTTTTTCTATTATTTTATTTTAAGCTTGGGACTTCACTGGAATATTATAACTCCCTTAACCATGCCTGTGACAGCTGACTTGTACCCATAAACTTTGGTGCATTGATCTATTAGTTCAGCTACTTCAATACATCTTCTTTTCCATAAATATGTCTGAGCCATGACTTTTTTCTAACCTCACCAGAGGTATCCTTATTTGGAGCGATCTAGTATGTACAGTGGTATCTGCACACACAGTCTAATATCTGCTTTGAATAGCCATACATAATTCACAGGGAGCAGTATGGCTGCTCAGTAACCTACACTTAAGTGACTTAGTATTGAAGCATTTCCCTACTCGCAGGAGAAAGAGGCACTGGTTAATAAGAGTTCTCCTTTTTTTTCCCAGGGGAAGGGGGATGGGAGGGGGCAGTAGAGGAAGTCTAGATTGCTGCACCAAATAAAACAAAGAGGAAGAAAAAATAAAAGAAAATAAAAAGAAAAAGCAAAGCATCTTCCTTGTTCACATTTTTAGCTTATGTCTTTTGGATTCATTCCCTACCTTGTTTCAGTTTTCTGTACTGACAGTAATTCTTGTACACAGTCGCATGGCAAGATTAACTTTAAATCCTCCCCTCCTCCTTCCCCCTCCAGCCCCTGCCTGTCATTGTCTGCTCTTGAGTAAGCAAAGTGAATATGGTCAGAGCAATGTGGGACTGTGTTTTTCCATTCTCAAGGGCAGCCACCCTTCTCATCAGCAAATCCATGCTAGCTGCTAGAGCTTCATATATTAAACTGATTTTCAGTCGCGAGGTTAGTTTCTCACCGGTGAAGCACTCAGCATAATAATAGTTTACACCTTGTACTTCAGCAGTCCTTTCTAAACACTAATTTAGCCTCTCTGAGGTAGGTCAGTATTATCCCACCGAATGAATGGGGAAGCAGAAGCCCACGGAGGTTAAGTGACCTATCTGGAGTCATGCAAGAAATGAGTGGCAATGCGGAGAACGAAAAACAAAGCCCCTCTGGCTCATAGGCTTGCATGGAACAGTTGCAAAAATTATCAGGTGTTCAAACAAGGTTTATTGCTAAAGAGAATAGAATAAAAATTAAAAATAAACCCTCTTGGGAGAAAAGGAGACACTATATTCACTGTTTTCAGATGAGAGAGCTGAGGTGAGAGAAGAGTTAAGTGATTTGCTTGAGATCCCATAGGCAATTCTTACCAAACATAGAAATTATGTGAGTAGTGAAGGCAAGAAGAGAGACTGTAATTAAATAAGTGACTTCTCTGATTGTGTTATTAAACACAAAGAAACAAGAATACAAAAGGAGTGTAATGTTCTGTGTTGAACTTTTAGAAATCCAAACTCAGTTGCCATTTTTATTTGATCACAGTTCCTTTGTTTGATTTGACTTTTACTTTATTCATTTATCTTTCTCACTTGTCCTTTTTTTATTCTTTTGACAGTAGATATTTTAATTATTAAATTCCTTGTTTTCTTTAAGCATGTCAATTCTGTTAATCATTCTGTTTTGTCACTTCTCTCTTTTTATCTGATTTCTACTCCCCATCAATACTCAGTTTTTGATTTTAAAACATCTCTTATATTAACCCTTATTTCTTGCCTCTAATTCTTCCTTGTGTATTGATCCTCAGCTCTGGTCTCTACCATTGGTTGTTGAATTCTGAAGGACCACTCCTCTTTGGTATACTTTAATATAGTTATGTCTCTTATTTCTAGTCTCTCTCTGTCAGTTTGGACTGACATTACTGAAAATTAAAACAATGAAATTCTGAGGTGATGTCTGTATGAAAGATGAATGTTCCTTAGAAGATTATATTCTTCTTCTCACAGAAACCCCTAGAAGACTCATGCAAGATTTTTATGATACTATGCCTCCTGTATGATGTTATATGATGTAATATTATTATATTATATTATATTATATTATATTATATTATATTATATTATATTATATTATATTATATTATATTACATTATATTATATTATATTACAGTATAGTATAGTTAGTATAGTTAGTATATTATATTTATTATATTACTACAGAGTGTTTATAGTATTGCATCTTCTTGACACAGAAACTGCTCTCCGTTCCTAGGAAAATGTCATACAATTTTGATAATTAAATATCGTGTCTAAAAAAACCACAGTTTTGTATTAATCTATTAATATATAATCTTAAAGCGTTTTATTTCTGCCCACTTATAGAACAGCTGTTAATCTGCAATCACATTCATGCCATTCCATTTTGGCTAACACTTTGGTTCAACAACATCCCACAGAGTTCCACAACTGAAATTTTTTTAAGCTTTAAAACATTTCCTTTTTAACGACTTCAAAATTTTCTTTGTTAGATTTTTTTATGCCACAGAGGAGAAAGAGTGTTTATGGTTGAGGTTTTTTTGTATATATATACTGGTTTTACGACTGCTGCTGTCTTAAACAGATTGCCCAAATGTTCTCTTTCTCCTAAAGTCAGTTTTTTCCAAGACCTTCCACCACTTTGCTACTCAAAAAAAAAAAAAGAAAGGAGTGGTAACAATATGCATAATTGTATGAGCTTAAGGTTGTAATGACATCGTGTAAACCGATACTTCCAATAGCAGTCCCTGTCTTTTCCTCAATGCAAGAGAAAAACTTGTTTGCTTCTTTGACCCTAAGAGAACACCAAGTGCAAAGCCAAGCTTAGATCTTCAGTATTCCTGTCTAGTCCTCTACTTAGCTCACCAGGTCATGACTCATATAATAACCAAGATCTCAAAGAACTAGTCATTAGTTCCAGCTGGTGCATAAATACAACAAACTGTTTTGATGCAACAGAGCAATGAGTATATGGCAGATCTGTGGGGTACGTTCCGCCACCATCTCCCAAACACAAAACTCCCCATTGACTGTGTGTGGAGCATCCCTCAGCAGACTGTTGGCATGCTGTGGCCTCCCAGTGATTCAACAGTGGAAGAAATTCGAGGAATTTGTCTCTGACCACAGAATTTATGAGACCATGCAGAAGTCCTTCACGAACGGCAGGAAGCAGGGAGACAGTTCAGAGACTGTTGGGAATCTTCCT
The DNA here is from genome assembly GCF_041296385.1 of Aphelocoma coerulescens. Lineage (NCBI taxonomy): Eukaryota > Metazoa > Chordata > Aves > Passeriformes > Corvidae > Aphelocoma > Aphelocoma coerulescens. The sequence continues at coordinate 84,475,168 of NC_091016.1, read as the reverse complement.
TTCTTTTTGTTTTGTTTGTTCTCTTTTGGGACTACACATGGGAAAAAGAAAGTTGAGAGGGAATTTTGGAAAGTTTTCAGCTCTGCTTTACCTCTGCTTCCATGGAAATATAGGGCTAAACAGCTGCTATTCTCAAAGGGAACTGAGGCAAATGCTGAGTATTTTCTCATTGTTGCAGAGGAGGTTTTGTGTCTCTTCAGAAATGTTAATGTTCAATTCAATAGAATTTTTAATAATACATTTTTAAAATTTACTTTGTGCTGCTACAAAAGAGTATTTTGTTCAAGACTAAAACAATGCTTTTATGCCAAGGAAGCAAGGTTGGTTTTGCCTACAGGGCGTGCATTCATAGCCAAAGCACACAGGATGTTTGCAGCTATCTTCTTTGCTGGTAGTACAACTTTGCCCCTATGTATTGCTTCTATCACAAGATCTCAAACTGTTTTCAAGCACCATTTCTCCACCTCTAATCTGTGGAGTATTTGTGAACCAAGAAACATTTGAAAGTAATCTAGAAAAAAAACCTGTAACTCCCTTCTTTTATATTACTGTATGACTGCAGAACAGAAATACATTACAAAACAAATGCTACATACATTGATTCTTGAATAGAAGATGGGGTGAAAAGCACAAGTGAGAAAAGGATATGTAAAGTTTACTCTTTCTTTTGTTTTATTCTAAATGAAAACAATTGCAGCAATATTAGACATGATGGGCATTATATCTAATTTCGTTTGTTTGTTTGTTTTCCTGAGGAAATTTTAGTCCAGCACAGCAATGAAAATATTGAGGAGAAGTTTTCCTAAATAAATTAATGCCATTATCCCTATTTTACAAAAGGCAACAATGAAATTCATTGAGGAAAAGAATGTTGCTATAAGGACACATATGTAAACAGCACCTGCTTTTGACATACCCCAAATGGAAATGGGACAGACTTCACCATTTAAATTTTGCATTTGAAGCAGTATTATGAGGATAAACAAATAAATGTGCATTTCGGGGCTATTTTTGCAATAAATATATGTGCATTTTAGGGCTATTTTTGCAGTCAGACACTATGTTTTATAACTTCAGGCTCATAATTTATTCCACTTAACCTCAGGCACTCTCGCTGCAGGGCTGTATGAGGAGCAGAGCCACTGCAGTGTATGGGGTTAGTGCACCCAGCAAGCTGATAAGGGAGAGGTGAGCTCTATGCCCCCAGGTCCAGCCAGTAGCGAGTCTGAGCACGTATTCCCAGTGGGTACACACACACACACATACCCAGTACATATATAATGCACACACAGCCACATGGACCAACCCAGACAGAAAACACAGCGCTCATGCAATCACAAACAACACTGGTGACCTCATCCTGCTCTCCTCTCTGGCTGAGCAGAAAGAAAGGCACTGAAAACTACATATGAATACATGCAATACAGTACACTACAGCAGAGAGTCTGTCTGGTAGCTGCCACTGGATCCCAGTCTACTCAGTTGCTGGCTCCTGCACATACGAGACCCCTGGGTCCACATCCCCAATCCAATAGCCCCTCACTCACAGACAGACAGACACACACCTGTGCACACACAAACACACAGAGGATGTCTCCAGCAACTGGCTTTGAACATCTGGTTTAAGCAGTAGCTGGTCCCTGGATTGCCTGGTGTTCCAGCTGCCTCACACTCAGAGTGGGGGAATGATGCCTTGGGTTTTAACTTTTATATTTTTCAAATCCTGTCCTGCTTAGTATGTAACTCTGAAGTTTCTTGTAGAGTGTTAACTTCTGCTCTCTCATGCTAGGTAGACATAACAAAGCCTCTCCGGGCCTGGTCTCCAAGGACACCCAGACTGTCCTAGGCCCAAAATGTGTAAACCAAAATCTTAAGAGGGGGGTGAGCTTGGGGAAATTACATCATTAACTGAAGCTTTAATTGGAGAATTAACCCTGATATGCAAATGAACGAAACCTATAAAAGTGTGAAGAATTCATGACCTGTCATCCATCTTGGGGTCCATCTTGGCAATAGCCTCTGGCTCCCCAGGGGTACCTTTGAAGGACCTTCAAATAAATACCTACCTTTATTCCCTTATTCTTTTCTAGCCTTTAGGTGGCCACTTTGGACATCAGACCCACACATGAAAACAGGTCCCCCTGGTAGATGGTTTTGGTGACATACCGCTATCTACACTCACCTCTCTATACCAGAGAGCTATGTATTTTCACTACAGTTCAAGTTCTCACACCTGCAATTGCTGCTTCTATATATTTTAATTTCTTCCATATCAGTCACTAAGTCTTTTACAAAATCCAAGTAAACACGACAGACATCTCAGAATAAACCGTGTCATTACTTTGGTGTTGTGTTGCTTTTTGATGTATCAAGAAGGTGACTTTTTTCGTCTGAAAATTCAGAGGTATTGGGAAACGCAGCTAAATATATTACAAGATTGGCAATCCTAAAGTTTTCACACTTAAACAGTTCACTGTTTTATTTGAAACATTATATACGGGATGCTAGGCAAGTCTGCCTGGATTTCAGGAGGATTAGTGTAATCAGTGTTAGGTTTTATAGTTTTGTTACCTAAGCACATGTCCTCAGACAGCTCATGTCCAGGCATGAAGACGACAGATGCATCTGCTCTCAAGTAAGAATCCGGCTTATTTTTGTCCTACTCAAGTGATATGGGCCAGTAAGTTTGAACCCATTTCACACGCTTGTGAGAAGCTCCTCATGCAAGTAGTTCCAGCAGAAAAATGGATCAGATGGTTTTGGAGGGAAAAGTTCACTCATGAGTATAAAAGATCCCAATATATTCCTTGATTCAGTCCTAAATCAGAAGATAAAATCTAGTGTTATTTTCATTTTTCAAACTGATTTTTTTTTCCTTTTCCCTTTTTCCTGACTTTCTCCATATTTTTGTAGCTTTGCTTCAACCATTTTTCTCCAAGTTAGTTCTCATTAATTGTTTTCTTTCTAATTTCTTTGTTTATTTATTTTGCCACAGAATTTATCTACCAAATATAGTGGCTAAATATGAATTCAAAAGTGATTGAAATCAATTCAAGGCCACAGAAAATATCTTTGGGATTTGTAGCTTAGTATCAAAGGAAATTCACATGATGTAATCAAAAAAATTCCTGAATTCTGAACCTGAGGTTCATATAAGTGCCATCTAGAGCTAATTCTGTCAGAATTATATGCTTTTCTTTAGCACAAGCCTGATTTTCATAGTAATGACAGCCTTGTCAGCACAGACCAGGAAATAACAAGGTGTGAATTCCACTGATTTCTCTTCCATACATCCTCAAACGAGCCACTGAGATCTACTTTATAATGTGCTCCAGAGCCATATAGTTACTTTGGTTTGAGAATTCAGTCTGAAATCCTTTTACTCCATTATCCAGAATTTAAGAACACTTTTATAAAAAGTCCCAACCTTCTGCTGATTTTCTTGTCTGAAAATTTGAGTAAATGACAATAAATATGTACAGTGAAGGACTCAAAGCTAAACCAGAGTCTTGTAGGCACAACCAGATTTGCAGTGAGATTAAATTGTTGATATATTTTTATAGACATGAAGGCAATGATAGTAGTTTTGCTTTCAAAGACTTCATTTAAAATCCATATTTTTGCTCATTTTTTTTCTAAACACAAACCACTGCATTTCCTAAAACCATAGCATTTTTCCTTGTCTTAAATAAGGCACTGGTGATCAATATTTACTGGTTAATTTCAGAAATCAAAAAGAATTAATCTTTTTAAAGCTTCTATAGAAGCATTCTGTCAAAGCTTTTATCAATTAATAGCTTGATCCCAAGAAACAATTTGTAGTACAATTTGATCTCATCATTATCTCCCCCTATAATCAAAATGTAAAGAATTTTAAGTAAACTATATTAATTTTTCCACAAGGTAATGCTAGATCCCAGTCCACTTCTATTACACTGTGTCAAGAACCCAAGGTTAATTTCTTTCTTGTGGCTTGACTGAAGAAGGTGGACATATTCTGTTCAATGTCAGAAACACAAATTAGCATGACGGGGTACAATCAATAATTTGTGCTAAGAAAAGCTCAAGTCAAGGATAACAAGACTGAAGGTGTGTTGGCAGAGTGATGTAGGAACCTTAGCTTGTCAGTCCTCCCTGTTCAGCTTCTAACATCAGCATAATATAAATTGTAATGTACTCTAATAGAGCCTACTGTTTAACTATACACTACAGACTTCATAGACCAGGAGCTGGGAAATACTACAGGTGGCAGGGAGAATGAAAAAGAGCTGGAAGTTGTGTGATCAAGTGCTAAAAACACCATAATTTTGTACAATAAATACCAGAAACCTGAAAAGGTCAAGCCCTTGAGTGGCATAACAGAGTGTGATAAGACAGGCTGCTGGAGAGATGTGGAAGAGCTTTACAGGTTGTACTCTTTGTATCATATCCACAGATCATGAAAAATACATGAACTTAACATGATCAAGTAAGGTCCTTCTCCCTGTAAGCCTTTAAAGCACAAATTTTAAGTCAGTAAACTTGATTCCTGTAAATTCATCCATCTGTTGTTCAGTTTGTCCAGCTCTGCCATCTCTAATTCCTCCCAACAGATTAGTGACAAAGTGTTTTGCTATCAGTGGTGAGTCAAAGCATGCAAGTCCATGTCACATGGGTTCCAAAATCACACAGACAGCTCTACAGAGCTGCAGGGACTGACGCCAACTTTATCCTCTTCCACAGTAATCTCATTAGTACCTAGATATGAGAACATACAACTCAGACATGGAGAATGGGTAACTAGACAAGAAAATGACTACAAATTTATCTTGATAGATTATACATAATACATAGTCTAATTAATGTTAACTTCCACTTGCTTCTACTTTTTTTGGAGGGGAAAGAAAACTGAATTATAAGGTTTTTAAAAATGTCGATTAAGATTCCCATCAAAGCAGAGAGCAAATCAATCAACAAATTCAGGGCAAATTTGATCTTTGAAAACTTGCGTTTGATTTTCAGTTTGAAGCTTCTTATAGAATGTGATTGATAGGAATTGCATCTGAAGGAGTGATATGTTAAGAATATGTCAGTACACAAGGATCAGCTGTCTCTTTCAGAGATCTACCTGTAAAAAATTAACTCTTCATAAAAGACTTGTGGGTTTGAGATTTTCAGAGGGGTTGTGTGGGATTCTTTCCCCTCAGTTCATATTATTTTCTAAGAACAAGGGTCAAAGGTTTTGAACTTTTATTTCAACTGATCCCCAGCACCTATAGGTTGCACTTCACTACAAAGCCACTTGACCAAATTATTTTGGAAAAATATAGAACTGGCAATGACAAAAAACCAAAATAAACCTCATTAGCACAAAAACTCAAGCAAGTACTCATATCCTTCCTGTCTCAATACAGCACCAAGACCAGACTTAAAGTTTTTCCATCTTTAGCTCCATGGATTTTTAGCATGTGAAAGCTGAACTTCATCTTTTACCTGCATCTGAGCCTATATAATGGAGTAAGAAACAGGATTTTAATAATTACATCAGTTTACAAAAACTTAGGGAGATGCTCCAGAAAAACTTGTCTTTTGAAATCATCAGACTACACAGCTATGAAGAGACTTATTTTGTCTACAAGTTTTTACACAGTTCTAAATTTTTAAAGCACGCTAACTTGCATTCTGCTGTTATTCATGTGTTCCCAGTATTTGTGTCCTTGTGTCCTCATGTTGTACCTCCAAGAGGAAGCAGTCAGGAGCTATCACCATGTCTACAGTTACATGTATATTTTCTTATACACTGCAGAGCCCTTAAAAACTGCAAATACCTGGGACAGACTAGCCTCCCTGCTGTGTTGAAACACTAAATAGTGTGAGTAAGTTCAGCTTGCTAGAGGGATTTTTTTTCTGTTTTACCAGATCAAGATTGACTAAAAACATCACTTCAGTGACTGGAAAAAATAACCTTTCATAGCTAGAATATTTCATAAAGCCAAGTGTTTGTTTTGTGTTGCTTTGTGAAAGTCCAAGACCCAGAAAACCATCTGGAAATGTTTGTCCAAATATATATATTGATAAATTTAGAGTGAGTTTTTGCTGCCAAATGTTCCTCTTTGACAAAATGTTTCCATAATAACCAACAGAAGATCCTCTATCCAGTAAAAACAGTAAATAAACAAAAAACTCTAGCGAACAAAACCACTCAAATTCTTCTTCCTGGACATGTCTCAGCACACAAGTCTCAGCATCCAGATTCTATTGAGGTAAATTATTTCTTTGTAATAACTCATAGCTGAATAGGCACAACACAAAGTCTTTCAGTCAATAATTACTGGCTACTTTTACATATAGAAACAAATATATATTTCACTTTGATGCTTTGTTTGTCTTTTTTGAATAAGGTAAGATACAAAAGGGAAAGTGAAACCACACATAAAAATGAGACTGAATGCTTCCATGTCTATGGATTAGCATTTACAGATTAAGATTTAAACATATTTGTAATGAAGTGGAGGAATTCTCAGACATTCCATTTCAGACATTCCAGCCCAATGATTAATTCAGTTGCAGTAACCATCCTTAAAAAGTTAACTTCCTCCTATGTGCCTTATAGCATTAGGGTTTGAAGCCTTTCATGAAAGCTGTTAATCTAAAACATCATTTAAATCTGTCTAATTCAAAAAAGAAACTGAGCAATGATCTTTTATACCCTCTTGAAATACTGTTACCATGAAGATACTGATCAAAATGATGGTACCTTTTTTTCTCAATAAATTTATGACCTTAATTCAGAGGGAAAAATTGTTCTACCCTAACCAATCCTGAAAACTAAATTTGATGCACACACTTTGAGAATATAGTCAGAACCATATTTTTATCACAGTCAAAAAATAATTAATTCTTAATTCAAATCTCTCAAGGACTTTTAAAGTCCTAAAACTTATGGAATCCATTACTTTTAGATCATTTTAGAGCAGTGAAGTACTACTCTTATTATTAGTGAATTAACTAATCTAGAACACTAAAATTAAACCTGGGAAGATTTTTCACTTCACTGGGTTTTCCAGAGGTATTAGTACTGTTTTTTATTCCCACCAATGATTTGTTTTATTTATTTTTAATAATTTATACATGAAACATCTCAAATTTCAATGTAACAGCAATTACCAGAAAATATTCAACCGAAATGCAACCAGACCTTAGGTACCATTTTTATTCCAAGTTCTGAGGGTGAAATTCAGTCCTTCTCATGGCTAAAGAAGGGTAGAGATCCACAGTTCCTAACTTTCAGATGTCCAGAAGTCGGTTGTCTGAGTTATTTACTTCTTGTTCCCCTTTATAATCAATGGAAAGAAGCAGGTAATTCCGAAGAGCAATTCATCTTCTTTTAAGATAGGAGGGATGAATGCCTTTCAGGTGTGCCTATTTCTCTCTGCTAGCTTTGAGGGTAGTCACAGTTGACTAACTGAGATGAATAATTTTGAGATGTCTAAAGTGAGATGAATCCCACCCAATAAGAGTAGATGTCCTTTTCTCCCTGTTTCATCTCTGTTTCGAGGACCTACTGGTAATGTGTCGCTTGGACAGAATTTACTAACTGGTGTGTGAGAGTGACTCTGTGTGGGTGTGTGGGTGTGTGTGTGGGTGTGTGTGTGTGTTTTTGAAATGAGAATGCTCTTGAGTCACAGAATCACAGAATTCTTAGGACTAGAAATGAACTCTGGGGATCCTCCAGCCCAACCAACCATCTGCCAAGGCAGGGTCACCTGGAGCAGGTTATGTGGGAACACCACCTCCAGGTGGATTTTGAATGTCTCTAGAGAGGGAACTCTAGAGAGGAAACTGCATGACCTTCCTGGGCAGCCTGTTCCAGGGCTTTGCCACCCTCAAGGTAAAGAAGTTCGTCCTCATGTTGAGGCAGAATTTCTTGTGTTTTAGTTTATGGCCATTGCTCCTCATCCTGTCTCTGGCACCACCAAAAAGAGTCTGGCACCACTAAAAAGAGTCTGGCACCTTCCTCTTGGCACCTGCCTTTGAGATATTCATGTGCATTAATGAGAACCCCTCTCAATCTTCTCTTCTCCAGACTAAACCGACCCAGTTCCCTCAGTCTTTCCTCATAAGAGAGATGCTCCAGATTTCTCATCATTTTTGGGTCTTCCACTGGATCCTCTCCAGTGGCTCCTTGTCTTCCTTGTACTGAGGAGACCAGAACGGGACACAGCACTCCAGATGTGGGCTTACTAGGGCTGAGTAGAGGGGCAGGATCACCTTCCTCCACCTGCTGGCCACACGCTTCCCAATGCACCCCAGGATACCACTAGCCCTCCTGGCCACAACGGCGCTGCCAGCTCATGGTCAACTTGTCATCCACCAAGACTCCCAAGTTCTCTGCAGAGCTGCTCTGTAGGAGGTCAGCCCTCAGCCTGTACTGGTATTTGGGGTTATTCCTCCCCAGGTGCAGGACCCTACACTTGCCCATGTTGAACCTCATTAAGTTTCTCTTTGCCCAACTCTCCAGCCCAAGGTCCTGCTCAATGGCAGCCCAGCCTTCAGGTGTATCAGTCACTCCCTACAGTTTCATCAGCATGAAACATTTCAATTTCATGAAATTTTCATGAAACATCAGCTCTTGAAACATTTATATGAGTAGATCTTCCCTCTCTTTCTCACACTGTCAAGGCATCAGCTCTTCCAGCCTCATCCCGCTGCTTCTTTAATGGGCCTGCAATCCCCACAAAGCCTTTGTTCCTCATCCAATAGGACAACCACTGAGCAGGTGAAGAATGGATTTAGGAGTGGCAGATGAAGACACTGGATCACAAAAAACATCCAGTGTGAAAGGGAAAAACTGCTTTTTTGGTCCTGAAAGCTTAAAAAAACCACTTATTGTTGGAGGGAGGTTGTAAACTTGAGACATGAAGGGTGTCTGCAGGGCAAAACCAAGACAGCTCTGGAGGGTTGTCAGATACATCAATAGATGAGTTGAGGAAAATTGGAAAGTTCTTCTCTACTTAGACTCTTTCAGATGTAAATGTGTTTCCAAAACACAGGTTTTAAAAGAACCCAAATGCTAATGGCAGCAAAAATGCATAAAGAATATTCCAATTATTTTTTCCATATTTAATGGATATATCTTAATACTACATCTTAAATAGATACAAAAATGGGAATCAAAAATAATCTTCATACTGTCAAAGGTACACCATTCTCATGTTCATTGAACAATCAGAATTATTTGGTCAGTTGGTTTCAAATTTGGTGTATTAAAAAAGAAACTGCAATTGCATTTATTTTGATGCCAAAAGATGGAATTTACAGAATGAAAACATATGATTAATTCTTTTTCTTTGCTGTTTTCATAGGAGCAGTAATTCCCTATTAATGTTTTTAATAAAATATAAAATCACTATTATTATAAAGACATTATCATTATGCCAAAAGTACTATAAAAGAATCACATCTCTGATATGTATGTTAAATAAGCCTGGTGGGAAAAGAAATGGAGGCCGAATTGCTGCCATATGTCAAAGGAAATTACCTGGGTGACCTTGTAAGACTGGCTAAGATCATGTTCCAGACCCAGTGATTTGCTGAGTAATAGGGCTGAATTTAGGTATTATTAGTACAGGTTTTAATAAACTTGCCTGACCATGGTCAATTTGGTCTTTTGAGTCTTTCAAAAAAATATTTCCATAATTACCAAAGCTCATAGGCCTTAGGGCTTAAAAATGACCTCTTGTTTGTTTTCAGTGAAAAACAGTAGAGGCAGGGAATCAATTTAAATCAATATTTTCAGTAGAATTGAATAGAGAATTTACCAGAACATATTCCCATTCTTGGTTTTTTATGTCTGGGGCCCTAATTGCACTTGAAGATATGCAAACACACCTCCTCATAACCTTAGCAAGCATTGCCAGTTAAGTCTACATTGGCTGTAAGGAGTCCAGCTACACTCAGCTTGCAGAAAGGGTTCCACTGACTGCAATGATGGCAACAGGAGTCCTACATTGCACAAACTCTTTACCAAGGCCTCAGTTTGTCAAAGCACTGAGCAACTCCTAAAAAATACCCCACATCTTAATGTCCTCTTTTTGTGCTAATCCATCCACAGCATTTGCCCTGTACAGCATTTAGACCAAAAGCTTTAGTTCTGTTAGATGCTATGTCTTCTAAATTTATGTGGGGGTCACTGAGATCAGAGAAAGGGGAAGTTGGAAAGAGGGGTGGGGGTGGCAAACAGCTGTCCCAGTCTTCAGCAAAAATATGTCCTGTCCTTAAAGTTGTGCTCATTTATGTTTTCATCTTCTTTTAATAGTTAGCTGCTGCATCCTCAGATGAGTTGTTGTAAACATGGAAGAAGACAGTGTTCACCTAATTGAAATTATGTTCAACATTTAGAAGCAATTGTCTTATTCAGTGCTGAGAAATAACTAAAAAATATTCAGCTTAATTACTCAGTATTCAAAAATGTCCTTTGAATAATGATAGTGCTCTAAGGCCTTGAGTTTAGGCCATTACAGCACCCTTTCTGCCCAACTGCCCAATAAATGCTTTAGGGAGATTGCTATTTTTACTGATTAGCAAACCTCTAAAATCTATTTCAGAATACAGGTGACATCTTTCTTTAAGTATCCAGGACCCATGACCTCAGGGAGAAGTGTTGTATCACAGGCTTGACTGATAGAAAGGCAATATTCCTCCTTCAGACTCTAATTGGAACTACTCAATGCAGCTGAAGAATTGAGTAACTCCCTGTTATTCCATTTAATGGCCTTTTTGAATTTACAAATAATTTATCAGAATCATACCCAAATGAAAAATGATAATAATAGCAAAGATATTTGGCACAATATATTTGGCTTGTTATCCCAAGGCTTTGTTTGGAGGCATCGAAGTACAAGGGATGATGTCATACCCTAGAGCGGGTGCAAAAGGGGAATCATTCTTAATTTCTGGCTGACTTCCCAGCCTTTCTCCTGGTCCTCTTCTACCGGAATCTGTCACAGTGCTTTCTGTCACAGTTGTAAAACACTTTCAGAGAAACATAAAGTTTTTATGAGAAGAATGATAAAAGAGATAAGTTATTCTAGGGTTGCGGGTTAATATTTGCAATTGTGGGCTGACTTCAAGAATTAAAAATAAAAAGAGGGAGGAAGAAAGTCAAAGTCCTTTATTTCCCCTTGAAGTTATGCAGAAGACATAGCAGCATCTGCACAAGATCTCGTATAGAAAATTGAAGACATTGAGCAGCAGTCACAGGGCTCTGGACATGGGAGTTTATTGGTGGATACACTCCACTTGTCATGATTTCCCTTTTAAAATGGAAGGAAGGAAGGAAGGAAGGAAGGAAGGAAGGAAGGAAGGAAGGAAGGAAGGAAGGAAGGAAGGAAGGAAGGAAGGAAGGAAGGAAGGAAGGAAGGAAGGAAGGAAGGAAGGAAGGAAGGAAGGAAGGAAGGAAGGAAGGAAGGAAGGAAGGAAGGAAGGAAGGAAGCTATGTTTAAAATTATAATGTATTTCATTTCAAATTCAGATACAGGTGATGAGAGATCTCCTAACCCTTGAAGACTACTGGATATACCAGCTCATGCTTTCTGGCTTAACTCACACTGTAGTCTGTACAGAATGACCTATTCCTTTTTAACAAACAGGACTGCCTGAGACAGAATACTTTTCCTCCATGTGTTTGCCCTCTTTGTATAATATTTACTTAGAGCCACCTAATGGGAAATGTCATTGAGGTTTTGAGTATCTTCTGAAGAATGGGAGCATTAAGATACTAAAACTGCATGCTGTCAAAAACTATCTTAAGTGGTCTGGTTCATCAAATAATACACTAAGTAGAATTGAATTTAGAGGACTTTTATGCTACAATGAACAAGGAAAGACTCTAATACCTGCAATACACTTGGCTTTTCTTTTTTTTTTTTCTTTTTTTGTGAAGGGACAGTCTCCTAGTTCTTGAAGTTTATTAAAGCTTTAAGCTGTCAGGTTATTACTGTCAGTTTCAAGAAAGGGAAGAGCTACTGATGTAAAATTAATTTATTGAATAGAATTGTTTTGCCCCAGGGGAATAACATCACCATTTAATTTAATTTCCCCATCATATTGTCTCATTTGCAGAGGAAAAAAAATAACTTTCCTTTTTAACAGAGCAAAGTATGTTACGCTGAATGGTGAATTGTCCTTACAGTTTTTTCCTGTTCTAGATTATCAGTTGTCATAAGAATATTTCAGACTCTCTGTGGCTTCCACTTTCTTCATTTTTTGAAAATGAATTGTAAAAGTCTCTCAGAGGTCTAGTCCTGAACCTTTTGGGTGATCAATGTATTTCTATTGACACATTTTGGCTTGAATCAAGCCAAAAGTGAGGAGAAAATAGAAAACAGAATGTATTAAGTATTAGAAAATACAACTCCACCATTTACCAGCCTGTCCAGGATGCCTTCAGCATCCCAGGCAATCTGACCTTGTTCATCTGTAATGAAATTAGCAGGCCCAGGTGGGAGATAGCTGCTGAACAGTTCAGTGGGATGGATTTATTTATCACAATTTTAGAGCTACCCTGTCAAATCAATACATTGCCGGGTCCAACCTCAATGGAGCAAAGAGGGCTTATAGTTACAACCTTTCTACCACCTGTGTGGTCAAAGTACTGTCTCACATATTTTATGCATTTATACTGTATGTATCTCTATTAGAAGACATAACATTGTTGCTGTCTTTACTCAATTTATTGAAAGAAAAGTTCTAACTGCCCCTTTGACAAGTAAATGGAAATAATTTAGGGCAGATTTTGGTTCAAAGCTAAGCACAGTTCCAGTCTTCTGAGTTTCTTCCTTCTTTCTGAAAGTATCACTGTACCTTGCATAAGAAACTAAAAGCAGAACATGATGGCCTTGGTGTTTTACTGTCTCTTCAATAGTTACAATTCCCTGAGGAAGGAAAATGTCACAGGAAAGGAGGTTTGCAATATAATCCTGTGTACACTGTGAACCTGACATGTTTTGTTGTAAGAGTTGATAATCTTGCTTTGGCACATGACCCACACCAACTTCAAAGCGGGAAGGGCTCGGGTTGTTGTAAAAGCTTTTGCCATAGATCCAAAGGGCCAAACAGCCATAGGTACCTGCTGCTGCTGTGAGCTGCACGCCTCAGAGGGCTACAGCAAAGTTAAGGTGAACCACCAAGAGCCAAGATAAATTAATCAAAGCCTTAGAACTTGAACTTTAGGAGAATTCAATCATGGAATAGTCAAAAGCTGAAATACCTACTTAGAAGACTATTGTTGTACAGACTTTGTGTGCCTAACAGCTGCAGATTGAAAGGTACCCATGAGAGAACTTGCTGGCCTGCAAATGCCTGTGGTGGGAGAGGGAAGGGTCACTGTGCTCTGTAATGTTCCTTGCCATACAATCCTTAAACTATAGCTCAGATTTGAGGAGAGATAAGCTAAGGGGAGTTAACACCTGGGAGTTAACACCTTGTGTCGGTCAGGGAAGTTGAGAGCAAACAAAGAAGTCCCTTTGGGAGTCTGGTTGCCTGTTACAAAGGCAACCTCACTACGTTTCAGTGATGGTGATAACAAGCAGAGGTCAACCTCTCTCTGAAAAGTGTCTGCCAAAGGAAAGATCTCTCTTCCGGGGGAAAAAAAAAGAAGCTTCAGAAATCTTTAGGGCAAAACAGAACCAGCCCTTGGTGTTGCTGCCTGTTCTGAGCTTCCCCTCCCCCTCCCAAAGACATGTGCTCCTGCCACGTGCTCCGAGCCCTTGGTATTTAAGTTCCTGCTGTTTGTTAGCTCTCTGTTTTGGTTATTTTAAGTAATGAGCAAAAAGACAGAGATTAAAGTCTGTCAATGTAATTATTCTTTTTTCAAAATCAATTCCAAACAACAGAAATTTTTTTTTTTTTGAAACTTTGCTTTGTTTTGTGGTTGGGTTTGTTAACACTGAACCTCTGATGTTTCTTAATGGTAGAACTGGAGTTCAAGTACTGAATCAGACATAAACTCTCTATCTGAGGTTATTGGAGATGACCTAAATTTTTTTCAGGTCACACAAATAGGAACTCTTACTGGTGAATTCCCTCCTTTCTTTAAGCTGCTTCTATGTTTTGACAATGATCGATTATTTACTAAAGAAAATCAGACTTCTGTGAGTCCTCAGAGAGGAACAGCATCAGGAGCAAACACTCCCACTGCAGTGGGGAAAGGTGCTGTGCATTTCTGGGACCTTGGCTGTCCAGTTGGACCTGGAGTGGCCCTAATTGCTTGTGTGTGGAAGGACAGCTTTGCCCTAAGCAGCATTCATGGAATGGCATCCATCTTGTCTGACATCAGGTAAAAGTCTGAGAACAGCAGTTTCAGAAGCACCCAAATAAACTCCAGTGCAGATTCTGAGCAGTGTTGGAGGACAAAGCTAAAGGATCAGAATCTGTGGGTTGGGAATATTTGTATATTTGATTGAACACAGAATGAGTGCACTTCACACCCAAAAGTAGGGCACAGATTATTGAACAGCTTGTCACTCTTATCTCAGGAACAGCAAGAAGAAAATTCAGGGAACCACAGGCTGTTTACCTTAATCCTGGGCAAGGTGAAACAGCAACTAATCCTGGAAAGTGTTTCCAGGCACATGAAGGACAAGAAGGTTACTGGAAATAGTTAGCATACATTCACAACTAATTGCTGGCTTGGTGGATGAGGAAAGAGTAAATGATACTGTCTGTTTTGACTTCAGCAAGGCTTTTGACACTCTCTCCCAAAATATTCTCATGGACAAACTGACCAAGCATGATCCAGAAAAGCTGAGAGTGAGATGGATGAAAATCTGACTGAACATCTGAGGCTTGTGATCAGCCCCTCAAAGCCTAGATGGAGTTCAACCACTAAAAGACATGTCTTCCAAGAGTTGATACTGTGCCAATACCTCACTAATGATGTGTATAATGGGGACAGAGTGTGCCCTCAATGAGTTTTCAGGTAATACAAAACTGGGAGGATGGTTGAAACACCAGATGTCTGTGCACCTGGACAGGCTCGAGAAGTGGGCTGACAAGCTCTCATAAGTTCAGCAAAGGAAAATGCAAAGTCCTGCCCCTGGGGAGGGGTTATGCCATCTCAAAAGCCACTTTGTAATAAAAGACATGGAAGTCCTGGTGGGCAACAAGTTGACCATCACCTGGCAATGCCCAGTTACAGCAAAGTGAGTTAATAATCTATAGATTGTAAAGCATTGTAAGCAGGCTGAGGGCAGTGAGCCTTCCCATCTACTAAGTCCCAGTAAAGCACATCAGGAGTGCCATGTCCAGGTCTAGGCTTTCCAGTACAAAGGAGCCAAGGACATCCTGGAGCATATGGACCAAAGAAATGTCGAAGGAAAAGGAGCATTTAGCATATGAGGAGAGACTGAGAGAGATGGACTGAGAGCATGGAGAAGTCTCAGGGGGATCTGATCAGTATGTACAAATATCTGATGGGATGACATAAGAAGGCAAAGCCACACTTTCAGTGGTATCCAGAACAAGAGTCAGTGGGCACAGGCTGAAAGACAGGAAATTTATTTTATTCCTGTTGCAGTCTGGAACATCTCTATAGTTGTACTGAAAATAATGGGAGTTATTTTCAGTTGCCAGTGTAAAAACACAAACTTCTCCACTGATTTCTTAGGTTTCCCAAGGATCTTTTTCTATGATGTACAAATGCATCCTGCATAACCTTCTGTCTGCCCTCTCATGGATGGTGGATGCTTCTTCTGTAAGAGTTATCCTTTGTACGCACGTGAGCAACTTGTGTCTATGGAAGCATCCATTGTGTCTAAGTGGTTTGAATACAGAATGTGCTTCAAGAAGCAAGGGTATAGTGAAGAGAAATCAGTGCATTTTCTATTCAGCAATAAAGCAAAGCTGTGTCACCTGTACAGCAAAGTAAACTTTTGAACAACCTTTTCAGCAGTTATTAGCATCTGAAATAGGAAGGAGCAAAGCTCCAGAGCACTACAAGTGAAAGTATCTCCCAGAAATGTACTTGAGGGGGAAAAAAGAAAAAAAGCAAACCACTATCTTGAACTTGTATATAGCAAAGTTCAATATTTAACACAATGGGAGTGGGGGAAAAGGGGGGGAGGAGGGGCTGGGAGACGCTAATACAACATACTTTTAAAGTTAAGCTAAAAATTTTAGAGGCATAGCTGGTGGAAGTTCATATCCATTTGGAGACATCAGGGAAAATTATCTCCAAAAGTGAAGTGGGGCCAGTTACTGGTTATTGCTGAAATGAAATTATTCTTAAGCAGCACTAAGAGCTTCAGTTAAAAATTTCATTGTGTTTGAATGGATAGCTAAAGCTTCAGAGAAATTGGGTTTGAGTAAATGGTGAGGTTCCCAGCTGTGTTCACTGGCAGATCACCAGCACTGGAAAGAAGAGAGAGATTACCATTTGTACATTTCCGTAAATTGCATTATGTCAAATTGTCCCGATCTTATCCCAAAAGAAAGATGTCAAAGGGAACCGGAGTGGGGTTTTATCATGGCATCTAGTTTAAGAAGCAAAGATATGATTCATACTGAACAGAAAGGTTGAGGAAAAGTAATGCATAATGCATTTAATATGGAGGTTGCTAGCCCACTGAGGTGACGTTGGCCATATACATTAATAAAATTATGCATACACCTTGCTCAGTTGTGTGGAGTGAAATTTCTTCCAGAAATGTTACCAGCTATGACTGCATGCTGCAAGGTAAACTTCTGTAAAGGCTTCAGTTTGCAAAGAGAAGGGGCTTTACATTCCCTAGCGTGCAGAGTTCTGCTCACTGGTGGGGCTGCCATTGAAATTGCTGTTCGATTTTTGTTTACTTATTTACTTTTCAGCCAAGGTGGAGATCTTGGGCTTTCGATAGAGGTCCTTTATTTTTTGGCCTAATATAAACAAGTAGATGGAACTACTTTCTGTGCAGCTATTTTAAAACAAACAGGGATGTTAGTGCAACTCGCTGCATGAAAGACATCTTTTACTTAGCTAGGTAAGAGCTAGATTAGACAGGACATTTTTATGGGAGTAAAGATCCAGAATAATTTTTCCTCTTGGTCTATTATTCTTATTCATCTTTTTCTTTCCAGAAACAATGACTAGATTTTCTTGGTAGCACTAGTTCAGCACTGTAATGTAACCAGTAAAATTTCCTCTGCTGTTTCGCCATTTTTCTAATTCACTAATCAGTGATAATAAAATGATTACACTATTTTTGTATTTTCTCTAAAGAAAATAATTGTCAGGGGACTGAACTGGATTTCTAGTTGAAACTGGGTGAACTGGGTTTCATTTTTCTGTGATGGAAAACACAAATGATTGTGTATCTCAAGATATTTTTCTTCACCCCATTAAAACTTAAATGTACCTTTGAATCAGACAGGACAGAACTGAACCATTTCTGTTTCTCAAGCAAAGTCAGTTTTATTTTTCTACCTACTAAACAAAAAAAAGAATATGATGGACTTTATTCTGCTTCTCTGTCTGGGAAGCAAAATGCAGTACAGAAACAGCCAGCAAAGAACCCCAGTACATCAAATTTTCACACTTCATTGCAACACAGCCAAGCAGTAATAATCACCTGATTCAGAGCTAGCATGTGGCACCTTGGATCTCCATATTTTCTAGCTCTGCATCCTCCTGCACATCTCTGAATTCACAATGTTAGAGGGTAAGGGTAAACTTACTGAAGAAAAGGGATGACTGAAGGACTGGAAAGCAATATTTTGCTCAACTTATAAAGCTTTAGCTTTATAAGCCTGGAGTGCTCTCATGCTGAACCCAGCATGGCATACACAGAACAATACTCCATCCTAACAAGATATTAACCTGCACACAACTTTGCTTGTGGGTCTAAATCAACTTTTACTGACCGTAACAGTCTCATACATCCAAAATAAGAATATAATGACAGTAAATCTGCTTGCTGAGGCAAGATAATCTCGGGGATTTTTAAAAGTTTCCAGCTTGGATTTTGTAATTACTATCAAACAATTGAGGATCCAGTAGTTCCCAAAGGTGGGAATTGTGAGCATCTGACAGCAATCACTTCCATTTTTACTAAGAGGCTAACAAAGAATCCCTTTCAGAGTCTGGATCAGGCACTGCACCTTGGCAAATATAAAATCACAGAAAAGTACATGTGCAATACCCACCCTCACTGTGTCAAATGTTTTTCATATATTTTTTGCTTTATTCAAAAGCATTATTATTTCAGAACCTGGGGGATTAAATTACTGCATTAATTCTTTTCTTAATTTGTATATATTTGATATGGTATCTATTTTTAATTATCAGAAGTCTTATTTAATTTTGACTTCATTAAAAATTTCATATGGAATTGTACACATCTCTTCTACATGTGAGAAGATGCAATATTCTGTTAGCTGGAAGTAGTCAATTAAAATGTTAAGTGCATAGACACAAAAATGTTTTCCCTTACCAAAGATAATACAGAAGAAGAATGGTCTTGTGGTTAAAACATTCAGTGCATAAATATCAACAAAGAGAACAGAAACCTCATGATTAAACAGAGGGAGCTAAGCCAGCGCAGCTGCGTTCCTGTCTCTGCTAGAAACTTCTGTCTCGGCTCGTGGCAAGTTACGTGCAGAGGAGTTTCAAGCAGAGGTGATACAGGTGCCATGCTGGGAGTGTGAGTGCTATTATTTTCTAGAAAGAGCAGAGAATGAAGAAATTTTCAACACTGCTCTGCTGGATTTCTGAGTGCTCACTGCTGTGTTGGTGCACTGGTGTCACCTGTATAGCAGTTCAGGTCCCCTGTTGATAGATGTACATATTCCTCCGTGTCGCTTAGGACCTCAGAGTGCTAAGGAAACTGGGCTTGGACTTCATGGTCCTTGATAGAAAAAAGAAGTTCTATCAATAATTGCTGAGTTAATGGCTTCACACAACAGTAATTTGTTATTGCCTAACTGCAATAACCTTGCTCTTCCCCTTGTTCTCCAAGGAGCCCTTGCTTTCCACACACATGTGCACACAGCTGTCTTTCCTGTCCAAGGCACCTGTAAGGTACTTCAGCACCCTCCCTCCTGCCTGATGACAGGCAGCATGTGCCACTCCTGGATCCAGATTTGAGGGGCAGGAGGACACATGGGACAGCAACAGCTGAGCCCAGTTGTCTGCATCTCTCCTGCTTCTGTTGTCCCCAGAACTCATAGGCATTTAAAATCTTTTAGAGTAACTGAGGGCAGACAGAGGCAGACAGACAGACAGGCACACAGTACCTTTTTTTTCACAGTTTCTATCCACAGCTGGGATTGCATTTACTTGAAGTGCTGCTGGTCTGCAATCATTTGTACAGACCTTCCAAAGACAAGCATAGGTGTCTCCGGGCTGAACTCCACTGTCACCCCACTTCTCAGTCAAGTGAAGCAAGAATAAATAAAAGAATAAAAAGTTAAACAGAGGACGTGGATGCCCTTCTGTTTCTTAAAACTAGACTTTAAGTAGGGCATAAGCAATGAGGTGATCAAATGCTCAAAGAAAGTAGGGCTTTTTCTCATGTAGAAGCTACCTTTAACTTTCAGAAAAATGTACCTCCAGGTAGGTACAGAAGGCAAAAAGGTTCCTCCAGGTCAGCTTGATTGCCTGTAATCACAAGCATAGGTTTTTGAAAGTAATCTTCCATTGGCATGATTCAGTCAAACTTCAGGCACCCAAATCCTTTACTGGATCTAGCAACAGGCTCCTGCCAGTTGCTCTTGGCTGTGCAGGGTGGTACAGCAATGCTGTGCCTGGACCAGTCTCACCCCAAAGTGACATTGCCAGTGTTAGGTATTTACAAGAGGTTCCTTCGTGGAGAGAGATCAGGCTGTCTGCAGGTCCATGTGCTACTTCTTGTTAATCTTAACTCAACCTTTTGCAAGTACAATGATTTGAAAGTTAGCTACTTTTGAGGAAAATGAACCGGAGCATCATGAGAAGAGAACACTATATATTAGCTATTACTTAAAAGTTTGTTTTATAGTAGTTAGTTACCATCCTGCAGGAAAACTTTCTGAATAATGTTTGATAGAACCAAAATTTTTCGAGAATTTACATTGAATTCAAAGAATAATTTTTCCAAAAGAAAAAAGCTCTTTATATATATATTTTTTCCCAGATCTGCTGAAAGATTTTATCTTTTTTGTAGCAACATGTTTCAGCTACTCCGCTTGGAATAGCATTTGGCATTTCAAAGTTGACCTCAAAAAAGAAAAGAATAAAAAAAGAGAAAAGACAAAGGACTTCAAAACTGAGAAATATGTCAAAATATTGAATTTTAGACCAGATGACATTTTTTGGCAAGTACCAAATTACTCTTTAATTTCCCCAAAGGAAATCTGCTTTGGCTTGTTCAAACTACTTGGTTTTTCCTTCTGTTTTTTGCCAGTTTCTTAAAACAAAATAATTTTACTTTTCAAGTTTATTGTGGTCTTTTTAGACAAGAGAGAGAGGGATTATAAAAAATTTCCTTTGATAGGAAATAAAGATCCACATCTGGTATGCTTTCACATTGATTTCTCTGCCTTTACAACGACCAAAAGCTTTTAAACTTGCTAATTAACAATTGTAAAAGTCTTCTTGTCTATTGCTGCCATTTATCTAGGATAAAGCTAACTATTTTTTAAATATTGATCAAGTTTAGGATGGAAATTAATTACCTGATTTTTAAACGTGTTCAACCTTCTACCTCTTCCCATGATACTAATTGAAATTACTATCAGAAATACTGCATGTTTACCCTGGCAGATTAAGATACGTTGAACACACTTTTTTTCCTAATCTTTGAGTGCACTTTCCAATAAAACCAAGCACTTGGCAATTCTTATAAGCTCATTGTGCACAAGCAGAAACATTGCAAAAAGCAGTGTTAGAGATCTTTTTTCCAGAACAGCTTCCATTCCACATGCATAGTGGTTTATCCCTAAAGCAATATTTTCCCTACATATATTGTATAATCTATCCTATAAACTGTATCTCATGGGCTATCCCTGCATTAATATCACACTTACATGACATTGCCTGATCCATGCTGCTGAAGATTAACTTTGAAAACATTTTGGAGAAGAAGCCTGAATTACCTGACTGCAAAAATATCTCTGTTAGTGACGTTTCAAGTAATACATAAATGCACTCTAAGGTTACTCCTCTGATGACTGCATTAACCAGAAACATGTGACTTTTGTTACTTTAAAGCAAACTATTATATACCTTTTCCCTTCTTCTCTCCGTGGCCCAAACAGTCTGTCATCTGTCACAGAAATTTACAAAGATTTAGTGAGTTCTCTCAAAGGTATAACTAGTTATTGCAAAGAGTTTGCCATACACAACAAATATCATAGTGTAGTCACCAAAGGGTGTTTTAAGATGATAAAAGAAATTCCTTGTTAACACTGGAACTGTCATTTTGTCAGCCTGATGAATCAAAATTTTAGATCTAACAAAATGTGGATTTAGTTATTTTCATAGAATCCTATGTATTTTTTCACAATATTGAAACTGTAAGCAAAACATACAGCTAAAATTCATTCTATTAATTAAGAACTAATTAAGGAATAAATTCCATATAGTATACAGTGTTCCTGGTACAGTCTTAATCTATAAATACCAGCAACTGAGCTGTGCTCAATGAGGAGGCTGTTTGAAGCATGAGCTGGATGAAGGAGGCATTCTTTTCAGAGAGTAGATGCATTTTATGCAACCTTTTGGTATTAATTTGCTTTTTTTCCTTATCAGGGCATTTTAGTGTCTTTAGTATATTTCAAATCTCAGAACTACAGAAAAGCTATGATTTTTGTTTCATACCCTGGCTTTTTTTTTTTTTTTTTTTTTTTTTTTTTTTTTTTTTTGAGAAAAACACAAACTTCCTCATTCAAGTTATGTGTCTGAATAAAAGAGCTGGAGGTCCATGTGTTAAAGGCACTGTTATCTTGATACTTCACACAGATTATCAATCCCTACAGTATGGGCTACTATTGTCTATCCAGTGAGATATAGTTGGGGGTTTTTTGTTTGTTTTTTTGTAAGAATAAATTATGTTTCAATAGAAAGGTAAATTCTCTTAGAGGACCTGGCTGCAGTCAATGCCTTAAGTTCCTTTCTTTTCCTCTGCATTCATACTCTCACCATTGCTAGTGATTGAAGGTCTCTGGAACTGAACAAAGCTACTCTTGTGGCATAATTCAGCTTCTAACTGGCAGATGAAACTCAATACAGAGGTTAAAGGAAGTGTCTGTGAAGCATCTCACTCCCCAAGACTTTCAGCTCTTTACAAGCACTCTGTGACATAAGGAGCAAGTACTAGATCATCCAAGTCTTCTATTTATAAAATAGGGGCATATTTTCTGTACCTCAGAGACTTCCCAAAGTATCTTATTGATAAATGGGGTGTGCTGAGATGGTGTTTTCTGAGATACCAGGAGGTTGTATTACTGTCTTCATGTCATTACAGTGGAGCTAACTATCTTGCTTGAGGTGACCCAGTAACTTCATTGTGGGCTGCTTATAAATATTGGTCAATAACTAACTATTCCCCAGGATCCAGCAAGGGTTCGTTATTTATTTATAACTCAGATGTTGTTTCACTCCCTCAGTAAAGTCATGTTCAAGGAAGAACGTCACAGAAGAAAGGAAAATAATGGGCTGTAATCTATGGCTTAACAACAAATTAAGGAGTAGTAATGGATAAATATTTTTTTTAAAAAATCAGCATTATTCACTGGTTTAAAGGAATCTTAACATTCAGAAGTGAAAAAATGAATATGCTGGAGATAGGCACAAATCTTTTAGAGACTACAGTGAAACAGGCCCTCCTTTAAGCAAACAGGCTGTTTGACCAGCAAACTGAGGATAGAAAGTTATAAGAAGAGGTTTTAGTTTTATCAGCCCTTGCTGTGCTGTTTGACAGGCAGTGGCATACTCCCAAAGTGCAGGCCAGGAATGGACATGGCCAGGTCACTCTGTTGGACTTATGGAAGAGAAAGGACACAGACCTGAGAGCTCAGACTCAAGGAACAGGATGGGCATAAAGAGGCAATTATTCTGTGTGAGATGAAGAAGACAAGCAACACCTGGTGACAAAGTGACATAGGAAAAAAGAGCATAACTCCAAGTTACAAAATATTTGGGATCACTTCCCTTTTCCTTATCTTTGAAGGGCTGTAACATCAATTAAAAAAAATTACAAATCTGAGTTAGATTGACTTGTCTTTTTGTGCTTGTGATATAGTTGGATAGTCTCCAGTAAGTGAGAAATATCTGGCTTATGTTAGGGTAGGTGGCTAGAAAGCTTCTGTGTCAGTATCTTCTGAACCAAGGAGACCCTTCTACATGTACTGTTGCCTGCTTTGATTATTTCCTAATGCTATCTATATTAGACTAGGGAAATGGTTTGTGTGTGAGGTCATGCAACACTTCAGTGAGTGGCTACAGAGAAAGAAAAGGAAAAGCTCAGTTTAAACCTCGGATTCTGTCACACAGTAATTAAAATAGAGAAAGAGCAAAATGCAGAGAGGTGGAAGCTGATGAAGGTGGGAGAAAATGTGCCATGGAGCCCACTTTCTTGTCAGTAAGGGTTTACAAAAGAGCACTTAAACAGGTTGGTTAACCTGTCCTAAAATGATCAAATGGATATTTATAATAGTCTAGGAATGTCTCATAATTGTATTTATGTAAAATATTGCTGACATTTATTTAATACTTTAAAACTTCCCTTCCCCTCTCTTCACTTCCCTTCCCTTCTCCTTCCCCTTTGACAAAGCAGGTGCAGGTTTAAGAAAAAAGGCTAAATGAGCAACTGAAGTGAAAAGATCAATACTAAGGAATTCAATTAAATTTCCCTCACAGGGGGTTTGCTCCAAATCTCATTGAAGTCAACAGAAAGATTCCCACTGACTTCAGTGGGGTTTTGATGAGACCCAGGGGACACAGCCAGAGAGGGCCCCATCAGTGTTTTGCTGACTTAGAGCTCTTCCTCTGAGTCACCTTTTTTTTCCAAGAGAACCCATTTTTTTCTGTTCTCAGACTTGCAGTTTGGGTCTGCAGAAAGTCTCTATGCCCTGAAAATTTTCTAGTGATTAAAAACTCCTCAGATCTTCCCAGTACTGCTGGGTGAACCGTGCAAAAAGATTTCTTAATCACCTTCCCTCCTTTTGTTCATCCTAGTCTGTTCTAGCCCCCAAAAAAGTTCCCATGTTTATGCAAAATATTAGTGGCTTTATTTTTATTAAGGGCATGCTTTATTAATCTTAATAAATCAGTTTGTCACTTGCTTTCTGACTGCCTCTCAAGTAAAACGGGGACTGACTCTGCGGCAACACAGTTTGTGTCATGCCTGAATAGTTTAAGGTGAGGCTTTGAGTAGTTTTATTGCTTTTGTTTATATAGGTAAACCCAATCTGTGCATTTGAAATGATTGATGAAGTGCAGTCCCACTTGGAGTGTTTGTCATCATTCATGTGCTGAAGTGACATTTCTTTATGTATTTTGGCATAAACATATGCAACTACTGGCAAAGCATTTGACCCTGGAGTCTGACTATTTGTCATTCTAATCTTTTTTTTCCCTACCCCAAAGTCAGGGAAGTTACTGTATATTTCATCTGAATTCACGTTGCTAATTATTCAAGAGACAGTAAAAGAGTCCTGTGGCTGGAACTGTGTAAGTTGCTGAGCGTGCATTCTTCTTTTCACAAGTTAGGTACTTTGCTGCAATATAAATAAAGTTGGGATGTGTGTAAATGTCAAGAGCAACAGCCATATCAAGCTGCAATATCTTTTCAGTAAAATCTGAAGCCTGTGCTTAGTCAATAGAATAAGGCAAAACACTTTGCAAGGGATTTAGCAAATCAAATGTGAGCAGAGATTAAGTAAAATACGTTAAATATATCTTGGGATATAATTTTCCAATAACACAGTTACAATGAAAAGCAAGTAACCAATAATTCACATTATGTGAACAGAGATAAATGGATGGTGCCTTAACCTCCAGGCTCAGGGTTCAGACTGTGTGCTGTCTTGTTGGAAAAGAGCTGATTATTTATTGGGGAAAACGTCAAGAAAAAAATTAAACTGTAAAGTAATTTTCCCTGGAAACAAATCACACATCATTTATAAAACACATCAACTTTTTTTGAAGAGTCATAAAAATGTGATACCTCCTCAAAACTTACCTGTCTAGTTCTGAATATAGCATTTGTAGCTACAATAACTGAGATAGATTTAGATATTTGGACACAGAAAGCAAATTATAGTATGATTGATAGAAAATCTATCCAAATCCTTATATCAAGGAATATGTGTCCTGAAATGACATGTTTAAATGGCTTTCATTTTAAACTTGGATGGCACTTTCTAAATTTGCGCTAACATGATATGAGATTGTCTTTTTTTGGAAAGTAGTATTAGTATGAATTCTGCTGGGTTTGCTCCAGATTTCCCCACATTTATATGCAAAGAAGCATCATACAAATTCTTCAGAAATACAGTGTACTGATGAAAGTTTAATTCTTGGTTTCAAACATTCACATAGAAGGACAAAAGACAAATGGACTCCAGGCAGGACACCCAGCTGCACATGAGATGACACAAGAGGAGCAGTTGAATCCACTTCTAGTGGATGGTTCTCTATAGAGCAGCTGAGGAGATCTCCATTTTCCACTGACAGGAGAGGTGAAGGGTCATTTCATTTGCCAGTGGAAAATAATTTCAATTTCTTTGGCTTCTTCCTCAGTCTCCAACTGCAAGGGAGCTGTAACACTTCTATGTAAAAAAGGCGCTAAAAAGGCACTAAAAAGGTATCGAGATTTAGTCCTGAAATTAGTTCCATGGTCGTACGGGGGGGGGGAAACCAAAGTACCTTACTTTGCTATTCATCTTACAATTTATATTAGGCCACAAATTCAGATTCCACTAATAAATAGAGTAGCAACAAAACATTTGTTAAAAATGTAAAATATTGTGGGTTTGGTACCAATACATGCATACAAAACCTCTGCTTAAAAATACACTATTTAAGGTATTTTTTTCTCATACTTTCCAGAAGTTTCTGAAAGACACAAAAGCTATGTATTTAGAGATACATCCATTCTCCATGCTCTGAGATGAATAACCACGGCCATCTGCATTTTCTTTCCCTTCTCCTCTTTGCTTTTATCTATATAAAGATAGCTTTACATAGTTTTTTGCTATTAGACTCGTCAAGGACTTTGATTTCCTCATAGTTGTTCTATTAAAATTTTACTACATTTCACTCACGGTGTTAAATAGAATCTATTTGGGGTAATTTTTGAGTATCAAAAAAACCAGACAAAGGTTGCCATCATGTTCACAGAAATACTTTTATTCTCCTTCTTCCCCTCAAAATAACCCTGGCATAAAAAGGGAGAAAAGATGAGAAATGGTTTGGATTTTTTCATGGGGAATACTTGCCCTTTCAATGATGATACATTTCTTTGTACTTTTTGTTATAGGAAATGACATATAGTTGGAAAAATCTCTGAGAAATGCTTCTCATTATCAAATCATTGTATGCAGTAAATGTATCATGGCACTGCTAAAACCCATGGTACAAACTAAACTGTTTCTGTAAAAGAAGATTGGCAAACAGTATCCTGCAGGTGCACTGTGTCTTACCTCTGGCTCTTTTTTTTTTTTCTGAAAGAGAGCTCGCGTAAATGATGCATCAAAATATTTGTGGGCTGAGGAGAACATAGGGGGTCACTTGTCATGCTTGTCTCTATTTCTGTCTGGCTTTTTTTTCAAGTTTGACTCCTTCTGGAATGTCGCTGGTTTGGAATATGTGATATGTTGCATTAGATATGCAACAAGTCATGTGTAAAGCAAATACAGTACCACTCTAAGTGAATGTCTCTCTTGATAAAAGAATATATTCCAATTACATTAATCCATTAATGGTTCATTTCCTCAGATAATTGGCTACTTATGTGTATCTTTATTTGCATCCACTAAATACATAGCCCAGAGTTACCAGTATCTATGTTAAGGCTAATGATTTCATCCTAGGTTAGCATTTACAAGCTAAGACCAGGTAAAGCAACATAACGTCAGTAACCAGACTCACCAAAAAAAAAAATTTAATTGATTGATTTCCTGCCTTCCAGTTACAGCTTGTAGATAATTCTGCTTTTCAATTCCTCTTTAAGAACAGTATATAAAGAAATGGTAATGTCTCATTTGGGTCCTGCATTAAAAGTACAGCCCTAAATTATAATTTGTCATTAATAGTTTCTGTTCGTGAATAAATGTTTAATCTAATAATAATAATCACTGGTTCTGTCATTTCAATATGGAATTTTGTCCCTGAAACTAGGAAAAATTCTAATTTTTCAATGAAATATTAGATTTATTCAATTTTGGGACAAAAAGCTCTCACACTCCCTATTTAAACAATAAATCATCTGGTATATTGGAAATAAACTACAGGTCTTACCTTTCAGAAATTACGGTAAAATTTTACCTCAGTCTCCAAGTGTTTCTTCAAAATTTATATTTATAATCTTCAAAATGTCATTCATATATGATTATCAGTTGCTAATTACAACACATAGACACACTGATAATTGTTGATTGATTATGTCCTTTGATGGGAACTTGATTATTCAAAAATGTCTGAATAAATAAATGGGGAAAAAAGTTTCTTTTATTTTGAAATGTAAGAATCTCAAAATTTCCTCCCCTTTTCTCTCCCACTTTTTTTCTCCATTTCATTTACACCCTTATTTTATTTTTCATCCTTTTGTCAGAGTTCTCAACTTCTCCAAATGTTGATCAAACCTCCTGAAATTTTGACAGTGTCCTTCTGAAGTGCATGCCTAAGTGTCCAGAATACCAGAGATGCTATGCTCTATCTTCTAAAAGTGCAACAAAAAAAGACTAGGGTGTGTTCCTTTGTCTCACCTTGAATGTGGAATTGAACCTTCCCTGTTAAAACTTAAAAATTAAATTCTTCGTTAAAAAATTCTATGTTTTCTGCAGAAGATATTTTAGTATTTGGGGTTTGTTCATTTTCATGTTTACAAAAAGCAAATGAACCAAGCCCCAGCGTATTTCTGCTCTCAGGGAACTTGGTGAAAAAGTTAAAGCAAGCCATGTGACTCATTTTGTGGAGGCCTTCAAGTCAGGCAATGGCAGTCAACCCCGCTGGCTTTAGAAATCTGAGGAACACCAAGTGCTCCAGTACACAGCTTCTTGTAGGAGTTCAGCTTCAGTGGCTGCTTCTCTTTTCAGGCACCAACTTATTCTGAAGAAGGAAAGGTCTACCAAGTCATACTTTCTGCAGCAAAACAGAGAAAAGAGATGCAACATTTGATCTCAGAATTTCTGCCTGCCCAGAAAAATGGAATGTCTGATGACAATTGAATCTCTTTTCCTGAATATAGAATGTTTTCCTTGCACAGTTACATGAACCTAATAACCATATCAATCAGGGTTCTTGAAAGTAACGCAATACATTCTACTGAAGTGTCTGAGGAGATGTTGAGGTTAAGAATATGTTGGAATTTCTGGATGAATGACAAGGTTGTTTTTGTTTCGAAGTTAACTAGGAACATGAAGAAGCTGTGAAATACTAGGCAAAGTATACTCAGAGAAGGAACTGAAGTTTGCAAAGAGAAGGAAAAATCACTTACATGGAAGACCTTATGTGTCAAGTGCGCCTGAATTCACACGTACGTAGGCAAGTCTATGTAGATTTATAACAAGGGTGGTATGAGTGCAGCAATTGCATTGGTATATTTGGAATCGAAAATACAGCAGTGGCAGGAACACTGTGAAGTTGTAGCATGTTCACAAGCTAGGGGCATAGTTCTGCTATGCCATTACCTCTAATCCAGCAAAAAAACTGCACCCTGGGAAGAAAAGAGCCTGATAGATGGAAACAGATAGGAAAAGAAGCAGAGAGTGCCAAATTAAAGTACAGCCCTTTGCTTCATAGGGGCTTACAATGACTCTTGGGTAATAAAAAGAAATTTCATTCAAAATTAATTAAATGTAGCCTTTGGCCTCAAGTTCTTCTAACTAACCCTGTGAGTGCTTGAGAACACTGATATTTCATGCTTGTGATTTTCCCCTCATTGTGAATATGGAGCTTCCATTGTTCTGGAATTTAGCTCCTTTGGTGAATTTGCTCTTCCCTTTCCAAATCCCTGATCAGAAGGGATAACTGTCCCTGCATATTTTACTGAATTACCACAAAATACGGTCTCACCTCAGGGTAAGTCTTCACAAGAATGTTGAACATTTTGAGACAAAACAATAGGAGCATTTAGACTTCAGTCTCCAAACTTTCCAGCCAGCAGGTTGCCCAAGAATTAAAGTTATTAGAGTGCTCAAGTTATTTGCAGCTCATACTGCCTCATTTCCCACTTGCAGGGATTCTCAAAAGTATTTCTCTAAGAACAGGTGTTGCTTCAATATAAAACTGCAGAGGGAAGAGGATCACTTTGCTTTCACATTCTTGCAGAGTGGAAGGAACTAAAAGTTGCTGACCTTTACTAAAGTGTATTCACTTTTGTGTTGTTGCTTAGATAACAGCTACTGATACACTGACAGGGAGCATTTATCATTCAACCTTCACAAAAGTGTGGAAATTGACCACTGATGGCTCTTTCTGAAATGACAGGTGAGAAACAGTGCAGAGATGCTTTTCACGATTTATTAGCCCAAGAATGTATAAAAACTATTGATGACATGTCCAAATTTGAGAACACAAGAGCCCAAAAGCTGCTTTGCATTAACAGCCACAAGCAAAAAGTAGTGAAAACCAGTAGCTTGTTGGAAGATGAATGCCTGGAGAAGGTTGAGACACTGCAGATCAAGCTTCAGGTAGTTACAGAGAGCAGAGCAACTGCAATGGAAACTGCTGAGTCCCCTCTTCTGCTAGACATGCCTGGAAGATCACATTTTTAGTCTTCCAGACAAATATATATTTGGACAATTTGATGGCATTTTTCTGAGTAAGCAACTTTGTTTACCTTCTTTGAAAACCAGGTGTTGCTCTGGATTTCACAGTGACAAAGAAGTAAGGAAAAGATTGGGAAAAGGTAGATAGGGGTGAGCAGACAAAAGTGCTTCCAAATGCTGCAATGCTGCAGTATAGGCAAGGGCTGAAAGTCCTGGACTTTCTACACACCTGGCTTAACAGTGGCAAACAACAGGCCAGATCCAAGTCTGTGCTTCAGATCAATCACATGAGAAAGCAATCATCTTTCCCCAGCCATGGGGTTATCAGGTGTATTCCTCTGGGTTTTCATCAAAAGCTCCAGACATGAGCTTATCTTAATGTAGAAAGAGAAACTTTCAGATGCGTTAAAAATATTTGTGGAATGGTAAGTTTTCCCACTGGAGCTTCAAATTAGGTGCCTTCATGCATTTTCCATATTAAACCAAGTGCAAAACAAATAATCTGTTTTGTTTAGATAAAGGTCTACAGTAGTGTTTGATATTATGAAAGATAAAAATAAACTTTGTACCTGTTCATGGGTTGAATTCCTTACCAGCCTCTCCCAAACTCTAATCTGAAAATAGCCAACACCATCATATGGTGGCCAGTGGCTGTCTGTCAGCAAGCCCAGGCAGGTGATGATGAGGCCCTCACATTTGTTATGTGCATTTCATGTGTTCTACTTCACCCAAGATCTAACCTTGTCCCCTGAACTGAGCATCCCCAACTACACATACCATTTAACACTGTTCAGAGAAGCAGGCACTGGAGCTTCTCCTAGTGACTTGTGCACACAGGAGTTCTTCAAAAATAAAACAGTTCACTCATCAGGAACGATTCTGTGAAGCAAGGCAACCTTCAGTTAGCAGAGATATTCAGAAGATTTATTTCAAAACTTGTTTTCTGCTCAAATCAAAACATTAATGCAGACACAACTTGCATGACTGTATAGAGAAGCTGAGAGTCTTGAATTAAATATTAGCACTGAACACAATTCATAACTTCCTGAATTTGAAAGTGTACATAAGGAATTAGAATGTATTTTTAAAACTTTAAAGAAGCAACAAAATGTTTCGGCATGCTCCATACAAATTGTGTGTTGGAGATTAATAAAATATTGGGCAAGTGCCAAATCAAAAGTTATGACAATTTGTCTGTGTTATCTAACTTATTTTGAGTGAAAATCTACAGTACTGCTGAAGGTTTTTTTCCATTCTCTGACAGGCATTAAAAGGGTAGTGATTTTTCATAACACCTTTGCCTAAGTTTGGGTAAGGCCTTTGTGTGTTTTCAGATCAAGATCATTTTGAAAAAGCACCCAGAAGTTCAAATGTGCATTTGAAACACCAGAAACCCTCCAATCCCAAACAACACACTTCTCTTTATTCCCCATCCAAACCACAGTCCATGACTTTTACTTCTCCTTCAGCAGTCCAAATTTAAAGTACCTCTCAGGACATCTTCAAAGAGATTGTCTAGGCTGATAACCTTATCCTCAAGAAATGGTCAGAATACCTTTTCATCCTGATTCTTTCTGGTAAGTGTGATGCCTCTCTCTTCAGACCTTCCTTTCTCTCCTCTAACCCATATCTCCCTGTTGGTGTTTTCTTCTTAGCATACCCATAATTATTCCTTTGGGTCTTGCTATCATTTTTTTCAGCCTTTAAAGTGACCTGGTACACAATATGGTGTGCTAAAATTGCCTTGTTATACAAGACCATGGAAAGAGTTTTAAACATTTCAAAACAGAAAAATTAACCTGATATAAAACCACTAACATATTGTTCAATTTGTTTAGAAACTGAAGGCACATAGTTTGATCATTTCCACACACAGAACAGAACCCCATTACAGTCCTTAATTCCATTCAAGAAGCTGCTGGATACCTCAGTTCAGAACTTGAACTGGAAACAAAACAAACTAAGTTTCCAAGCAGAAGCTGGAAGGTTGGATTTTTACCTCAGCACAAACAAGGATCTTAATGGTCTTCTGTTTGGTATCTGGAAAAGAAAAATTTGTCTGTCTTCTAACTGCTTTGAAGTAGGAATTTGTTGGTAATTTCCAAAGTGAAAGGAGGGGGGAAGGGAGCGGGGGAAGGGAACTTATTGAAATTTGTTAGTAACTCCCAGTAGTTTCATACAGAGAAAATTAGAAATGCCTTGCCTGGTGCCTAGCCATTTTAAAGCACCGTTTCCTTTTGGCAGCTGCACATTGCTGAATTGTGCATCTTTTGTCTCCTATTTCTTCTATTCAAATGACACAAGTTCACTAACATTGTTGAGCAGTCCTTAAGAACTTATAGTTGTCATTTGACTTCACAATTGTTTTTACTTGAAGGCCGCTAAAGGGCCCCTTTTTCACCTCAGTTTTCTGCTTTCACGAGTAGTAACCTGACTGTTGTGGACACTAAGGCAGTACTGACTAATTTTTCTAACAAAAGACACAGATGTAGGTTATACAGCATTTGATGTCACTATTGTTATAGCATTTGCTATATATAGTGTCATTATAGTATATTTCACTTGTGTTTAAACCAGACACTCAAGAACTGATGTTTTTTCCTCTGTAACTTTCTTCAAAAGCCTAGTAAGTTATGTATTGGCCGGTTCTTCCCTATCAACCACTCTCTGTGTTACTATTTCTTCAGCAGATGTTGAGAAGTGGTGAAAACTCTGTAGTGCCTGTACTTGACATAGAAAATTCACATGCTTAGATTCTACAAACTGAAAATCAGAATCTTTATTCTAACACTTAAGTATTTCATATTTTCATTAAATAAATCAGATATCCTCTTCAGCTTAGGTCTGAAGACATATCCATATGTCTCATTTGGATGAAAAAGCAAAAAACCTGTAATATTTATTTCCCCCAAATTTACTGTAGGCTGAACTTGCTCCTAACAAAACAAATGTGGAGTTTCTAAGGGGAATTGCTGAAAGCTTCCACTGGAGATGCATAAAGAAAGGAGCAGGAAAAAACTAATACCTTGACATGATTTTGTCTGGCCTTAGCTATCTCACGATCTTCCCTGTGCAGCCTTTAGATTGATGCGATTTGATTTTCAGGTGCTGCTCTTCATATGTCTATCTTAATTCAGCAATATGAAGACCATTTCATTTAAGGCAAAATTTGAAAGATGTGGCTTTCTAGAACAACTCTACAACACCTGAGTGGTTCAAAAAAAAAAGTGTTTAAATTCTCCTTTGCCAACATGCTCACATACACACATGTAATGCTCCCTCACACACCCTTTATGAGATGGGAATGTAGCTTAAGCAGTACCCGAGGGAATAAAATCAGTTTTGTGCAGAGTATGACACTCCCATGGTTTCCTTTGATGATACAGTAGCAAACACATCGGTGCAGCAAGTCCTGAGACTTTCTGCAGCGTGTTGCACTCCCAGGTTGTACGGCCTGAAATCGAAACCCACCTATTGCTGGATTGTTTCAAAGGAATTTGAGATAAGTGGAAAGCTGTTGCTAAAGATGTTCGTTTTGTTCTGCCCTTTGTAAATTTCTTGTGATGTTATTCTTGTTCAAATACCCTCTCTGGGCTATAGCTAATGGAGAAATAAAAAGAACTTTTCCTGGCTTTTTGATTGGTCTTCCTGGTTTTCATTCATGGACATCTTTATGATTCTCCTGTATTCATTTTTCAAGGTTGTCTTTGCAATTATGACACATTATCAAGGCAATTCAAAATAATATATAGACTTTTTAGCATTTCTTCTCTACTGATGGCTTCCTTGTCCTTTCTTTCTTTTTTTTTTCTTTTTTTCCCCTGGTGATGAAACACAGTTAAAAGCAGGCTGTGCTTATACAGTTTTGTTCCTGTTCTCCGACTTAATAATCTCTGTATCCTTCTTGATTTAATGAAGTATAGGATGCAAGGCTGTTTATGAATATTTCTTTTTACAGTTCACAAAAAGGAACAAATATCAAACCAGCAAAAACACCGTCTAAGGTACAGAAGGCTGGGTTTCTTTTTTCTTCCCTATTCTTATGAAAGAGAAGGAACCAGCTCAGCTGGGTACCAGTCATCACAAGATTTTGGTTTGATTTCTGCAGGTGGCAGAGGTAAAAGGCTTAGCTATGCAGAGCCTGGGGATTCAAAGGAAGAAATTGGTCAGATGTTCCTTCACTTCATCAAATTCTAATGGGGAATGAGTAAAATTTATCAGATTTTTTTTTGTTTCTCATTCTTTCTCTCATTCTTTTGCAACCTAGAGTATTATCAGATAATAGGAAAACACTAACCAAAATATACAAGCTGAAAAGGCTTCTGTTGAACACCTCTGTGCTTATTAGGGATACTTTTGACCTGCAAATCCTGCTCTTTTTTTTTTGTTTTAGAACTATAATAAATTCACCATCTCTAAAGATGCTTTCATTGCTCATACATGAAACTAATGAAACTAGTGGTTAATTTTAAGAGACCATTAAATCTCTTCCCTAGAAGAATAAGAATCTTGACTTAAAAATAAGATCAAGAGAGGCAGAATAGGACCTTAAGGTAAATATTCACGAGGCACAGTCTTACAGTTCTGTAATTCTGACAAATATATACAGTATTTTCTGAAAATAATAAAATAGGAGTCATGATAAAGCAAAAGCAACATAATTTGGAACTATTTACCTCAAAAGCTGAATAGTAATAGTAGCACTTGTAGTCTGGAAGACTAAGGGGAATGAAACTGGTTTTATAATTATTATCTTTGCAAACATCTTAATCAAATCTAAAAAAATACACAAGTGATTCTGCAAAAAATATACTGAATTAATGCAAATGAAAATATATATGAATGGTGTTATTTCTTCAATAAACAGCACATGTTTGAGGATTAAATGATATGCCTTCTGTCTTACTTTTTGTGATAGCATTGCAATTTTGATATAGAATTTCAATTTACATGTCACAAATAATCTGATTTTTTTTCAATTAAGCATGATTAACCATTAACTAATGTTCAGTTTGAATTCTCAAAATGCCTTCTCTCATAAATGAAAATAATAAAACAAAAGGCTAAGACAAACAGGAGGCAAGTGATTGTGAAACTGTTTAGAAAAATCTCTATTAAAAGTAAATCTTTCTGATACTCGTTCCTCACATAAAAAGAGGATATGGACAAATGTTGAAAACTGTGTAGAAACTGGTAAGGACCATATTTGTTTAGCGCAGGGAAAGGTTCAAATCTATTTTATTATTCACCTCTCTGTTGTTAGACTTAACGCTTCTGGGGTGGAAGAGCAGCAACTTAGTGACACCTACCACCTTTCTCTCTGTATTAGTTCCTGAAAAACCCTCAGAGTTGTATGGAACGCAACAGACCCTAGAATTATAAGATGGAACAGATACTCCATTAGCCATGTGCTAGAATTCTTTCACTGATTTATCATATCTTTCTCTGTAAAGAATTTGTTGTTGCTATTGTCTAGCCAACAATATGTTAACTAGGATCTGGCAAGGAGGTACCTGAATTATTTTCACTTCATATTTCATAAAATTTGAACTTTATGTGTTCTGTCTTGTATGCATATAATTATTTTAGCATGTATTTTCATAATAGCCTTGTTTTGGTTTGGTTTTTTTTCTGTGTAATGTAAGGGTCTCTTGTATTCTAGCCACTTATTTAGTAGTCAAAGGAAACTGCATTCTGTTTCTAAATAACATTTCTACACTGTCCATATTTCAGGGCTATTCTGGTTTTAGCTTCTTCAAGTCTGTTGAAATATTTTTAGAAGTTGAAAAAGAAATGTGTTTTTTCAAGATTTAGCAAAAATTTTGAAATTGGTAAACCATGATGTTTTCTTGAAAAAGCACATTTCTGCTTTGTACTTATAGAAAAGAAAAGGAATCATCTTATCGAAATGACTTCATTACATATTTTCTACCCTTTTTGTAAATCTGGCTTTATATCCTATAACCTATCTGATGGTTGTCTCACCTGCAGAACAACTGGGTTTTTCCTATTATCACCTGTTTTTTGCCTGTTGCATAACTTCTCATAAAATACTGAAATAACATATGCTAGAACAGACCTCCTTAGTGCTGTTTTTTTTTTACTTTTCAGGACCTTCTGAGATACTATCCATCTTTATTAGCATGTTATATTACTAATTTATGCATGGAACTCCAATTAGCATAACTGGAGCATAGCTGCATAGTAAGTACAGTACAGTACAGGAAAATAAAATATTACAATCCAGCACCAAATTTTTAAATTCTGTGAATGTTGACAGATATGAGATAAAATATTAAGCTGTAGAGAAAACTTTTGCTGATTATGGTGTAAATTTCCTTATTTATTTAGTAAATCAGTCTTTTAGCTTTTAATCCTTTGCTTCTTGGCTGCCCTGCTGGGAGATTCCTTCACTCTTCCAGGTTGCTTAAAGCCCCATCCAGCCTTGCCTTGAACATTTCCAAAAATGGACCATCCAGAATTTTCTGGACAACCTGTGTCAGTGTCCCACCACCCTCATTGTAAAATTTTTCCTTATGGCTAATCTAAACCTGCCCTCTTTCAGTTTAAAACCATTACATCTTGTCCTCTCACCACAGACCTTCATAAAAGGAAGGACAAGGAGAGCAGGAAAAGCTAACTCCTGCCTCTTACCAAGAGTGCAGCACCATCATTTATTCTGCCTGGCATCAGGAAATAAGGACCTTAATAATCTCCTCACTGTATGGTTTTCTTTAGGATCTGCACTCTTTTCATAGTAACTCTGCACTCTGCACTCAGCCACTCTTTGCTACTGTTTGAGAGCTGTGAAAATCCTCACGGGAACCAAAACTAAAGAGAGTTGACCTTTATGACCTTCATAATAGAGATTATACATTGTACCTATTCTTAGTGGTAATAGATGGTACTGTGCTTTCTCTTCTTTCTGTGTACTGTGCACGATTAAGGTCATGCAGAGGTAAACCATAATAAATAAAGGGATCGGTAATGGAAAACAGTTTTCTAAGTGAGAGTTTAAAAAGGCAGGAAATCCTGAACAGTGGCTTCTGTTCTACATAAATTTCTCTGTTTCTCTGATCAAGAAATTTGCATTCAATTCATCAAAGCAGAGGCAAAGATTCCTAGAAGCTTGCTCTTTTTGAAAAAGTAAAGAAATTAAATACTTGGAGAGAATTGGGATAGTCCCACAGCAAATGGGAACGTAGAAAAGTAGATCCCACAGTTCAGATTTCTGTTTCCCATTGCTGCTGGATAAATTTGTTATTAAAAAGTTGCTTAATAGTATATATCAACCTATATTTGTTCCCTCTTTACTCAGGCATCCTGACTGAAAGATACATCTGCTGAGCAGGTGCTGTTGCAGCTCTGTTTTGCTAAACATGATCTAGCTGACCTAGTGTACATGTATTTAAGCAATTTGCATGGAAGTATGTAAATAGAGGAATAAATTTTGCTCTCATACTCTTAACCTAGCAGATTACCCATACAGAAACACACTGTCAGAAGAAGAAAGCTGTATAGCCATGCTATAAGGCACTAGGAAATTGCAGTGTTGTAGCAACAGAACCAGGGGCTGTCACCTGCTCAAATTTTATTCAATAGAAAGGTAACAGAGCTCTCATGAAAAGATGATATAAGAGATTTTATATATAAATAAACATGAGAAGCAAAAACTCTTATAATTCAAATATTGCTCTAAGCATATCAAGAATGGCAACAATGGTAACAAACAGGAGGCGAGTCAGAAGATCTGTTTGTGACAGCCTCAAAACCCAGAAGGCAAAGAAGCAATGAACATTAATGCAACCATATTTTTTGGTTTAAGTCTCAGATAGGAGATACCTAGCAAATTTGGGCTGGCCATGCCTCAAGGTGTAGCACAACCAGGAATAACACCAATGTCTGACATTATTTTATGTATTTATGAGGGTATTTTTAGGTCTATGTAATGACAGTAGGCATTGCATGTGCTACTTGAAATCCACTTTCAGCTTGGTTACTAGGATATTTCAAAGCATCTTTAAGTCTGCATTATGCTGATATTGATTCTTAGTTCTTAAGTTTATTTAGGAAAGGAGGATGTGAGGAAGTGAATCTGTAAGATCTTTCTAAGGCAATTAGGGCCGGTTGTTTCTCTGTGTAGAAGCTGCTGTATCACAGAATATTGATCACCTGGAACTAGATAAAGTAGAAATGATGATTAAATAATGTATATGGATATATATATATGAAAATATATAGCCAGAGTAGGTGGAGTGGGTGGAAACCAAAAGCAGCCATTGAGCTACAGAAACTGGAAGCTTCATTCAGATGCAGATCCTCGTTTTCATTACTCTAACATCCTTCAGTAGTTTACAGAATGGTTTACAGCTGCATTTTAAGTGCAGTGCCAGGTACTCATACCTACTTTTGATTTGTATGACTGAAGTGTGCACAACTATGAACATGCATGTTAAAGGTCAGGCCATAATTCCTTTTCTCCGTCTTTTTATTTGTATCATCAACAAATAGCATTTCCTTACATAATTCACAACTATTTTATAAACCTTAGCAAAATGCTGAAAAACCACCAAGGAGATGAAAATCACCACAAATTTTAACCCTGCAACAAATGCAAGTGTGAGATGTGTATAATTTGTAAACAATGATAAATAAAGAAATATTCCTGAAGTTAACATACATATGCAACTACACACAAAAGTACAGGTTCTTTGTCTAATAACAGGGTTGCTCTTCCTCCAAATTCTTTGCTCTCTGGTGATTCACCTATGCAAAACTGCCCCCCACTGTGTTCTAAAAATCAGTGGCTATAATAACCAAGAATTAAATTAGTGCAGGAAAAAGTCTATCTTGTAATTTTGCAGGAAAAGTATCATAATGAAATCAGAATATTCTGCTACTTCTAAGATGTTTGTTGATGCAATAGTGCTGAAACATTTTAAAAAAGAAAAATGAACACTTATTCTGATTTAACTGTGTAATTTTATTGACTACCAAAGAGCTATTTCTGATTTATACCACAGAGATCAAAATCAGATGCAGTTCCTCTATAATATTCTTCCTAACATCTCCTATATAGTTGGAAATCTAAGTAAGATTATGGGGTTTTATGCATGCATATTTGGCAGCCTTTTCGTATTTATTGGTGTAGCAAATATCATTTGAATTTGGTGCCTTTTTGCTAAAGAGTCAAATGAGTTATTTGCTGTATGAATAAGTATTTGATAGCAGATCAGACAAAGATAAGGCGTGAGGTATGAGTTGCAAATGCAATAAAATGACTAAAAGGCCAATTCATCCCTCATGTAACATCGCTGAAGTCAATGAATTTGATCTTTATGTTGAAAATCCAATTTCACACTTAAATAGATTATTTATATCAGAGTTGTTTGTTTTTTGTTTAGTACTAGCTCTTGTAAGGATACCCTGTAGGATGAAACCAGTGATATTCACTTGTAACTTTTACACATGCAACACACAGTCTTTTTTTTTCCAAAATATATCCCCGCAACCATGTCAAGGAAATTCCAATGGACTTGCACAGTACATATAATTAGTGATCATTAGTTCAATTAATGAAGATTAGGGATTTAGATGAGATATGATACTTGAGCTAGAGAGAATTCAGAGAAATCAAAAAGCTGAACGGATATCAGGAACTGTGAGGAAATATAGTTCTCAAAATGGAAAAACCACAGGATCACCAAAACAGTGGGAGAAAATTGGACTAAGCTGAAGGCTAGAGGGAAAAGTATTCAAGCAAAGAGCAGTGGCAGTTCCATAATAAAAAAGTAAAACAAGAAAGGTGAGTGCATATGGGTCAGCAAGGTTTAGGAAACAAGGATGTGCAAGTAGAAGGAGTACATTTTAGTGATACAACAACAATCCCAGAGGAACAATAATGAGCCAGAAGCACATGG
Source organism: Aphelocoma coerulescens (assembly GCF_041296385.1). Lineage (NCBI taxonomy): Eukaryota > Metazoa > Chordata > Aves > Passeriformes > Corvidae > Aphelocoma > Aphelocoma coerulescens. The sequence continues at coordinate 84,435,323 of NC_091016.1, read as the reverse complement.
AGAAATGCATAGCCAAAGAAAGTGGTCAGTCTTGCTGTCTTTGCACCTGGACTCCAAGGCGCAGAGGAAATTGTAAGCAGCTGCTGTCAGTGTTCCTGGATTCTCAGTCTCCAATACTCCTGTCAAAATTAAGTCTTTGGCTTCTTTCTTCATTAAATATTTCACACCTGCTTTTAAACTGTTCCTGCATCTATTTCTTCTTCAGCATACTCTGACTGTATCTTCCCAAAAAATTTCAAGTAGAGAGTCCTTATGGACAACAGGTTTTGACAACATGGATTTTGAATTTGCTCCAGCTTTTTTAGAGATACAGGATTTAAAGGTATCCTCTGTAGCAATTCCTGTCTCTTTATATCACTTTTAATCTTTATGCATTTTAATCAGAAGTGATCAAAATATTTCAAATTAAGAGTGAAGATTTAGGGCTCCAATACTGGTGTTGCTATACACTAGAAAATTTTCTGTCACTCTTCAGTTTCCACAATTCTTTTTCAAATCTGATTTGAATTGGCCTTACATCTAAGCAGTAACCTATTTCAGAGTGCTAGGACATTGCTCAAAACTAATGTTTTTTGAGTGCAGGTATGTTTTTCTTGTGGTGAAAAGAAATTGCTTCTGCTGTGCAATCTGTATTTGTAAAAAGATAGCTTGTTAAAAAACTTTATTGTCCACCAAAGTCACAAACACGTGATTTCTTTGAGAAGCCAAGCATTCATGGTTTTAAAAAATCCCAGAAGATAAAAGTTAGGTTCATCCTGCTTTGCAACATTTGGAAGATTGCCACCTGCAAAATAACCTGTGTTACCACATGTACTATTCAATGGTGTGGGTTTGTCTAGTTTCCAATGTATCATCAGAGGTTTTCCATGTGGGATATACTACAGATTTGGATTGGGATTGTAGAAACCAGTTGTCCAAACCTAAGTATCTAGGTTCCCTCTAGAGAGAGAGGAGAGGAGAGAAAGATGAACCTTCAGGTGGTAATTCATCTAAAATATGATTTATCAAAACTTTTTTGCAATCCATGTTAATCATATTAATAAATGCAGACTAATCCATGTGTCTGTTGATTTCTTCAAAGAACTTTTGTAGCACTGATTTTCAACTACAAAATTGGTATTGACTCTTCTTCATATTTATCTACACTAACTCTCCTCTTTGCTATAACTTGAAACAATTTGCTGGCTTAGACTCAAATAGTCTGTACTCTCAAAGGTCCCCCAAATCCTTTAAAAGCATTCATTTATAACCTGTCTCCCACCAAGGAAATTCAAGAATTAGTTTGAACACACATCTTACCTCAAGGTTAGTAATCTAAGAATTTCACATTTCTGCTCATTTAAAAATTTAGAATTGATGTCTTTATTGCAAAATATATTACTTTTGAAGTTTTGTTTCCTGATGTGGAAAAGTTATTCCTATTAACAATTTTATATTTTTCCCTTGCCTGTATAGCTGATGTATCCATTGAAAACAGAAACATTTGTTTTATTCTGGGGCCCTATCTGTATTACTTTATATCCTGACTGCATCCAAAGTAATTAATAATGTTGTACCTTCTTCAGCTGCTCTCTTTTTACATGCCTACCCATGAAATATTTGGTTTAACTTCCTAACTAGGCAAGACTGCAAAGAATTTTGAAATGTTTACTTTATCACTATCCTTACTGACTCAGCTGGCTTTATCCAGTAAGTTCATTCTTTGCTCTCCCTGGGATGACTTTACCTTCCCAATATTCCATTGTAGGTGATTGCTTCCATAACACAGTCCTGCACACTGCAATGCCAGAATTTCTTCCTGTTGGGAGCAGACACGACCATTTAGCCACCTTTGATGTAAAGCATTCAGTTTGATGATATCTGCAAAACTAGCCAGATTTTTGGTGAGTTAAATTTCTTAAATTTCTGTATAAAGCAATGTCTAAACCACCTTTTGCCTGAGAATACCCAACTGCAAATATTCTGGTGTTCTTTTCATGCAGTTCTGATTGCTTTGAAATCCACATTCAAACTGATGTCATCTCAAAAACAGAAAACCAAGAGACAGAGGGTATGGAAAACATGTATAATTAGCAGGGAAATTAACTTAATGCTGAGAGGCAACAGGTGCCTAATCGAGCATCCAAGCAATCTCCTCATTTTAGATCTTTAGGGGTTTTTTCCTTGTTAACTGACAGATGAGAGGTAATGATGATACTGATGAAAAAAACAGTTATAAAACCTGAGGAAATCCCATGAATAAGCAAGAAATGGCCAAAAGACTGGCAAGCCTGCTCTCAGAAGCAATCAGAGAAGGTTCTAAGTTGATAAGCAACATAAAGGAGAGAGAAAGGCACCATCTGGTTTTACCCTTCCCACAGAAAGGTCAGACCCCTTTGCTTTGGAAATACCCAGCCATGCACACACCAGCCCACGGCAACCCCAGAGTGAGAGTCCTGAGAAGCAGGCATGTCTAGGCAAGAAGTTAGGGTTAAGGAATTTTTTCTTCTTTATCTCCCAGGTTTTAGGGCCAAATTTTGGTCCTAAATGACAAAATTTGTCCTCATAAGAGTAGAGTCTATAGAGGCAGCTGGTCTAGTCCCCTGGCAGTTTTTTGTGCCAATTAATGCTCTGCCTCCCTAACCTATGAAGAGCACAAGCACTCAGAGGAGGTAAATCTTTTTTCATTGGAGGCAGAGTGCAGCAAAGTTTCTAGTAAGGATGTATGTAATTTTAGACTTGAAACAACATGGAATTTTCAAGCCATTCAAAACATTTATAACCATAGCTCTTCCTACAAACCCCAAGTTTCACATTCTTCAGAGAGTACCCTTCCTTGGCGAGTAATGATTTTGGAGCTGTTAATCTTTACATTATCCCAACAACATGTCAATTAAGGGAGGCATTTTATACAGATTACAAAGATTTGTCAGAGGTGGCCACAGCTTTGTTAAAGCTGTTTTGTGGACATCTTCATAATTAATGGAAAAATCATTAGGAATTCAGTCTTTATTAACCCCTGTAGCTGCAGGGGCCCATTTCATCTTAATTGCATTCATTTGGCACTGGCAGTATTATACAGCATAATCACTAATAAATGATCTTTTAATTTGTACCAATCAAGAGAGCTTGCTTCCATGCCAATATTCCTGTTTCTTTGATGTTGACCTGTCTTGATTTTTGATCATTTGAACTTAAGATGATTTACTGAAAAATCAATATCAATACCAAATCTGCCGTATTCATACATCTGTGGTTAAGTTCAATTTGACCATATTTTGATTGAAATAAGTAGTGCTTGATTATCCATTCAGATTTTATGAAATAATCAGGTTGGGAAATCTAGTCCTGTATTCTTATTCAAAGGCAAATAATTAGAAACTGTAGGAAAACTGCAGAGCTGGGACAGCATTTGAAGTAACACTTCAGATCCCACTAATTAACCAACTTTGTCTGTAATCTCCTAGAGGCCTCCACCAAGAGAGTAATATGCTATTACCCATTTAGCGAGGCCAACAGGGGCTTTGGCTACAGTTGTTAATAAGAAAATCTGAGACAGTTTCTCTCATTATACCCCCTGTCAGCACTGTCTCTGCAGTATAAAATAGCCATCATTGTTCTGTTGGTCAGTTAACCAGAAACCAGACTACTGTAAAAAAATACTTTACAACTAATTGAAAATGACTGAAGCATTCCCTTATCAACCAATTGCTTTGTGTTATTTGAAGAAAATATAAATGTTAGTGAAGGAGGGCAAACACAAAGTTCAGTCTCTTTAATGAATACCCCCTGCATGAACTAGAATTACTGACTTAGCTAAAGAGAACAAACCCCTTACAGCTATTACTTCAACCTCTTGGTTATGAATTAAAGGAAAAAAAACCCAACCATGATCTCTTTCCTAATATTGTAGCACTTCCTCCCTAAGTACTGAATTAATTTATTGAGAATTTACAAGTAAATCTGTTTAATTACTATGAGCAATACGGGTCTTGTCTAAACTCTTACTGAGCTGTTACACTGTGATAGAGCTCCACTACTGGCTGTGAAATAAATAAATAAATGATGTAGCTCATTCTGAGGTGGGAGGGAATGAGCTGAACCACTTCAGCTGCATCATGGTAGGGATTGCAAGGGTTCCTCCTGTTCCTGGGTCAGTGCCTCGACCCTCACTGTTTTGCTTGCAGATACTTTAGATGACTGACCTCTTTCCTTAAGTCTTTGGTGATTTGGGGCAACCAGGTTTGGAATAATCCCCGACTGCCAAAGGGAGATGAAGTTGGGAGTGTGTATGTGTGCGTGTGCGTGTGTGTGTGTGTGTGCATGTGTGTTTGTACATGCAAGTTAGATGACATTTCATTTTACCTCATTCCAATTTTCAGTGCAAATATTGTAAGTCCATGAAATAAATAAGCAAGATTAAAGAATGGATCTCCAGTTGTTGAGATACATATATGAAGGAAGCAAATAAAACAGTTTTAACACTGTCAGGCAGTGGCTTTGCACAGAACACTTTCCAGGTTTGGGGGACGGAGAGGAATGCAGAAAACACTTTAATCTGAAGCTGCAAGCATGAAATTGCTTCCATTAAGCTTGACTTCCTGATTATTGTGTAACATTATCAAAAGGCACACTTAAGGCTGTTTTGATATCCTAAGTGTACATTACCATTTCTAAACAAATTTAAAATTAATAATGACTGCCCTTGATGTATAATGCCTGATAGTTACTGCGGTTTAGAGGGGTTTTTTACAGAGTTCTGTGAAGTCATCTGTCCTAAAAGATGGATCAGTAGTCTCACCTTTAAAACTGTTATACTACAGCTACTTATTTGGAAATTTTGACAGAAGAATATTTATAATAGCAGCAATTCAGCTTTAGCAGCTGCTGCTGCTGAGCTGGTTGCCTGCCCCCACAAAGTAACCCTTACACATAGGTTCCAGGAAAACTGATTGCCTATCTCTGTACAAGAAGGAAGACAGTATTCACTCCAGTAATTAATTATTCACAAAGATAGAAACACACCAAATTTATTAAACTAAAATAATTGGGGGTGGGGGGAGGGGAGGAGTGAAATCACCTTTATCAATAAATGCCATAGCTCATAATTACTTACATCGGTTTGGGCAGTTCTTCAGATTCCTAACTCAAGTGTTTCTGTCTTTTCTACTCAGACAACTCTGATTTCCTTTTAAGCATGGGGTGGACAGCATATTTTTTCATTTTATGGCCATGCCTTTTAAAAGTTCAAACAGTAGCCTCTAATTTAGTCTGTCTTTATGGACTAATCTTAGTCCAACTGCTTATATTCATCTTGTTTGCACTCTGAAAAACTGATTTCTCCAATTGACCCCTCTATGTCTAAGTTATAGCTTAGCACTCTTCTATTGTTCAATGCTCACCTCAGTGAAAATCCCAGACTCTTGTTAATATTTTAATAGCATGGATGTAAAAATCTTTCCTTGCTTGCTAACAGTCTTTTGGATAAACAGTAACACAAAGAATATATCACCACATATTTTATATTGTCAAATAGAATCTAATAGCAAGTCTCATGCACACAGTTTGCTTGTTGGTTATGACATGTATTGTCATGTGATTGGACATATTTAATTCTGATTAAGACTATTAATGGCTTTCCTTGGGAGTTTTTTTCCCACATTGAATATACACATACACAACATTCCCTTGAAATCTTTGCTTGTCTTATCAGAGAAGTCTTTAATACCTCCTCTTAAAAAAATTCACAATGTATGAAATACATTCACTTTTATAGTCCCTCAAGAGAAAAAAAATCTCTGTCCCAAAGAATCACATGCTACTTATTGTATAGATCTACATATAATTTTGGTTTATATGGTTCCAAAGTGCTTTCTGGGAAAAGCATAACAAAGATTCAAGATAGAATTTGAAGAACTGAAGGAAAAATAATATCTTCCATGCCATTCTTTGCATGAAGTTTGCTTTTAGCTTTCAGCAAGCTTGCAACCTCATAAGCCTCACCCCTATAAATTATTTTGATGCAAATAAGAGCAATGAAAGACTTGGGAACTCTAAAACTATTTTTAAGTTGGATTTAATTTTAATGAGATGGAAAGAAGAGGAGCAGAGTGATTTTATTCACCAGCACATGCCTCTACCACTTGACTGAAGAACAGACACTGCACATCCCATCAGAAAAACACCAATCTTTTTGCCTCAAATCCTTGCTGGCCATGCCAATTTTTTGCATGCTTATTATTCTCATCATAGATGAGTATTTATATCTGTTCTGAATTTGTTCTCCTTTAATTTCCATTTATGTTCCTCTTGTCCTATCTTCTTGTGCTGGTCTGAAAATAGCAGCTCATGTTGACATTATCTGTTCCATTTAAAATTTTAAATACTTCAATTAAATCACCTCTTAAGTGATTTTTCTTTCTAGACTTCATAGATTTAGATGTTCAGCTTGTCCTTAGAACTTATGCTTTCAACCTTGCCACCTTTTCAAGAACAGCAATATCACATCTATAATACATATCAAAGGTAACATTGTGCAGCTTGAATGTTGTCTCTAACTTTCTTAAATGTATATATTCTGCTGCCCTGGCTGACTGTCCTAGATGGCATGTCTTTGGAACCACTTTTAAAAGGGTCTTGTCAAAGTCAACTGCATTACTTATATTCTATTCACCTTTAAATGTCCTTTATATTTATGATACCAGTGCTCAGCAATTTATTATTTTAACATTAGTTCTTAAAATCATGTAAATATGCATTTAGCGGATGAAGAAAAAATTTTAAGATTTAACTTTAATGTTATTCATTACTATTTATCCTCTATACTTGGAATTGCCTTTCTTAATGTGCTTTGTTCTTAAAGAAACCTATCAATTTCTAATTTGTGATTCTTAGAGTCATAGTTACACACCTTCAAATTCTTTCTATGCTATTTCCAAATGAGATGCAAGTCTCCCAGTAAAGTACCACTTCAGGCACATTTTCAGATTTTATAACAAATAGTTTATGCAGAACGTTATTGGTAAAAGTACTGTCAACCACACCCCTCAGCTTGGTGACATCACCAAATTAGTAAGGCTGCACTTGATCCCTTCATCTCTGTCATTAATGAAGATATTAAATAACACTGGTCCCAGTATGAACCTGGAGGGATATTACTCATCACTGGTGTCCATTGGGACTCTGAGTCATTGACAACTACCCTCTGGATGTGACCATCCAACCACTTTCTTATCTAACAGCTCACTCAAAAATTCATCTCTCTCTACTTTAGACAGAAGGGTGTCATTAAGGACGATGTCTGAGGCTTTACAGAAGTCCAGATAAATGACATCTCTAACCATTCCCTTCTCCACTGATGCAGTCACTCCATCATAGAAGGACACTGGGTTGGTCAGGCAGGATTTGCCCTTCATGAAGTCGTGCTGATTGTCTCAAGTCACCTCCCTGTCCTCCATGTGCCTTGTCTTCTAGGAAGATCTGTTCCATGATCTTCTCCAGCACAGAGGTGAGGCTGACAAGACAGTAGTTCCCAGGGTCACCCTTTGTAAAGATGTGTACAATGTTTCCCCCACACCTGGTACTTCACTAGGCTGCCATGACTTTTTAAGTATCATGGAGAGTGGCTTGGCAACTACATCAGCCAATATTCCTTGTAAAAGAGATGCTCCAGCCCCTGATTAACCTTTGTAGCCCTCCACTGGACTCACTGCAGTACCTCCATGTCTGTCTTGTCCTAAGGAGCTCAGAACTGGACATAGCATTCCAGAAGCAGCCTCACTGGGGCTGAGTGGAGGGGCAGGATCTCCTCCTTTGACCTTCTGGCGATGCTCTTCCTAAAGCACCCCAGGACACCATTGGTCTTCTTAGCCACAAGGACACACTGCTGGCTCATGCACATCTTGTTGTTCACCAGGACCCCCAGGTCCTTCTCCACAGAGCTGCTTTCCAGCAGGTTGGCTTCCAGCCTGTAGTGATGCATGGAGTTATTCCTCCCCAGGTGCAGGACCCTGCATTTCCCTTTGTTGAATTCCAGACAGTTCTTTTCTGTCCATCTCTGAAGCCTGCTGATGTCCTTTCTGGGCTGCATAGCACCCTGGGGGATTGGCCAGTCCTCCCAGCTTTGTGTCATTGGTGCACTTACTGAGGAGCCATCTGTAAGGTACCTCCTCAGTAAGTTCACCGATGACACAAAGCCGGGAGGAGTGATGAACAAGTGTCATTGATGAACAAGTTAAATACTGGGCCCACTAGTGACAGCTCTCCAGTTGTGCCTCTGATCACAACCTCTGGCATCTGCCATTCAGCCAGGTCTGAATCAAGAATCATTTAGGTTGGAAGAGACCCTTAAGGTCTTCAAGTCTAACCATTTACCCAGCACTACCAAATCTACCACTTAAACCACGTCCATAAGTGCACAGCCCCAGCAGCCTCATCAGCCTCATCAGCTGAGACACGCAGTTCATTAGTGCAGATGGAATGCCTCACTAACAACTTTGACTCTTTCCTGGAGCTCAGTTGGTTTCTTTGCAAATTTTTGCTGTGCTTCAAAGATGTGCCAGCTTGCTGAGACCTAGATAAGACCCATCACAGAGTGCTGCACTGCACAATGGAGGTACACGTCTGATCCTTAGATGCAGTCATGGCATGGGGTAAAACAGAGTCTGAGATGGAGCAAAAGGTCTCAGGGACCTTCACTCACCCATGGTGAACATCCAACCTACATCCCACTTTAGAGGAGCCCTGAATATCAGTAACTTGAGTCAGCTGGCAGCTGAGTCTGGTAGCCTCCCTTTCACAACATCCTGCTTCCCCCAAAAGCTGCTGAAGGCACAGTGCAGAGACAGCCACAAAGTTCCATCACCACAAATTCTCTGTGTAAAAGCAAAAGACTCTGTTTCCCAGCCTGAAGTTGCCCAGTACACAGACTGAATGGAGGGCAGAATCTGTCCCTAAAACATCTGGTTATTTCTTCATCATTTGAACTAAATATAGAGGCAGACAGATTTTCATGAGAGTGAATCTGAAAAAAGGGATAAAATGTTCAGAAAGGAAAATACTGTTGTCATATAGTTCCACTGCCTGCAAAACGGATGAGAGATTTTGTTTCGTGTTTCTCCTGTGGCACTCCACAAGATACAGAAAATGTACTGGATTTGTTTAAAAGTTGCAAATGTGGGATTTGGAAGTGTCTTTTAAAATGTTTTTTCAAAGAAAGGAATCCCATCTCACAACTAGCCTTTGCAGTGTGCTCTTGGGCACCTTTTTTGGCATTGTGCTGTCAGTGCATTTGATTTGCTGTCTGCATGCGATGTTATGTGCCATATTGTCACAACTTAGGAAGAAGCAGTAAATTGAAGTCGAGTCCTCATTGGAATGAAACTCCCATTTTAAGGAGAAATTCAGATCTATTCAGTTTGACCTTGGAACTTGAATTAAATCTTTAGAAACTCAACTTTCTCAAGGGAAGTATGAGGTTTGTATGAGACTGGATATATTAAAAGCTTGTACAGCTCTGGTATAGTGCATGTGCCAGGATGGTTAATTTTTAATTTAGAGGACAATGAGAAAATCAAAGGGTTTCACCTGAACTAATTTTCACAGAGCTAATTTGTTATACTCAAAGCTGGTTTATAAGCATTTAACAATCCATTAAAAGCAGTATTAAAAGCTCAGTTGTGACTTTTACTGAAACATTTTTGTATGTTTAACCTGATTTCTGAATGGATTTTTTATAGTTTGGGGTGGTATCATAAAAATGCACATAAGTCTAGGCTGGATTCCAATTTTGTATTGTAATAAGCAGCATTTTATGTATGGGTCTGTATGCACATTCAACAAATCATTCAGAAAGAAAAATCAAGTGGATGTGGTTATTGAAGATGAGGATGGCATTTACCTGCTTGAAATTTGATGCATATAATACATAAGGAGCTGTCCTTGCTTCAGTCATAAAACTAATCCATTTAGATTGTCATGTCAGGGAGTTGGGCACAATAGGTTTTTTTTGCAAGACTACAGCATGTCACCACCTCTGTGTAGAAGAGCATCACCCACACTGGAAAGCAAGGCCAGGACACTTGCTCCTGCCCTACCTGCAGAAGGGTAAGGCAGTTAATCCTCTCTCAGGACTGGGAAAGTGTACTAGCCCTGCTTCCACACAGAGAGGCAAAACCTGAGATTTCTAACATGGCCAAATGCTTTTCTCCTGCTCTCTATCATTGCTGAGTAAATGCTGACTTATCTTCATTAAATCTGCATGCAGCAAATCAATAAGAAGTTGGGGGGCTTGTTTGTAGAAGTATCGGAATCATTTTGGCATGCTGTTAACATGTTGATGACTCATTTTAGTGTGAATTCAGGAGTTGCCAGGAAATATTGCTAAGGCTATCTAAGTCTGGCTAATGCAGAAATGATAGGTACACTGCAACCCATGTGTCAGAGTAAAAGGGAAGGAAAATAAAAATCTCCCAGTGCTTACAATTTCTTGAATTGCAGTAAGACATGGGGCTTAGGCTTAACTGCGTTTTATGTCTGTGCTTTTCTAGAGGAAAAAAATGGACCAGTGTCTTTTTCTCACAGTAAAGCATGCGGAAGTTTAACCCCAGAAGTTCCTCCATTTCTACAAAGTAGCAGATGTACCGTTTGTAGTGTGTGATGCTCTGTGAGTGCTGCATTTTTGTGCCCTGGAGTGTAGGAATATGACAAGGAGAGAAGCTACCCACAAGGAATGAGGAGGTGGATCAAGATGGAAGTGGATGTGTTCAGTGCAGGATGCACAGTACGTGGTTTATGCAAGCTGGGATAAGTCACATAGTATGGCCAGCCTGGAAAAACACTTCTTAGCAGCATTTTTTCAGGCACTTTCTCTTTTTTTCCCCTTTGGGCATAATGCGAGGTAGATTACGGATATCTCTGCTAATTTGCAGAAAAACGCTATTGTCACCAGCATCAGTGACCATAGCTCATCAGCTCCATAAGTCATATAAACATAGTATGGTTTAGGATAGATGGGACCTTAAATATTATCCAGTTCCAACCCTCCTGCCATGGGCAGGGACACCTTGCACTAGACCAGGTTGCTCAAAGCCCCATCCAGTCTGGCCTCAAACACTTCCAGGGATGGGGAGCTCACAACTTCTCTGGGCAAAATGTTCCATTGCATCACCAACATTTCAGTGATGAATTTCTTCCTAACATCATAACTGAAACCTTCTTCTCAAATTATTGCCTCTCCTGAGCATGGAAGGAGCTCAGCATTGGCAGCCCCTTTCCCTTGGATGCTCAAGACCACCTGTGTATGCTAAATTGGAGTAGTGACTTTCTTATGTGGATTTTCCAACAGGCTCAAAGATAAAGCATCAGATGGGTGATACTGAACCAAGGACCTAAGAGCTGAAGTCTCTGAATACACTCTAACTAAACTATGCTTCTGAGTTGTTTCTCTCTTGCTGGAATGATAGTATATACATAAATGTGCAGCTTAAAGTATGAGGAGCACCTCGGGACAAAGGAGTTACTGTTTGGGACTTTGAAAGTTCACAATAATAGCCACAGGACCAAAGTATTTCTAAAGGTCAACAGAACTCCAGTAATTTATGTACCTCTCTTCTGAGAAGTTATTATTATATAATCATTTTCATATGTAATTACCTTTTTCCTTTTTGCTGATCTGCCTCTTAAACCTTTCATGCATATGACTGAGAAGCATCACCTTGCACATAGGGGAGGAAGAAAAGATCTAATCAAACTATACATCTGATCTATAAGTCTGCTCTTTTAGTCAATAGAGGCGGTTTCTGGTCTTTGTCACTTGCAGAGGGAGACGGAAAATTCACTGAAACAACCAGTGATTTTTTGATGGGAAAAAAGTCAGAAGGGGGTGGGGTAGGACATTGAGACTAGGAGCCTTTGTTCAGTGAAACAAATGTTAACACCAGAATACAGATAAAACTTTATGTATTATTAAAGAATACATTTTGCTGTTGGAAAAATGTAATGCAACCTGGAATCATTTATTCAAACTGGTAATTCTTTTCATGTTGTCACATTACAAAATGTCTTGATGTGTCTTGTGTCTGAGTGAAAATATAAGACACTGTGGTAAAAGCAACTAATAAGAAGGACTATATTTTCTTTAGCCTGAACACCAATGGAGAAAGACATTACCCTCCCCCTCCCCCCCCAAAAAAAAGTAGGAAAAAGCCCCACATAAATTGATGGGAGAGGAGAAGGGGGAAAAAGCAAAGATATTCTGATAGGTCATTTTTTTTCCATACATGAGCATTTAGTCTACAGTAATCTACCAGGACTGTCAAATTTGATTGAAAGATAATGCAAGATTTTTTTTCTTGACACAATTTATAGCATGTATCCATTAGGAATAATTATGGTTGCATGATTTTGCTAGCTGTTATCTCTACAAGTGTTACTAATGGTTTTATCAATTACTCCCTGTCCAATAACTGCATGGTTGTAACCTAATTTAAAGACACTCTATCACTAGGCTGATTTGTGTAGTAGTAAATGACAGCATTTGAGACACCAGCCAAACGACTCACTTCAGTGACTTAGTTAGTCTCTAATAATTAACAATTAGTAGGTACCTAGGAAAAGCTCAAGAGACTAGAGCTCCCATGTTTCCCTTTCTTATCTAAATACAAGAAGTTACCAAGACAATCTCCTGTAAATATAAACCTTTAAATAAATTCTCTTTCTGTGGCTGATAAAAAATGTGCTTTAATAAAGATGAACAGTTGAGGAATAAAACAGAACGAAACTTTAGGATCCATGGTTGTAAGACATAGAGACAATCTAAGGAGGAGATACAGGATTATACTTTGAGATTTTACTGTTAGTGCTATAGTTCAAAAGCAAAGCCACTGTGCTAAACGGGGAATAGTGCTGGCAAAATCATGCTATTTCCTTGAACTTTAGAGCAAAAATGCTGGATGTGCAGAAAGAAGCACTTCATTACAGATCATTAGTGAGGTTTTATGTACAGCTCAGAAAGGTACTGCCTGCTCAGAACAGAATGGAGAGGAGTCTATTTTAAATGAGTGTAAAAGATGGTATTCCTCCAAGGATGTTATCTCTGAGGATTTTAAAGAAATTTTCCATTAAAAAATCTCTCTTCTTAAATAAGACTTTGAACTTTAAGTTTAAAGCAGGATCTTATACTCTGCAAGAAACTATTTCTATATAGGTACAAAGACATTTAAAATAACAGTGAGCGTACAGGAGTTGAGGTTTTTACAGTGCACGGTCCTTTGCACAGTCCATTAGTATATATGAATCTAGCTTGATGGGCAAAATTGCCTGGAATAATTCATCATTTGGGTTATTGTGTCAGATCTTAGTACATCATCTCTTTCAGATTATCCAAGATCCCAACGTAACGATCTTTCCCTAGGAGCCTTGAGGGTTGTATGTTTATAAAAAGCTGCACTTTACCCACTCAACAGTCTGATGACATTTTCAGGCTTACATGCAAAACCAATATCTGCTAGGAAGCTTGCACATTCTTCGTCGGAACATAGGAGCTGCCACACTGGATTAGATCAGTGATCCATCTAGCATGGTCCCTGTCTCTGACAGATGCCAAATCCCAGCTGCTTTGCAGGAAGGTGTGAGAAACCTCATCAGAAAAAACTCTGGAAGCACCTGCCTGTAAAGGGAGTTACTTCTTAAACCCTTAGTAAGTGACTGGTTTATGCCCTAAAGCATGACTGCATATATGCTTTAAAAATTACAGGGTTTTTGTTATAATTACAGGAGCTGTCACTATCCTTATAATATTTGTATTATATTCTTGATCTCAGGACTATGTCTAGATTCAACAGCACAGTCCCACTTCCCTGATCATTATCCAGGTTGAGGGCTGACCCAGACAGGCTGCAGTTTGCTTTTAGGCAATGCGGTCAAGTTTCTTTCTCCTGGGATCCAAGTCCTGCCTAGAGATGGGGGAGATAAAGAATGTCTAGTTCCCAACCTGACATGGGTTCTCAGATCACACAGTTTAAAATAGTCACACAAACCAAGCTGCCATTAATTAATTCAGTTGGGTTGGTTTGGACATTTTTTAAGTCTCTTCTGTTGCATTTGAATTTTCTTTCTTTCTTGTTGAGCCCGTGCTTTGGATTAATAGAAACAGTAAGCAGACAGCCTCCTTTTTTTCCCACTAAATATTTTTTTATCTTCAGTACTCTTACCATTTTCTGGTTTTTACCCATAGTCTAAAGCAAAAAATTTCCCCCCTCTTTTCTTTTTTTTTTTCTTAACTTATATTTATCCATCTAAGCATTTCATTGCCATTTTGGAAGCTCTTTATTTTCTGAGATGCACTACACAGTATGCTGAGTGTAACATTCATTTATCTAATGTCATGAAAATATTTTTGGTTCTGTTCTCTGCCTCCAAACATACCCCTAAAGTAAATATTATTTAATAATGCTAAATGACAAAACTCATACCTCTGATTTTAGCTTTATCTGATGACAATATTCATCAGACAGCAGAGCATTTGTCCATTCAATGACCTGATAAAACAGTCTCAAGTCTGGGTTGCCAAAGCCAGAGATGGTCTTCAAAATGTAGTTTTAACCTCATCCACCCTTCCTAGTTCATCTGCATATTCTTTTGAAAACCACTCATTGAGTATCTGTAGCCCAAATGATGTCATCAGGCACAGCATGCAGCCACTACAAGTGGGACAATTATAATTTTTGTAGCTGATTAATCATCATGAAAAAGTAACAGTCAATTGACTCAATCATACATCCATGGTGATTAATCACACTTCACTTGTGTTTTTTACAAGTATTTTACCGACAGTGCAGATGTTGGATGATTTTTCTCCTTGAGCCTTTTCCTTGGTCACAGATGTTAAGTAATCACCTTGTCCTGATACTTGACTTACCTAATTTTTTCTTCTTCAGGCCCTTAAAAACAAATGTGCTTCTTATGTAGAAAGAAAATGTTAAACTAGTTATTAATTTTTTTACAGGTCAGTCAATATCTGAAATCACTGCAATTGTCATTTGTAGTCATAGGTGTTTTCAATAAGCACATTGCTCTTAAATCTGTTCTCTGTTATGCATGACAGCAGGAGTACAAATAAAACCCTGACAGCAGCAGGTAGCAGAGTCCATCTTATTTTTAGACCACAGTTAGAGCTTCTAATCCAAGTGCGTGAAAAGTCTCACTTGATTGTAACTAATTGGCATCCAGGCACACAAACAAGCAAACAAGAATCTTATGACACCAAAATATTGAGGTTCAGAGATACTGGCTGGTAGACTTTAGTCTTAACCTTGGTTAAAAAGGCAAGGGAAATTGCTGAAATGCCACAGCAGATGAAAGTGTTGTATTGCACAGCTAAAACCCTAGTAATGATATTTTCCATGGAATTACATCTACACTGATGAAGCCATGAGAATTTACAACCACTATCTGTCTTATAACTATTTTATTCTATTGGTTCATGTCATATGTGCATATACAGAGATGATTTTGTTTTAAGAAGTGCAAGTCAATTTCTAGGTGATTTTCAAAGATTTATTTCAGATGATGCCTTATAGATAAAATCTATATATTTTCCAGGCTGCCCTCAATACTGCAAATGGAAATGTGTAGGGCAAATAAGTTGTTTACCTCAAACAATGCAAGCCTCAGAGACTCTAACCATGTTTCATCCTGCAGAAAAAGCCAAAGATCCCCATTCTATTTAGAAAAAGTATTGTACCAACCTCTTTGCCCAGGCTTAGATCACTGTTAAGATCAATGCATACACTGGAAATTGCTTTCATGAAAAGATGACACAGCTGCATTGAATTCTGCACTAGACTCCAGTCTTGATACTGTTAATAAAGAGCCTAAGGTTGGGTATAATTGTTAATACACTAATTCTAAAAATCCACTCAAATGTCACTTATAATCAGGATTTTCTACTGTGCTAGGACCCCTGGGGAAACCTTTGAAGCTGTGAATGGTGTACACGATGACAGGGATGAACATAAGAAGGTAGAAGGCCACCGATGTTGTTTAGCTTAGTTGTATAAAACTATCACGTATATAGAAGCTTAGAAATACTGGCAGCTAGGAAGATGGGAAAGCAAAGTGTGAGATGGAGGAAACACACAGATCCAGAAGGAAAAGCTTTACACTAAACCCAGTTATTTCAAAGCATTAGGGGGAGAGATGAAGAAACTGTATGGCTTGTAATTTACAGCAGAAGTACCAAGGCAGAAAAGACATTATAAAAGCATTTCATCAAGAAGACATCCATGACATAAAACTATTTAAAACAATAAATCAAAAAAAATTAGTCATTTTATTAGCAGTAGAGATGAACTTTACAGCAGATGTGAAAAAGTGGGATGGCTGTGAAACCTTGAAAAGGAAAATGAGAGTAACAGAGTAAATTAATATGCAATATCAAAAAAAAACCTTTGAATGTAAATCAGTGATTATAAATTAATTGGCTTTTAATTTTATTAGAGCTGCACACACTTATTGTCTCATTGTATCATATCTTTGATACTATTATGCATAACATTTTGAAACATAATTTTGTGTACTTCCTCTCAGTTCTTGTTGCACCTTATTTATGATTACTGCTTGGGCTGGTGTGAAGTGAATGCATATCCCTCAATAATGAAGTACCAAAGAGTTGGATAGACTTTTCAGAGTCACAAGGCCTGCTGTAAAAAAATCCCTCATGAATCTTTTACAGCTATAAGTAGCATGGCACAGGTAATATCTCGACTGCTATGGGAATTTTGGCTGAAAATATTTTTTAAACGCTCCGGAGAAAAAGAGAATGTCAGGATATATGTGTAGTGGTGCTGGAAACAGTTTTCATCAGGGGCAAGTTTTCTCAGTTTCAGTTTGTACTAACTGACTGCCACAAATAATAGCTGCTTCCTACTTACAGTCATACAATCACAGAATGTCCTGGGTTGGAAAGGACCTCAAAGATCACCTAGTTCCAACCCCCTGCTGTGGACAGGGACCTTTCAGTAGACCAGGTTGCTTAGAGCTCTATCCAACCTGGCCTTAAACATTTCCAGGGATGGGGCATCCACAATTTCTCTGGGCAACCTGTTCCAGTGCCTCACCACCCTCATAGAAAATAATTTTTTTATAATATCTAATCTAAACCTACTCTCTTTCAATTTGAAGGCATTCCCCCTTGTCCTGTCACTACATGCCCCTGTAAATAGTCTCTCCCCATCCTTCTTGTAGGTACTGGTAGGACAGGGTTTTCTAACAATTCCAATACTATTTAATTTGAGCTGTGGGTTGCTCTCTCATTACTCACTTGCATGGATTTCTACAGAGGAAACAGGAGAGGGGCTGGGAGCTTCTCTCCCAAGATTTTTTTTAGTTAGAGTGCAGACCACACAGGGGATTTCAAACCATTTAATTGATGGCAGAATATGGGAACAGCAAAGAGAGAAATAAACTGATGTTGCAATAACTATTGGAGGAAGAAGAGGTATTTTCCCACTCTACAAAAGTGCATGAAGGAAAAAAAGAGGAGATTGCGGAAAACCAGGAGGGATGAGGTGAAACTTGTGAGGGCAGGAGATTAGGACAGGAATAAGACACTTCGACAGTGGCAAAAAGCCTTCTGAGGTGGAAATGCAAATGAGGTTTTCTGGATGTCACTGCTCCTCTAGCCTTGGTGAGTATGTAGCTGTGAAACTTGCTGCCAGTGTGACTAGTTCCCTTGTAGGATCAGCACTCTAATGACCCAGGCCATGGTCAGGGGCAATCCTTCAGCTCACGAAGCAAGGACTGAGCAGAGGGTCACTTTACAGCCTTCCAGACA
The DNA here is from genome assembly GCF_041296385.1 of Aphelocoma coerulescens. Lineage (NCBI taxonomy): Eukaryota > Metazoa > Chordata > Aves > Passeriformes > Corvidae > Aphelocoma > Aphelocoma coerulescens. The sequence goes on along the minus strand of NC_091016.1, from coordinate 84,417,511 downwards.
TCAGCACAATACCAAGAAATGAGACCTTTTGATGTAGACTGAAAGGGTAGCAAGATTCAGTTTGTTTCTAAGCAAGAAAACAAGAGAAATTTATGCAAGTAAATACAAGCTTTCCAGAACCAGATAAAAGTGTAATTTATCTCTGCTTCCTAGGTATATCTTGTAACTTAAGAGCAGTTGTTAACAGGCCTGAGGAGCCAGTCTTGGAGCCAGGACCCCTGAGACCTGTGTAAGAGACCCAAGCCTACCTTGTAACGAGGTGAACGAATCAGCAGGGCCCAGGCAGCCTGTTTAGCAAGTCTGTTGGTTAAAATCCTCACGTCGATGCAGACTGTTTTCACTTTCAGCAGAACAGCATTTTCCAAAAATGTGCTGATCAGCTCTAATTATCAAGGTTACAAACTGAATCACTCAAAAGGTAAGAAATGCCAGAATCCGTGCTGCCTGGGTAACCTTGCTGCTCACATGCACACCCCTTGCACATGCCTTATGATACAGTCTATAATTATCTGATTGCTTGTTATTTTTGCCCCTGTATCATTGGAGGCATGGGATGCACCTGCAGCAGGGATGAATCAGAGTTAAGTAGTGAAGGTGGTTGCTCTCCTTAGACATCCTGTTTTGGTTGGTGTAAAGACGTGTAGGCTGAAGACAGTGGGGAAAGAAAGTGTAAGGCACGAATTATGGCAAAAAATGCTGATGAGAAGACCTAATTCTATCCAAGCCTCCACCACAGGATTCCTCCAAGGCTCCGGTCAAATCACTTAAGCTAAATTTTGGACAGGTGATTCTTCAGAGGAGACCCAAACTGCTCTGAAAAGCAATGCCTCAGAAGGAGATTTATGAAGCCAAGGAATACCACCTTTATTTTGTGTTTTCTGGGTACCTCAGTTTAGACCTTGGGTTTTGATTTACAGAGCTTTGGAGCAGTCACACCTGCAACAAAAATCAATAACAGGAGCTGTACTTTGACGGCATAAAGCATTGTACAGTGCAATGCTAACATCTCTGGGGGGAAAAACATCCAAACACAGATCCTAAACACTGCTAGCTGGGAACACAGAGCTAATGGAAAAACTGGGCCTTCATGTGCCTGTTCCCCGATTCTCCATCTAGACAGTTTGAATAATAATCATACCCCTCACATACCAAGGATATAACAAAAATAAATTTAATGTATATCTGAGAAGCATTCAGACTGTAAAATAAAAAGCCACAAGCAAATTAATAGCTTTGTCTTCAGAGCAGAAGAAGCAAGCGGTAAATAAGGCACAAAGCCAAGAAATGCAATGAGGAGGTGCCAGATAGCTAAATAGCTCATTACACAGCATTGATGCACACTGCACCCTGAAGGAGGAAGGGATCCTAGGGAAAAATAACAGTATCTATTTATCTAACTAAAGATTGCATCAGAAGACATGGGTAGAGAGAGGTGATGGCCACTGTTTGACGACACAGTAAATCCGGTTTAAACCTTCTTGGAACTGGGAAATAGGCACAGCACCACAATGAAAATGATGGCTCAGTTTGAAATTTTTTCTGAAAAAACAAACTTTTAACAAATTTTGGGGAAAAATATAGTCACAAATTTTAAGTTCGTTCACTCAGGCTTTAGGTTTATTCAAGTACTATTCTTTTCCAGAAGACAACATGGAAAGATAGGACTGACACTTGGCACTGAGTGCTCTACCTAATTTACCATTAACAGTATTTGATTTGGAGTTTGAAGTTCTTGGCGAGCATGCATTGCCATGATAATACTTCTGAAGGGAAAGCCCAACACAGGTTCTAAATGTTAGCTTGCCTTTGTCTACTTGATTTTGAAAACTTAACAAACTTAACAAACCTTTCCTCCACTCTTCTGTCTTTTATATGGAGGCTGGGTAGAGTTGCTTGAAATAGTCCCCAGCACAGAAGGAGCCAAATTTGTGTACTTCCACCACTGTATTAAGCAGATAGCTTCAAATCCATTTGTACCCTACCTTTGAAACATTTGCATACTGAAAAATAGAATGCAATATTCCAAAATTACTTTATTGTGCTACATCTGCAGTTAAATAACTAGTATTCCCTAGTATAAGAAATTTTGAAAAACTTGCAAGAGTTGAAAAACTTGCAAGATACAATTTTAATTTTCTTTGCTGATGGTTCTTTGGAGACATGGAATTATTTCTTTTGTTCCTTCTGAAAATGTCCATTATTCCAAATAATCCTTCTGATCAGAAGAACATTTGAGTGTGAGGGATTTTTCAGAAAATACTTTTCTTTTGTAGATAGCCAGACTTACAGCAGAAGAATTCTGAAAACAACATTCATTGTTATCCTTGCTCAAAATCTTCAGTTTTCTCTTTTTGCCAAGTTCAAAATTTTCAACAACAAAAATTCATTTTAAAGCCTGAAATACATTTTTGTCATTTCTTTCCTCATTCAGTGCAGAACTGCTCTGTGCCAAAGATGAATTTAATCTCCCCAAAGCCAAAACTTCGAGTCAGTTTTTAACCACATTGCACATTCAATCCCTGAAACAGCAAAGACAGAAACAGAACAGCATTTCAGTAGGCAGTTACCATCAGGACGTTGTGGCACACTCTAGTTTGTTGAAAAAATATAATATAATATCAAACTGAGGCAAAATCTGTTCAGTTCCTTGGCTACATCAATTGCTGGATTAGACAGTGCAAGAAGGATGGAGGCTTCTCTAACTTCTCTTGTCTCTTAGGTTGCTTCCCTTGCACCCGTGAACCAGTAAAAACTTAAGGATAATTAGCTAAGCTTCATCTTTTTCCCTCCTAATGTAGCACTAATTTTGAGTGAGACACTGAGCTGCCAGAAGAGTGTTTCACAAGAAACAAGGTGGGCATTTGATCTTGTTCTAACACCACGGTGTTCTTCAAATGGACACAGGTTTAATCTATACCTACTCTACAGACATTTCCACTGCCCAGCAGCCAACAGAAGCTTTCATACCCAGGAGACCCAGGCCAGAGTGGTTTTCTTCAGTAGCTTCCAGAGGCATAAACTTATAATGCTTTTACAGCTCTGCCTAAACAGCATGGTGGGGGGTGGTCCCACAGTGGACACTCCTCAGCCAACAAACCGTGAAGCCCAAGCAGCATCCCGAAGGCTGCCAATGGCTCCAGGAGAGCAGGGCAGGAGGACAAAGGCAGTGCGCAGGAAAAGCATACACGAACTGGTCACTAAAGAGCAAAAGCATGTCCATCCATGTTCCCAAAAATCCTTTCCCTTTCTCCTGATGGGCATGTTGAGCTAAAGAGCATCACACAGGCCTTTCTTCTGAAAAGTGCCTTTGTAAGTAGTGATCTGCATAGCAGTTTGTTTTCATGGTGTTGATGGTTTCAGTTAAAATCTTTATTTAGCTGAAAAGCAGTTAAAAGCACTTGACGATTGCGCTGTTAAAGATCCTCCCACAACATGCTAGCATCATTCTTCTTCAGGATACAGGACTGTTCTCTCAAATAATTTGGTTTCTTGCAAAATATTTCTATACATTTTCAGCTGAAAGGTATCCCAGTGGAGGAATTTATAAATTTCACATTGCTCATACACCTAAAATCAAGCACAAATGTTTTTAGTCTATAAAATGTAGATTTTGTGAAACTCCCTGACCAAAAAGGGGGGAAATGGGGCTCTGACAGTGAAATTTAAAGGGTTAACATGCTCAGTACAAGTAATCAAGTTCAGGGCCTGAAGTGAAGAAAGTCACAGGAAATATGCATAAAGAATCTTGCAGTGGGACTAGGTCATCATCATAAATTCTTTCCAACTGAAATTTCTATTCTATTCTATTCTATTCTATTCTATTCTATTCTATTCTATTCTATTCTATTCTATTCCATTCCATTCCATTCCATTCCATTCCATTCCTTTTAATTCAGTTCCATTCTATTCCACTCCACTCCATTTTCTCGTTCTGTCAGAAAAATCTTCATGGAGAAGATTCACACAGAAATTATCTATCTCAGATGTCAGTTAAGTAGCTTTCCTAGTTTACTTTTCATTCTCTTATGATCTCTACTATTGAATTTTATTTATATATGTTATGTGCATTAAATTCTTATAATCAAGTGTTAATATGTGCCATAAGTATGTATAAGGGATTTTTTTCCTACTTTAGGTTTTCGGTTCTAGAAACTCAGCAAGAAAAAATTCAGACCTTTAATAATTGACTCATTTACAGGCATTAATATTCCTTTGCATATATTTGGATTTATACTTCGTGTGTTTCATTTTTTTGCTTTGTTGTTTTGCTGTGTTGGCTGGAAGGACTGTGCTAAAATTCACCTGCCATTCAGTTTAATTTCTTGTGTTTAGGGCTGTACAACGTTCCATGTAAAGCTAATCAATACAAGGATTTATGAAACATCGAAACATAACAGTCTAAAGGAGGAAATTATAGTCAGTTCCAGTTATTAAATATTTCCTATACTAAATTTAGTATAAGAGAATCCTTATACATCTTCTTTTAGGGTATTTGTCAAGTGCATAGACTGAAGAAACAATTGTGGTTGGTTCCACTGCAATGTGTCTTTATTTGTTGCTTGCTATTTAATGCTAGCTGGAAGGAAGCAAACCATGTCATGTGGAGGTGAAATACTGATTCAATTTTAGTCACTAGCAGCTCTTCCATTAATTTCTTCTGAAATTTTACCTGATGTGCAAAACTCTGTGCAATGGGTAAAGAAAGAGCAAATTTTATAAGATGAAAATATACATGACTCTGCATCCTTCCTATATTCAGCTGTCTCACATTGCAAGCTACATTAGGTACATATATACATACATATTCATACATATAGGCATCTACAGGCATTTATTTCATATATAGATAAAAGGAAAGATCTTCTTATACCATTACCTAGTTTAAATGCAGGATTTGTAGCTGAATACATTTGTTTCTTTCCAGGATTAACAATACATTTGCTAATCTTGTTTACCTTCAATATTTATCAAAGGCTTTTGTCTCTACTTTCATTCCTTCTCATGACTAATCAGAACGCTTTTTACTGACAGTAAATTTTGTGAAGAAATTTGTGTCTCAGAACACTTTGACTACCTCAAACTTATGTAGACTTTTAAATACTTATTTTTGAGGATCTGAAGATATTCATGATTCTGGCTTTTGTACTTTAGTTTACAGACAAGAAATTGCTTTTTCTAAAAAAAATAAAATTTCATTCATATAATGAATTGTCCATCAACACAATATATATTTATATATGCATGCATATACATATATTTTTATGCACATATGCAAGCGCGCACACACACACTACAAAATTTGGTTACCTGATAATATATTAACATTAGAAGTATTTATAACAAAAAACTCACCCATAACAATACACTCAATCTGTATCTTTTATAAATCAACTTGTAACTAATATTTCAATATAGGAACATGCAGACCTCTTAAGAACTTTAAAAAAAGAAATTATCTGCATGTCCATGCAAGTCCAGTTACACTGATAACTTGTCCATTTCTGTAGGCACTGACCTGCCGTTAGAACACTTCATTTTTTTGTTCTCTCCAAGTGTAATCTGAAATCTTAATGAGTTACTTGTTTTGCTTTTGGGAAAAAACTTCTCAAACCAAAGCCTATTGTCTAGCTTCCACTGTTTCTTTCTCACTTGCCAAATATTTCTCTGGTACTTCATGACACATTAGTAAGTGAGTTGCTACTGAGTCGTTCATGATTTAAAATATTTTCTCATTAAGTTCTGATTTGCAGACAGCTCCTCTTGCTTCTTGTCCTTTCTTCACTTACAAACTGGAACATAAGGGGACCTGTGAAGAGAAAATAGTAAACAATAAAAAACTAATTCATTTACCTACAGACCACACAGAAAACGAGCTTATGCAAAAGGCACAGTGCACAAATTGTACATTTTCCTTTCAACATGACAACACTGTACACTATTTTTTCTAACAAAAAAAGTTTAACAATGATGAATATGATAACAAACCACAAACAGGAGAACAAGGTTTGGTTCCGTTTTTGTTGTCACTTGTTTCTATCAGACATTGGTCAGCAGGCAAAAGGCAAGTTTTCAGTCATTCCAATTTGTTCACGTTAGTACTACCCTTGTTCCTCCAAGTGACTCTTTGTTTTACAAGATGATTCCTTGGAAACAATTATTAACCATATAGTGGAGATCAGCTTGTACACAAAAGAGCAAAACAGACATTTTATCACTGCAACTCATATATATTTACAAGTGGTAGTGATCTACTATTAACTGCACAAAACCACTTAAGATGATAAAGTATTTACTGTAGGCAAACCTGGATTGCTTGTGAAAAGGAGTTATTTTGGGGCCAAGCAACAATCTCTCTGCTTCAGTCCTCATTGGAAAAAAAAGTCCAGTTATTATCTTGCTATAGTTTTTATTTTCAAATCTTTATATTTCCCTTTGGAACATATGATATGGGAACTACAGATAAACAAAACAACAAGAAAAAGAAAAATATTATATGATAGTGAACACTTTCAGAGAGTGAAACTGCAGAAAAAGTTGACCAAGATGCATTGAAATCTGTTTCTGGTGACATAAGAAATAAACTGAGAAGTACTTAAAAGTGTTAATAGGCATGAGACCCTGTCTTTATAGCTGGATTGGATCAGGCTCCTTTTTGGGCTCACTCAGTATGTGCTGTAAGTATTCAATGCCAATATTCAAGACACAATCTTGTAATGTCATTACAAGGTCCCATCACAGTCACTTGCACATTTCCTTTGACACAGCACTTTTTTTTTGATGGGGGACAGGGTCAACAGTCAAGAAATCCCTGCCCTCTAATAAGACAGCAGGAGAAGAAAAACACTTGCTAAGCACTTCAGCTCTTCTCAGATTCATAAAAAACATCATGTTGTGGAGATGATAATGTTTCTTTTTCCCATTGGTCAGCTGGTGGGAAATCTTTGGGAATTTGCTGGGTAAAAGCTCAAGACACTCTGAGGTGCTTCTTGCTCTCACCTTGGTAAAGTAGCTATGGCAGATCTTTTAGTGCCAGATACACCATCGCAGACAACATTTCTCATTATGCTGGAGGGTGGGACAGGAGCAACAGTCCTCTCCCCAACATTAAAACTACTAAGAACAATAAGGAAACTCTTCAGATCTTCAGAATGCTGATGAAGATCACAAAAATCATAACAATTATGCCTCCAAGAAGGGAAAGAAATTTGGGACCAGAAGAGACAAGGCATCTGGATTATTCACTTTGGAAGTTTGGTTTGGATTTACGCTCATGCTCAAACCTGCAGCCACTGGGAATCAACACAGCACATTTCAGTTTGTGCATTACGCTAACAAAATCTTCCAGTTCTGCTCTCTCTCTAGTTTTGTACCTTTCACACTGCAGGAGAGTCTTTTTATCAATCTTAGTCTGTATCCCAACCTTCTTGCGTAAAGGTTAAAAAGAATGTATTGATTATGCTGTGAAGTGTGCCAATGACATTTCTAAGGTTGTGTCGTACAAATCTATAGATAGCTAGGGAGTGTTCATGCTTGATCAAGTTCTTGTTATTACTGGGAGAAGCTCAAACCTTAACAGATGAAAGATGTTTTTCAAATTACCTAGCTCTGTAAAATATTTTTCCTGATTCAGAGCATTTTAACTTCCCCTTGCTGTTAATGTACAACAAATCACAGACGAGTCTACCGAAAGGAACTGTGATGAAATCCTGGTTATGGGAGATCTGTCAGCAGCTTCAAAGTGGTCAGTATTTCACTTCAGGTTCTTGATATAAACAAGGAATATAAATCTTCGTTTCTAAGCAAACACTGATCAAGGTAGCTGTGTCAGATCTGCTCCTGGGCCTTTTCTCTGCCTGTCACATCACCCCTGAAGCTATTCTCCTCTCTGTTTCTGCAGTGGGACAAGAAATTCTGGAGCTTAGCACCCTACTGCTGTCCTACTCTGCATTAGTAGGTCCAGGAAAAGTAGCATTGTTGAAGCTTGGTTCCTCATGGATTTGCATGCTATGGTCAGATCTTCCAGTGCCTCTCTGTGGAGGAGCTGTGACTGATGCTCTTAATGCCACTGAGGCATCACAACACTTCTCCTCCCGGGCAGGGTCTCTCGTTTGACAAGGATTTCACTGCATCTGAATATTTTCCCCCCAGGTTGACACAAGAAGGTCTTCCCTCTCCCAGCAGTCTATTTTTGCGAACTTTTTAGGAGTCTTATGAGTATTAAAACTGCCAGATAGCTGAAAATCTTCTATAAAACTTGTCTGGTCAGATAGATACATGTACAGAGACTGGCAGACACAAACACTTAAGACTTGCTTCTGTAGAAAGACAAGTTACAGAGATTTAGACTTCAGCACATTTCTGACAGGATTCTTCAGTAGGTATGCAGGCTTTAGTCACAGGAGCTCAGAAAATTTCATCAGCCCTATCCACCCTGGAACAGCTCTGTTCCACATGGTTTTTGTTGCTGTTACAAGTCATCCTGAAGCCTCCTGACAAAAGGAGAGAAAACATGCAATAACCCTTCAAGGGAATAAACAAATCAACCTTCGAGTCTCAAATGAGTGCTGAGACACAGGTCTCAGGGCTGACACTTGAGCTCCAGACTTTAAAATCTTCTTTGCCTGTGTGTCAGCTGTGGCTGTGAATACCGAGAGGCTGAATGGCTTTCTTGCTGTCAGGAGTTGCGTACGAGAGTGGTTCAGTTCATGAGTCATTGGCTAAGCAGATGTCAGAAAGCATGATATCTAAAGTTGATTTCTGATGGAAATGTCAAAGGAGGTGCCTCTAATGCTGAAGTCACTTCTCAGTGATGGCTTGCTACTGGTTCATAACGGCTTTCTGCTCTGCTTCCATCTACCATGAAAGTTGCTGTGCTACTACCTTGCATCTGTGCTCAGACAGAGCTAGACTTGATCCTGTTAAATGAACTGTATAAGCCAGTCACCTAGCCAAAACTGATGGCACACTTCATGTACTAAAACTATCCATATGACTATTCCTTCCTCATGGGCTAAATATCAAAGTTTGGAAATACAGAGTACGCTTTACACATAGGAAGGAGAACCCTTCCCCTGCGATTTTCTCCTAGCAGTGATTCTCTCAAAAAAACTTACCTCACAGACCTATATTTGGACTTATTCCCGCACCCCCATCTCAAAATATGATACAATAGAGTCAAGTTCACTAAGAGTCTGCTATCTGTGAGGAGTACAACAAGCTTTGATCCAGGACAAAAAGATGTCTGCAAGATTTGCATATAAAGGAAATGCTTTTTCTTCCTGTCTATTCAGAGGTATTTTCAATCTTCTGATCTTTTGGTCTCCATTTTTAATCTTTTTCTGTCAAATAACTAGGTACAACCTCTAAAATATCTCAATCAGTTCAAATAATAATAATAGTAATAATAATAATGCCATGGTTTGATTTTGTACCTTTAATTTGGAGATCTTGAAACACTTCATACAAAAAGATCATTATTACCTTCCTTTTATACATTTGGAGACCAAAGCACAGACCACTGAAGTAACTTTTTCAAAGCTACTCTGCAAAGCTAAGAATGGAACCAAATTTTCTTTTGTCTTCATTCCCCATACCTTCCTAATTCCATAAAATATTGGCAAGTTACATGACAAAACATAAATAGATCACATATTCAAATATAAAAGGCAGGAGTAAACAAGCTGAAAGAATTGAGAAATTTTTCTCAGTAAATGATATGTCACATACTACGATCTGTCAGCTCTACTAGACTATTTTCTCTTCTGTCCAAACAAATTTCCGTAGCTTAAGATCTTTTGCATTTCACCGTATTCAGATTCCTTTTTAAAAATTCACATATTTTTATCTGTTCTATCTGGAATTTAATACTGTGGTGTTTTTCCTCTTTCTGAACTTATCAGTTCATCACCTCTCAAAACAGCTGCACTTGCGGTATAGTTATCACTTCATCTTGCAGAATGTGCAAAATGCAGACTTTCGTAGGTCCCTCATCAACTTATTCCCTATGGTCCAGAATTTTATTTTTTTTAAATTGTTTCAGTTTTTATTCAAATAAGTTTATGCATTTACCAGTATTTTTCCCAAGCTTCATGACTCTCCCACAGAGACTAAACTTCATACACTTGATGTTCTTAGAGCTATGTCCTTTCATCTTTCTAGAACAAAGCCATTTTGAAAATCTCTCAGGCTTTTTGTAGCTTTTGGTAATAAATCCAGGGGGAAATTTTTTTTCTTCCCAGAGGCTCTCAAAGGGGTTTCAACTTGTATGAGGGTCTCACATGCATTGAACAAACTGTCCCTCCCCTCTCAATTAGGGCTCACTTTACTGAGGCTCAGGCAACATCTGTAGCTTGTTTTAGGGGAATCCTTAGTTCTGTGCTGTGCAGGGCAGCTGCTCGGAGTTCAGTTCATGTGCTCACCAGGCATTGCTTCAGGATAACAACTTCTATATGAGGTCTGCTGGAGTTGTTAATTAGACAAGCATTTTATTGCCTGTCTTCTTGTGAGGTAGCTGCATATCGAGGGATCAAGGTGGCCCACTGCTGGAGGAACAGAGACAGTCTCGTGATATTTAAATATCCCTGAAATGCCTTGGGGTAGATAGATCCCTTGTTGCCTTTCCACCCCCACTGGTTCAGGGTCCTTTAACACAAGCTTGCCTAGATACAACCCCAGGAAACTGAGGCTACTTTTCCTTTTTATGTCCTCTGTTACAACATACAGGCATTTACAGCCCTAGAAGGTACCTACATCTGGCTTAAATGACAAGGGTGTGTATTTGTACACACACAAGTATGTCATGAGATCATGAGGCCAATAGCATTACAAGTATGACTCTCAATATTCATGCCACAAAGTCATATTACCAGCACACCAGCTCTTGATGACCTTCACCACTATGGCTTCTACGTTCTGTTTTACTGATTTTGTTGGTCCTTTTTACTTTTCTGCAAAATGGACTTACAGGAAGACACAAAACATGCAAAGTCTGTATTCTAACATATACAGAGTTCAGGTCTGCATTTTGGTTGCATGAGCTGTTTATGGTGTTGTGTTCTGAGTTGCTCATTTAACTGCTTACTTTTGCCCCATTAGTTTTCTTTTAACTTTGATTTATTTATGACTATCTTAGTGCTCAATAGCATGCAGTATTTATTGTGGTAAAGACTGAGTTTAGAACAGGTATATCATTATGGCCCAAAAATGGCTGGATCCCTCAAGAGAATGTCATTGTCAATATTAAGACTTCTCTTTATGCAAGAAATAATTGAATTTGACCAAGGCCACTGGGGAGTTTGGGTTTGAAGGGACCTTTTAAACGTTATCTAATTCAACCCCCTACAATAAGCAGGGACATATTCAACTAGATCAGGCTGCTCAGAGCCTCATCAACCTGATCTTCAGTATTTCCAGGAATCTATCTTCTTTCTGGGCATCCTACTCCAATGTTTCACAACCAAGTAAAAAACTTTCTTCCTTCTATCTTATCTAAATCAACCTTCATTTAGTTTAAAGCCATTATCCCTTGTCCTATCACAACAGGCCCTGCTAAAAAGTTTGTCCCCATATTTCTCATAAGCCACCTTTAAGTACTGAATGGCTGCAATATTGTCCTCCTGGAAGCCTTCACTTCTACAGGCTGAACAATCCCAACCCCCTCAGCCTTTCCTCAAGAAAGGCTTTCCATCCTCCAATCATTTTTGTGCCCCTCCTCTGCACTCACTCCAACAGATCAAGCTTAATTAAGAATAAATCTGTGTCTAAGGTCTGTCTGCTTCCAAAATCTCTGCATACATTTAATAGTGCATATATAAATTTTTAGCCTCTTGGAACCTTACATGCTTTTAGCATACAACCAGGTTCTGTGTCTTTAAACCAGAAGTGTGACAAGATTAACAAGTATTTTTATCTAAAACTATATGTCATGGTTCTAGAGACCTTTTTGAGAGAGTCTAATTTCAGGAAATTTCCTTCTCATCAAAGGAATGTGATTTGAGTAGTCATATGAATTCTATATATTTATCCAGCTAAACTAAACATCTTGATATCTTAAGGACAGCAGATGATTTGGAGGAGAATATGAGACTTAAATGTGAATGAAAAGGATGAAAGAGTGTGACTTTCTTTACACAAGTGTGTGAGTAATGTTTTAATCAAGCAAATATCTTTTTATAAGACCAAGTATTTAGTGTTGCTATTTACACCATTTCAAGTTTAGCCATCAAGGCACAGATGAAGAGAAACCACAGTTCCCTAAAAGTCTCCTCTTTTCCCCATCCCATCAAGTCCTAATCAATATCACAGATTCAGTACCAGAGAAGAAATAAGTTCCCAAAAGGAACAGTGTAATTTCCCCAGAGGACTAAGGAAGGAGAAAGATTGCTGTGACTATATGGCACTGATTATTGGGAGATCCCTCTGATACAGCTGCAATTTGGTCTTCATGCATGGTTAGGGAAAAAAATAGCTGAATCAGATAATTCTGTTCCTAAAGTGTTTAGCATAGAAAACCAGAGATCAGAAAAGAATATGATGGGCTGGAGCAGTTTTTACAGTGCAATGTATCTGACACACATCTAGGCCATTAATTAGAGAAAGACTCTTTCTATTGCAGTTGATTATAGGGTCTGAACATTAATATCGTTTAGAAGTCGGAGGTGGAAAAGATCTGGTGAATTGTCAGCTTCTTGCCCATGCATGGTGCTTCTGAGCTAAATGATGTAACTGATAATGGATAACCTTTTCTGGGTTCTATTCTTATTTGCCAAATTACAGGCAAGGAATAGGAAATAAGACTTGAGATGACATTTGAGCCATGAGTCTTAAAAAAAAAATATTCAAGACAACAACTGTGTAGTGTGGGAAAGGTCATGATTTAATTGCAAGATTGTGAAATCAGGATGTTAAGCACTGGGATAAGAGGTTCGAGAGACACATTCAGTTAAATGGCTCAATAGAATAGAGGACATTATTTTTCATTTTCTGTGTAAAATAACCTTTCAAAACTCTTGATGAAAAAAAAAAACCAACCTGACTTACCTGAGTAAATCTGATTTTTTAAGTGATAAATTGCATCTATAAGACCCTAAAGAAAAAGATTCCTCTTATTTAAATTAACTCCTGCAATATGAAGCCTTCAAAATCTGATCCTGAAATAGTTGCCTTATCTTGATTTTATCAGAATCAATTGCATAAAGAGAGATCAGTGAAACCCAAGTAATTTTAGCAACAGTAGCTGAAGTGAAATAACTGAGTAGCATGTAGAGGGCCATTGTTGGCTATTATTCAAAAAGACAATACTATATCTGTAATTATGAAAGAATAATATATTCCAAAGAAAGTAATATTTACCGTATGTCAAAATGAAGATAAAGGAGAAGTTCTCAAGGTACTCTCGGCATTTAGGTAGCTTAAAAATGCAAATGGTTTATATAGTATTAACTTGGTGCTTTACTGTAACTTATTGCAATGAATTTTTGTCTTTTAAATTTATTTCAGACTTGTAAAAGCTGGATTGGCATTATATGGAACTGAGTTCCTTAATTTATCCAAATTACATATATCTTGCAGGCAGTGCAATTTTCCATAAGCTATCTTGTCAACATGTCTCAACCTTGACCTACTTATGGTACCTCCAGAGAGGAGCACACTTTTCAGCCTCCATGTTTGTTCAGTCCTTGTCTGAGCTTGACAACTAGTGTCTCTGAAGACGAGGGAAGGGGAGCTGTTTGACGTGGACACCAAGTGTTGGACCACCAAGTCATGCCTCAGAGTTGTTTGCAATGACCAGCCAACACTTACTCACAGTTTCCCCCCGTGGTGTCTGACATTGGTTTTGTCTCTTTACCTATGATGACGATACGAAATAGCTGAGCTGTCTCCCATTCTAACTCGTGAAAACTGTTGGCAAGTGTTGATGTATGTTTTCTCAATTATGACTGCCATACACCTCTGATTAGTCATTACATAATACAATCTGTTCTGTATTTGATTTGAACTAACAGAGAATTGTGGATGCATATACTCACCTAGAAAGATGGATAGGCCCAGTGCCATGGAGGTGATAGACTGTACAATCCAACAGCAATCCCTGTGTCATTCAGTCTCCTCTTGAGTGTGAATTTAAATCACTTAAATCCTGAATACTTCTGTCCTTAGAATATTATAAAATTTAAATCCTTTAAGAATTCCTTTAGAAAAAAATGTAAATCAAAAACAAATGATAGGATTAATAAACCAATTGTTCACTTGGTTTTAAAAATCCATCATGAATTTTCTAAATCTCAAACTGTTTAGTTAGGTTTTAGTTTTCACACTTGATGTGCTTGATCTTAAATCGTTCAGTAATAAAATAGAAAAATTACAAATCAGCCTGGTTAAATTAGAATATTCATAAACTGAGGTGCCGTAAGAGAGTCATTTACTATCTTAGAAAATTCACTTATGCAGTTCAAACAGATGAAAAATACTCCTTAATAAAATATAGCGTATATATCAGGATCAGCACCAAGCCTTTTCTACATCCAAGGGATTTTGTGCATCTCTGGGTATTGAGAATAAGCCTCTACTAACATCAAATTCCATGGAAGTCTCTTAAACTTCTGGACATGATGACTGAGGGAATAGTTGCTCCTGGTCCAGTCCAAGCCAGAAGAGAGGCTGAGCAGGCAAGCTATCTGCAATCCTAAAATTAGAGTGAAGCATGTCACCATCTGTCATGTCCACCTCACCTTATGGATGTTGGGATGACTCTTAGAAACTAAGCACTGCTCCTGAGTGGGACTAGACTTAGGAATATTTTAGATATTTATGCCTTTGAAAATTGTTGCTTTTTAAAATTAAACCTTATAGTTTTCCAGATTCACTTTTTATGGCTAGATGTAGGACAGAGTACAAAATAATATAAGAAAATGTCAGGAAGTGGATGGAAGAAATTGGTGGAAAGCTCAGAGGTTCAGAAGGCCCATTATGCCTGTTTGATGAGGAAGCTGTGCCTCTAGGACTTGTTTACATCCTCTCGTGAAAGGCCTTTCACAAGACTGAACATGTGGAGGATTTTGCTCATCTCTGATCATTTTATATAACCCTTATTTGGAAGGCAAGAGAGAAACCATCTTTGGCATTCTTTGGCATTTCATTTTTTTTTCACAGTTGCAGTGACTTTAAACCTTTTTGAAGTGTAAAATATACATAGGGAAAAATTAATTTTTTAAACCGTTGAAGGAGCTCAAACAGTTCAAATTAATGGAGGATCCTTAGGCCAAATGACATCACAATTCTGTTCGATCTTCTTCATCACCTTCAAAGTGTCCATGTACACCAGACTCACCAGAATCTCCTTTATTAGAAGACTATCATTTGAAAACAGCAGGCTGCAAGACTGTAACAGCAGACTTAATTTATCCTCCAGAAACATTGCTACAAACAATCGCACAAAAACTGGTGGAACACAGACTGACCATGGCAGGTGAAAGTGAATATAGAGACCTTTTTTTTTCTCCTGTTCCCTCTAACATTCAGAATTTAGCTGAAATGTAAGATTCATTGACAGTGGAGTCAGGAGGAGGGCAACTTTTGCATCAAAATATCTTGAACTATGCTTTTAAGTGTTCACACTACAAAAGTTCAAGCTTCTAGTTATAGGCAAGACAAATCTTGAAGGTCTTGAATAGCTAAACTTAAAGTTACTTTTGAGTTCAAACTGTTCATAAATGAACCTTTTTTTCTCAGCTCTTCTTCCAATCCATTATGGGTTGGGAAAACAACCATCTACATCAGTGTGTTGCAGATTTTGTGAGCAGATATTTTTGCAGTCAGATCCCACCTGTTTCTTCAGACCACTCTGTACCCCAATCACCAAACTTAGATTGTAAGGACAATGTGGTTTAAGGAAAGAACACTTACCATGGTTTCATAGCTTCCCATTTTGGACACCTTGGTAGCTTTTTTAATATTCAATTTGTCTAAGCTTGTGTTTTCATTTCATCTTTCCCATTTTTAGAAGGCTAATTTAAAAAATGAAATCATTGCAAACAACTTTCCATCATTTTTAAGAATCTGTCTTCATCCTGGTATCAGACAGTCCCTCCCTTTCTAAAACACCTCCTTCCCACCCTATCTACAAATGTGCATTTAATTTTCATCCTGGAAATTTAGTTTCATATGTCATACATTTTGGGAGTCCTAAAAGACTGATTTTGAGAAAGTTAGTTGTTTCTAGTAATCCAATAGCAGTAGTAGGAATCAATGAGTATGCACATTGGGGTTATTTAATCACTGACCCTCTAAAGGGTAGCAAGGAACATCAAGCTGGTGCTTAATGAGGTAGCGTTACCTTTTTTGTTACGGTTTTTTATTTGGAATTTAAACCAGACCTCAGAAACAGATAACTAAAAGAGGGGACAAATTTGTATCAGAATAGTCCACTTCTCCAAATCAACATTAGATGAATCCAAATCTTAGAGTCTGTTTGCAGTAGAATAAAGGCCAGAGCATTGTATGAACCTAGAAACCACACTTTTTATATGTCATTAATATATTTCACCAGTTTTCACAATTATCTTTTTCATTGTCTTAGAGTACACAGTTTAGGTCATTAGCATGTTTCTAGAAAGGGAGTCCTATTACATCTGAAAAGATATGTCTAATATTTTTATTGCATATCAGTCCACATGTAGCTGAATAGTATATACATAAAACTGCAGTGTTAAGGGAGACTCCCCGCTCTTACTGTCTCTGCCTCACATACACACACAGACACGCTTGTGCATACAGACTTACACAAAAGGAAAAGCTTGGCCTTCAGCTTCCCAAATTATTCTTTATTTTTTTTAGCAGAAATGCCAATAAACTGAAAAACCTTAGAGCCACAAAAGAATACTATAGCAGGAAAAGGGAGAGGTGAAAAGAGGAGCGAGTATCTGCGCTGTGACACCGTACCTGGGAACTCTAGGGTGCAAAATACAGTCTCACACTGTGAAAAGCAGATCATCAAAGCAGACTCACTAAATCACCTTCCACTGGTGAGGACACAGGCCAAGCACCCTCGCCCCATAGCAGCCAATAAGCGCCTACCTATTTGTAATGCTGCAAACACAGTTAGCAACATATTTGTTAGCAGGTGTCACTGTGATGAGAAGAGCAGACGGCAGTCAGCCTGTAATTATTGTGTGAACCCAATAGGCGTTACACACTTCATTTTGGAACACATCACAGAATTCTTTAATAGCTGGCCTGATTATTAGGATCTTAAGTTAATTTGTGCAGAATGTTATAAAAGTTAAGCAAGAAGATATTAACATTATACAAATGAGCATGGTTCTGCCTGTTAGCTTGAACATACGGCAAGAAACAGAATGACACTATCCAACACTGCAAATTTACATTTAACAAAATCGCTAAGTAACAATTTTACAGTCATCTTAATTTGCATCACTAAAACCTGGCAGCATTTCACCCAAAATGCATTAGCAGGAACTATTTATAAGATCAGTATCAAGGTTTTCATATAAAGCTAGTGAATTAATATGATTGTTAGAACAGTGCTTACATGGGTGATGCCTAACTTCCCTAGAAAGGTATACTTAAGGATCACCATCACCGCTCCAGGAACACATCTTAAAACAATTCATAGGGAAATGACTGTGAAAAGGTAAATTTGGGTAGAAGGTGGCAAAATACAATCCAACTTCTGAGGGCAATCAAATGTCATCATATTGTTTACTATCTAGGGTGTGAGCATAAGCATTTCACAGTGGGGATGTTTTTAATCTATATTTGCCCAACATGGTACAGAGAAGCCAGAACTTACATTGATTTTGTCATTGTGTTTGTGCAGCAGGTGTGAGCTAATGGAGGCAGGGTTCTGATTCCTATTTCTCTCTCCATGTCAGGAATCAACCTCCCCTCCAGATCAGTCCTGCTTTGCTCCCCAGCGCAACGGGAAAAGAAGCAAAGAGATGGTGCAGACCTGGGTCTGAGCATGGAGCCAGACCACAGCAGGAGGGGACTCACTGAAACATGGAGACAAGAAGCCTCTCCAGATCCTACAGTTTAAGAAATATATTAGTACCAATTGATTTAATTGTAGAAATTTAATTAACCTTGTTTTCCTCTGAAAGAGTGATATATTCCTACAAGGCCAAAATTTCCTCTCAGATCTGCTCTATAGATTTTAATTACATTAATCTACTATACTGACATACGTAGTATGTGGTATTTTCCTTTATACCAGTTGGCGATATACATACCTAAGAATACGAAAACAAACTGCGATCATGTGGATTTCAAGAGAATTTTGCCCTCAGATTAAATAAAAAAACAAAAACCCCATGACAAAAAAGGCTGAGTTTCTGACAGAGTACACCACTTGTATGCTGCCTTATATAATATGAATAATTTATACTGCTAAAAGTGCTTCCCCTGAAATATGGGTAGAAGCGGGTAATTGCCCATGGATAATACTTTATATATTTTGTAGGAGGAACATATCTCAACCCAAGAAAATACACTGGCACTAGGGCACAACTTTCAGATATGAATGACTCAATGAATCATGAATGACTATGATTTTCTTGGGACCTAATGGTTTAACACACACTTAAATACATAACAAATGCATGAAAAACCCTAAACAATCTAAATTGCATAGCACAGAGTGGACTGTGAACTCTTCTGTGCATTTCAGCTGCTTGGGGTTTAAACAACAAATGACTATATACGTGTGGGGGCAGCTTTTATCTGGATGATGGTGGCATCCATCTCCACCAGAAGTTTATAAATCTTTCTGAAATCTTCCTCTATTGCTCTGTCTTAATAGTGACACGCAGTGGCTGCAAGGTGCAACCCAGGTTTAAGAGTAGTGCACAAATAAGAACTTTTAACACAGGACAACATATCAAATTGTTATACCACACATCATGTTTCCATAGACATTGTTTTTACTGGTATTTAAGCAGAGTTACTGCTCATTCACACATCCATGCAATTGCACTCAGGGAGTATTTTAACAAAAAAACACGTCTTAACTCTGAGGCTTTTATCCTGTGTCACAGGATCTGGTCTGGCACAGAACAGCACCAGAGAGAAAGCAGCAGGTAAGGAATGTTCCAGGAAATATGTAATGGTTTTGTATACTGAATATTAGCCTTTGGATCAGGTGATCACTTTGCAGTTGGGCAGGGAGTGAAGTTAGCCCACTTCTCCTTTTTGCTGAAGGCTCCATTCTCATCAGTTGCTCCTCTTCCACAGTGACTCTGCTCACGCCTGTTCCTCTAGCTGGAGCTGCCTCTGCTTTTTTTGACACACTTATCTTGATAAACTGGGTAGAATTTCATTTTGCAGAAACTTCTGAATCTCCTGTGGATTGGTGATTTAGCCCAACAAACCTACCAGTGTCTGAAAATTAAATTGGTTGTGCTGGGACTAACCCATTTAAAACAAGGAATGCATAAGGCAAGTCTGCTTTCTTTGCCTGATGTAAGTAGAAAAATCTGTCTAAAATGTGGAGCTTGAGCAGTCTCTATTCTTCCTTTTTCTGTCCTGGAAGATATTATTTCTCTCTACTTAATGGTGCTTCGCATTGACTCCCTTAAAGCCTTACAAACATCTGATTTTCCTCTGGACACCAGTTCCTGCCAATGTAAAATAATATTTAGATATTATTGTAAAACTTCATCTGTCTATCTGGAGCAAGACGAGGCAGGATATGAGCTGTTATGTTCTGCACATAAAATAACTATTAAAAGCTTGAGGAAAATAGGCGTTAATGAGTTGGTTATAATCTTAAAGAATTTGGAGTAGCAAAAAAGACTTAATTAGGTGCATGCAGTCCAGCTAAGTCCACTTTCCAGCAACAAGAGGGAGGAAAAATGGAAAAAGCAAAGCCATCTTTAGGAATCATTGTCAGTTTTACTGAGATTAGAAGTGCTATTTTCTGATAGTCACGTATGCGTGCACAGTGACACTTAGGAGCATAGGTAAGGTCCTCTGTGTTGTTCTGTTTCTTAATTTTTCAACACCATTTTTAAATGCAAATATTAATTCTGACATTCCTGTGGCTATAACAAAAATGCATTGTTTACTTTCCTGAACCTGTTATTTCTTCTGTGTATCTCCAGACTTAATTTTTCAGGCTAAATTGGGAAAAGGTTGTTTTTGTTTTCTGTGAAGAAAATATATATTCCAGGAGCAGAACTGTCTTGATTGATACGTTATGCATCCATCAGTTGGGTTACATGGACTATGAGTCAGGGTATAATTCTGCCCTATGTCAGCGTTTTCCTTCCCAAGAGCTTGAGACTGTGCATTGCAGAAACATGCTTCTGGGGAGAATACTTCAGAAAATTCTGCTAACTCCTTGGTTCCTTCCATCACCACTATGTCATATTAGGAGGCACAAAGTGACATCTTGATATATTGCTTATAGCCTCATATAAGGTAAAGTCTTATTAGAAAGTAATAAAAGTGACCTCCTGCTTTTTTGTCCATAATCTTGTATTACGTTAGGATGGAAAATCAGAGCTGGTTATGTTTGCCATTATTTTGTTGTATTTAAAATAATATTGTGCAACACCAAGGCTGGAGTTTGAAAAATGCTAAGAAATAATACTGTCTGGAGCAATGTATAAAATATTGATGAAAACAGAAATGACATACATACTTCTCCATGGTTCATTTTGGGTGTGTCTGATGAAGAAAGCAAATAAACTGTCTGCCTTCCTTTACAGCGTGTTTTCAGCTTAAGTAGGCACAGTGCTCAAAATATTGTAGTGCAAAAAAAAAGGTCTGGAAATATTGTACAAATCAGTTTAGTTTGGAGTGAAATGTGGCATGCAAGTAATTCTGCTCATGGCCTGCATTACACCACTGAGGGCAAAGGTATTATGTTAATAAGTGATTAAAACCCTGTGCCACCTTAAATGAGCTTTCTGTGCTACAGAAAACAAGTTATTTCTTCGAAGGAAGGGTTAGATTTGGAAACCCATCAGGAAATATGACTTAAAGTGGAACTTAAATGAAATATTTTTTACTTATTTAACTTCAGAAATGTCTATTATTATATCTATATAGGCAAAAAAAATTTGATTTAATTTAATGCAATTAAAGTTTAACTTGTCCTGTGTTAGAGATGTTACTCTAGGGGGAACAAAACTGGTAGCAATAGTGAAATTACAAAAGTTGTTTTATGTCACATTAGTTAACATATGCAAGCTTATTTAACATGTGGACCACAAATAAGTGTAATTATATTAAAACAAGGATCTGTAGCTCAGAAGCAATAAAAATAGACTAGGTTGTATTATTAATTCTCGTGTTAAGGGTTTTGAGCCATGTTGATTGGCCTGAATTTTTTGATTTTGTTATGGTACAAAGGGATTGTTTGAAGTAATTTGTCCCCGAGAGAGGCTCACAATCCCAAGCGGGTTTCAATTCAGCAAAGCAAATCTAATTTTGTTTGCTTTATGCAAACCAGAAGGGGCTGTGGTTCATTCTGTTTTCACTGGAGGGGAAAGGCGCACTAATGGGACCTGCTGAAATGCATGCATTGCAAACATCATACCCCTGCATATATTAAATTTAGCTATGTGATGCACTGTGTTCATCATCTCATTGTGTGCACAGATATGCTTTAGAACAAAGCCTTTAATAGTACAGCAACCTTACTACATTATGCCAACACACTATTGTATTTATATTTAATGCTACAACTGGAATTTCTTCCATTGGATAAAGTGTACTGATATGTTGTCGTTTTTTCCCTCCTGTTACTTGTTATAGTAGACAGTACACTGAGGACATTACATGCTTGAGCTTCAAGCCATCTGAAGATTAATTATATGGAGGTCTCATAATGGTTTTTAATTTTCCCTTTTTTACAGCCCAGAGTTAAATAGGAGACATGTTCAGGATCTGATTGCCAAAAGAGCAATAATCCCCAATCCATCAGATCGAGGCTGGAAGATAAATGACAGGGAATAGCACCTGCAAGACAGGTAATGCTCCAGACAATAACCACTGCTTTGACAGATTGCTACCCTCTCTTCAGAGTGGCTCCTTTTTAGGCTTTTCAAATGCAGTATTTATATCGTGTAAAGAGTACACCAGATCTGAATAAATGCTGGGTATAGAAGAAAATCCATTTCTCTAAGAGCCAAAGAAAATGTTGCCATTTATTTCACTGGGAGTCAAAGTGGGCCACTAAAACATGTTTGATGGTAAAGTTGAAGGATGGATAAATTTATTTGCATATAAGTCACATTATTTATTTATTTAATTTTCATAATAGTGCTATGGTTCACGTGGTGCTGCCCAATTTTTTCCAGGGTGCTTCTGTTTTGAAAACAATTTCAATATTGCACAGAGACAGACACATCTCAAAACCCTTCAATTTGTCATTAGACGTTTGGCTGCTTGCCTATTTTGCTGATAATATTGCAAAACTACATTAATTTATTGAATGATTTTTGTGAATCAGTTCACACAGAATTCAGAATGATACTTGTCATGCATCAGATGATTAACTATTAAAAGCATAGGTTTACTTGTTATGCTTATTGTGTCGTACAGTTCAAAGTTTGCTTAAGTGTGCAATTTAAATTCAAAGATGGGTTAGGAATAATGATTCTTCTGCTTTTAAAGTTCCTTCACAAAACACTCAGGAATATTCTTCCCAATTGTGTTCTGTGTGACCACTTACCATTCTCTACAGCTACTATTCTTGCTTAATTATTTGTGAGATCTGGAAATCAAAAAATTTTCAGTACACTAACACAAATATCTCACTCTCAATCCCCAGAACCTGGAGCACAGGCATCCTCGATGGGTTGATGGACCTTCTTGGGCAGAAGGTCTCCTCATGAGCAAGTCCAACTACAGTGCATGGGGTCAGAGCCCTCCCCTGTGCCACTTATGCAACTCAAAGGGTGTGACTGCAGTCTTGATAGAGAGAAAATACATGCTAATATTTCCTAATCTTGTAAAGACACTCAGAAGTAATGCAGACAGGTAAGATTTTGTTTGTGTGTTATCACGGAAGGGATATTTGAAAATAATTATATTCTCCATCACTGTATGTCACCTGCACATTCTTTAACACCTAGGTCAACACACACAAAGGTTTGATGCATTCTTTTCTGCTAGATTTAGGCAAAAATTGAGATGTAGATGCAGAATCAGGTTCTAGGCAAACAATATTTTATGGGAGAGTTCCCTCTCTTAAAATGGCAATTGCTTGAGTAACAAAGTAAATTTTCAAACTAAACTGAAATTTCTAAGAATGTAAGCAAATAAAACTTTTAAAGGACAAATAGCTGAGAGGGGTTTTTAGAAGATAAATCCTTTTGAAACTAGAGGAAAGACAGTGTTGTGCTCTGCTCTTATGTTAACAAAGAGGGACTGGGCCAAGATATTTCTATGGTGTAAAGCAAGACAAGAGACCTGAGTCAGCATAAATCAGTACCTGCAGGTCAATATTGCTCTTCAGAGCTTCACACTTTGACAGAATGACTTTGAAACTATTTTTATTTACTCCAGCTGAGGATCTGGCCTGCAAAAAGAATGGGTACAATTTAAAGGGTTTAAAAAATAAGTGCTCTGATCAAAGTACTTTTATTAGCTGAGGTTATTGAGGAAATATTAACTGAAATAGAGCTTAGAGTGAAGAAAGAATGTTTGTCAGAAGAGTTTAAATTGACATAATTTTACAGAGGGGGACTGGGGAACTGTTGAAATTACCATCAATTGCAGTCATAAAATATTTTCATTGCTAAATATGATTTATTACTTGCTTTTATTTTTATCATTTCTCATTTATATTGGACTAACCACTTTACAAAAATTAATAAAGTAGTGCATACTTTTAGAACCTTAAAGGCTAACTGAGATGAACATAAAGAGAAATGAAGGGAAGGGATGCAGTGTCACTTCAATAATGCAATACATATAGCAAGAGGCAATCCTTGCTCCAAGGGGTCTTCTGTATGAATAGACAAGGCAGATAAAAGAGCTAATATTAATTCCTCAGTTTATGGAGGGAGAACTGAGGCACTGAAAAATCAAGGGACTTACCCAAATTGACAAAGAAACTCTGTCTGAGATAGACACTGAATCCATTTTCTTCATGCTCTACTTCAATACCTTTCCCTCCCCAAAGGCTGATGTATATTAAAATAACATAAACTTTATACAGTCTGAACTATTCATCAAGATCATGTGGGGCTGAACCTATTTCAGCTTATTCTTAGTTGAGGGTCTGGCAGAGTAAGATGCTCTATTAATCCCTGGAGTGAACTGATCTAGACTATAACAAGTGTTACAGTCCAATTGTGCAAATGATTATGTAGTCTAAGATACCTATATAGCCTTGTCAATATTTGATCTATGAACAATCTTACAATTAGGTACTTACATATGTTGTATTTATTAGCCATTAGTTGTTGAGTAATTATTATTTATTACCAACACAGGCCACACAAAAAATTCAGTCCTATCCACAAAAAAAACATTTCTATCCTTTAGAGGGGCTTGAAATACAGAATGAGTAAAAGCTAAATTTCATAGGTTTTTATTTATGGAAAACTCCAAAAGAGTTCAAAGGAAAGCTTTATTTGAATAAACCAGTAAGATCTGGTCATCCAGAGGACTTCAGGAGCCTCAATCAACTTAAGGAATGGCTGAAAATAATTAGAACAGAATTAATTTATTTTCAGTAGTTTTTTTCACACAATGTGAATAAAAGTAAGTTGGAAAGTTATTGTAAGAAAAAAAAGGGTTCCAGCTTGAGCTACATCAGATAAAAGGATTTCTATTTTCTGGGTGCATCTCAGGATTAAATCTGTTAATATTTTCCAATATACTTAAAAACCCAAACAGCTCATAGAATCATCATATAATCATTGAATGATTAGGCCTGGAAGGGTCCTCAAAGATCATCTAGTTCCACTGCCCCTACCATGGACAGGGAACCTTACACTAGACCAGGGTGCTCAGGGCCCTGTCCAGTCTAGCCTTGAACATACCCAAGGATGGGGAGTCCACAACACCCCTGGGTAACTGTTCCATTGCCTCACTGTTCTCACAGTAGAGAATTTCTTCCTAATATCTAACCTAAATCTACCCTCCATCAGCTTATGGCCATTTCCCAAACAATAAAGAAAAAATAAAAATATATAAAGGATCTAATTAAGTAGAAATGCAAATACAAAAAAACCCTGCGCGAGTGATTTCTCTTTGCTAGATCCTCTTTTTATGAAAAAAAAATATATTTTTTCTTCTTTTACTTGTAATAACATCTGCTTTAATTCTATACAAAAAAAAACAAAAAAAGATTTTGCTATTGATGCCAAAGCAAAACACAGAGCTTGTCTGAATTAATATATTTTTCATGCCTATTCTTCCTGTTCTCATTGGGAATGCTGCTACAGAAAGCCCATCAGAGTAAAACCTTCAGATTTTCTGGACAAAAGCTTCAATGATGCCCTAACTCTCAAATGGGAAAAAAAACAAAAAAGTAAATTCTCTAATACAATGTTGCATAAGGAGTTGGATCAATATTTGGCTTTTTTTTCTCAGGCTTTTAATTTAAGAGATTTTGGGTGACATTCAATAAAGTATTGCTTCTACAATACCTACATATTGAAAATGATAAAATCATAAAAGTTGAGAAAACACTATCCCAGTGTAAATAAACACTTGCTCCCTGTGTTACAGTTCCTATAGAAAAGAGCATGAGCAGTGTCATTAGTCGATGCAGCTAAATTCACATATATATATATATATATATATGTGTGTATATGTGTGTAAATGTATATATCTATATACAAGAAGCATACAATAAACCATGGCTCTAGATGATTGTTTCATAGGCCTGGCACTTGCTCAGATCAGGACTTGCTGAGCCATTGTCACAAAGTTTGTACCTTGATTAGCACAAGGCCCTGACACAATGTCAACTGTTAAATTTCTGAATAAATTTGATTTTTTTGTTGTTGTTTTATTTTCTTGAAGGAAATATGCTGAAGTTTTTTTTTTAATATCTGCACATTGTTAGCGCTGCCCAAGGGCTAGTGGTGTTTGTACTCTATGTGCAATGCACTGCATGGGATTTTATTGTAGCAATTATTGTAGTTCATTAACTTTATTACAGCTGGATTAAAATATAATTTGGTTTAACAAACTATAAACTAATAAAACCCATATTGTTTATTCAAAATTATAACTCTAAGAGTCAAACTCTGGGATCATTTAAAAGGACTGACAAGACTAGCAGAAATTAAACTGATCTGCAAGAAATGCAAGAAAATGCCTTCCTCAAATGGAGGCTGCATTGCCTGATGCTCCTTATAGAACATTACCCAGTATATGCAAACTTTATGTTCTTGCCTCAACCCTGTCTTCAGCTCTGTACTACCCACTTAAGGACTCCAGCTTCTGGAGATGATGTGATGTGCTGCTGAGCCACGTTCTGCAGGACCCCTGAAGAGATTTGCATGTCCACGCCAGATAGAACAGGGTGAGGAGTCCAGGCAACCTGATGATGAAGGCAGACTTGAGCAAGAACTGTGATTTGAAGATAGTTAGACCTAAATGCAGAACAGCAGCAAGGGACCTCATTGGAGTGACGGGGAAATCACACCTCCTTCTTTCTTTTCAGATGTGTCATTTAAACTCTTTGCTTTGATTGGTTTGAGAAATGGACTTGGAGGGTGATCAGACTTAGCAGCATTTGTGCCAAATTTCTCACTTGGCACTTTTCTCCTTAAGGCTGCCAACATTCTGCTGAGGCTCAGCTACGTATGTGTACCCTGGAACCCCATGGGGTCCTCTAGGCCTAATCATTTCCACTCATTTTAAGTGTCTGGCCCAACTAAAATGCTATCAATATCATCTCCAGAGTCTTTTGGTATGGGTGCACTGGAGCAACAGGATATGGCAGCCAGGAATACCTGGAATGAGCACCCAACATGACCCTGGGATATCTACAGAAAAGGCAGTCAGTTTATATGAATATCAGAAACATCAGATAACATCTGGGAGTTCACACAGTTGGAAACTAGAAAGATGTTCTGGATGTCAGCGATGTTGCCCTTCCAAGTGCTGGTGGTACCGATTACACAAGGTACTGCATGGGATTGTCATGAGAAGGGCAGGTGCAAAATTAGAATGATGAAGCAATATCTTTCTGATAGAGGTTCAAGCCTTTATACATTTTTATATTCCTTACCTGGAATATTTTTCAAAGGTCTACTCACCTCTGTTCATTTTGACTCAAATTTCAGTGTGCATACAATTGCTGGTATATTTGGAGAAGTGACAGGAGAATACTATGACAGTCAGGGACCTCAGGATCTGTCATATTAGAAGAAAATCCAAGATCTCAGTAAACTTAGCAAAACAAAGCCCGGGTGACTGGCTATATACACATCAGGCTGGAAAATATCTGGGAGAGTGAAAAGCTATTTACAAAGGTTTAAAGCTATTTTGAAAAGATTGACACAAGAACAAATAGGTATAAACTGCCCGCGACTAGCTTCAGTCTGGAAACTAGGGGATTTATAACCAGGAATGAGGTAAACATCTGGAACAGCCATCCTCTGTTATGGGAAGAAAAAACATTGTAACTACTTCTAAGCAGCAGCAGCTTGAAATATGTCTTGTCTTACCAGCAGATACAGGATGGATTTAAGAATCAGAGAGTTTAGCTTACTGACCTGCAGATTTGACACACTGCTGTTATGTGAATCTTGGAAGCACTGTGGCTGGTATCATCACTGATAAAGAGGTTTTAGTGTTTTTGGCCATTGGCAATGAATGGTATTTGATCTGAAACTTTTAAAAGAGTCAGTAGAGGCTGGTTTGCTGACCGGTATGTCTATAGTGAGCATGTCTCGCTAAAGCCGAAAGATTCTCTAAATGTCTTTCCTGCATTGTGCAATTAAATCTGCATACAAGTTGCCCTTAATATAATTTGTTGTATGCAAATATCAGATCCAATTCTGCCAGCTTTACTTACTTTAAGCAATCCTCAAACAAACAGTTTCTGTGAAGTCCCAGTGGGATAATTCACATGGGTAAGTGCTGCTGTACATGACAAAAGGTGGCTAGAAATGAACAAACATGATGCTTCTCCTATTATTTTCAGCCTCCAAAGGGATGTGACACAAACGTAATTTTATAGCTGATTGTCAAAAGATTTTTCCTTGGGTTTGGGCCACCCCCAACAGAAAGAAACATCCCAAATACATGCATATCTTATTAAGCAAATTTAAAGGCTTATTCCTCGATTTTCACTGTTAATGCAGGCAGTTGCACTGCCAACTGTGGGACAAAGGTGACAAAAGCAGACCAAGCAACAAATTTCGGAAGTTGGTTAATAGTACTTTTCAAAACCTGTCAGCACCAACAGAGTAACTTCATTGCATTATATCCTCAAAGCCAGCTCTGGCACTACCAATCATCGGTGTGTTCTGAAAGGCATCATAGCCCTCTAGCAGTGAATTATGGATTGCACACCACCTTCCTAGGCAGCTTGTTGAACCAGAGTCATTTATTCAGTTGGTATTGAGAGTCTGGGGGCATGACAGTACATCTGACCCCTTTTGGGTAAAATTTGATCTGGCATTTCATTTCACGGGCTCAGCCACCAGTCTGTCAAATCTTCATTTTGCGGGTGCCCAGTAGAACTGCTGACGCTTGTCTCTAACTCCTGGTGCTTTCATCTTTCAGCGGCAATAAACATGTCACACTGCTGAGGTGAAACACAATCTGGAATTAAATTTACTGCATATAAAATATGGTGCCCTCTTTATTGGTTCAAATACTTGTCACTCATAATTTATTTGAAAGTGTATGGCATTCATGAGGCAAGAATGCTGCTGGAAATGGAGGTGGGGGGAGCTGCAGAACTCCAAGCCACAGCAGTTTGTAAGAGCTCTTCTTCTTCTTTAACACCCATTTCCCCATCCCTTGCCAGTCCTGACTGTTTTAAATGCATCAAATACGATATCAATGCCTCGACCAATAAACAGTATGTACCTCAGTAAAAACAATCTCAGGTAAATTTGGCCATGCAGCTGCACGTTAGCTGCAAAGTGTCTGGAAGAGGATAACCACTACTGCCCTCAGAAGAACAAGTTTTTAAAGAAGAACATTTACATCTGGGGGACAGAAGGGTGGGAAGGATGGGAAGGAATCAGATTTAGTCCTAGACCATTTCAAACTCGCTCACCATGCCTTTCCTTTCTGGCACTCAACTTTTTCATGATTTATTCCAAATACTGTCGATCAGCTTTAACTAATACAGTTCTTGTATGAAGCACCTCTCTAATCTCTTCAAACACAGATGTGGAAGCGCGGCTTAGAGCATGGAGGCCAACAAAAGCACTTTGCCTGTACCAGTGATTAGCTTTGATTGACATAGTACACTTCTGCTTTCACAGGCATACTTTAACACCCATAAATGATTGTTTTAAAATGAGAAGCACTGGGTAGTGCGGCTCTGGCTTTAGTAAATATGCAGTACAAATGTAGTAGCAGATAAGTGAGAGAATACAAAACACTTGATATTCTTTTCTGGCTTTTCTTCTCCTTTTTCAGTTGTGTTCTTTTGGGTTGTTTTTAATCTAGCATTAATTCCTAATTTTCGATGAAAAATTATGGAAATATGTATTCTGCTAAAACTTGGACTTTTGATCCTGCTCTGTGTGCGTTGCACAGTTTTTCGTAATAAGGTGCAATGGGAAAAGTAGTCTGGTTATGAAAAAATACGGCAATGCGGAATGTGAGGTTTTTCTCCTGTTGTAACACACAACTTTATTTGTAATAAATTGATGAAAATAAGGAAGGATTAGAAAGAGGCAGATTCAGGATGTGTAAAGACATCCAGACTACAAAGCACAGGGTGCCAGCAAAAGAATGTCAAATATGTGCAGCAAAAAACATTTGCAGATACAAGTTCTGTTCTGTTCGAATTGCTTAATTGCTAATTTTTTCAAAATCCTCTTGATGTATTTATGAATGCAGTCACATGATGCTTGAATACACACTCAAAAATTAAGCACTAAATCAGAGATAATATCAAAAAATTAAAATAACTTCCACTTCGATGCACCAAGCATTCATAGCCCCCTTATCAATCAATATTGCCCATGCTTTATTTTCCCCTCAAAAAAAAAGCCAAGCTTTGCTCTGTGACGTATCAGCCAGGCAGCCTACATTCTGATGGGACAGTTTGGGAAACAAGTGGCAGTTTTCATCCCCTTCTGCTGATCTCAGCCTCTGGTCACACATGAAGAGAGAGGTGTTTGGGTATCTAGGAACTAGACCATTTAAAAGCACACAAATTTGAACCAGCATATAACACTACACTTGAAAATGAACTGGACAGGAGGGCAGAAAATGGGGCACAGCTGTAATGAGATCCTGGTGAGAAACACCCATTAACAAGTGAATAGCCACTGTATGCAAGAGGTGAAATTTCCAAGCGATCTGAAGATGTAGATTTGTGTAAAGTGTGTAGCCAGTAATCAGTAACCCAATAAGGGAGATACTACTGACAGAATGGACTCCCAAGCATTTCTGTACTTATACTATGATATAAAGACCTGAATGTGCATTTTAGTTACATGGTTTCATGAAATGATGACACACAGGCTTCTTTCCTTCCACTGAGTAGGATCTAGTATCAAACCCAATTGTGAGACTCCTAGTCTGGTCTGTAAGAGCCAACAGGGCACTACACATAAATACTGACACTATACATAGCCAGAGTGAAACAAAAGTAAAATGGAAAGATAGCTGATTGCAGTACCTCTGCATTCAAAACTATATTGAGGATTTATTTTACCTTTATGAAGAAGAAATTTCAAGTAATGTACACAAGCTGGGAAGTCACACATTTGTGTTAATAATTTTATGAGTTGAGTCTTTAAAGTTTTCATATATAAAGCTGTTATTAGTTGGGTGATAAAATCTGTATTCCAAGTTTCCATCTGTGTGTGTGTTCATGTACATTCCAGCATTTCTGCAGGTATGTGCACATATGTATTCATGGCATAAGACAAAAAATATCAGACAAGTAATTTCTTCTAAATCCCGAGATTTTAATCTCAGTGAAAAAAGGCTAAGTAAATTCTGGTAGTGGGATGACTCATTCCCTTCTTTATTGAACAATTTTTTTGTTTTTGTTTTTTAAATATGCAGTATTGCACACAAGGAGAAAAGGGACGATGTAACTAAATTAATACAGATGCTGGATATTCATTGTGGATATACTCACAATTCATGGTCGAGTTAAGCAGCTTTCATGGGAATGATCTATACTTCCACAAGAATCTAGACAGATTTTATACAGATTTACATGCACTTTTATTGTACTAAGAATACAGTCACCACAATTCAACAAAAACACAAACGGGACCAAGCATCTACCCTGCAGAAAACAAACATGAGTTCTTGCAAGGTTCACAGGACAAAAATCACTATGGCAAATTTTGCAAGAATAAATAGCAACCTTTTTGCATTTGAAAATGTTTTTGTTCGTTCTTTAGCTTTCCTGTCAGACTCCAAGGATACTCTGGACTTGCTGCACTTTGCACTTTGTCCAGAAGCAGTTTGGTTACCAATGCCCCTCAGAAAGTGAAGTCTTCTCGTGAAAACAACATACAATTTGGCTGGGGAGAGAACAGAGGCCTGAACAGCTCTTTCCCGAACAAAGGATTTCTTAAGTGGAAGAAATTCTCTTCGTCTCGCCTGAGTGGCTGGGCTGACATCCGGGGAAAAAGAAAATCCTATTCCCATTGTACACTGCTGATGGAGAGCCTTGTGCAGTCTTAATTGTTCTCTGTCTGTCTGCTATCTGACACCTTATACAGAATGGTACATTTCAAGTCCTCTTCCAATTTTTGTCTTCTGACAGGGATAAAAAATGCCTTTTCATATATACTCTTCCACATTTAAAACCCATGGTGACCCACTTTTTAGGAAAATGAGCAAGGTCCTTTCCTCAAAATCCCATGCAGAGGCCCACAGTTCTGACTGTCTCTCAGCCAGATTCAAAATAATTTCCCCTTGGGTCAGTGCTTTGTGTTGTCCATGACTGGAAAGAGTCCCCGGGTGGGTTTCCTTCAGTCATTTCTTTCTCTTGTATTTCTTGCAGCCCATCCATTTTCCGCCAGCTTTTTCTTCCATCATCTGTGCTTGTGCTCTTATCTTTCTCCTTTCTCGTCCCCATTCATGGTCTCCATCCTGCAATTTCCCTTTTTTTGCATGCTTTTTGCTCTTGTCCAATCCCTTCATATCTCTCTTCCTTTTCTTCTGCACCTTTATTTGCTTCCTGTTCTTCTGCCCTTCTTCCTGCAACAGATTATTAAGAGCCATGAAACCTGAAGCAACAAGCTGTGTCTGACTAGGAAACCTGAAATGATAGCTGATATATTTTTTAAGTAAAGCCAGTCTTCAGCTTTACTTTCTGTGAAGTTAACAGAAACTAGATGTATTCACCAGCACTTTCTATTTATGGGCCTGGGTATGTTTTAAGAAGCTTAATCTTAGTCCCTTGCCTTGAAAATGTTGGTCATTGTCTCTCCTGCATGAAGATATTGTAGATATGAAGTTTTATAGTGGGAAGGAGGGGGGTTCTTTCATTTCAACTCTGTATGCTAACTAATGCTAATTTACGTCACACAGGCTACATCAAAACATGATTGAGAAACAAAAGTAACTTCCTGCACTTGTCCACGTCAATCTTCAGGAAACAATGGAGGAAACATGCTTCATTTGCAAGCACAGAGATCTCCGAAAGCACTGTCCTAGCTGATCAAACACATAACTGTGGCAACAGGTTGAGAGCAAACCCTTACTCCAAGTCATTGTGACTTTCTCCAGATGCCACACATTTGGCCATTACCCATGTTCTCTCAAATGACAGGCCTCTATGCCAAAAAATGTCCTACCCTTGGCCTCATGTTTGAAGAAAGCCATGTAAAAGGACCCAGTTCCTGTTGCACAAAAGAAGGAACGGTAAAATCTGCAGTGTAAACTGAGAGAAAGCTGAATATCGCCTTGTGAGGGTTTCAGTTCTTTAGAGTTTTAGATTTGCTAAAAATTCTGTCATGTCACATATCATCTATTTCATCCTCTTTCCCAAACTTTTTGCACCTTTTTTGAGGCTTGGGATTGATTTCTGCAATCCTCCAGGAGAAGCAATCATCACGTTTCTGTTTCTTTTATTAGCATTTGTCTTAAAACCACTAGCACATGTCTAGTTCTCTCTCTTTTTTTTTTTTTTCCAGATTCCCAGATGTCTATTTTTGGCTCCAGCAATCTGTGTTTCAGAGTGTTTGTCATGTGTCAAGTTAAGATTATAACTTCGACCATCTAGAACAGAAGAATTTCGATCCAGCATTTGCTAGGGAGGACAGGATACTTTTTTATCAGGAGCAGAAAAGCTATCTGGCATGACCCCTGCCCCATCAATTCCCATCTTCCCTAACACTAGGGCAGTAGAAAGTGGCAGTAGAAAGGAGATCCACTGGCATTGTGCTCGTATTTGATGTTTCACCCAAGTCTGGCTTGGACATTCTGGAAGAAGTTTTGAGTGTAGACAGATCTGGCAAATTGATCTATTATACCTCAGCAGCCCTCTGCTGTCAGTGTGAAATGCAGAGTGTAAGACCACAACAAGAGCTGCTGACAAAGCGGAGTAGGAGATTCATGAGTAGTCTTCAGTGAACATGGACTATTCAAAGTATGTAGACATTCCCTATGCTTTTGGTGGGTTTATATCATTTAATGTAAAACTCGGCACTAAAAAAACACACTAGTGTTCTAGTGTATAACAAATATCTGGCAAATATCTTTTAACAAATACATGGTATTTTATAAGACTTTAGATCCACTCAGCCCCAAAATACCCTCATGGACGATATCAGAATATATAGAACAGCAGTGTGGATACAAAGTCACATGGATACTTTTACTCATATTGCCTTCAGTTTAATTTGCATATGTTGTAGTAGTATTCAATACATGGTGAAGCACCCTTCATTCCAAAGTAACAACATAAATTTCCACTGAAGGTCTGTGGTTTCCTATGGCACATGCTGGAGTGTGCACCATGCTGAAATACAGGCAAGCCTGCCTTCACTTGAGCTAACCTTAATTAACCAGATTAAATCTAGCCAAATTAATATTATGCTACTCAACCATGAATCACATTACTTAACTGTAGTGGCTCTTTAGCAATACTTAGCAAAGCAAACATTGTATGTCTGTAAGCATGTGTGTCTGTAAAAATGTGTATATCAATGCATACACATGTGTGTCTGCCTGTGTGTATACATCACAGCAAGAATTCAAGGCTTTTTGCCCCAAGGGAAAGCACTGGAGTGTCTGTGTTGAATCAGTTTGAGTGCTGGTCACCAGGCCTTCAGCTGTGTTTTTAAAAGCATGGTTGGTTTTTTATTCACCACAGCCTGGATTTTAGTTTTTATCTTTGGACTTCCTCCACGGAGGAATGAGACGGGCAAAGGAAAAGGAAAAAGGTCAATTCCAAAATTGTAGCTTTACCTACAGTATTCTTTTAGCATTTGTGGACATTGATCAAATCTTAAGGTTCCATTAAAAAAATGCCATCAATTTATTTCTTTTTCAGAGAAGGGAATAAATCTTTAGAGAACATGATCACTTAATTAATCATAGGGGGGGGGGAAAAGTGAGACTAATGCCTAGGAGTTTGGTCATTAAGAGAGAACAGAATGGATGACCGGATAGCTACAAACAGAGCTGGGCAATTTTTGCCTCAATAGAGACTGATAGCAATGGAGAGTCTGTGGGGCCAAACCTGGCTCATGCCAGCCCATGTTTTCCCTGAATTAGCTGTCATCCTGTTGAGTCCCACCCGTCACTTCTGGCACAACCAGTGTACACTCAGCAATACATAGTGCCTACACAGCATATAGCCCTAACTGGAATAATAAAAGCAGCTTAAGGCTGAGCGTGGAATCATAGACTCATAGACTGTTAAAGGGTTGGAATAGACCTTAATGAACATCTAGTCTCACCTCCTGCCACCCTGGACAGGAATACCTCCCACTAGAACATATTTTTCTGGGCCTTACTTTGCTTTGAACAATGCCATTGTTGAGGCATACCCACCCTCCCTGGGCAACCTGTTCAGTGTCTCACCACCCTCACAGTTAAGAATTTCTTCCTAATATATAACCTAAATTTCCCTTCTTTCAACTTGTACCCATTACTCCTTGTCCCATCACTACAGTTCCTGATGCAGAGTCCCTCTCCAGCTTCCCAGTAGGCCCCTTCAGATACTGCAAGGTTGCCATGAGGTCTCCACACAACCTTCCCTTCACCAGGCTGAACAGCCCCAAATTTCTCAGACTATTTTCATAGGGAAGGTGCTCCAGTCCTCCTGTCAACTTCATGGCCTTCTCTGGACTTGTTCCAACTACTCCATGTCCTTCTTATGCTGGGGACCCCAGAACTGTACACAGAACTCCAGGTGGGATCTCAGGAGAGCAGAGTGGGAGAATCACCTCCCTAACCCTGCTGGCCACACTGCTTGTGATGCAGCCTGGGACACTGTTGGCTTTCTGGGTTGTGAGCACACATTGACGGTTCATGTTGAGTTTTTCTTCAACCTTCACCCCCAAGTACATCTCCACAGTGTGGCTCTCAATCACTTCTCTGCCCAACATGTAGGTAGGTGTGTCTGGGATTGCCACAACTCAAGTGCAGGACCTTACACTTCACTTTGTTGAACTTCATGAGGTTCACACAGATCCACCTCTCAAGCATGTCAGAGTACCTCTGCATGGCATCCCTTCCCTCCAAAGCCAACGGTCTCACAGAGCGTGGGGTTGTCAGCAAATCTGCTGAGGCTGCACTCAATCCCACTATCCGTGTCACTGGTGCCACCTTCACTTCTTCCAGTGCCACCTGTTAGTCAACCCCACGGTTTTCCCTATCATGATCTGTTTCAGCAACAAGGACTAGAGCTCTTTCTGGCAAAGGATGGAATCTACAGCAGGGTTTTCATGAGACAACTGTCACCCTATTTACAGGCTTGTGTATTAGTTAATATAATTAAGGCATTGGTGCTGTAAATTAAATGGTATGGGAGACATTTTGCTGGCATAAGATCTGCACAGTATTTTCCATATGCTTGCTTATGAAGCATGAAAAATGAACAAAAATATGCAAATTAGAAGTCAAGATGCTCAGATCTTCTGAAAGGCTTTACCAGTACTCTATTATTTGTGTTCTGAGGAACTTTCAGGAGATTTCCATAATGGATAGTGATGAACTTTTCTTCCTTCTTTTCCTTCCCCTTTTTTAAGTGATAGCTGCCAAATTTCATAAATCCTATAATGTTCTGCACTGTAATTAGTTTGGAAGCCTGTAATTGTTTAAGTTTAAGCCATCAGATAAAGGATGCCAAACCACTTGAGCAGAAAAGTTGTATTAATGGCTTTGTATTATCGCTTGCTGATTTATTTAATCTCTTTCGATCAAATTGTGATTCTCAAACAAAAACAAGAAAAACTCAAGCGGTTGTTTTTCCCCATGAGGAGGAAATGGGCAGAATGGACACACACACACAAACACACTGAGACAAAAGGGCTTTTGTGGCAGAAAGGGTGCATCGACAGTCTTGAAGGTCAGTCATGATTCAGAGGAAAATATGCTGTGGGAAGAATTATATTCAGTAATGACGGCTAAATATTATACGACATTTGGTTACAACTAAAAGACTTACCCTTGTGTTTCTGCACTGTGGTATGCCAGGACACCTTTCCCAGTGTTAGTTGAAAACTAGTGCCCTTGTTCTAGTAATCAGAAATACATTAATCTGCAGCATTTACAGCTCTGTACTGTTAACATCTCCCTTCATACAGAGATTGTTCCTATGCTTTCATAGCTGGAGTAGCAAGAGTTTAGCACCAGATGTGAGAAAAGACAAGAAGTGTATTGAAAAAAGAATATGTGTCCTTGTTGGCATTTTTTTATAAAGGTTATAGCAAAGGTCCTTTTCCAAAACAGTGAAGATAAAGTACTGCAGGGTTCGTATGTTATTAATGGCCTATGTGTTGGTGTGCACCATTTATATGATGCTGCCATTCAGATATTGTGCTATCCTCTCATATAAGATACTTTTACAGTAAGCATTAACGGAGGACAGCTCAACACCATGATATAGGAAGCAGTCTATCTAGCTGCTACTCATCTTCAAGGAGCCAACACTGCATGCTCTACATAAATTCAGCTCAAATGCATATGTTAAAAAACAATTTTGCTAGTTTTAGAGTAAACACACTCAATTTTTACAACAGATACTATAGTTTGGTTTTATACTTTGTACCATAGCTCTCTGAATTAAGTTTTTTTGGTTCCAGTGCCACATCAGCCCATCTCTGAACTTTAAAAAATATGAGAGCAATTTCATTAATATTAGATTACTTTCTACTCCTGAATTCATCACCTTCTGAATTTCCTTGATGGATCAAGGCCTCTGTGACAAGAAATTATACTAAAGGTTTGACATAACTAACAAAAAAGATGGTACTATTTTTATTGCAGACAGCAAGAGTTATACTCTCTTCGTATTCACTTTTTAGGGGTGGCTAATGGCACTCATTGAAGGAAACATGTCCCTGGATTTGCTACCAAAGCTAAAGGAACATTTCCTTGTAATGGCAGCTCATGAGCTTTACAATACTTTACATCATGGAAACTGAATTTTTGTAAAAACTGAAGGACAAGTAGTATTATTTCAGATTTCTGATGTTTTAGACTTTCTTTCAGTCATTGATTTTCCATTGAAAAATGTTTTCACAAATATTTTTCTCTCTTCTCTATCCATCTGGTATTTATAATCAGTACACTACGGTTTTGATAAAACGTGATTTTCTCTTCTACATTCCTCTAATACATCTTTTAATCTATGGAAAGCATTTAGATATCAATCTCTTCAGTACTATTCATTATTGTACCTCTGGATAGGTAGAAGTATTAAAATATTGCATTTTAATGACCCAGCTTAAGACTTAAACTTAAACAACTACCAAAAAGCTGGTTTGAAGACTGATACACAGACCTTGTATAAGGCCTTCTGCCTCAGTAGATGCTCATCCTTTATAAAAAAGGTACATAATTCTGGATTTTGCACATGCAATTAGATAGTGCTTGGAAAACTGTATCATATTGCTAACAGGAAGCAAAGCATTAAGTACATGTTACACAACATTTAATTTATTGCATGATATTGATGCAATAGAGAAAAAATTTAATTAGCTGGTATAAAAAGTGAAAAAGGGCAGGTGCAATGTAACAGCACATCAGGAGACTTCAGTAAGCTCTGTAAATATTTTTGATATCTAATCATAAAGACATAGTTATCTGCTGAAGGCCAAGGATCAGGACATTGCATCTTTCTGTACTTATACTATGATATAAAGACCTGAATGTGCATTTTAGTTACATGGTTCCATGAAATGATGCCACAAAGGCTTCTTTCCTTCCACTGAGTAGGATCTAGTATCAAACCCTACTGTGAGACTCCTAGTCTGGTCTGTAAGAGCCAACAAGGAGAGAGAGGGATGGGCTAGAACAGGGAGCCATGCTCCAAATAAAATCACAAACATTGAGCTATCGGAGCCATACATTGCTTGGGCAAAAGGCTGTGAAGATGGGTAAGTCCAGCCAACATGCTGGATTGCAAAGCATCAGAAGGATAAAGATCTGATGCTGGGCCAGGTCAGCAGCGCCCAAAACTACACATGTACAAAGGCACAGGAGTTTCTGCACACACAATGCACTGTGGTAGTCAGGGCAGGGCTGCCATTAACACTCAGCCAGAAGAAAAGACATACAATTCATGAAGAATTCTTTCATTTTGGCTTGCATTTCAAGATGACTTGCTTTGCTATGGTACCAGCCAGCAGACCACATATGATTGCTTAGCCTGGATAGCCACAAAAGGAGTATCCTGTATAATATGTATACAAAGCCTAGACTATCTCCAAGCACCAGTTCTGATGAATTTCTGTTGATTTAATTATGATTTAATGACATGCACTGACATTTACCTGATATTCTGAGGTTCCCCATTCAAGGCATTTTTTTTCATTGGAAAGACTAAATTAATTTGATAATATGCAAACAAAGTACTCAATTTATGGGAAACTGTTATTTCACTTGGACAATTAATGCTTTTCCATATGATCCTGCACTTAGCATTGATTTTTTTAGTACATTTTGTACTGAGACATTTGAAGAAAACAAATTAAAGCAGAGGATTTATGAGAAAGCCTCACAAAATCCCAAAGATGATATTGTCCTTATCAAATTCAGGTGGTATTCAAAAAAAGAGAGGTGGGAAAGGCAAAATAGAGAGAGCACAAGCTAAATTCTAGAAAAAATTAATTACTAAAATCTTACAAGCCTCAGGGGAGACATATGCCTGTAATCAAATTCTGGGAAACAAGCCCCTGCAAACTCTCGCATTTCAACTTCCAACTCACTGCCATGTTCATTTTGTGGTGAAATGTGACTCTTAAAAAACAAACAAACAAACAAAAATCAGTTACAAAATTTCCACTTTTCCATGCAAATGAAAAATCTCCCAAGTTCAAAACAGAGCAGCGAGCTGCCTTCCAAACTCTTTAGAAATGAGGTAATGGCTTTGCGATTTCATTCCTTTGGTTGGAGCAAAGAATAGAAGCTGGGAAAAGAGAGTCTCAAAAAGTGCACTCTTTATCCCCTCCCCGTTGGTTGCCTTCTGCAGCTTTCAGCCCCAGGAATGCAAGGGATGATGTAGTGCAGCCGGTATGTACGGAAGCACTTGCAAACCCATTGTACTTAATGAGACTTGGAAACCAGTCAGGACCAGGGCACTTCTTCTTGTGATGCTTTTCATCAAGACCACAAAGAGGAACAGAAGAGAGGCGTGAAATGTTCCATAGTTTTTGTAAATATTTAGGGCAGGATTTTTTAAAACTAGCCAGCTGATATCCAGACATCCTCTCAGCTCGCAGGAAGCTCCTGCTGAAGATCCCATTCCTTTCAGGTATTGTCTGTGTTCTGTTTCAGATCTCAGCCTTGAGGACACTGCTACTGCAACACTGGACCAGCAGGCAAGCAGTGGAGGAGGAGATGCAGAACAAAACTCTTTTCCATACAAAAGGACAGTTAGTGGAAGAGTGAGCTATTTTGAACGGTTAGGATGTTATTTTCTGTTTTACACTCAGCTCTCTGTGCTTGTCAATTCTACAAACATTTTAATATTCCTGACTTCACAGTTCTTCACAGTGTAAACTCTAACACTACCAACAAAATATGTAGTCTTAGATTGCACCAAAAGCCTCTTGTTTGCAGAAAAATCGATTAGGGGTGTTGGGTCCAGACTTTGCAAAAGTGTGAAGTGGCCTGAGTCAAGTCCAAGGTGAAACAGATTCAGCCAAGCTTTATGACAAGTACATAAGCTGCCCAAATAGTTGTCACCCAGCATTGTTCAAAAGCCTATCTCCAAGGTCCACCAAAGAGATAATTCAGGCTTCAGGTGTGCTGTGCTTCACTCAGTAAAGGGCACATTCATACCACTGTATATGTGGATGTGTTTGTAAATATATGCATCTATAATTTATGAAGCCATATATTTAAGATTCTAGTCATTTATCAAGATGCTTTTGAGACTTGATTCCTTATTTTGCAGACCAAATGTTAACATTTGATTGAATTTATTAACTCAATTAAATAAGAAGTGTTCCACATTAGGAAGCAAATGTCGGAATTAATGCCCCAAAAATGTGGTGATGCTTTAACTAATATCCTGTGACCTCTTGGTACTCTCTGACACTGTCCTGATGATCTCAGTATAAATAATCACATCAGAGGTTTCCCAGGGATCTCTCTCCAGAGGATATCAGATGTCTCTGCAGAGGGTATGTGTATGCCCCTATTTTGACCAGGAGAACTGCAGAATGCACCTGCTGCTGTCTCCTAGTCCCTCCTCCCTCCATCCTTCACAGCTATTCCTTAGCAGAACAAGGTGCCAAACCTAGCTGCAGAGCTCTTCAGGGAAATACTCTCTTTGCTGACTTTGACCTCAAACAGAAGCAGGATGTGGACATTAGAAGAATGTTTGACCAGGTAGATGGCCACAAAAAGAACAAGTACTTGGGGATAGAAATCCAACCACACACCTACAACCAGAAAAAACTCCCTTGTTATTAGCGATCCTGAAAAAAATACATTTTTGCTAACTTGTAGTAATCAAAGTAAATGTCTATTCCTTTTCAAGATTTGCCAGGTGCAGATCAGTTTTGCACAAGCCAAAACAATAGCACCAAACTGAGCCCATATGTGGACAGACTGCCTCAGAATCCATTCAAGGCACTACAACCCATCACTGACATTTCACCACCACACTGACTGCTCTGCTCCTCACCTAGTAACTTGAAGTCCATTGGAAGTGGGACCTCCATCACCAAGCTGATCAAATCATCTCCCACCCCAAGCTCTCCTTGTAGTTAGGCTGTTCTAATTCCAAAAGAACAGGAAATAAACTCATTAGAGGCAGCGCATGTAACACATTTTCTCATAACCACTCCAATTTGCAATCTGGGAAGACACCAAAGGTGACTTTTGCTGTGCAAGAAAGAATCAGCAACCTATTCTCACACTAGCAAAAAATTCTTGAACACTTGCACTGGGGAGTGATAAAGGTCTGGACACTATGCCAGTATAACAACAAACTGTTCCTCCCCAATCAATCATTGGATAACTCATGAAAATGTTCATAAATAGAAGAGTAGAGAATATGAGGGATCTTTATTCTGTGCCTAGAAAAGAAGATGAAATATGCAGACTCTGGACTTTAACATAACCTCAGTGAGCTAAAAAAGGCAATTATAAAGGGGACAGAGAACAGGACACAACTATAACAGAGCTCCACAAGCATCCAATGCAATCTAATCCCAAACATCTTTATTCCCATTTTGCATTATAAGTCCCAGACATTCTTCTGGCCAGGAGCTGAAATACCTTTGGTGGAAAGAGGTATCCCTACTATCCTTTGGAAAGACCGCATCACAGCTTCCTGAGCCATTCAGGCATCATGCTGGACAGGAGGTATCTGCCAGGTGCATGTAACTCTACAAGTACAACACACTCCTCAGCCCAAACACGCAAACTATCCAGGAAAGAATGATAAAATAGAGATGTTGTAGGAAAGGCTTCTTTGTATAATCTTAAGAACTCACAAAGGCCTGGCTTTATTCTCATTTCTCTCCTTGTTCGGTTCTTCCACAGACATCTGCTAATAGCTACTATTGGAGTAAAAATATTTTATTAAAACTGCTTTTTCATTTTTAAATTCTTATGGAATTTACCACCCCAAAAAAGTATTCTTTAACTCATAATTTGAGATTATCATTAATACAAGGTTCACAATTTCTCATAAAAAGACTGCATGCTCTGTTGATGCTTCCACCACTCAAGATGAAAGTAAAAATTTCATATTCCACTGCACATTCTAACAGCAATGATTCTTACACTATATATACATACTCTTGTATATAGTGTATATATTTATATTATATATACTATATACATAAATCAGTATTCTTACAATAATTTCTGTATTTTATCTCACATAATGCCCCTGTCTGGTACAGCTTTTTATAAGTCCTGAAAAAACTACTATGTCCTCATGCACTGCTCTTACTCAGACAGAAGGAACCAAGTATATGAACCATTGTCCTTTAATATGAAAAAAAATTAAAAATTGATAGTTGATTCACTTCTGGGGACTCCTACTTGATTTTCACCACTATCAGTGCAGGTGACTTGGAGATGTTTAAGAGATGACTTGGGAGCCACTGTTCTGTTGCAGCATGAGTCCCAAAATTAGCTAGTGAGTTAACTGACTGTCATGAGAAACACAAGAGCAGCTCCCACCAGCTTTTAGTGTTATGTCCCTGTTTAGTTTAGGCCTAGCATACAAGACAGCACTTTACCTGATTAGACTATGTTTGCATGATAGGTACTTGTGATGCTTAAAGCATCTTCCTATTGTCATGGCCATTGTTGAAGAATGCTCTCAACATTGCAGGAATGAAATAGATCCTTCTGACACAATCCACTGTCTTCCATCTTGCTTTCTTATTAAGCTTTCTTTTTTTTTTCTAGTCACCAATAGTAACTAAAAGTCTTATTGAGTTTTAAACTTTCCCCTGTTTTCTTTAAGATCTACTTACTGGCTTTCAGTCCCAGTAAAAAAAACCCTCTCATTTAACAAATGCATCATATTCTATAATCAAATCACTACCAGCCCTTTTTACTTTTATAATTTGGCTTAATTCAGAAAATGTCATGCTTCACATAAATCACTTTTTTTACTCGAAAGTATCCCATATTGAATAAACTAGTGTTATTTCAGTCAACAAAAATAAAGCACAAAGTTCCTAGCCCTCCTTTGGTACTTAACATTATTTATCCACCTCTAAAGTATGTGATTCTGATGCAAATTAATACATTTTTAACTTACGCTTTCTCTTCTAATAGAAAATTACTTCAAAAGGCTAGAAATGTTCCTGTTTCTGTAAATGAACTTTCAATTACTGTAATCCTGCAAGAACTGTACATGTACATATATGCCCATGTTCATTCACAGCTGTAGCAAAATTGAACCCATTAGGCAATGCTTCACTTTGTTCTTGTTGGCACTGCCATTCAGGTACTTTGATAAAACAAGCATATCAAGCCCTTTTAGGATGACAATTCAGAAATGTTCACTCTCAGCTTCTAGTTTGGATCCAGGCTGGAAATATGACACATTGCAAAATCACACTGAGCCAGATTTATGGCATAATGTAATAGATGATTCACCAATACTTTTGCTTGTGCCAGACTGAGACACAGACCCTAAATCAGCAACCAGTGACAAGTTTGGAACTGCACTGTCTATCTTAAAAAAATAAAATATGGAAACAAAACAAAAAGTCTCCACAGGACATTACTGTGGTTGTGGAGACACAGAAGTGCCATGATACCAATACTAACATGGAAACATTAATTTCCATATTTATGTAAAAGATCTACTGTAGCTTTGGGAATGCTAACACAAAATTTCCTTGAGCTCCCACATGCAGTCTGAAATACAGACAAAAGGGATCA
This sequence comes from Aphelocoma coerulescens, assembly GCF_041296385.1. Classification (NCBI taxonomy): domain Eukaryota; kingdom Metazoa; phylum Chordata; class Aves; order Passeriformes; family Corvidae; genus Aphelocoma; species Aphelocoma coerulescens. The sequence continues at coordinate 84,373,324 of NC_091016.1, read as the reverse complement.
AGTCCTACCTTACTTTATTTTTTGGGATCAAAGGAAAAGGTATTTTTCACATGAAAAATGTAACTGCTAAACTGTAAAATGGAAAAACATTCAGGGTACTCAGTGCATCACATTTTAAGCAACTGTGTGTTTGAGTTTGCCAATAATATGTTCTGAATATGTTCTGAGATACTGGAAGTGTGTCTCTGTGTGCGCGCGCGCGTGTGTGTGTGTGCTGTCATAACCTATCTGCCCAAGCATGGACTGTCTTGAAAGATTAAGTGCACCTATTTTGAACTGGAGGCTGAATGCCATAATTTTTAGCTAACCCGTTTCCTTCTTAGTGAAAACAGAAATAAAAATATATTGTGCACACTTCATTGCTAGAACCTTTGACCTCAGCTGCCTGTCTAGCTGAGACTGTGATGAATGCTTTGTGTCTCTTCATTTTTAATTGCTCATAAATTGTTATCCCATGAAACACAAAACTAGCCTTGTCCTCATTTTAGTAGGGGTTGGAGGTCAGCCTAACAGTAATACAATTAAGGAGTGTCTTTGTGTGGGGGTGTGGGAGTGAAGAGGGCAGGAGGGTTACAGAAGGTTGTGGTAGTGAAAGATGTATTCCTTTCCAAGGAAATACAAAGCAAACTCCACACGTTCAAACAAAAGTCTTTAATGTTTGACGGTGTCGAGAAAAGCTTCTGGGAGGGCATTTAGAAGGGCAATAAAGTACATCATTTTGTATATCTGTATAATCATTCTTAAACATACATGTACACATGGCTGCATATGATAGCACCAACCTTCTCTTTGCAATGGCAGACTTAACCCTGAGGGTCAGATTTTACCCGTGCATGCATGTTCTGATTTGCTGATTTCAGAAAAAATAATAGCCTACCTTTGACTCCTCCATAAAATAATCTAAACCACATCTGTGGAGATAACTGCAGAGTTACTTTCCTCTGGGTAATCTTCTTGTGGTTGTCACACCCTTCCTGTTCTTGAAAAGCTGGACTACTCTTAATTCAAATAATATACAACAAGCCAAAACACAAAAATATTTTTCACTTTCAAAATGTCTGGTAACAAATAACAATAAACTTAGCTCAGAGAGATAAGGGATCTTGCTGTGCCCAGTAAGGGCATAAGGGATCTTACTTTTGATTTTGGTTGAATTAATATGAAAATTCAGCAAGCTTGCTGAATTTGCTTTTACCTCACACCACACAAAATTCTGTTTAACAAAAGACATTGGGCTTTTGGTAATTGAGCATGTCTTCAGATTCCTACAGACAAAACCATTCTGGTAATATTAGGTTCTTGTTGATGTTACTTTAGGCATTTTCATCCAAAACCCATAACAATCCTTGTTTTCTTACTTAGGTCTAAGAAAATGTGTTACCTATTGCAGCCAAGTTCTCAGCAATCTGTCACAGAGGTTGGAAACAGTCTTCTCCAGTCCTTTACACAGGCTAATGTCATGATCCAGTTACTAAGGTCTTAGAAATGCCTCTGCCTGAATTAAGGTGGGGACACCACATGCCAGTGACAATAGTATAGGTTGTATTTGATAATAAATATGAGGGAGGGAGGGAGGGAGGGAGGGAGGGAGAGACAGAGAGAAGGAAGGAAGGAAGGAAGGAAGGAAGGAAGGAAGGAAGGAAGGAAGGAAGGAAGGAAGGAAGGAAGGAAGGAAGGAAGGAAGGAAGGAAGGAAGGAAGGAAGGAAGGAAGGAAGGAAGGAAGGAAGGAAGGAAGGAAGGAAGGAAGGAAGGAAGGAAGGAAGGAAGGAAGGAAGGAAGGAAGGATGGATGGGGGGGGGGGGGGACAGAAAAAGGCTGACAGAGACAGAATAAGGAAAATACCACCACTCCATGGATCCCAACAATGTTCCGCTGATCTTCTCCAGCTTGTCTTCTTGGTGGCAATGGTCCCCCCAAAGGGCACAGAATCCCATCCCTATGCTCAGGCTAGGTAGGAAAACCCAGGCTCCTCCCTGGTGGGGGGGAGTTTGCCATTGTCTCTTGCAATGACTCCAGGTTTTTTGCATCACACGCAGTCCTGTGGTGCGAGGCTTCAGGAATGATTCTGGAGGGGCACTCTGGGGGATCTTTGATGGATATAAAGTTTGACACCCCCTCAGCTGCCTCTCACATGAATGTCCTGTGGATGTGGCCTGTGGGGTTGGGGGTTCCACAGTTGGGCCAGTTTGTGTAAGGGAGATGTGATGGGTGTTCACTGCCTCTGACCAGAGGTTACACCTGAAACCTCCTCCCCCCCACCTCATTAGAGGGGGGAGTCTGTGTAAACCTGGCTTCTGTGGGCTGTGGTCTCCCCCACCCCAAACTCAGCCAGGGAAGAATCTCTGCTGTGTTTGGTTTTCTTGTGGATGTATTCTTCTTTTTCAGCCTTATATGTTTTTTCCTAGGCCTGAGATGATTAAAGAATGGGTTTTCCCGTTATCTAATCTTAGTGGTTTAACTTACAGTCCAAACAAAATCCCAGTCAGGTATCTTCAAGGAGGCTTCTTCAGTTGTACCTTCTTTATACAGTTTTTGTTATAACGAGCAAAACTTTATATCAATGTTTGAGGCATGAAATATTTCAGTCTCTGACAGCTAATTCCAACAGTTGTTCATAAAATACTAATAACTATAAAGCTAATATAGCATTTAGCACCCAGTGGTGAATTCTTCCTGAAGTACAGAAAACTCCACCACTTAGTCATTGCACAATGGCTGTTATCAACTCATATAGATTCCAGTGGTCCAGATAGCAGAAAGTTTTAGTCTCAGTAAGTGAAACTGCTGAGTTTGGCAGGCTAATGATCAGTACCTCCTCATCTGCATGCTCACCAGTTACCTGTTACCACACTTTCACAAAACATCCTGCAGTTTCATCAGATACCGCACAGAAAGAGATGCCACAAGTTACTGTGGGAGGCTCCTAGGGCCCCAAGATAAAAATGTGAACTGGATTTTCAGGATATTCTCTTTTTCCTAAGAACTAAGTTTGGGGTTTTGTTTGTTTGGGTTTTTTTCTCCAAAACTGAAAAGTATTTATTTTTTCAGTTACTAACATTTTATCATTTTACTTCATAGAGTATTAATTGCTTTCCCATGAGCACTAATGCAGTGCTATTAGGAAAAAGAACAGAAGCTATTGCAGAATATTGTTCTCCCTCTAATGAGGGATTCCTTCTTGCTTTAGCTGTGCTAGTAGTTGAAATTACAAATTGTCCCACTAAGAATAAATTATATTTCAGGTCTTCTGTAAACTGAATTCTTACCTTATCTTTAGCAGATAAAGAACATATTAGCATTTCCAGGATTTGGGGTGGAAAAATATGCATTTCTCTGATATATGGGGTCTATCACATTATGCTGTAATGTTTATCATGACTTCTGCAAGATTAATCCTTTTACTTAAAAAATCCATTCCTTAAGCCTGGTGATTCTATGAGATTCCTAGCTTCCTTGCTCAAAATGTAAAGGCATGGTACCATCCCTTGCCACCCCATGTATGTTGTCCTTTAAGAACCAAAGTTACACTTAAATCACAGATAACAATCTGGACTGCCCACATCCCAGTGTTCTCAAAATCTTCAGTGCTAAAACCCAGTATATTCTTCCACAGTTTGTGGAAATCTCCTGAGCTACCTATTGTCCTGGTTTCAGCCAAGACACCCATGGTTAGAGGCAAGTGTACTCAGAAACATTCTGTTCCTGCAGGATAGGAACTTACTTCGAAGGAAGAAATTTAGCTTTCGACATTGAGTCACCTACATTGTCCCCACTTGAACTGGAAAGTTTAGTTGTGGTTTAGGATAAAAGATCTTAGATCTTAGTTTTCTTATGTTATAGTTTAGCAGTTAATACATTCATAGAAGAGAAAACTAAGTACTAGATGCCCCCAACTCAAGGTATATGAACCTATGGTCCACAAAAATGCCTCAAACACCAGGCCACAACTATGCTAGGTGTAGATCTCTCTCCCTACAAGCCAGGCTGAGAAAATTCTGCTTTAGGATTTTTTTCTGAGGAAGAGTAGTCCTGGCACTGTGAGTGTTTTATCCATGATGATTTAATGTTAAACCTATACCTATTTCAAGGGCCAAGGTCTGGAACTCTAGCTATACATCACCGGAGGCGGAAGTCAGGATCCTACACTCCCTTCAGCTTCACTAGGGCCTCACATCAGCTGCTGGTGCCTTTCCTGCTTCCTGCTCAGAATCCCCACACCAGCCCCCTCATGTCCTCAGCAAGCCACATCTGTGCACTGCTGCCACTGCCTCCATTTCTCATAGGAGAACTTTGCCCCATGAAATCCTTCCTGCATGAGAGGCTGGACAGCTTGCATTTCAAAACCGAGGAAAGCACTGTGTTGGTTTCCTTCACATTCAGTGGAATTGCCAAGACTGATCTCTCAGTATCTTCAGAAATGCCCATCCTTCCCCATTCTTTATGTACATATGTATTTCATAAGTTCTCTCAGGACTTCCTAAAATTTAAGTATATCTTTGTCCCAGATGTTTTAGTCAGACATAAGCTGAAGCTCAAATTACAAACTCTGTAGGCCTTAACATTTACACGACCCGTCTATAGACTTAATTGGAAAATGCCTAGTACTAGCCAGATAAACAAATCAGGGTGTATGTTGCTGATGTTTTCTCAATTAAAATTTATCACAGCACAAAGGATAAATCTTGGTGTTCTTATTGAATCACAGCATTGTCTTACAACATTCACATAGGAAATGGCACACCAGTTACTCTTCTCTTAATACAGTCTAATATTTCATTCTACTAATGGAGAAGGTTTCTTCAACATTGTGTGCAAAATCTCTCTCAAGATTCAGTAGGGCCAGGTCAGGTGGGTGTTGCTACCGACATCAGCTGCTCAGCAGGAATTTCCATCAGCAGGCAATCTGAGTAGTAAGAATTCAATGGGTTCTCCCCTGTAATTTTTCTAAGAAAATGGTGATTTTTAGTAACTTTTCTACTAAAGACACTTTTTTCCATGACTTGTCACATATTCAGTTGTTAAACTAAAGTAAATGTTCAGAATGGACATTGAATCCTTGCCAAGTTTGTATTGGATAATGAAAGGCTATATGATGTTTTGAGGTCGACTGTGAAAAGTGACCTGACATTAAAATCAGATTGAAAGCAAGCTATGTCCTAGAGATGATGTGGCCTGTGACTGGTTTTACCAAGGCTGCTGATAAAAGAGTCCACCACCTTTTTCCCCTTGTGAGTCCCTTATGAGGGAAGGTAAGGGACACAGCAGCAAAGCCAGTCTGTTACCCCAGTAGAGGTAGGGGATGGAGATCCATGTGTTGGCAAGGATAAAAGGGTTATTGATGCACTGGAAACCACATGAGCAGCAGAGAATGGTCATGCAAGGATTAGAGCTTCTCCCTCTGAAAAGGGAGCAGGATTGTTAACCTAACTGAAGTGCATCTACACAAATGCACACAGCATGGGCAACAAACACAAGGAACTGGAAACTGAAGCCATGCTGCAGCAGGAAAACAGGGACACAGTTACCATCACAGAGACTTGGTGGGACAAGTCACAAATCTGAAGTGCTGCAATGGATGGCTATAAATTCCTCACAAGTGACAGGAAAAGAGGTAGGGGCAGTGGGGTAGCCCTGTTTGTTAGGGACTGTCTTGACTGACTGAAGTTTAATGATGGTGACAGTAAGGTTGAGTGTTTATGGGTAAGCATCAGAAGGAACTTGCCAGCTGTAACCATTGCATGTCAGGGTAACCATTGCATGTCAGGGTAACCATTATATGATCTCTGGGGTTTTTTCCAATCTTACTGATTCTATGAAAGGCCAGCATGATAGGGTGACTGCTGATGGCAAAACTCTGCCAAATATCACTGAGAGAAGGAAGGTTAAAGTCTGTGTCTCCCTCAAGTAAAACAAACTGAACTAAAAAGACCAATTCTAGATGAGTTCTTGAAATATATGTTCCAGGTATGTAACTCCCAGATATGTTAATAAAGCAGCTGCTTGGCCAAACAATATTCCTGATGTGTCTATTCCTTTGGCACTGGGAAGACAAACTTTTTTTTTTTTTTTTTTCTCAAAATACCACTTTTTAAAGGAAACAGTCATCACCTTATGATGATAAGCCTACTTCTGTACATCATAATTAATTTTCTTTTTAAATATATCTCAGCCTCTTGTTTGCAGAAACTCATGCCTAGAAACAGTGCATCATGTGCTTTTAAAATGATTTAGCATTTTTTATGAACTACAAAGGTCCTTAGTTTATGAGCTATTTTTCTTTAGGGCCATGGATTTTAAACAGGATGTTTCTCAAAGCAAAGGAGAAAATTAATTTGAGACTTCTGGAAGTCAGTGTCAGGGCAAACCTAATGACTCTGAAAATGCCTTCTCCAGCATGTGGCAACATCTGCAGAGAACAATCCTGGATAAAAGCTGTGCTCTTTGAGGTAGCAAATTAACTCTTTCAGAACAGAACTCAGAGAGAAGTGTTGTTGTTTAGAAAGCGGGTTATGCTTGGTTAGGATGCCCATTTTACAGTCCTAGTGTCAGAGGACAAGACTAGTCAGGATTCCACGGCACCTGACTCTGCTTTGTGACAGAAGCACGTTGCTGCCTTGTATTTTCTCACCAGTCTCACGACGAGAACCAGGAGAGCAGTGAAAGCTGTTAAATGTAGTTCATAATGCAGCCATATCTTTGGCCTTAGCTCCAGCAAGCCCAGATGGGAAATAAGGGTCGTTTAGAAACAGAGCACTTCCCACAAACTAGAGAGAGATGTAAAACGTACTCACCTACTCATAATTTTCTTCCTCTGAAGTGGATACTGGGTCCTCTGTGACCCATTAGAGCTGGATTATTCTTCCACTCTAAACAAAGAAGCTATCTGATTTTTTTTGCAAGCTTCTCAAACTAGTGCCAACTGCCCAAAATGGGAAGACAAACTGCAAATCCTAATGAATAAACATTTCGCAAGATTAGCCATCTCCAAGCAGGAGATGTTAGCTTTTATCTATTTAATTTATCAAACAAAAAATGGAAATGAAGATGGTAAAGCAAGATACCAAAATGATGGAATCGAAGGATTTCTCCCTTAGCTCTCAGCAGGAGTGCTTTCTGAGGGACAAAAGGATGATTAGAGACATGATGCAAATGAGACAGTGTTCTGGGTGGGGTCTCTCCACATCCACTGTAGAAAAGGAAAATTCCGAGCAGGAAAATACATTTTAGCTTGTTCCCTTGTGGGTGTCTGGTGCTCAGTGATGCATCACAGGTGGGACATATCAAACAGTAAAACAAATCTTCACAAGCATAAGAGACACTTAAGATATCAGGAAAATTGAACCCAGAGGAAAGAAAATCTTTATTTGAGAGTGGCTGTGTGTTTTGTTATGTTGGGTTGCTTTTTTTTCCTTTACTGCCTTTCCATAGCATAGAAAGAAAGCTTTCTTTAAAAATGAACAAACAAGTTCTCTAAATACTGCAGAATTTTGTGCCTACAGGTCATGGTTGGTTTAAACAGTACATAAGGGAAAGCATAAAAGAGCAGGTATGCATACGAGAAAAGAAGCACTGACCTGCTGTAGCCTTTTCCTTGGCAACTGCCCAGATAAATGCTGGTCTTAAGTAAACAACCTCATGGACTAGAAAACTTCTGAATTTATACATCAGGAAATAAATATTAGATGTGGCTGTTTGCCACTCCTTAAAGTTGCCCACATAATCCTAAAATTATATCTGATGTACTTCAGTGATTAATTTGTGCATAAACAGACTCTCTTGTGAGCAGAATTTTTAAGTTCCAACCACTTAAATTCCATCTTAAGTGCTAATGTGTATAAATAACTGATCTTATGGAAATACTCAAGAGCACAGGAAAGGAAAGTGTTTGGTTCAAATGACAACTTAAGCATGCTAATATGAACTGAAAATCAGTCAGAGAAGAGGCACACCATTATTGGGGGTGGTGAGTGGCCTCACATGTTCTAGCTCTCCTAAAATGCAGTAAATAAGCAATAATTCAGTGTAAGTGATAAGAAGAAATCTGAATAATAGAAAGTTTTATAAAAAGGTTGCCCTTTTTAAGGCACCATTAACAGAATTTTCAGAACTCTATGTAACACCATGATACACATGCTTGAATCCTACATATTCCAGATGCAGAAGGTAGAAACCTCTTTTGTTCTCAAATTTAAAATGAGAAAGTTGGATAAAATCTAGAAATAAACACATCTATTGATTTGGGACTTTTAAATATTCAGAGTGACTATAAAACATCATCTGAAAGATTACTAGTTATTTCTACCACATGCTAAGGAAACCAGCTGGCAATTCTCAGTAGAATTCACTTCATCTGATCACAACTACAGGTTACATGATGGGTCTCAGAGCTGAGTACAGAGTCCACAGGCAGGGCAAAAACTTCCAGAGAGCAAGTCATTCCACACCTAATACTTCCTCTAGCACTAGATTCAGTATCAGAGGTACTTGGCCATTTTCATGAGCTGCACAGGGGTCTGAGACACTAATCTGCACCACCTCCTAGCCTCCAGATTACTACAGTTTGGCAAAGTGGGCTTCACCAGTAATGGGTAATTTCACTTTTACTGAAATCACACAATTGTATTAATCTGATTTATACTTTGAGCTCATAAGAGTAGAAATTATTCCAAGGCCTGAGAAAGAACTCAGCACTCAGTATTTATTTATTACCATTGACCATCCCAAAAACAATTTTCCTTTCCTTCATACTGGATTTTCATTGAAAACTTTCACTTCCAGCTCATCTTACAAACAGCAATCAAATGCAGAGGAAAAATATTGGAGTAGATAACCCTACCCTCTTCAGTATTAGAAAGATGAAGAAATGTTAGTGTTTGATGTTGTTTATGATGTTACCTTCAATGACTGGAGCCTTTTTATTTAAATTCCTCTGACAACTCTCTAGGTAGTCATGTGGGTCCAAACATGGTGGTGTGTTTCCACCATTTCAACATCTGTGTATTTGATGTAAGAGCAAATGGTCAAGGAATTCCCAAGGAGAACAACAGAAAAACAAATGCACAAGTTGCAGAATGCCTCCTTGGGAGTGGAAATGGTTGCAGTGTTTCGTAGAGCAGCCAGGTACTTGGGCTCTCTAAAAATAGCTGGCGAAATTGCAGAGTGCCAACAGCTGAATAGTCTGGTCAGCCCATACACATATCTTCTACGATGAAGTATGATGAACATCAGTCAGTGATCTTGCTGTCTTCCGACACCAAAAGGGCTTTGATCAAAACTAGAAATAGGCCCACAATAGTGCAAAGCACCCGAGGCACTTCTAGCAAAGCCAGCAAATTGACATGGAGCTCTTTCGTTATATGATGCCACAGTTTTGAGATGGAAATGTCTGTCTAGGTAGAAGTCCTCTGCACTGAAAGAATGGTAAAAATCTCTTTTTCCTATCAAGAAGATTAAAGATGCATGAAGTGTGCAAGTTAATTTACTTGTTCTCAGTGAAAGAGGTGAGGAGAGAGAGAGGGAGAGGGAGAAGGAGAGGGAGAGGGAGAGACCAGCAGGGTCTGTGGGAAGGCTAAGTTCTTAGCACCTGACAGGAATTTCAAGGATATTTGGAGACCTAGAAATGCTTCAAAGAAAAGCTGGGGCTCAGTGAGAGAAGTGGAACATATAAATCCTTTTCTTCTACAAAAAAATATATTTCTATAAAGCAAGAATAATTTCTTATTTCACCACCACATTCTAGTGCATTTATTATTTTCTCTTACCCTTCCAAAATATCCTTCTGCATAAAGACATTGGAATGTGCACAGCACATTCAAGAAAGCATAAAGGAACCTTATTATGATGAATTTATGAGCAGATACATCCTCCTAGCAGAGGGAAAGCAAGTGTTTCAGTGAGATGTTACATCTTTTTTGTTTTTATTTATTTTTTTGAATAATGAATTACTCTTAGCCACTTACAAAAAAAAAAAACGTTTTTGGGTACTGTGTTGTTTCTATACCATCAAGACAGCCTGCATGGAATTTACTGAAAATGAGATCTGTCTCTGAAAGATAGCCCCTTGTTTGCTTAGACTGTCCTGCTCCACAGTTGTAAAGTTTGTGTTGTTGCTACGTCTGCAACATTGCTGCTGCCTCAGCCTGAGAGCTGCTCCTTGATGAGACAAGGAATTCCATTTTTAAAAAAATAAAATAAAAAAGTATATTTATAGGAGCAAGGCTGACAAGGGGCGGGGGAGGGTATGGAGTGAAGTGGAGAACAGGGCATGAGCACTCATGCTTGAAACCCCTTGCTTGTGCAATAATGAGCTTGAAAGCCTTGCTGAAGTGGTTTTACAGCTGTGCAACAAAATGGTGCACTCTCCTCCCTTAATACTGACATTTTAATGTAGGATCACAGCTATTCAGATTGTCCATTGGAGCTGGCAGGCTGATGGTGTGAGCAACTACGCACTCTCATCAATGTCGCTTGGATGAAAGCTGCTGTCAGGCTCAATAAAATGGCAGGCTAGGCCAATCTGGCACACATGAAAGGAAACTGGAAGAAAGGCTTAATTGCACCTCCAGCAGATTCCAGTTATTCTGTTGGTCTATTAACAACATGCAGCCTGGCACGCCAGTCCAGTCCAGTCCACCGTGCTGCACTGGTAGGAAAAACTCCTTGAAGGTATGGCACAAAGGCACTCTGGGTTAGACCACCATAACCCAAGCCAAAGGGGTCACAAGTCTTCTCAGCTGGGTTAGCAGCAGCTGCTGCATCCAGCAAAACACTGCGAACAGAGAAAGGATCCTTAAAATAAAAGCCTGAGTTGATTCATGCTCGAGGGACCAGCACAGGATCCACCAGAACTGGAGAGATGCCAGGATGGGCTGGGCACTCTTCTGAGGCATCTCAGGGAAGATCCAGTAGGAAGAGTACACATTAGAGAGAGACATTAGGCCAAAAGAGAGGGAGAAGAGGCATGATTGATGAAACCAAATACTGTGGCATTCACTCTGAGCAGAGTGCTGGGCGGCATAAAGGATGGAGAAACTAAGTATTTGTGTCTTTTATCTGATGCTAGGGGATTGAGGAAGAGCAAGAGACTGGGGTTTATTAATTTTCTAATTTTTGTTCGGTGGTCATGGTGGTCATGACCTAATGTTGGAATGTTTGCAAAAAATGTTTTCTGCTCGTGGGTGGAAGGAGACAAAGAAGAAGAATGTACTGGATACAAATATCTTTCCTAAGGATAGGGAGCAACAAGCCCTTGAAGCCATATTTTTTCTCTTAAATGGGACTGAGATAATGGGAAGTAATGAGACACCTCTGGATATCTCCTTTTGCTAGCATAGCAATGTGAAACTAAGGAAAGAAATTCTCTAATTTAAAAAAAAAAAAAAAAAAAGAGGCTTCATACTTGCAAGATGAGGTAGAATTACTCATTTCTTTAGAGATCAGCACCAGGTGGCCACAGGGTAAAAGATTTAGTCCATCCATTCAGTCTGTCTTGGAAGGTGTATGAGGATTACATGATATCTTAGTATTTTTATTTCTTGCTTTTTTTCTAAATTTTACTTGCAGGCATGTTCAAGGACCACATATAACAGATCCAAGACTGCAATTTTATTACTTTTTGAAGCATGATAAAATGGAATTACTCTGAACAAATATTAACATTTTCTATAGAGTTATTCTTTTGTAGAGCAGTCTAGAATTACTCAAGAATATTATGTACTGTGATATGCTGAGGAAAAAGAATATATCCCTGTCTTGTGATAAATCCAATTTCAGTTACACAAACCCTTACCTTTCTAACTCTGATTGGATCACAACCCTCACTCTCACCTATACTTTGTGTTCTTATACTACCTGCGAATGAATGCCTCCTCTTACTGTTAGGCACACAGTACCTACACAACCAGGTAGGAGAGACACTGTGGTCATCAGTCTTGAAATTACCCCTACTGCTGGAACCCTCTGCATAGGAAATTTGATCAAATGAACTCAGTAGCTCATCCATATAATGACCTGCCAAAAATAGAGAGCACAGTAACTTCCCACAGGACATGGATAGCTAGAAAGCTGCAAATGCTCCTTCTGTCAGCCTGACAAAAATAAGGAGAAATTACAACAGCCTCTCTGTTTAAGTTGGAGTCTCCCATGCTTACATCTTAAAGAGCCAAGTTGCTTATGATCCTTAAAATCACAGATATTAAGAAATTAGACCAAGGAGGCTGTGATTTTTCAGCACTCGGTAGCTGAGTAGGCTGTTTATGAGAAATTTGTTTTGGATAAATAATTCTTGTAGGGAACTAGTAATTCTGTCCTGCCTATTTTTTTTCTCCAAAGTACATTATGGTTCCCCAGATCAAACAGTGAAGTCACGCATGTGTCTGGATCTGGGGATGCTGAAACAATACACTCATTGCCTTGAGAGGATGAAATAGAGGGTTCCACTGCTTCAGAGTGTATTTAACACTTGGGATAATTTCCCAGAGATCCAGGCTTGGAATCGTGTTTTGAGGGCTTGGAAACACACAGAGCAGAATTTTTGCAGCCGGCTTGTGTCTACTGAGGAGTTTAAAGCTTGGCAGCATTGTAACAGACATTAAAAATACATGAAGCTTCCTTTAATGTAAAATCCTCTGATGGTAAAGTGGATGGGCACTGAAATGGCCAAAGCCATTCCCTTCAGATGATTTCAGGAAAGAAATGCATCCTTAGGTCAGTTGCATATGATACAAATGTTCATCACCCTAAAAATGACACAGGGATCAATAAAAACTGGAATAACTTCATAGACACATCCCCCCCTAATTGAAAAGCTTAACATGGCCACTGCAACAAGAATAATACACCCAGAATTGACCTACTACAAAATAAAAAAAAAAAGTCATCTTATGGCTGCTTGCATCACTCTATATACTTGTTTCCTTGAAGATAGCTCTATATAAAATATAAATATTCCTTGCCAGCATTTTGATCCAAGAGAAAAGTTTCATCCTTCAATAGTGCACATAATAGAACTGGTCAGATTTGAAGCATGGAAGCACTTCTTTACCTTGGATCTTTAATATTTTACAGCTCAGGCAACAGAATTTAACCAAACCATTGGAGATATAACTAATAAGCTCTCCCCATACACAAAATCTCATACTATAGACTTCATTTGGTTTCTTGCTTTCCATGTAGTAAAAACATGGTTTAAATAAGATATAAAACTTGCATTTTTATTTAATTATCTCCTGGGATAGTTAATGTCCCAAAAAAATTTCAATATTTTGGCCACAAAACAGAGTCAATAAAAACAAGAGTGGCAGCACTAAAGTCAAAAGAAAGGTCTATTAAATCAGTAACCCTACTGATTTAAATAGGACTAGGACTGCACCCTGTGACTTTAAGGATACTTATCATGCAAATTTCCAAAACATCTTAGTAAGCTTTTCATTCTAAGGCACTTACAAAGTCCTGCCTTCAACAAACCGTATCCCCAAGATGCATGTCATGCACTTATACTTAAACCTCTTCTCTGTCCTAATCTCACCAGGTTCTAGAACAAGATGAGAGCTTGGACCATAAGGCACTGCTCCCAAACCTCTTAAAATTATGAAATTATGCTATAAATTTTAGGAGAATGGGTTTGTTTAAAATATTTTAATAGTATATTTCACCATTCCTATAGCATAAGATTAATTTTAAATCTTAAGAAGTATCTCTTCTCAAAAAGGTTTTATTCTGATTTTCTACGCCAACATCATCAAACATAGTTTTCTAACTCACAACATACTTTGAGATGCAGTCTTCAGAGAGACATTGAAAATCATACACTGTTTTTATTTCTTTTCGGTTGAGGAAACCCCCTTATAAATAGAGCCACCATGTGTGGAGGATACTTACAGCTTTCTACCGGCTAAGCTCATAGTTCAATGCCTTAGAAAGCCTCGGGCAGCCTAGAGAGTTAGCACGGGCAATCCAGCATTTCAGTAGCTCTAAAAGTGGTAAATAGCAGCTGCAAAGCTGATACCACCAGCAGAAGCAATGAGAGAGAAATACAGTCTTCAGCTTGCCTAATTCCTGCAATTAGAAGCTTTCAAACAGAGACAGAAACACACAGATGTTTGCAGAAGGATTGCAAAGCCAAAGAGAGGGAAGGCCCCCTCTCGTGCCCTTCTTTTATTTGGAGAAGGGGAAAGGGGCGGACTGGGGGCGGACCCGGGGTGAGCGGCCAATCAGACACTGCTGAAGTGTTTGAGTTACATTTGGTTTTGCCCGCGCTTGGAACAAAGGAGTTCATAACACATAGCAGAGGAAAGTGTCTTGGGGAGGGGGAAGGGAAGCTCGGAACAGGCAGCAACAACCATGGTTAAGAGGAAAGTTCTGTAAAACCAGGTGATAATGAACATGATATTTTAATAGCTTAGTTTACAATGTTCTGTGCTTTAAGATTTATTTAAGATAACACTAGGAACTGACCAGTCACCAAATTAACAGGCAAGGAAGGGCAAACAAAATGTAGAATTAAAGGATGTACAATAATTACCAAGCTAAGACTCATCATACACAAAGCTAATGGCTGAAAAATTAGATGTATGGTTTAAACTAACATAGATTTCCCCTAGAGTAAACAGAGAAACTAAATTTCAGCAGGCAATTCCTCTCACTCTAAAATGGTTTCCGAAAAGGAGATCAATTGCCATCTGAAGGTGCCAATCTCTGACCAGTGACTACTGCTGGTCTCAAGACATCTAAGTCAGAGTGGGCATCTATCTTCTGCCCAGCTACTGACACCACCACTTGCTAAACTGCATGGCAAAGTTAGTAGGACTACAATGCATTAGCAGTAGTCCAGATGTACTTGTTTGTGTTTAGAAATGCCTCCACCTCTAACACAGGCACAAAGTAACAGTGATGCTGAGAGAAGCTCATGTGCAGTTCTGAGGGAGTTTTGATGAGAGGCACTTGCGGTAGCTGGCTTTTGGCTGACTCCAGTGAGCTGCATGTCAAGAAAGCATGTCATCCACAGGTGACAACAAAACTGACCCAACAGGTAATCCCTGAGAACCCATATACATCCAGCAGAGAAACAGGACAGCAAGGAAAACAAATTTTTTGGTACAGGATGAGCAAAGCACCCCAAAGTTGTGTTGTAAGCACTTCAGTTTGCTCCTGTTGTTCCTACCTGGAAAATCTGTTTCTTCTCCTGTAGTTTCCTGCCTCCTGATGACAATAGAGAGCATGTATACTCTGTATTTAATGACGAGAAGCTGCAGCGCATACTAATGGTGCCATAGCTTCTAATATCATCCAATATCCCCTGCTGGCTTTGCAATTACATACACATGGAGCAGGGAAGTGGCATGTGGCACTCCCAGTGAGGATAAGCAGGTGTCTAGAATTACCTACTGACATCTCTCAGAGGAAGAAGGTAAGTGTGAGTTAACTGACCCCACACACAGCTCTGAATGCCTTGGGGTCCCTAATGGCAAAAGCTGATGTTGAAATAAGGGGAGTCTGGTCTGTGTGTCTGAGTGACTACCCTGAATTCCCTTCCCCCTCTTCCTGGTCAGGAGGACGCTCCTTACACCCAAGCCAAAACCAAATGTTTTGTCACTCACTATTGCACCCAGTGTAAAGGTATTTAATCAGAGCATATTTAACAATAATAATCAAAGCATATGTAATCAGGGTCAGTTTGTGGTATTCCCTTCCACTGAATTATACATGTAGGAGTATGCAGTTCAGGAGAAACAGAAGTGTTCTCACCTTGGGATTGGGAACATTATTTTATTTCTCCTGCATATTTTTTTCCTTTAGACGGAAAAAAACAAAGATAAAAAATGGACAGAGGACAAGTTTTTTAAAAAGGTTTTAATTTTTTTCTAGAGTTAACAAAGCAACAATATTTTGTGTCTCTGCTGTTATTTAATGCTGCAACCTGCACTAGATTAAATTACATGGCAGTGTATTGGACAGCAGGCAAAGAACACACTATGCTCTACTCATTACTGTGCCCTTGACTAAGTATGTGAATTTGAATGCACCTGCGTTCTATAGAATCCTATATCCTGTAAAGGAGAATGATCCCTGTTTAGAGACTCAGTCATCAAGACCTGGCTTCTGCCTTAAATATGTAAGGAAATACATGGCCGGGTCACTTTTTTTCTTTTCGTTTTCACTGGAAGGCAAATTGCCTTGGGTGGTTTTTCCATCTATTCTCAGGGCCAAAACTGTTCACTTTTTAGATTTCACACACAAATTAAAAATTATTGGCAAAATTAAGCTCTTTTTTTAAAATCTCTGAGATTTTTAAAAAATTCAGCTTTTCTATTCATAACTGAAATGTGCTTATTCACATATATGCGTGTCCATATGAGTGTGCCTATATAGTGTTTCTATGATAGATAGATAGAGAGAGAGATGACAGCAATGTCTTCAGTAGTGCATCACTCCTTTTTCATATAGGCATCACTTTTTACTCCTATAACTTTAAGTTTAGTCAGGAAGCCTCAAATTTCATTAAATCCCATATTTCTATTTTGGCATGAGAGCAGGAAAGCCAAACCGTGAACTCAACAAACTGTTTGGATACATCTCACCAAAGCAAGAGCTGGGGATCTGTGAAACCAGTGAGTGACCTGCTTGTTTTCTACCCTTCGAGCTATAAGATTCTCTAACTCTGCTAGCTTTTCAATTCCTTTATGTTTCCAGTCCAGGGAGAGAGGAGGGGGTTAGAAATGAAAATCGGCACAGGTCACTGCGTTGTGATGAAAGACCTTGTTGAAGACAGGCACCTGCCGGGGTGTTGGCGTGGAGATGGATGATGAATTGAACACTGCCACCTTTTGGCTGTGGCCACGGCCAGGGAGTTTCGAGGAGGAGATTTTTGCCAGACTTCCTTACAGAGCGGGCTGGGCATCTGGCAAAAGCACCCTTTCATGCCAACCCAACGCTGAAGCACTTCCCTAGTGCCGCCCATGTTAGCACACCCCATGTCGGCATCCTGTAACTTAGATTTCGCTCCTTATCGGTGAGGTCCTCGGAAGTGAAAAGATGGGCTAATAATACGAAGAGCTGTTAGCTTTACTAAAGACTAAGTGCAATCAAGTTGATGTAAACAGTCACTTCAGCCTGACTGTGGTACACTCTTCCTGCCTCAGGAATACTTGAGAGCATCTCGCATTGTGTTGTGCTGAAATAGTGTTTTCTCAAGCGGTGAATTATATACAGTTTGTACTTCAACCTCTTTTGAGCACTTAGCTGTGAATGTTTGTATCAGTGCCAAGTGAGAGTGAGGTGATCTCATTAGAAAGAGAAAGAAAATACTATCAGCCACAGAATTATTTCCAAGTGATTACATGACTAACTCTTATTCACATGCTACGTCTGCAGTTCTTACATAGGGGTAAAAAAAAAACCCAAAACACCAAACATTTGCTTTTAAGACCCCGGTGTCTGTCCTGCCGCCCCGGCGTGCGTCGCTTGCCGAGGCCTCCATGGCTGCCCGAGGTGCAAAGCGGTGGCTCGCTGCCTCATCGAGGTACTACCGCAGCGTGTTCTCCCCACGCAAATCTCACCCACACAAGCAAGTGTGGGCCCTCTCCTCACACCCTCTCCCGCCCCCGTTGTAACATGGGCAAAACTCCGTTTGCTCAGCGGCTGAAGAGCTCCGGGCAGAATGTCCGTCCCCGGTGACCTTAACGGGGCCGGGCTTTCACCTCCACCTTTTCACCGAACTCTTCACCTTTGTGAAGCCAAATATGCGGCTCCGACGGAGGATGCAGGTGGAAACACCGGGCGCTTTCCGAAGCCCAGCGCGGCCTGGCTCGGGTCCCGCCGCCCCTGCCGCGGCGCAGGTTGCCCGGCAACGGGGAGCCCCGGCCCGCCCGCTTCCCCCGGGGCGCGGTGGCGCCCGGCCGGCGGCAGGGAGCGCAGGCCCCGCTCCGGCTGCCGAGCGGGCCGCGCCGGGCCGAGCGCTGTCCCGGTGGGAGCGGCGGAGAGCCGCAGCACCCGCGCCCCCGGGGCGGCTGTCGGCCACGGCCGGCTGTTCCCAGCCTCTCCGGCAGGCTCCCCGGCCCCGGCCGGGCGGGTTCCACCCGTGCGTGCGAGTTGGGCGGCGGGCCCGGCCGCCGGCGGAGGGGTCCTGGACTCCGTCCATGGGCTGGTGTGTGAGGGGGGAAGACAAAGCCCCCTGGCTCCCCTGCCCCTCCTTGGCAGAGCGCAATGCCCCGCTGCTTTCATTTGTTTTTGATCTGCCTCATTAAAAGACTATTGATGGCTTTAACTATTGTCCTTGTTTAGGTGCTGATTTACAAGCGCTAATATCTGACTGTGCCGAGATTAATGGGAGCCCGTGAAGTTTACAATTATCCGCAGGTCCTTTGACCACACATGGAGGGGTTTGGGTTGGGGTCATGCACTCTTATGAAAAACTCCAAAGCAGGCTTAAACCTGGGAACATTTTAATAGGATTGAATTTGTAATAGGATTTGGCAGCTTGGCCTAAACTATAGGGTAGGGGGGTTTGCTTTGGGTAATTTTGGAGTTGAGTTTTGGGGTTCTTTAACCCAGTGTCATTACTATGGCACAACAAGGTGCGAGTTTCAACACTGTGGGTTTATTTTTTGTGAAAACCAAAGCACAAATATCTTCGATATGGAGTATTAAAACAAGGAGTCCTCTATTTGAACATATAGCATACATAGCATATATGTGATTGGCTCCAACGTTATGTATTATTTGATGTGTATCTGTGCGCTTTATATGAGCTTCAAGCCCCTGAAATTAGTGACAACATATATGGCATCTATTAAAAAAAAAGACAAATGTGTTACTTCACTGGAGCAAGAGTTCTATTGAATAACAAAAGATTCCCATGCCAACTCTTGCCTTACTCAAACAAAGCTGCATTAGGAGATAGTAACTGTGCAATAAATTAGATTTATTGAAAATAGTGCTACAAATAGAGGGGAAGTTACATGGGAAGGTGGGAGAGAACCTAAAAGTGAATCATATGAGCAATTAGTTCTCACTTAGAAGTTGACAGCAGTGAGTTTCAGTGGTAGCACAGGCTCTATGGCTGTTAATTCATTTTACATCACTTTGTGCTAGGCAATAATGCTGGTATGCTTCTTATGCTACTTAGATTGCTGTGAAACAAGATCTTATGAATCACCTCATTAATAGGCACCCTCATTTAGTAGTTCTGGGTTTGTGGCTTGCTGGCACTTTTCGTGGGATTTTGTTTTTTTCAGTAACATAGCAAAACTGGATATACATGATACTTGTCCTCAGGGTCCTGAAAGTACCTTATTTCAGGACATAAACTGGAAATCCTACAGCACCAAGAGAGGTACAGTGGTTAGAAGGTATCATGAAAAAATAATGGGAAGCTAATGCAGATACAGTTTGCTTGGCTTTAAAAGTTCCAGTACAGCCAACTTCAAGGAAATGGGAGCTTTTGAGAAAACAGCAGCAGCAAATCCTGCACTAATGTATGTCCCATGAAATCTCAGAAAATGCCATTGGCCTTGCTGGAGTAGAATCAGGCAAAAGACAGGCAGAATTTCCCTCTATTGAGAGCCTCAAAGCTCCATTTTTTGAAGTCAAGACTGACGTAGAAAAGTGCTGGTGCCAGGGGTCTCTATGTGTGTATTCTAACTGCTCAGTCCTTTGCATTACTGTAATCCCAGATGCTGTGCATCTTTCCTGTCCTTATAAAATCAAGGACTTAGAGTATTCTATGACAAGGTTGTGGGCGTCTGGCCCCCCTAGCAAAATTTGTTCATTTCTATAGCACTCTGTAACTGCTCCTTGGAAATTCTGAGGCAAAACAAGCAAACAAAAAGAATGCTTCTAATTAATTTAAGTATAATAATCATTCCAAAGGCCATCCATGGCTCTGTTACTTGCTAACTTTATTCTAGTGTTGATTTTCAACAGTGTCTATTCATAACTGCAATGAAGGATTTGAAGATATATTGGATATAAGGGTTCCTGACAAGTGAGTGGGCATTATATTTTGCAGAGTAACCATTCCAGTCACCATATAGCTGTAGCCTTATTAGGAGGATTAACAGCCAAAGTAATTATTATTTGAAATGTGCATCATCTCTCTTAGCCTCCAGGAGTAAAATGTGGAAATGAGTGGGACAGTCATCACCTCCCGAAGAAATGTTACTTTATGCTATTTGCAGGTCCAAGAAGACAAACCTGCTTCAGCTTAAATTATTCTGGAAGGTTTAAAAATCTCATCAGGACTAATTATATTTTGAGTATTTTCAAGAAAACCTTACAGAATCGTAATTTGAAGCTACTCTGGATCTTGTGGTGAATTCAGTGGCCATGACTCTACAAGAGACATATAGCCCAGTGTATAAGGAAAACTTGAGACTGTTTTAACCAGGGAAAATGTTTTTTGCTCCGCTCTTTTCTTTGAACTCAGATTATGCTGTCTCATTACCAGTTCCTCTCTGTCTGACTGAAGCAGGAATCTGGATGAAAATGAACTGACAGCAACTTAATCTAAACAAGTAGGACATGGTAATTGCTCACAGAGAAAAGTACTTTAAAACAGTTAGTAAAAGCCTGTGGGGTAGGAAAGGAGGAAGTGGAGAGCTGGGGGAGGTGTTGCTCCTGAACTAAACAGGTAGGGCTGACTGCTGGTTTGGTGCTGTGCTAGATACAGAGAAAGGCTTTTTCTAATATCAACTGGAGCTTAAGGTTGAAGCCCTTCAGGCTGCCCAGTGCTCTCCTCTCTATTTCTTCCCCCTACATTTGTTGATAAGAAGCTCTTACACTTGCAGCAGCAGCAGCACTGGTGCTTCCTTCTGGGGCAGACCAGGAGATAATGCACCCAACACTGGGACAGTGAGGCCAGGTGTATACACTTTCATTGCCATTTAAATATGTAGCTCCACAGACACATCACATTTGTTAAAGCTAGCACTGCCACCAGAAGAAGCAGTCCTGCCTGCTCCTGTCCCCAAGCAGGCTTTTCCATCCATCCTCCTCATTGCATTATCGTGTGCCATCATTCCAGCAGGCACAGGTCAAAACACCTCTGATGGCTGACCTTTGTAACCTACCCCATGGAAAAACATGGAATGGAAGTAGAAATCCCCACTGTCGCTCACCACGGTCAGCCCCCTGAGCCAGCTGCCTGGGGAGCTGCCCCAGAGGGGCTGAGGATTAGGAACAGGGGGATGAAGGAGATGATTGCTACTTTTGGCAGTAAAGTCAATGCTGTTATCTCTGCATGATATAAAGAGCTGGCACTCCTAAAAGCCTCTTGAGGGTGACATTGGGGTGCCAAGCAGAGCACAGAGTGGTGAGGTAGCAAGAGCGAGCTTTAGGCCCCCATGGTTGTGCACAAAACTTGTGAGGACCAATGGGACCAACCCAAAGGAAGGAAGAAAATGCCTTCTGAGACTGATGGATAGCATATGGATGGAAGAAAGTTAATAAGCAATCATATGGATTAACTCTGTGTATCCATGAGCCCATTCCAAGAAGCACTGGCTCTCTCTGCGCATCCACTGTAGCAAAGCCAGGTTCTGCAGTTGCCACAGGGAGGACTGACTTTCAAAAAGCCAGTGACAATGGCAGCTGCTTTCAATTGTGCATGTGCCAGACCTTTAAAAACACCAGGATGGATAAGAACCCAGATTACATGTTTGAGCATTGGCAATTGCCATGTTTCTGCTGTTATTATTTTGTCTTTCTGATATGACAGAAATTTAAAAGAAATGCATGCATTTTAAAATTATGACAGACATGATAGACATCTGTTTTGGCATTGCAATTGTTTCAAGAAAAGGTGTTTTAAGGTGTAAAAATATTATGCGATTTTTATTCAAATGACTGAAGCTTATTTGGGACATTTTGGTATTTACTTACAATATACATAATAATTTTGAATTGATTTATAATGATTGATTTTGACTAATAATGAAGTTTTGCAACTCAAACTGGAGGGGGGATCTCCTTCTTACATCTTTTAATGTTTTTAATGTGACACCAAAACTATAGACAAAAGCCTTGCTATGCATGTATGCAAAAAGAAAAGTGGATAGGAAAGAGAGATTACAGTCACTTAATCTGTAACACTTACACTAGTTTAAAATTAGAAAGCTGTAACTAATTATCTCATTTGCAAAGATTTGCAAAATCTGACCAAATATCCATGACAGAGTCTAATTTATCGTGTATCTCGTATGATATCTTTTCCATAATAGCTAAATCAATGAGACCCAAGTGCCAGTCATTGATCTAATGGACAGATGGTGATTTCCATTTGATAAGGGTTGAAGTTTTGGCAACAAGGATGACTAGAGGTATCAGTTTTTCTTGAGGTGAAGAGACTGTTGAGAATTGCCTTCAAATATTTGTACTGTAAATAAAGGTTGTGTTTTTGTATACAGAGAAGCCAGCCCTGCTTCTCACAACCATTTCTTTTTGTGTTTGTCAAGTCACCAAGCCGTAGTAAAAAGGTTCCACATTTAGCTTCACTCACAAAGTGTGCAGTGGGATTTAAGGCATTTGTTGTTTGCATGGAACCAGAATTTGCTTTCTGATGTGCTGTATAGGCAGGTGAGTTCATCTTTGAAAGTTGGCAACATCATGAGTAGGCTTGATAAGCGTTTTTTCTAAATGCACTTGGTTGCTCAAGCTCTAGTCTTTTCAAGACACCCCGTCTGACATTAAAGGACCACTGATGACACCCCAGGTGTCTGGATCCATATTACACAGAGGGCTGCTGCACACTGAGGGGGTGACTGGGTCACTGAGGTTTTGCAGCCAGCCAAGTAGATGGCTCTGTCTGGCCCCAAATTTCTGTGTTCAGGCCCTAACAGTAATTTTCCCAGAGCAAAAAATAAATCTGAGTGTTCCACTAGACAAAGATTTTTATCTTCACCAACTGCCACTGATTTGCTTGTATTCTCCAGTTGAATTGCAGCATGGTAGCCCACAAAATGAACTTACAGTATTCTTTTGGAGGAGTCTTTCACTGAGGTCATTGGTTACAGGCCCTTTAGAGGCAAAAATTGCTTGTTTCTGACGTCCTTGGTGTGGTATGTCCTAACTACCATGTCTCTAGGAAAAGAAGGAAATCATGGCAGTTTACTTGTATGACTTCCCACAAGAAAAAATGAGAAATAAAAAGCAGTATGAGAAAGTGTTTCACATTGTATTTTGTTTCCTTCTGCACTTACTTTCATGTTTCTGCTGCTTTTACTGCTGTAAGTTCCCTCAATGCCTCTGGTCCCTGACAGGTCTTAGAGCTGCAACCATGAACCAGGACAATGGGAATAGGTCCTGGACAAGCACCTAAGTGAAAGTAATAATAGTTAAAACAATCCCAAAATGTTCCTGCCCCAAGGATACTACAACCTGAGGAATAATGTACTTGCTGTGTTCTCTTCTAATGAGCTGCTAGCTCAAAATTATCATTGTGACTGTGTATTTTTCCACAGAGCTACAGGGCAAGCTTTCTTTTTGACTAGAGAAAGTCTAAAGTGTACCTGTATTCCAAGAATGAAATAGGAGCTAATAATAGATAGACAATGACAAAGGAATAGAGTTAAACAATAACCTGATACCTGCTAGGATGGTCAGTCATGTTCTAAGCACTGTTCTGTATGATAATTAATCTTTAAACAGCTCTGGTAAAGTCCTGATTTAAATCCAAAGGAGAACAAGCTCAGCAAAGAATCTGTAAGAACTTTATTGCACTGGATTCAGGCAAAGAAAAGTCATATATATAAAGGCTGGACCAAGCACTGAATTACTGTTACTGGACTCTGCTCTGTCAGAGACTGTGTGGCTGTAATGTCTTCTGAGCCTGAAGGAGCACAGCTAGCACTGACAGCAGGGTCACAGGGTGCTGTATTTATTATATAGTGAAATCTGCCTTGAATGAGCACACAAGGAAGCAGTAGAAAAGATTGGTTAGCAGGAAAAACCACGAGCTGGACAAAATTATACTTAACTTAGTGAGTATTTTAGAGAAGCCTGTTCAGACTCTGCCAGTCATGCTGAGGGATGTGCAGCAACACTGGTTTGGAGGGACAGTCTAAGTGCTGTGAGAGCAGCATAACCAGTTCATAGTTATATTTAAATCCTGACATTCATGTAAGTGCAGGCAAAAGATACAGGCAGGGAAATGAAGACTGCAGCCGGGAGCAGGATGGATTTCCTTTTCATTTCCTATTCATCCTGTTGCTAGCTTTTGTGCTAGAACTCTGGGTTAGGAAGAGAAGGAGGTGGAGGAATTTAGTTTTTCTCCAAATAATGTACCCCAAAAACATCTAAACAAAAGTCAGTGTCTGATTTGAATAGTGAAACAGATTGGGTATAGAAAGCCTGGATTAATTGCTGTAAGATGAAAAAGAAAACTTGATTAAGGCATCACTACAATTCCTTGGAGGTGCATTTCTGTGTTGAGAGCTGATCACAGAATGCTGCCATCTTCTTGCCTTCCCATTTGCTCCTGCTGTCAAGTCCTGTTAACCCAGAGGTGTCTTGTTTCCCTGCCACCCCTCCCACAGTTCCCTGAAAAAGGGACTATATACCCCAAATTTCTTTCATACCTCATCCTGCCCCTTCCGTCTCTTTTGAAGACACTCACTATTGGTGTAATTTTTACTGTGTGTATTTCCAAAATTTGCCTTTTTAAGAAATGTTGGGCTACACAACAGGGCTGGGTTTTTCATTAGCTGGCAGAGGAAGTGAAAAGCATTTGGTTAGGTACAACTGTATAGTTGTCATTTTTTCTTACCAAATATGCAAATGAAAACAAGTTGTCCTGTGAGTATCACAGCTTATGGAGTTTGATTTCCTATAGATTTGTATCCCGTTTCCTTCTCTCACTCCCACCACAATAGTTCTGTCTCCCTCTGTAAACCCTCTGACATCTGTCAGGCAAGAAATAACACATACCCTGGCTAATCTGGAGCCATGCATATGCAGATTGGGCAGCTGGCTACTACCAAGCCACATAACATATCACATCCGAGTTCTTCCTGCTCTCTTTTCAATGGGGTTTTCATGCTGAGTCTCTCTCCACTTCCCAGCTGCAGATTTCAAAAAAATGCATTTAATTGTCTCTAAGACTTCTGCTTCTCTTTCAAATTTTAGTTAAATTGCCCAACAGACTAAAAAGTTTTAAAGGAGACTGACTGGCAGAAAAGTGGAGAGCCAAAAGGACAGAAGCTCCATTTTCTTAGCAAACCAGCCTGAATTATTTCACATAGATCATGCTCTTTAAGGACAATACAATATTTTGTGTTACTCTTCTATGGCACAAACAGAAAATGTGAAAGGCTGAATCCAAAATCAGCTGCAGAAGATGGCATTCATGACCCTTTACCCCAGGGTAGTCACTTTTCTCTGTATCAGGAACCAAGCTTCAGCCTCTTCTGGGAACAACTGTTGTTTTAGGTAAGGATTTCCCCATGTCATCATGTTGACACTTTCACTCCAAACTGGCTGAGGTGTTATTCAGTGAGGTGGAACTGATTCTTGGGTGATGATCCCTGTCACCAGGCCAGAGAACCATAAACTGGTATCAGTTTGGTAGCACTGGTATCTATTTCAGTATTGAATACAGAAGTTGGACAGCACTGGCAGGTAAGTTGAGTGTAGATCATGCCAGTTGTTTGAGAACAGAAGCACCTGGATTCTCTTTCCTTTTTTACCTACAGGGAGGAAAAGTAGGATCCTACTGTTTGGAGTAGGATCATGAGCTAGTGCCTAACTGTTCAAGTTGTTCTGGCTTTTACACTGAAACCCAGAGCATAATTCTTGCTTGTCTTTTAGCCTAATTTGCTGAGACAACCATGGGACTAGAAGTTTTGGATGGCTTTCTTGCTATGTCTTAGTGAAGATTAAAGTGCAATACATTTAGCTGTGAAGACTCTCAAAAAAACATCTAGAGAACACATGAAACCTGCATATAGGTTTCCTGCAAAGGCTCTAATTTTTTCCAAATTCAAGCAAATTTTTAATGGGGAGAACAGTAGGCACATCTTTTACTCCCAACAAATTGTCTCAGACAAACATCAACTACCTGCCTGTAAGCTTACATCATTGAACTGTTTTTAAACCATTTGACCTACTTGACATATAAAAACATACTTTTCACTAGCATTCTCTTCAGAAATGATCTGCCAGTTTTTAATATTTTAGAAAAAATATTTTGACTACAATGTGGAAATTTATAATCGCATACAGTTTAACAAAGTTACTTCAATGAATCTACTACCATAATAGTGAGGTGTGACACACAGAACAGCCAGCTTTACATGCACAAAAGGCTGGTGATAAAGCAAAAATCTTGAATCTTACAATGTATTTTGCAAAAGCTGAGGCTCATCTGACACTCTTATACAAAATTCAACCTGCCATGAGACAGTCCTCAGGTTTCATATTGATTACAGAAATTATGATTCCATACCCTAAATATCATAACAGAAGTAAAAAAATGGCAAAGAGATAATCAGAACCAGTGCTGAGATTTTCCCTTATGTTTGTACACCTAAATTTAAAACATTATTTTAAAAATTTAGAGGATCCGAAAAATGCCATTATTGTACATAAGATGATTAATCTTATACTTTTAATGTGTTTCAGCATATTTTTGCAACTTCGTTTTCCTATCCAGAAGAAATAAAGAGAAAGGCAAACAAAATACTGGGGGAGAATTAGGGGGTATTGCAACTTCACTGAAAAACTGCAGAGGCTTTGACATGGAGGCTTCATTATCACTTCCAGTCCTTCCCTGTAGGGATTCATTAAAATGTCAGCCGTGTGAAGGTATACCCGTAAATATATAAATAATACATAATAATTCCATTTGCAGATTCCACTCGGGAATACTAGCCTCAAACCATTTTAGTCTTGCTTATACCAGGGAAAATCATAAGCATTATTTTGCTCCGGTGTGACTCCACTGGTAGTACTAATGTTGGTGCTACAATAAAAAGTGGGCACATGACTTTTCCTTCAGTATCCTCACACTGAGTTAGCATCCTGTGGTTCGGGAGCCCTGTGGATTTTGTTGCCTTCTGCATCACAAAGTTAAGAGTCGTGGTCTTGAAATAACACCAGCTCAATCTGATGTAATGGTGGTCTCCAGCTGATTATCCCTGCATGTTTGGATTGGGTGGATGAACTCTCACTTCAGGTCATCCTACAGCCAGGTACAAGAAGGCACTGTTATTAAGAAAGTAGAGTTATATGTTTGTGCAGGCCATCTTAGTTATTGTGTTGCCCAAAACTTGTGTGCCTCGCTTTGCCCAGACTATGAGAACATGGCCAATTATGTATGTACCATATATGTTTATCAGGATCCCTTTATCATGATCTGCTTTATCATGGTTCGGCCAAAGGAGAGAGAGCTCAGTCTGGCTGCAGAGAGATCAGTCACCCGATAGGTGACTGATTCTCTCAGGATAACAGTGCTAGCTGGTATGGACAAAACATTAGCAACCTGGGGACAGCTACTTGGCAGTCTGTGTGAAAGGGGCGGGGGTGGTCTCAGCCTTGCTCGTGACAGCCAACTGGCTGAGGAAAATTCCCTTGCATTAATCAACACCCAAGCTGGCAATGAAGAGAGTTTAGAAGCTGAATCACAGAATGGTTTTGTTTGGAAGGGACCTTAAAGATTCTTTAGTTCCAACCCCTCTGCCGTGGACGGGGACACCTTCCACTAGACCAGGTTACTCAAGCACTATCAAACCTGGCCTTGACTATTTTTTCCTAATTTCTAATCTAATCTAAATCTGCCTTCTTTCATTTTAAAGCCATTCGCCCTTGTCCTATCACTACATGCCCTTGTAAAAAGTCCCTCTCCATCTTCCTTGTCGGCCCCCTTTAAGTACTGGAAGGTGCTATGAAGTCTCCCTTAAACACTGTTCTCCAGGCAGAACAACCCCAACTCTCTCAGCCTGTTTTCATTGGAGAGGTGCTTCATCCTTCTGATAATCTTCATGAGCTCCTGAAGAATTGCTCCAATAGGCCCATGTCCATCTTACATTGGGTGCCCCAGAGCTGGACACAGTACTTCATGTGGGATCTCATGAGAGCAGAGGGGTAAAATCACCTCCCAGGTCCTTCTCCACAAGGCTGCTTTCAGATCATAGAGAACATAGAGACTGGATTACCCTCTTGGCCTTCCCAGTGGCTCTCAAAGAATAGGACTGAAGGCAGAACCCATGGACAGCACGTTGGGAGACTTTGCCTAACACAGTCTGTATAAAACCCATTCAGTGGGATTACAGTCTCTGGGGCTGTCAAGTCACTACTTTGTAAAAGCAGTAAGTTGCCTTTTAAAAGACACTGAAAGAATCTTAAGGAAAAAAGTACATAATTACTATAAATGCAAGTTTTCCGTTGGGTCATACATCTTCATTTAACATAGTGATTTAGTGATTCCTAAAGGAAATGATTATAGTCCTTTGTTCTTAAACAAATAAGTTGTGTTCTTTATCCTCCGAAAAAGCTGATAATATGATAGGTGCAGCTCTAAGGAATAATTATACTAAATGGCCGTGGATACCTCAAAAGACAGAATACATCTATTATGCAGAATTCCCTACAGAAATCTTAGAAATCTTATATGCATTGATTGCTAGTTAGCATTAGAAAGACTTTTGCAAGTTGACTTTACCAAAGCAGCAACTATTTGCATTAGCAAACAGGCAACATCAGCCAGCTGATAAGAATACAGTGGAGTAATGCAATTAATATAGCTATGTCTGTTAATTAGTGTTTGCTGACTGTCAAAAGAAGATACTGTTAGGAGACAAACTTATTTTCCTGATTAAAGAGTAGGGCCCATCTTGTTGAATTGAGCTGGACCCACTTTTGATCTAATTAAAGCTAGCAGAGTACTGTATGCTGGAAACTTATGCCACTCTGACATAATATTTGCATATTCATAAGTGAGATAGATTGATATTTTGCAATTAACATGGACCAATGAGAATAAAGCCTAATTAGTAAACATGCTCTCTTTATTAACTTTCAGGTCAGGCCTTTGTCATAGTATAAAGTAATAATGGAACAGGAAGTCCTTTTTAGAAAAAGAACTTATGTCATGTATAGTTCCTTCCTTTCTCGCTCAAGCTCCATCTGCTTGTTACTCTACTACTGCTCAGAGCCATTTAGTTCATGACTGGGATGGTGCTAAGGAGAAGGAAATGAATGAGAGTGAAGAAGGAATATGTGGTCAAAGTACAAGTGGAAATGTTGGTAGATATAAGATTCAGCTATAGACAAGTTCATTAAAATGTGCCTTTTTTTCTGATTTGAGTTTGCTGATTTCAAGTCAAATCTTCAGGTTTGGAATGTTCTTCCAGATTGTCAAGCGACAAAAATGAGATTATATCAAGAAGATGTAATGTGTATGCCAGAAGCTGAAGTATGGGAAGAGAGGAGTGGGGAGGGGGAAGAGGTTAAGGAGCTTTCACAGCTCCACAAAACATAGAAATTGTTAGATTTATATATAAATCATGTTTTTATATATAAACAATAATTTTAAAGATCATATTGTAGAATAATGATATGCTCAGAATCAGCTGACAAAATATTTTAAAAGCAAAATTTAGCTCTGTGTGGAGCGTACTGCACGTGTTTTCCAGAAATAAGTCTCACATTCCTAACTAATGTCCTCATTATGATTAAGTAAAATTAATTCTGTATGTCAGTGTTTACAAATTCCCTGATTCTAGCCTTCATTTTTTCTCTATTTAAAATACACAAGGATAAGGCATTTAACTAGATGTAACACCTCAGAAAATGGCTCACAAACAAATATTATGCAGTATAAACTCCCATTAACTAATAATGTAGTTGACATTGATTGAAAGTGATTAACTCTAGTGCTCTTTTTCATGTTGTTAGTTAAAATAAATACCAGTCTATAAGGGGGAAAGTTGGCATCTTCTCATTTTGCAAATGGGATGAACAAAGCTGACTTCTTCCTCATATTAAGTTAAACTAAAGGATTAGTGGAGGCATTAGGGAGATACAGGAATCCAGGTAAAGCAATAATAGTCAATGAGGCAGTCTCAGTCATTCACCTTTCCTACTTAAAAGAGGTTAGTTACCTAATGATAAAATTTCATGGTCAATTTGGAATATGTAATTAAATCTGATTGTAAACCTACTGCTATTTCTCTCTTCTTCAGAGGTCAACACGGCAGTATAATTCCTGACCCCTGTCCGTGAGCATTTTCTTATAACTGGCACCAAACATTATTTTGGAGGAAATATGTCTTTTCCCTAGCCTTCAGTCTCTCAGTGTGAGGTCTGATAAGTCAGTCACACAGATTCCCATCCCTAAATGTCAGTAGTGACAAGAGCCCAGACCCCCATCACAGCTGCCTCCCTGGGAGTTTGGTGCTGGCTTTGCTGGTCTTTCACCACTTGCCTGTCTACAGGGGGCTGGTCAAGAGCATGCCTGAATATGTGGGACCAGCTTAGTGACCTGAATATGTGGGACCAGCTTATGCTGTCAGTGCTCCCACAAGGTGCAGTCAGGCATTTCTTGGAGTGGTACCAGTGTCCACAGGGTGCCACATGGGTGGAAATTCTCAGGCCGTGGTGAGAGCTGTATGGGTAGTCCAGCTCCACAACCTTCTTCCCATTTCCCAGTTTCCTCCTCCCCCTTTCACCTTCTCATTGCCAGATATGCCTATCAATAAGACAAATTTAGGACTGCTGTGTTCCCAAAATTCCTGAGAGAGGGCAATAATCTTGTTTTCTTGTCTTCATAGCAGGATCCCAGCAGTGATGCCTGGACAGGTGATGCACCAGACCACCCTAATGCTCCTTTGCAGCACAGGAGTTTCTGAAGCAGCTTTCCCCTTTTTTCACCATTTCTCCACCACAGCTTCTCCTTTCTGACCCAGCTGCAGGGATGGAGGAGGCAGGTATGTACTGTACATGTCCAGTCTTCCTTCTGTCTCCTGCCACCACTGTCCCTGAAGTGTTGATCCTGCCTTCAGGATGCTATTCCTGGAACTGTGGTTCTACCCACTCCCTCAATGTTTTTTATCAAAGAAAAAGGAAAACTTCTTTACTGGCAGGGACCAAAAAAATGTCCTGAGTATTGTTTGCAATCAGCAGAAATTTATTATGACAGGACCACAAGAGCAGAAAATGAGGATGCTTCAGGAAAAAAAATGCAGTAGCCTATGATGAACTGTAAGTGATAAAATTAAGGCAAATAGTGATTACTCCATCTGCATAATGGCACTGTTTTAAAGGCTAGAAGGAGGATACCCTACACTCTGGAAAAGCATAGAGTTAGCTACAGATAGGATAAGATGGAATCTTATGAGGCTGAAAACAAAATTCATGACAACTTCCTGCATCTGGGAGCAGTCCTTTAAACTGAAACTGACCTGGAAACTTATCTCAGTCTGGACTCCTAAAGAAGGTGGCATGTTCTTAGGAGGAGTGTAATTGGGTGTGTTTATCTCAGACCTTGCATGAAGCTAAGAGGAAGAACATCTGACTTGTGGATGATGATAGGCTTTAGGTAGGAACAAGGCATCTGATTGTTCTGCCTTGGCAATATTGAGGCTCTTGTGAGAAATGTAATTGTGAAAAATGACAGAGACTGTGGTTTCTAGTATTTCCAATGTTAGGTAATATCTCAAATGAGATTTTCAGAGATGTAAGTTTAAGTGTACTTTAAATACCCAAGTCGTTTTCTGTGGCTAGCAGTTAGGTTTTAAGGCAATTTATTTAAGTCTTTCTTTTATTATGGATCCCTACATCTTCCAGGCACCCATCTGAAAAATCACAGTTTGAAGCCTAAATCATTTACTATAGCCACTATTCTTTCAAAATGTCATAGGTGCTCAGATGAATGGCTCAGTGTTAAAACTTGATACATTCAGATTAGTGAGGAATTATAATTATCTAATATCAAAAGCATTTGACCACTGGAAGAACTTATTAAGAACTGCTTTTAATTCACCATCTCAAGTAGCTTTTGATTCAAGATTAGATTTTCAGAAAAGGAAATGCTCTAGTTCAAACAAGTATTAAATATAAGAAATCAGTATTGTCTGTACTCTTGTTATATCACAGCTCTGATTATCTGCCCACTATAGTCTGCCCTGAAACCTGAAAGTTAATCACTGACTTAACATAACCTTAAGTTGGAGGGGGGAAATTGCATTGATCCCTATTAGCTAAAAAAAGCAAAACAAAAGGAAACGAACAAAAAATATATTTCTATAGGCTTTTAGGTCCCACGATCATCTTCATGAGGTGATTAAGAAAGAAGAATATTCTCCTGTGTAACTGTGGCCTTAACAGCATTAACGTGGCCCAGAACAAGCAAATGAGCAGTGATACAGGTCAGCTGGCTGGCACTGGCAAGTAGGAGAGAGCACAGAGGAGAAGGTACTAAGTGAAAATAAAAGGATAACAAAGACAATCTGTCAAGTCATCTGTCCTGTTTTGAATGCAAAATAACATAGGAGCTGGGGAGGAGACTGTAGCTCCCACATTCTCCCAATCCATCTTGAAATGGCTCATTTTCACCAGAGGAGAAAAGAAAGTTTGTTCCTCCTCCTCAGAAAAGACCTAAAAAATGTCCTAATGCCCCTTGAGCACTTATCTCTCATTCATTCAGAACAGAAAAGTCAAATTTAAAAAAAAAATAAAATACTCTCTCTATTTCTAGACTCTCCTGGGCACAATGACAAGGGTGGAGTGAAGTCTGAGCAAACAAGAGGTATCACAAGACAAAAATTGCTGAGTAGGAAACAAGAAGTGTGACTACACAAAGATGTTAACATGTCTGAAAATCATGTCCTTGTAGACTACAGAGATATTAAAGAGTGCCCAAATATTCTACTTTCTACAGCAATTATGAAACTACTTTTCTGTGTCTTCATGAAAAACGAAACCTCCCTGAGATTCATTTTCTTATATGACTTTATCCATCCCCTAAAGGACTGCAGAGACTGGTAGTGGAGAATAAAACTTTATCTTCAACACCTCCTCCAGTATACTCCTGAGTAACTATTCAGATACCAACACTGTAACCTACAGTTTTATTTATAAAAAATCCCCATTTTTTTAAGGATTTGTTGTGGTGTCATTTTTGTTTGGGCACTCATACTGCCTCTTTTACACTGAGAAGGCCCTAGAACTTTAACTTCTTTCCCAGTTCTTTCAAATTGTGGATTCTGATCCTACTTATCTCATCAAAAGAAAAATGAAGGGCATTAGGTACATTTCTACTGTGCTACACTATTCATCTTGCATGAAAAGACAAAGCAAAATGGCTGCCTTGCATGCTGCAATTTGCACTCTGAATTATTCAAATGCTTTTTCTTTCTCTTTTCATAGTTTGATGGTGCCTGAATCAACTCAAACAAATCAAAGTGGGTAATAAATTGATATAATTTCCCATCAGTCTTGCAGAAAATCTCATTCAAAATAGCTGCAGGTTTGCCAGTCCATCACACTATGAAGACTTCCAGGGTGATGGGTCTGATGCCAGTGAGTCACCACACTTTTGTTCTGGGGCTCCTTGCACTTCAGGGCTAGAGTTGCTATTTTATTGCACAAGGATGTTTCAGATAAAACTCTGGTCAGCAAGATGTTCTTGTTCAGAATGGCAGTAATCCCATATATTAGTAGAATGCAGTAGCATATCTTTATCAATCTTGTGAACACTTTTTTATGTAAGAGATTTGACATCCTCATAGTGTGTTGTATGCCAAAACTCTCTGTCAGAACCTAATTACCATGTGAGTTTTGATAATGATATAAGCATGAATGGAATCTTATAAATGCAGAATGTTTAGTTTGCACTTGCCATGCTCTAGAATATTTGAAGTATGTATGTGTGAGGTATAGTATGCATAAGGATCCTACATTTTTTAAAAGCTTGCCAAAAAACAGATGCAAAAATAAAATATGGACGTGGACATTTCCACACCTAACAAGTGCCCATCACCTGCTTATGGATCGGAGATTCTTGGGAAGGACAGCCAGCTGCCCTAACCTGCTGGAGACAAATCCAGGTATCAGAGAGTTAAAACACTTGCTCATTGGTTTTCTCAGCTCCTATTTTAATTTGCTCGCTTTTTTTTGGACAGCTCTGTGAAGGCAGTCTGGTTCGCTGCTTCACCATACTAATGAGACTCATCCATCTGCCTCTGTCACTGCCAGGCTCTCTTTTCTGCTGGAAGTCAGAGATGAACGCTCAGGACAGGTCCTTTCTAGGCTGCAGTACTTAATCATTTCTAAACACGCTAGATGGCCTCAGGCAGGGAAGGCAACAAGCATTTAACCCAGGCTTGGCAGCTCAGGCTTCCACATAGGCTGGCTCTAAGCCCTGATAATGAAAAGTAGCTGTGCTTTTACTCTCCACTTAACCAGATGCTCTTTGCTTCTTGGGGCAAAAGGTTAAATAGATATAAGAACCCATGCTAGTTTTGAAGCCTTTTATTAGCAGCCCTTATAGAAGTGAAGTAGAGCATTCTGCTCCCCTGACTACGTCTCTCTCAGAATCCCGTATTTAGGACTGTGTCCACTAACTAGAGGAATGTAACCTCCTCACCCAAAGTTCATTTCTTGTTTGAGTAACAATAAATAGAACCTAAAGCCCACTTTGCCACTTAATTATTTAATGTTCTATTTTCATAGTAAGAATGGATGAAGGAGACATTACCAGTTTTGTTTAACGGTGGCAACACCTTATATTAACAGTGCAGATAAAGCACTTTTTCCACTGTGGCTGGGACAACTGATTTATTTTTCCACTCCATCTACTGCTCCATATGTCTCTGGAATCTGCCTTTTTCCCAGAGCTCATGTTAGTATAAAGCAATTGTCTGGGATGTGTAAGAATTAAGTATCCCATCATTCAGGCTAGACATGCAATTAGAAGAGTTGCACTAATTTCCACTGCTGAGACCCTGTCACTTTAATTTATCCTTACTTTCCTGCATTTAGGTCTTCTCTGGTTTGAGGCCAAGGGTTTTATATAGTTTGAGGCAGTGGTTCTGTAATGCCAGAGGTGGGGGCGGAAGAGAAGTTGGTGGATGTGGGTGGGAGGGGAAAAAGATCGGACAAGGGGAAGTGTTAAGGGCAAAAGAAGAATAAGAACTGGCTGAAAAGAACAAAACTGACGTGTACACACTTAAAAGATCTAAAGCATGTGCCAAATAATGATGTGTGGAGTGGCTGCAAAGGAAAGTAAAGCTTTCAGAGAGGAAGTCTTTATTGAATTGCAGCACTGGGCATGTGTCTCCCCCAGATTATTTTCTTTTTTACACAGATGTTTAGCATTGAATCTTAGCACCAGGGTTCGGTTCAAATGGCTTGGCTGAGAGTGCTGCCAAATCTGTCCTCTGCTCTGCTCCAGGTTTCCCAGGGGACAGCCCAGGGTGCAGGAACATCAGCTTCGGCTCAGGTACCATCTCCCTACTCCTGCTGGCTCCCGCACTGTGCTGGCGGAAACCCTTAAATTGGCATAAATCTGCCACTGCACCACTGAGCTCCTGGATAAAAGTCCAGGATGACCTCAGACAATAATTTTTTTCTGCATCTAGTCTTTCTTTGCACAACATTCCTGCCACAGTCAGGATGAAATTATTCATAGATTCAACTTGTAAAGCTTGAAAAACCCCTTCAAACTTTCCAAGCTTTCATGCAACTAAAACTCTCATTACATATCTTTATAGAAAACAGTGAATAACTTTCTAATTAGGAAGAGCTTTGTATCAGGTTGTATATATGGAACTGTCTGGGTTGATTTGTGTGAGTGTTTGTCAGTCCAGCAGAAGGAAATGTGCAGAAAATAATTGTTAATACTGGATGATACAGAAATACAGTACTACAATAAGTAATTCTCTTGCTCCATTGTTTGTCAAACAATTATTTAAAAGTACCACCACAATATACTTCAGTAAATTTAAGGAAAAGTGTAAGAAAAATTGGCAAAACCACATCTACACCCATTAAGTCTTTTTTAGTAGAGTAAAGAAAATAAAGATATAAGCTGTCATTCTGGACTTGCATCTCAGTGACGACATACTTGCAATTTGTTTTCATATTTTCTTACTACTGGGGAACATAGAACACTGTATTAGGCATACTTATTACTAATAAAGGGTTGACAAGGACTAAATAATGCTGATAAACTATTATTATAATTTAATTAACTCAGTTGCTTCCTATAATAATACCCATCCATTTGGATGGTCTGATGCAAGGACAAAATCAGACATGTCAAGGGAAAGGCTCAGATGAAATCTGGGTGGATCCTGGATTTATACTGTAGACTCTAGAAATTTAACTTCATGTTCTCAAACATATTTGGTAAAATGGAAGGGGAATTGGGCAATTAAGTGCCTTTGAAGCTCTGAGAGTTTGTGAGTGAGACCTAGTGGTGAGGAGCCTGACAATTAAATTGTTCATTGTCAGTTTAGTTTTGTGCATTTTTAAATGCTAAGAAAAATGTTATTATACTGCCCTTGTGCATATCAATTGTAGTTGAACTGTACATTATTATTAATTGGGTTTATACACTTGTATCTGGAGACCTGCCAAGAACAAGACCCTGCTGCTGGGCCCTATACAAACACAGTGACACTTTCTAGCTTGAGAGTTTAAGCTCTATGGACAAAGTAGAGTAAGGACAAGGGAACAGAAATGGATGATGTAATCAAAGTGAATATAATGATGGCTTGAAAACGCCATAGGAACACTGCAGTCTTACAGAGATTTGCTCTCTCTCCTGGTTGCACTAGGATGCAACCAGGGCAACCTAAATCTCTCACCATACGTGCATTGCTAATTTCCATTAACCACTTGTGTCTGTGGAGTGCAGAGAGGAAAGGGATGAAAAGCAATTC
Source organism: Aphelocoma coerulescens (assembly GCF_041296385.1). Taxonomy (NCBI): domain Eukaryota; kingdom Metazoa; phylum Chordata; class Aves; order Passeriformes; family Corvidae; genus Aphelocoma; species Aphelocoma coerulescens. Next base: position 84,336,451 of record NC_091016.1, on the reverse strand, counting down.
AAGCTAAGACTAGAAACGTTAAGGGAGGGAGAAGATGGGTGTAGAATCAAGCAGGTAATTTCCAGTATCTTTCCTCAACCCTGACTTCACCAGGGCTTGCTACCCCTCCCACACTCATCCCCCTTCTAACTTTTATGTCCTCCTCCATCATGGGCATGATGGGCATGATGAAGAGACCAGCCTCCACTCAAGCCTCGCACAGGTTCCTCACCACGTGTTGCAAGGCCTGCCTTTCTCTAATGACAGAAAGAGACTGGTGACTGTTCTGAAAACAGAAGTCCTCAACCCTCAGTTTGTTCTCATCCCATAGTGATTTAGGCTGTGTTTTGTTGGATAGTGTGTGTGAAAGTTATGCTGGACGCTGTGAAGATCTTACTGAAGTCAGATTTGTGTTTTGATGGGTTGTGAGTAATGGCAAGTCTCCTTCCCTCTCTGTCCTCCTGTGGTGACTGTCATTTAAAGCAGCTCAGCTGATCCCATCTGTCATAGCAGAGATCAGCAGGAGAGTGCAATTCTAATGCAGCCAAATCTTTTCTTATAGAGACCATTTTTGTAAAAACTCAGTGAAAATAAAATCCAAGCCTCACATGAGGTAGACCTGTAAACTCAGTATTCTCAAGATGCCTCCACAAAATATTTAAGGAATATGTGAACTTGATTCGTAGTCTGTTCTCCAGCATGTTCATACTTGCTGCTTGTGTTTACAAGAGCAAAATGAGAATGTCTGCAGACACAAATAAGCAGTATTAGCAGGGCAATTCGTCAGAAGTATGCTTATTCTTCCAAAGGCATTTGCATAATAATAAAGGAAGAAAGGTATATAAGGTGAACTAACTACATATCAGCAGAATTGTTTTAAAAATGAATGCTTTTCAAAGTTTTCCAAGAGGCAGTGGGAGCTCCTTGAAATCCATGAGCTAATTAAGTGGCGGAAAAACAGAACAAGAGAAAAAGGGAAAAGGATGAATATAATGCTGTTAAATGCTGCCTTGTCTGGGGGCTACAGCACTTACCTGGAGCTTGGGTGACCCTGATTTGCATCAATGCACTGTTAGAGTTTTCCTATGGGAATTTTGGACAAGTAAATTCCTTTTTGTGCCTCATCTTACCTGTAAAGCAGGAACTACAGTATTATCTTAATTCTGTACAATGTAATCAAGGTTTTAGAGAAATGCAGAACAAGTTCCCCAGAGATCCTGTAGTTTTAGTAAAAGAAGCAACAACATCCCTCCATTTCAACAGGAGTTGTTACTATGTAGTAAATTCTAGTACTAGTGCCTATCTAGGAGGGAAAACTCAGCAGGGACTAGAAAGAGTAAATCAGGAACGTTTGTTCCAGGGCCCATGGCACTGCTCAGTGGTCCTTTGTCATGAGAGCACATATATATATATATATATATATATATATATATATATATATAAAAAATAAGCTCTTCCATGCTCAGATATGATGTTGGAGACCTTTAAAAGTTCCCAACATAAAAAGATGGTCTTCAAACATCCAGTTACCAAAAATAAATTTAAAAAGATTAAAAACTGCATTCACAGAACAGAGTTCACTGTATAATGCATAATGTTTGAAAAGTGCTCAAATTGCAGCACTCATTTAATTTTTTGTAATAAGACATTAAAGATGCATTTTGGGTCCAGTGATTCCATGATAAGCTGTCTCACACTGCAGGTAAGAATATAATAATATAATGGAGGGAATTAGCAAAATTATCTGTGTTTTCCTGGTCCTGGCCCTGAAACCAGTATCACTGTTGGCATCTGGAGGCTGCACCTGTCATGAGTTATGGCCCTTGTTTTTACAGGAAGGATAAAACTGATATTTCAGTGCCATTCATCATAGGTAATAAACTCTCTGCCTTAGTATAAATGCATTTATATGCTGTTATTGGAAACGAGCACAGGAAATACAAGCAGTCAGCTGGGTATGTTAGATACACTTTTTGTAATACTTTCTGTTGCTAACAAAATAAGTCACTAGCTCTCTTCCAGGGGTAGTTTGGCAGTGCTAAAATCGCAGGCTCTGTGTCATGAAAAAGCACGGTACCCTCTATGCCCTTTAAATCTCATAACAAGGTTAGAGCTTCGGCTATTGTATGGGCTCTGAAGTGCCTGGCCAGAAACATGGTTCACATTATCCTAAAATATTTGGTCACACAACCAAATACATTCTGCTTGCAAGAGCTGTCAAGATGTCTGGGTGAGATAAATGTCTTATTTTCTGTTGGTTTCTTATGAATGGTAGTACTGATAAGTGGTGGAGCACAGGAGGCAGCAGGGCCCCGTAGGCTGTATTTGACTTCCATGTTCTCCCAACAGCTCACCCCACTTGGCTGGAGCTCATTTTCATATCAGCATTTTGGCCCACCACCTCTCTGCCTCTATACAATTTTTCCTACAAGCAAGTAATGAAGATTCAAGTGACCTTCCCAGCTAGCTTCTAGGATGAAACTCCATCCATTGTCAAGCTTCATCTTCCTAATGCAGGGAAATAGGTTTGCTCCGTGACTTTCCCTCAGTGAGAGATTACTGCACTCCCCAGATATGGGTCCATCCAGATGGGAAGAACATCTAAATTCTGGCAAGAACCCTCCTACAGCTTACATGTTTCTGGCCATGACAGCAAATTACTCAACAAACAAACAAAGTTGGTTTGAAGGTTTAATCATCTGGTTTCAAATAATTAAACGCCCCAGAAATGTACTTTCGAACTACAGCAGAGTTGTCTTTGCCCTCCAGTTATAAGTGTCAGTAATCAGTAGTGCCATTAATTCTTTTGAATAGTCTTAATAATTTCTGTATCAGCAATGGGAAATAACATGAATGCTGTAGTGGAGGATTTTAAAGCCAGAATAAGGCCATGACTAAATAAAGGAACTTTTTGGTTTATCTAGTTCCTAAGGGAGGCATATTAAGAGAGTTATACTGTGTTACGCCACACAAGGAGCCAAATCATTTAAAGCATAGTATGATTTAATAGTAACCGTGCCAAACTTGGAGGAGTTGGACCAGAGGATCTCCAGAGGTCCCTTCCAACCGTAACAATTCTGTGATTCTGTGAATAGAAAATAATAACACTATAGAAGGAGAAGGTGGGTTTTTCCTGATTCATGCGTATTATATTTATTTTGTGGAATCACATAGTGGACTGTGAAAAATAGCTACTTAAAAATCTGGGTTAATGCTTTAGGAGTGTAAACTTTTTAAGAAAATAGCTTGGATGTCTGCAGGAATCCTTATACAAAAAAAGTAATGCCAAATAATAATTGTCTAATTTCCTCTTTTTTTGTAATACAGACCAACTGGGAAAAAAAAAAGGCAAGCAAGGGAATAGCAGTGCATTTGCTCACGTGAATTTTCTCGTTTTCAGGGACTTTGTAACAAACATGAATCTTAGCTTCTTCATTAATTAAGCCAGAAACACTGTACAGGTATACCAGTTTAACTTTTCTAACACTTTTCTAATGGTTGTTTGTAGGAAGGCTTTTTTTTTCCATTGTTGTTTTAGCCTTTCCTCTGTTATTATGAAGGACAATATACATCATTTTTACTGCAAAGTGCCAGGCAAGCCAGGATATTCAAATGAACAAACCTGGATGCTTTACAGCTTTTGCCCTCTTGAAATCAGATCTGAAAAATATGGGACCTAAATATCAATACTGTAAGGTTTTAGTTTTATATCAGGCATAAATCTTAACAACCCACACTTAACAATGAGCTCAGATTTTAACTTAATCTTTGGCAGGCTGAGAATTAAACCAGCACACACTCCGTTTTGTCTTCTCTCCCAGGCGGCTCCTTGAAAAAGGCACTGTCTGTGCCAGCAAGCTTAAAGGTTTTATAGTTAGTGAAAAGCAGATCCAGCACTGCTTAGGTGGGCCATAGGCTCCCAAAAGACAAAGAATTGAGTCTTGCACTCCCCAGCTCTCTTCTGCTTAAATAAAGTTGCTAGTTGCCTAATGAATGTTAGCTGTAATACTCCCTGTGGTCAGTGGGGCTGTTGTTTAATGAATTGCTTAATGTGCTTGATTACTGTTACTATGTGGAATGAGGGAAATAGCCAGAGAGATTTGAAAGACCCACTGGAGAATACGATGAAAATGAATAGGATCAATAAGAAGTTTTTGCTCATCTCTGAACAACGCATTATGTGCTTTATTGTTGGAGTTGGGTATAATGTAATTTTGTGGCTTGTTGTTGTTCTTTTTATAATTCAGAAATATAAATCTCATTTGACATTGGGTTTTAGGGCTGGCCTTCCTGGAGTTATAAATGTTCCCCTGACTCCAGTCCCGGTTACTCACATAGACAGATAAATTAATTAGGAAAACTTTTATGCCAATTACTTTATGCCCTTGGCTTTCATATGTTTCTGAAGAGCGGCAGCTAATTAAAGATATGATTCATAATTACTGGTCGATCGAGTAGTTGAGTAATGGAATCAGGAACTGTTCCAAAAAAATTATCCATCACATCATTACTAATTGTTACATAATACATAAGGATGTAGAATTCAAATAAAAAATTACTCACATTTGAAAGATTCATTCAATTAGTGGGTTTAGGATATTTTTTATAACAATTATAAACATGAGATAGTTCTCACATTTTTAAAGATCACAGAGGTTTTATAAATATTTATAATTAAATAGGAGCATAATTTCCAGCGAGTAAAGGACTCAAGGGCCTAGCTGGAGGAGTGGGTTAGTAGTTAGTGAATCTGGAAGCTGGAAATCGAACCTTTGGGTCAAATTAGGGCTCAAATGAAATAAGTGTGATGGTGTCTTCCTAGTCCTGCCACAAAACTGCTCTAGTTTGGCAAGCATTGCAGGCTAATTCCTTGAGAATAGAAGAGCTGTTACAAGTTATAACTTGGCACTGAACAACGCACAGAAATTTGCACAGAATTTGTCAACACTCATTTTTCACAGTCAGCATTTGCTGTCCCAGCAAGAAGATCATAACAGTACCACAACCTGGTAAAACTGGTGGAATAGTGAAAAAAAAAATTCCTCCAGCTCTTCCTTGCTAAGTTTGCAGATGTTCTGTGTTATCACAGTTTATGAGCAGTCATGACACTTCATCAATAAAATATGTCTGGAAAACTTAAGTATGGGTTCATTCAGTAATTCAGATACCCCACAGGTAAGCCTGGGAAATCTCTTGGTTCAGTTTTCTACTGGTTCCTTAGAGCCCAAAGCAATCGTGCAATGAAGTGTGTATATCTATATCTGCTAAGCCTTCAGAATAACCCCTAAACCTTAAAAAGCAGGGTCAGCAATACTTGCAGCATGAGCCTTCACAAAAGCTGTGAAGATGTCCCAGCTAGAAGTTCAAAAGTTACTAAGAGAGTACCTCAAGAACCCAGAAGAATTTTGGCTCACTCAATATTTATCTGAACTTCCTGGAGGGCCTGACCCTGGATATTCTTCATCTCCTTCACTTATTTAACTTAGATCTACAGTATTAGCTTTTTCACCTACTCTGCAATGTTTTTTCTACTACACTTGGTTGGTTGTATATGATTAACTTAACCTACCGCTCATTAGACACATGGCATATGGTTTGGAGGAGGATTAATAAATGTTTTGCTGTATCTGAATGAGAGAGAGAAAATGAATGAAAACAAACTTCCATTTCTGCTTGCAGCTTTAAAAGGCTATTTAGCTGCCATCCATCTGCAGGTACCATGTGCTGCCCTCCTGAATATCACCAGGGAACAAAGAAGAATTCAATTAAACATTTTGTATTCTAATTGACTTGGATCACTATAGATATCTACAGCAGCTTGTAGGAGAACCCAGCTGATGGATGGATAAGAGCATTCAGCAGAAGAATGTCCCAAAGACCTTATAGTCCACAGCAGTAAGACAGACACAAGACAGCTAATGGGGAGATGGACCAGCAGAAAGCAATTGGTCCCTTCTGAGAGTCAACAATGAAGTCAAGTCTCTGAAGTCCCCATGAGTGCAGGGGTCTCTGATGAACCTTCCTCTTACCCTGTAAAGATGATCCAGGGAATACAGATGCTTATTTATTATTTTCTTTTAAGGAGCCCTTTTCTAATAGTGCTACATCTTTTAAAACCCTCCTTTGGTGTTTCAGGAGTCAGTACCTCCTGATAAAGTGAGTAGAAAGGGTTTTTCCACTGCACCAGGTCAGCTGAGCACTTGGGGGAGAGGAAGGTGACAAAGCGATGCATAGAAGTCTTCAGAGGTGGTAAGGATTGCAGCTGTAGAACTAAATGCTTTTAAAACTTAAAAGTTAACATCCTAGGGAATAATAAAGTGCAAAAACAAGTAATATACAATCATGATATTATATTAGATAGAAAATCAATACTGAACCTGATAGTCTTATTACAGTGTGTTTCTATCATGATGGTTAGTCAGAAATAGCTTTGCGGGATTAATGGTGACAACCTCTGACCTGTCAACATCCTTATCAAACACGTGCCTGGCAGAGGCACAGATGCTCTTCACCTGCAACAGTGCCACACTGTGAAAGGGCTGTCTACAAGCCAAATGAGGACAGACATTCACAGCTGTAGAAAAATCCCAACCCCAACACCGTATAACTTTAAATCACAAAATCCATTGAAAAGAAAAGGAAAAAAAAAAAAAAAAAGAGCACTTTGAAATGAATTAAAGCTAATGTCTCTGCAGAGGTTTTATTTTTAAACTTTTAAGCTGCTACACTGCTTGTTTATAAAACAGTATAAATGTATTTGCATAAATGGAGCAGGGTGAGGAAAGATATTTGAGTTTGATACGGTTAGCGGTTTTTATGGAAGTTTAATTTCTTCTAATTTTAACACTAGAATTAGATGTTTCAGCTGTCTGGACGTTTGACTAGAGCTAAAAACACCATGGACATCTGTCAGACCTTCTCAAGATGCAGCAGGGCACAAGAGCAGTCAGTTCTGAGTATCTTTGGGGCAAAGTTGTCTGTTGCTTTTTGAGGGTTTTTTTTTTTCATTTTTCTTTAAGAGAAGAGAAGTTTTATGGTCTATTTTACGACATTGTAGTCTTTATCTTAGAAAAAATTTCATCTAGATTACTCAGTGTGTATATGTTCCTTCTGACTTTAAAAGGGAAATAAAGGTTATTTTCATACTAGTTTTTAATTACTGTACAAATTCATTTAAAGCATTGAAAAGGAGCGGTTTTGATTTAACAGATGAAAAATTACGTAGACTTACTCTCATTATGAAAATAGCCTTATAGCTCTTGGTGAAATGGAGATTTTCATATTTGGGGTAAAATCATCATACCAGTGCTAAATGCTGCCATGTAGCAAATTCCCCTATATGTTATATATTATATGTAACTATGTGAAAATACAGGCTCGAAATACAAAAATCAAACCCCTTCAGCCATGTTTAGTGCTTGAAAAGTCACATAACCAAGACTAATTAATCTCCTGTGGTTTATCAGATCAAATCAGTAGGCGATGGATTTTTCATAAATATTTGGGGTCACAATTCATTTTACTTTGATAATTTAAACATTTGATAACGAAAGTTATTTCAAAATTATAAACCTGCACTATTGCGAATGTCAAAATGGAAAGCTTCCTTTTTCCTTTCTTTCACAAATAAATAAAAACAACAATATAGACTTACAAATACAGGGTAATTCAGTTGCAACAGCATTTTTTGATTGGAAACCTTTCTTTGGTTTGTTTTTTTTTTTTTAAAACAGAAACTTTTTCAGGCAACTTGAAGAACAGCTGGTGGGCTTTAGTCCATTGTATTTGGAAGGTGCTACAGCTTCGCTGAATTGTCCATAAGAATGGAGGTATGCAGAGCTGCAAGAGGGCAAAAGGGAAGGGAGAAGAGAGGTGTTGAGAGGTGGAACAGGGTACATAATTTCTCCATTGGCTAGAAATTTGCTACCTGCAACCAGTGCCAATTAGCAGCACCAAGTAATCATGAAACTGTGAAGGCTGTCATTTCTGTCTCTGAAATACTTCAAACTTGAGAATCTCATGCAGTAACTTTCAGGCAAAGCAAATATTTGTCACTTCTTGGATTTCAGCTAATTATATGCTTTCACCAGGAAGGTGCTATTTATTCTGCATGCATGAACTTCTTTGTGGACTAAATATTATTTGCAAAAATGCAAGATAACTTGGTTCATGCTTGTGTGTGTCAGCTGTAATAGGCACTATTAAATGAGATGTACCCTTGGAGCACATTTCATCACTACCACCTTTCTGATGTCAAAGGCAAATGTCTGATGTTGCAATGGGTTCCAAATAATGTCCTAATGCACCTCATATCCCACAAAACTTTTACTACCAGCAACAGCAGTTGGGTTGTGTCCCTACAACCAGTGAAATTCTGTAAGATTTTATGAAGTGCAAACTTTACGAAGAGAGGAAAGATCCATTATCTCAGTGGACTAAATTGCCATAGTCTCAGGGCTTCACCAACTGATGCAAATTGAGATGAAAATCCACTGAACAGCACACGTTGCTGAGACTCTTTCATCCTCAGACTCTAGTCTTGGAGCTGTCTCCTGAGCACAGGTAAACATTAATTCATAGCATTAAGAATATATGGTACAGTACTGCAAGATCTCCCTGTCTCTGTCCTGATCCTCTGAGACTCTTTCCTCCCTGCCTCAGCATGGTCCCCAGGGTGACTGAGGCCCTGGCACCCTTTTGCAGGGGCTGAGCAGAGGCGTGAAAGTTCTCTGAAGCAAGACAAGGTAAACGGCCATGGGATTCTTCACAAGGAGAAATAAATGCCTGGTTATGACAGCTGTTCTCCAAAACCACCACACCTCAAGCACGAGCAGTGAGACAGGAGAGACATTCTTCTCCTGCTACTTCCTTGTGCGTGTGATGAGAGCTGAGGCATGCTCACAGTTTGGGCTGGTGGTGGCATACAAGTAGGTCAGATCAATAGATGCTCCTTGCAGTAAAACAGACAGCCTAAATTATTAATATTATTTTTGAAAAATAAGGCGCTTGTAATTACATGATTCATGCTTGAAGTTTTCCAAGCACTTAAAACAGTCGTCATGATTTACAAATAAGGACAGATTATTAGTGTCTGAGAATTTAATTGACTGCCTCCTCTCGGCCATTGACTTCAGCAGTAAATTTTTTTCCAGTTACCTGCTCAAAACAGCAGCATCTACCCCTTAAACAACTGACACAATTCAGGGATGGGAAAGTGTCTGTCTGTTCTCACAAAATAAAACAAAATTTGAGGCTAAAAGCCTCAATCTTGTAAAACTGGCACTGTTGGAAACAAATCACTGGACACCTTGTAATCTCTGAGGGGCAAAGAAAAATCAAAGCCAATTTCTAATATTTTTCTTTGTAAAACTGCTCCTATTCTAAAATGAAGAGGCATGTGGAGTATTCAGGTTGAGGTGAAGGAGATGGGCAAGCACAGAAGAGTTTGTCTTCAGCACTGGGAGTGTGCAATGCCACAGGGTGACTTTGTCTAATTTATTCAGCAGTGAATTCCAGTGAGATCTCCTCTCAGCCCTGCTTACACACACATATGTTCCGATGTACAAGAGCCCTCCTCTCCCACATAAATGCTGACACACAGATGTATAGCATGCACACTGTACTTTCCAACTTGGCAACTGATGGCACATCTCAGCTCCACCATGGAAGTAATCCCCACATATGTATAATTATTTTTATTGAATTAAGTCCTTGAAATGTGAAGATACATAAAGATCTTTATAGTCTCCTTTGACACTTGAAGGTAAATATTTGCATTGTGCACTTCAAATTAGATGTGCAATACCTGTTAAAAATAATGGAAGCTGGAAGTCTGGTCTGTCTAATGATTTCCTTCTTGATCATTGTGATAGTACAGAAAATAGAGAGAGCAGGTGCTTGAGTCCTCCTCTGCTCCCCTGAGGATGGAAAGATCTGTCGGCAAAGTCACCCCTAGGGTGGATGAGAACATCCTTTCTAGAGAGGGAATCTGCTAAATAAATGGTCCCCTTCCTTGGTGCTTCCTGAGTGATAACAGGCACTTTCAGTTCCCTCTGCATCACTGTGATACAGACATTTTGTCACCTACAGCTATTCTATAAATTATGCTGAAACATTTCTCAGGTCTGCTGTCAGCTGGAAGGAAGACCACTGGTGCTGTCACAGAAGAGAATACAGAGGCTACAGGGTAGCTCTGTGCACTGAGGACAGTGTGAGAACACCAGCTTGCTGTGTTAAAACAAGATGGGGGGCATGGGGGCAAGGAGGCTCCTCGGGGTCTCCCAGAGCACTGTGCAGCCCTGCACATTGGTGTGAATTAGCCAGTGAGTAGCTCCATGCCAGGAAGATAAGCTAACCAAGCCACGTACAGCTCCTCACCAGGCTGCCTGGTGCTCTTCCCTTGCCTGAGCTCACCCATCTGGGTCTGTTCCCACCACAGCAGAGTTGGCTGGGCAGTCTTGTCCTCAATCAAACCTCTCAGATTTGGACCTTGCGTGAAATTATTCAGAATTCCCAAAATTAATTGCAGAAAATGCATTTGCTGAAGGGGGCCAAACTGCCCCCCAATACTGGGAAGGGACAAGTGGGTTTGGTGGGTTGGTGCTTGAGCTTCATCTTTTACCTCAGCCACCAAGAGATCAGCTGGAATAGAGACAATTTGTCACGATACAGCCCCAATCCACTGGAGCTGTTTGCTTACACTGAGGCTGAAATATTCATCCCATGTGAGGACCATCCAGCAATGCCTGGTAAGATAGGGTTTCACCATCCTGCACTTAGTTCCTCCCAAGGAGCCCTTAGCATTAGATATCATCATTCCTGCCCATGGCACAAAGGTCTGGCACTAGGTGATCTTTAAGGTCCATTCCAACCCCTTAACATTCTGTGATCATGGGCCTGTCTGAGGTCTTAAAAGCCATTATGATCATCTCTGCAGTGTGTTAGGACAACTTCATTGTCCATAACTGTTGCACCAAAGAAAAAGGGAAAAAAGGTATACATATAACAAAAGTCACATCTTACTGAATATATACTTTAAAAATTGAGACATCTGCTGCAGTGAAATTTCTGCTGTACATAAGGATGACAGGCATACTCTTCTTGACCAAAACCAATAAAATGAACCCATGATTACCACTCCTCTATGTAATGCTTTTGATTAAGTCATCATTCTATAGCCAGGGTATACACTGATTTACAGGGATTCATTGACAAGTGCCTGCTACAATACACAGTATCACCAATTCCCTACCAAAAAAGTAACAGAACCATATATAACATAAAGAATGGCTTGGAGCCTTATTGTGAGCGACTCAGGAGGAGGGAGAGTTAAAGAAATGATGTGTCACTCACTCCTAAATGTTGCGGTTGTCTGGTCTGTCGCTCTGATGCACTGGCTTTGCAAGCCTTTAGTTACCTGGAAAATCCCATAAGAGCCTCGAGGGTGGGTGAAGATGTGGGAGGAGGCTGGGGAAGGGAGAGTGGAAGAAAGAAAGGAGGATTAAACTGAAGCACTTCTGCCAGTGCTACATTTCCCCTCCAGAGAAATCCTTATTGTGTACCAAGTATCGCAAGTGTGTATTTTATTGGGGAGAGGGAGAAGGAACAATCAGAAACTCTGTCACATTGTATCACTGTGAAAAGTAGTGGTGTTTTTTTAAAGGCAGGTACATCTGGCTGGAGCAATTTCTCACTCCTTTTTAGGATCTTACATGTGGTTCAGGATGCTACAAAAAAAAAGAGCCAAGCCCCCTTCCTGCACACCGTGATGTGAAGGAGCAGAATATGCGGTGACCTTTCTTTGACTCTAGGTAGCCCAAAGATGCCACCAGTTAATTCACCCCTTGGTACAGGTTTATATTCATGGCAGGTTGTACTGAGATGCCTGCTCAGGTCCAGTAGCTTCATCTGCAGGGAGAAACACATTATTATTGGCTCCCTCAGCCCATCAGGCTTTCCCTTCAGGGTGATTTATTTGGGAAACCCACAAACCTATCCAATAGGGAAGGTTGGGGGAAAATCTTGGGTGTGGAGAGGATACTCGCATCTTGATTTTCTACCAGCAAAGGGCAAGACAAGACCGTATTTGATCCCTTTTTAACTTGACCAATCCAGTCGCAGAGGAATATGCTGGGTTAGTGAACATGTAACATCACAAGAGAGTTTTCCAGACTTCATGCTTTAATAGTTGTCCTTTGTTTAACCAATGAGAAAGTGACTCTATTTTTATTTGTTAAGCATAAAGAGAAAGATTGATCTCTACTATTATCATGGATAATTACACCTTATGTCTCACTTTGACGGTACTTTCACTTTCTCTGAAAGCTACACCTAAGTTATGACTAAGCAAGAGATACCGTTTTGATAGATGTCAATGAGGAGATGCCAGAACAAATTGGGATGGATTCTTCCATTGTGTCAATATCTTGCTCTTTTTCAAACAAGGAACATGATGCCTCCAATTTCACTGATCAATAGTTTTAGCATCAGCCTTATCAAAGCAATGATAGGCTCAATACAAATGCCCTCCTAATGTTATTTTCCCAACAAAAGTTGTACCTGACCTGTAGTTTTATACAGTGTAGAAGAATAGATCATATTTTTTCTCTTGGCTCTACCTGGTTTTTAACTAGCTGCTTAATTTAATGTCACTGAGAGCCCTCATCCAAGGAGCACTGCAATATTGAGCATCTCACTATGCTTCATTTTTTTTTCTTTGTGTCAGGATTAGAATTCACTTATGTTTAACTTATTCTGTTCTTAATGTCAGCAAAACTGATCCTAGATTGAACACTAAACTTTCTGAAGATATGGTTGTCCACTTTAGGACAGAAAAAAACATTGTGTCTGACTGTGTCTGGCTCTGACAAAGCTCAATTGGCCTCTTTATGCCCTCCAGTAGCAAGGTTGGATTCTTGCAAATGCGCAGCCACTGTCAGAGCTGCATAATTGAAGGACTGACAGTTCTCAAGACTTCATTATTATTTTTTATTAGGGAATCTGTTGGCACTGACAGTTTTTCCTCATACTTTTCAAATACGCTGGATACTGGCAGCTGAGGATTCTGCATGACAGCTTGCATTGAAGTATCAGGGTATTTTTCATGTTGGTACAGAGAGAGAAAAACTGTCAACACGAACAAAAAACAGAGCTCAGAGATGGTTTTATATATCTAAGTTTATTTAAAACTTAGTGCTATTTTGATTTTTCATTCACAAATTTTAATTATATGTGAGCAAAGGTTATTGTTAAAAATGTAAGCACCAAGAAGAATTTAATGCCTCTAAACAAATACACAGTAAGAGCATAGTCAGCAAGGGAAGAAGTTTCCTGATTTCATAGCTAGTTTCTTTTATTTAGGTCACCACTAGAATAGCTTCATCCAAGCCTATTTTTTCTAATGGTTCAGTACTGAATGATGCCAGATCGTGAATGGCCTTCTATATCCCTTCTTCATAAACAAGGAAGCAGAGCCTAGACAGATTGGTTTTAATTTTGATCTAAAGCAAAGTCTTTAAGACTATATAGGGAAGCTGCTAAGGTTGTTTAAAGAGTGTATTTTAAATGCAGGAAAGATTTTCCTTGACTTTGCTGTCATAAAGGATTGCGTTGAACATGACTAGTAACAAAACACTTGGCATACCAAGAGCAGGACTTTCAGATCCCAAACACCCAGCAAGGAGCAAATTGTGTTGAACACAGAAGCAGGAGATGTGGTTCCTTGGCAGAACTCATGAGCAGTGATGCCAAACTCTGAGCTGAATTACCAATGGGGAGGCAGTAAGTGTGAATAGCCCTAGATAGGGTTAGAGGTCTTCTTTTCTGAATGAGCACCAAGAGAAAATAAGCAGTGCCTCTACAGTACTGCAGAGCTTTTATAAAATTGACTCTTCAGAGACACAGGTTGATTAATTAAACTCACTAAAGTGGATGTGATTAAAAAACATATTGTCAAAGCAAGACAAGAAAGATGAAGAAGAAGAAAGATTTTTATGTAACAAATCATTATTTGCATGAAATCATTGTGAGTTCATACAAAGGGTTTATTGAATGCACATCGGCCAAACATATTGATGATTATAGATTTTCTGGATATGCCTCAAAAATAGCATTTTCACCCCTGCATAATTGCTTTTTTTTCTCCCAACCATTTTTATATATTTATTAGCTCTATGGCTCCCATAGGATAAGCTAGTTACTGAGAAATGCTATAGTCACATCAACAAAAAAGTATTATAAATAAAGTAAAAATCATCTGATAGTTCAATTTGTATTTAAATTTGCTGGGGTTTTGGAGTTCTGTTTCTTTCTCATTACTAATATTGTAAAAGAAAAAGAGGTCTTCAGAAGAGGATGTACATGTTTAAGTGCTGCATTACTCTGTTAATGGTACTGGGGTGTCAGCCCAAATAATATTTGTTTTCCCAGCTGATGACTGCTCACTGCATCTCATGACTGTCCCCTTGGTCTCCATGATGACAACCACAGAATCAGATTCCCGGGCTATTTCCGAGTGGATACGGCCGTGCTTTCAGACCCACTGGAATCTCTCGCCCTTCATGTCTATTAACTATGAAAATAACTCTGCACAATAATTGCCTGTGTTCATTTCCAGCTCTTGGAACAAGTCCATGGACAGAAGGTGGCAGTGGGTTTGTATTTAAAAATCATTACAGCCTTTCAGGATTTTAGCTATCTTTTTGATGGGATGCCTGTTCTAGTGGATGGGGCAATTAATTGGCAGAGAGGAAATCTGATGATCCCAACTCTTCTGCTCTGTTTTGCAACAAATCGTGAATCACCTCATAGCCGTTTCCATCTATTCTCCATTCTTTATCAGTTTTGTATGTGTTGGCTTTAAGATGTTGAGAGAAGTAAATATTTTTCTGCTTGCTTGTAGGCTGCTTGGAGCAGTTATCTTTTTCAGTTTCTCTAAGTGCTAATGAAACGGGAAATTAATTTTTTTTTTAAAGTTTGTAAAAATAATTAAGAAGGCAACTTAAAATTTTCCTTTGCTGTTCTTAGGTATTAAGATAGTCTCGTAAATTCATGTCCAGTGATATAAAGGCTGTACTATGCCCATGTCACCTGAGCTCCAGTCCTGAAAACCAGATTCACTGTGAAACCAACAGGACTGGCCAAGGAAAGGCAAGCCAAGAATATATATATGTATATGGGATAAGGTCTTTTGTTATAGACTGTTGTACTGGTTTTGCTGTAGTTGTTCTCTGTTTGATAGAAGGATTCCCCATTTCCAGAAACAATAAAAAAAAAGGACATTTTAAATGAAGTAAAAGTGCTATTATAATTCCACAAGTCTTTCCAAGTTCTTCTAAAACTTTAAATAAAATTTTACCTCATTTTGACATTTTTGACAGAAAAATAAGACAGTTTTTGAAAAAATAACAAGAGACGAGTAAATTGCACACTTAAGTATTGTAGAAGCCAGATCTTCTACAGAATAAAATATGTGCTGTACATGTACTTGCAGAAGTGCTCAGCTGTATGGCCAACAGTCAGTGTGCAGATAATTGTTCTTTGGTGTACAGGGTGCCTCAGAGCTTGAGTTATGACCTACATACTCAGTTTCAGCTCTGACACTCAGGAACTTTCTCTTGGGAGAGAGGTACCAGCATAATGGGATCCTGCATCCTGTCATGTGCAAGCCTCTGCAGTGGCCAGAGTGAGGGAGTGTGTGGACTTTGAGGGGAGCATGATGGAAAATGAGCCTGCAAGGCAAAGAGCCAAGCCAATGCACATATAGAGATGGTGCATCAGAGGAGAGCAAGCTCGCAGGAGCCATGCAGGATGGCATCAGCTGCAGTTTGTAGCCCCCTAGATGGGGGCATTATTTGGACATATTTGACAGATTAAAGTTAGATATTAGCTTCTCATGTGAACATGTACTGAATGGCATATTCCCTTTTGCAAGTTCACTCTGGTTTTATTCATAATCCCCTTACATGTATGTAGAGATTCATAGATAAGATAAAGATTATAAAGATAAATGTGATAAAGATAGATTATGAAGTGACTGTATGTATATATGATTGCTTTGTAATGTATTTATACATATATATGCATAAAACAAAGTGATAGAAAATTATAGCATTCCTGTATTATGTGCAGATTAAAATGCATCCTTTTGCCAACAGGTCTCTCCAGAATAGTTGTGCAAACAGTGTATATCTCTCTGTCATGCAACTGTGGGTAATTAACATATGCAAAACACTACGGTCCTGCTAGAAGCTACCCAGCCCTCCCCTGAAATTTAGGCTCTATTTATTTACAACAAAATAAAGAGGACCCTTCTGGAAAGAAACATGGCTTTGTGGCTGCACCAATGCTGTCGCACAGATGCTTTAAATCTTTTATATCTCCCAGACCTCCAGGGGCTGGTGTTGGATGGTATTGAGCCAGGGCCAATAAATAATTTATGCTAAGTAGCAATTTAGTTGTTTGGCTTGGGGTAAAGAAATCCAAGAAATTCATAAATAAAGTTCCCATTTTTGCTGTGTTCCAAAAGTTAATTTATGTTACTCTGCAATTAACTAACATAAAGGTGGAAAAATATGACAGGCCTTAGGTAGAAAATAAAGCTCATAAATCTGCCGTATCTTAACTAGTGGTGCTTTAGTGATAGTTGGTGCTTGCACTTGGTTTCATTCACCTGTATTTGCCTGACCCAGAAAAATGTAGTAATTAATTTCTAATATTTCCCCTTTGAAATAAACAAGCAAACCCAACATTTCTTGCTTTGCTCTTTGAACTAGAAAGTAGGTACTAAATCTTGGTGGCTGCTTTGGCAAAATAGACAGAAGTGGAAATGTATAATACATGGATAAAGTCTGGTCCTCAGATAGTCCCTACATTCAATAGACTATATTTAAAACCAGATCCACATATTCAATTATCTCCTTTATGTATACACCATGTATATACAATGCATAGGATTTAATGTAATACCTGAATTCTTCCCCTTTCCCTAAAGCAGACGTTTCCTGACAAAGACATGACTTTTCTTCAGCATCATTCATTATCCTATCGACACTCTGTGTACTGATTAAAAGGCTATTCTTTCATATATGTGTGTGATGGTTGCAT
Source organism: Aphelocoma coerulescens (assembly GCF_041296385.1). Classification (NCBI taxonomy): domain Eukaryota; kingdom Metazoa; phylum Chordata; class Aves; order Passeriformes; family Corvidae; genus Aphelocoma; species Aphelocoma coerulescens. Next base: position 84,319,369 of record NC_091016.1, on the reverse strand, counting down.
TCATTAAACACTGTCGCTCTGTCAGGAAGAATAAAATTATATAAATATATGCTGTATCTGACGTAAAAATATGGAAGTTAGGTAGACTGGAGGAATGAAAGGCAAAAGACTGGGTTTAGGTTGTTCCAGGATGAAAAGACTATGCATATGTTTTCTACTTGGATGTTTGCTGCAAGCTCTGAACCATAATATTTAGTGAAACTTTGCAGTTTTTATTGCTGTGTTTAGAACTTTTGGATGGTCCCTCTTTCTAGTGAGGAAGGGTTAGAGTAAAGTAGGGCATCCCATTGATTTCACAGGTTTTGTTACTCACAAGAGGAATTCTGACCATGGGTCCTTATTTCAAGGAGGTTGTCTGTTACCTATTTCTACAGAAATAGATTCTGACTATCCATAAATAGAGAAAAAATTGAAACATGATTATGCAAGAGAGAAGGACCAAGTCCTCTGCTTCTCTGTAGCACTGTGCAGTTGCTGGTTTCTGTGAAACTACACTGATTCAAAGCAGAATAATGTCTCATATTTTCAACTTTAAGATTCATCTTTGCAATTACCAGTAGTCTGAACAACTGCATTCAACATTCTCCCTTTCAGGATGCAACAAAAGGGGGGTTTCTTTCCTCCCCTCAGTTTCACTCCTGCAGGTACAGTGTTGCAAACACCCCTCACCACAATCAATTTCTAACTTCAAGGGCCCTGTAAACTTCAAACCTGTTCAGAGGTGAAGTGGCATGAAAGAGTTCATGCACAGATACTCGGTTACTTGCCTGTTGTAAAAAAAAAAAGTCCATTTTCCAAAAGAAAAATGATTTTGGAAGAGATTGCATTTCCTGTGATAATGGAACTAGAATATGCTTCACTATTCACCATAATATCTGTTTTCTTTTTCTGGAGATTTCTGCATGAAGAAGATGAATTTAGCTCTTTACTTGCTGAGATAAAAAGAAAATTAGATGATTGATTTGTCTTTTAATTGCAATTCAGAGTATCTTGATTTCTGACTCTCACTTTTAATCATGTTCCAGGCAGTGCTCTGGAGGAGCTCTGGGGTGTTGCCACATGAGTGAGCATGACCCCTTTTCCCTCTGTCTGACTAGGGACCACAGGTCCTGGGCCCAGGATGAACAGTTCTAAACTCTTCTCAAGTCTACTTTTTAGAAACAAATTTCAAATTTGCCAGATAAGGATTTGGAAAAGACCATGTAATTCATTTAATGGAAGACAAGGTGTGAATCTACTCATTAAAATTCATAATGAGATGCATCTGGCATCTTAACACTTCTTACTGTTCTGCAAATAGACTTTGTTAAAGGCCATTTTGCTCTTTCTAGCAGGACTACATGGCACAGATAAAGGATTTTGAATTACAGAAATGAGAATACGTTTTCAAGTCTATTACCTCCAATTTCCAGTCATTAAATGATTCAGTGGGAGAGTTTCTGTTTTAACTTTAGTGACCTCTAGCAGGGACATCAAGCCAAAGTGACTCATGAAGAAGGCTTTTAAGTCCCACATTTTTATATACATTTAAAAACAAATAGAGGGATGGCCAAAAAGCAGTTCAGCCTGTTCCTCTCAGCCTGACTCAGATCAGATTTCAACCAAAATAATGTTTCCTCTAAAAATATAGTGGGAACAACTAAGTAGTATCATTCCATTCTTTCCTGAACAGGTGTCCTGGGTACAGAGACAAGGGGGTGGAGCTGTCACCTCTGTTTAGTCAAATACCATTCTACGTCATAACCAGGGTGTGGTTTCAGCAGGGGAAATGCTGTGGCCAGAACCAGAAGGGAGCCCGTTTTGTCTCGTTCACTCCAGCAAAGGGACCAGCAGACCCAAACACCTCTCTCATTTATTGTCACTCCCTTGCTGGCAGGGGGAAGTGGGGTGGCTTATTTGGAGTTTAGTTCCCTGTTAGTTGTCAAAAGCAACACAACAGGCCTCCTTCCACCTGAGAGATGTTCATTGCATTGGAGACTCAGCAAAGGAGCCAAGGGGAAGCTCAGAGCTTTCTAATTTCTGGAGTGAACAATCCCTTTTACTCCATCAAGGTTAAAGGATTTGGGTGAATGAAGGCACATTTTCTGTTCACATATCTGGTTCTCACTTCTGCCTCTGGAGCTACCAGAGACTGATGCTCTACATTTTCTTCCTTTTGCTGCTGCTCTACATTCTCTCTTTTAAGAAAGTCAGAGGGAAGGTAGGAAGCAGTTTCAGCCCTGAACAAAAGAGCAGAATGCTTTCTCACACTTCCACCCCTCCTTACCACAGAGGCAGTGGGGTAAAGAGGTCTCCTGCCAGCAGATGCTATGATAGGGGTCTCCTCCATCAACTTAGGCAGATAGGACAGAAGTGTCCCATGTCTCTTCCTCTGCTCTCCTATTACAGTCTGAAAAAATCTGTTTCTCAAGTGCATCTTAACAGAGCCTAAGTGCTTGGTTACTTGACTTTTAACATTTGCACTAATGATGGAAGGTAAACTAACATAAAACCAGAAATGTGAAGCAAAAAGGAAGGTATTTCTCCAGACACAGAATGCTCAGGAGCATTAGTAGTTCAGGAGTGTATGCATGGAGTTACAGATACATAATTGTGAGAGCTTGATCTTGCAGAACATGTATTTTGTATTTTAAATGGATGCCATGTGGGATATATTTGCTTACAGTCTTAGAGATAAACTATGTCTCTAACACATCTTTCCTAATTTAAGAATTTTCTGAGTAAATTAGAGGATTTATTCCATAGAGTGTGCTATTGGGTAGCTCATGCATAAATTGGTTCAAAGTTACATATATGCTATGTGTATCTCCAGCTGATTTTAGTGAGGGTGCCTTGTGGGAAATATGCCACCCATGATCAACCTACATGTGTAGTCCCATGTTAGGCTTACACAGCAGAAAACAATTTCTTTATGCAAAACCCTAGTTACAGTGGTGACTTCTCAGAGTGGTATGATGTAATTCACATAGCAGATTTATGCATCAAGTGCCCTCATGATGGTGGGGAAGTGAGCAACTGGATGTGTGGAGCTAAGTTTCCAGCTGGAGTTAAACCACAACACTGCGATGACACGAGATTTTTTAAAATGATTCATCTCTGTGTTGATTCTCAGGTCTCATGTTTCACATCTGCATTCAGTAGGTAAAGACTATGTATTTGTAACTTTGCTGTACTGAGCAACAAGAAAGCTAATGCAGCCAATTCAGGACAGGGAGAGATTTGCACAGCATGCCCTAACCAACAACCTGGTTACTGAAGAGGGAAGTATACACATAAATACCAGCTGGTACTGGTAAAGGAAACTTAATTAGTAATATTAAAGAGTGTTCGGGCACGTTTATGGTGCTTTCATAGCATCTTCTCAGGACTCCATTAGTAAATTTGTTTTTAAAGAGGGTCTTCCTCCCCCTTTGAACCTTCTTATGTGATATTATTAAGATAATTCATAATTTCCTCTCAATGTGTACTCAATTTCTGCTTTCAGCTTTTAAATAAATACTGTATATCTACATACTCTCTTTGGTTACAGCTCACCCCTGATCTGCTGTAGAGCTCTGGGGCAGATCAGGACTGTACATCTCCAATTTAAGCAGGGCATTTTCTTGTATGGAGACCAGTGTAATGTTGAACAGTGGTGTTTGAGGAGCAGAACATGTTTTTGAGGAATAATACAGGTGCACATCACTCATAGTTAGTGTTGCTGCTTTCACAGTGGTGCCTAGATTACTGAAGAAGGGTAGAGGAGAAAATAAGCCTCAAGTGAATGGACAGAATGAATTAAGAAAATTCTTCCTTACAAATTCACATAGATGTGTTCGCTTCTTATCATGTTGTTAGGAAAGCAGAAATACTTTCTTCCATGTAAGCTTCTGCATCCTGTGGACCCTTCTTGACTCACCTGAAACTAGTGGAAGAAGTCTATTGAATTAAGTAAAAAGCACAGTTAGAATTTCCTACACGGGAAGTAAAAGCAATTACCTACCAAGCCCTGTGTTACCATACTTTATTGATGAACTTGGCATTTCAGACAGTTTTGCCCATAAACACAACAGTAACACCCCTGGTATTTCTAGTGAAAACCACAATTTCAGATACAGATTTTTGCTCCATGTTAACCATAGTCCTGCATTTCTTACATTTGTATATTCTAAAATCAAGGAAATAATTTTTAAGGAACTTAAAGTACTTTAGCTAGTAAAATCTAGAAGTTTCAGCTTTTCTTTTCTGGGAAAACAAAGGAAAAGCCATACAATATATTTGGTGATACAGAATGTGACAAGTGTGCAGGTAAATATTAATAAAATACATATTGGAAATGAGGCATCCCTCACAACTGCCATTTTTCATAGGCTCACTGATACTAAGGGTGTATAAGATCAACTTATAGTACAAGATCAACTGTATAAGTCAACTCATCCACTCAATACACTGTGCAAAATCATACATACTGAAATTATTATTTTTATCTGTTTCAGTTCTTTTTTCATTTTTTCCAAATTCCTTAAAAGCTAAAAAGAAATGATCAGAGGCTATGAAATCATATGGAAAATATTCACAAAACAAGGATTTTCTCTAGCCCAATTTTAAACATCTAAGAGTTGGTCTAAGAGTCTGGGACAGTTAGTTTCTTGTAGTGAAAAAGGAAAGCCAGGTCTCTCTACGGAATCATGCACACCATTCTTATGTTGATATCTAGTATCAGTGAGAGGAGCCACCTTCTCAAAGTCCCTTTCCATCTTCATTGATCAGAAAAAGAGCTTAGATAGCTATGCTAGATCAGGTACCAACTCTCAGATGCTGAAATTTAGGTAATGATTATCCTATTCAGTGATTCTATTTTCTGTTCAGGCCTTTTGGAAGTGGCAAATTAAAAATAAGAACAATTGTAACAGTCCTTTCTTAATTTTTCAGCCATTTCTTCCCATGTGTTTTTCAGGATTACCCAGAAACATATTCAACTGTTTTCACTTTGCTTTCCACAGGGTGCAAGTGGCTGTGTAAGTCTCACACTGTTGTTTCACATTCCATCTCAGTAATTTTAATCAGAACCATCTCTCAAGACTGTGAAGCCTTCCCTCTGCACTGACTGAGTGCTGGAGACTCTTGCTAGAGCTGTTTCAGTATGGGAATGGAGCCAAGGCACTTTCACTTGCAAAAGGGAGGCCTAAACATTTCTGCTCATAGAGTGACTCAGTTACTTAAGGAAAGACAATGGGATTAAGAGATCCCAAAACAGCCGTGTTCTCCCAGGCTGTTTAGCTGCCTAAAGATTAGATTGTGTCAGTGGTCAGTGGAAAAAGAACAAAGTCTCCAGGAAGTGGTTTAAGCCTCATAAACGTTTCTGTCAGAGGTGTCCATGAACCTCACTCAGTAAGCCACAGACTCTCTCTCGATGCCTAACTCGAGTGCCTGATTTTTAAAGGGCTGTAGCCAAGTGAGATGCACTCACCACCCTGTCATTACAGTGCCCAATTCAGCTTGACTTTCCAGGGTATGGACAGAAGTTAAGTGAATCTCACTGCTCCTTCACACTCCACACACATTAAATGAATCCCAGCTTTACTATTGAGACCTATTTATCGGCTATATTTAATGCTTTATTAGCACATAATAGAAGTGTGGTTCTGACTGAAAGAGGGGTTTTAATTTTATTAGAACAGAATCCACCCCAAGCTTTTCCTATAAATTTATGGCCTAAAATTTTTATTAAAAAATATTGAAAGGCCCCTATAATGTAGTTGTGTTATTCAAATAGAACTATAATACCAAGATAGCAAAATACAACTGAATTTTCAGTATTTTTCCTACTTCAGCTGCAGACACACACACCAGCATATGACACAAGTATTTTAAATATCTCAGGTGGACCTTCAGCATAATACTCTATCTATTCATAAAGAGAAGCTCCATTATTATTGTTATTGTTGTTACTATAATTATCTTTACTGATAGGTTAGCATCAGTCCTGAAAAGTAAGTTCTTTTCCTTCAGTTCATGCTGTACATGCTCAACATGTTGTTGATATTTGACATCATTTTTTGTGAATGGAAAGAGCCATGTCTTTCAACGCACTACTTACCCCATCAAAATTTCCTGACAGCAGAGAGCAAAACAAGTACTAATTTCCAAAGATTTCCAAATTCATGCTAATTCTGAGTCTTTCAGCACTCAGATATAGTTGCTATCATTTCCCCACCTTAATCATAGAAAATTGTCTTGTTTTTTATATATTTTTTACTTATGGCACATTCCAAAATTTGGCCTTTTTATCTGTCTGGCTTTCCTCCTCTCATTTATCATCATTTTCTGCTATGTATCTGTCCAGTTATCTTTTTCTTTCCTTTAATTTCTGTTTCTTGGTCCCCAGATAGAGAATGAAATATTAGGTTTGTCAAGCGTATATCATTGTTTAAATGCCTGGAGATGATGGGTTAAACAGCACAATCAATGAAACAAACCTCCAGTGCATTGCAGCTACTGCAAATGATGTTCCCTCTGGCTGTTTAAGACCTAGCAAGTCAATAACCTATTAATATCACACTCTGCTAGGGTCAGCGCCAAACAAGTCACACGTCTTTTCAAGGCATTCAGCTTATGAGGGATTAAATGAAAGGCTGTTGGTCCTTTGGTGGCCCTAAAAAAATTGTGATTTTTTTTAATCTTCTTGCAAGATTAAACCTTGTTGACTGAAATAAATTAAAAATTTTAAATGGATCAGATAGTAGTTACTGTAGCTACATAAAATCATAGAGCAACACAAACTGCACCACCAGTAATTTACGTGGAACCATCACTCCTCTCTGGAATCTGATAATATTTTGCTGATATAGACTGCAAAATAAGTCAGCCAGCATGACTTACTTTGCTCACTGTATGTACGGTGAAAAAATGTTTAGTCTTACCCCTGAAAAGAACAAAGTCTTCTGTTTTTATATTTCCAAAATAGAACCACAGAGTACAAATAGGTTATGATGCCACTTAAAGTACCGTCTAATATGAACACCATTTACATCCAGTTATTTTTCATAAACTGAGGGCTGAATTTTACCCAAGGTTCACTTTTAGGACACAGAAGGTCTCTACATGCATCTGGAGAAAACTTTTTTAACTCTATCAAGCTCTAATTCATTGCATGAATCTGCAGACCTCACCACAATTAGTGCAAGTGGTTAATAAATAGTATGACAATGTGAGAAAATGTTGTAAGGCCTTCTGAGAAAGCAACATTTAGCCTGAACTTTGTGAGCACAAGGTGGGATATTCCCAGCTCCGAAACAGATGTGACTCAAGAGAATGAATTTTGCAAAATCCAAAACATATCTCAAAGTCCTTCTAATTATGAAGGACTTTCACTCTGAAATGATCTGTTGGATTATGTTGTGCCCAAAGTTGTACCTGTTCATTTGCAATAGGATGTCTACTTCCAGGCCCATTGTGTCCCATTCTGAACTAGAACTTGAAATTTTTCAAACTTCCACATTGTTAGCCTTTCCAAGTATGAACACAAGAGACTTGAGGCAAACAACACAATGTCATTGGGAAGACATTTCCAGGAGACATCAGAAGAGCTCCCAGTGCCCACCCACACATCATTAACAAACCACCCAATTCAAGGTGGTTAACAGGAAAATTACTTCCTCATGTGCTCTGGATAAAGTTGTAAAACCAAGAGGCCTGGGTCGTTGAACATGTCCTGTCCAGCCCCTGTGGTCTCAGAGAATATTCCCACTGCAACCATACATAAAACAGGCATTTTAATTGGGACCTGGGAGAGTACTGTATTACTGGATGCAGGTATAAGTCAAGTATCCCATTCCCATCCTGATCCTGGACAAAAATTGTATTCAAAACACAAGAACTTGAAGGTCTCTCACTTGGTAGAGTTGCTTTTCATTCAGAAGGCTCAAGAAGAAACTAATGAGAAGGAGGGGAGAAAGAGAGCTGGAAAACAGTGATAATTCATCACCCAGATCAGGGATGAGCCTGATCTGATGCATCTCATGTGCCCTCAAGAAGAGTGAAGGTGAAAGTATCAAAAGGTTGGGGCTTGGTCCTGGAATGTGGTAACTCATTCAGTCCAGTAGCAAAGCATTATCTTCACACAATATTTAATGCCAAAGAATAATTTCACTGACTTTGGCAATGAATGCTGAATGAATGTAAATGCAGTGGTTAAGGTCTCCTTGTAAACATCTTTCAAGGCTCAGTTTCTAAGTTAAAATAAATAAACAAGAAACCTGATCAACATGAAGAAATAAACAGTACATTCAGTCTTCTCCTCACGCAAGAATTTACACAGGGTTCAAAATACATTGGCCCAAATTAAGCAGAAAAGAAAGAGAAAGTACCTATCTCATCCCTGATTATGAAAAAAAAGAACTTCAGGGGCTCGCAGTAAAGCCTTCTGGCAGAAAGAAACTTCAAAATCTATCCTTTTTTTCCCTTAACTGAGAATCCCCCTTTGAAGTACACTGCAAAGGATTCTGCCTGTCCCCAGAAGCCCTGTGCAGTGCCGCTAGCCATCAGCTCCCACCACTTCTGAATTAACATCCCACAGACACTCTGAAGGAGCAGCACACCTACATTTCCTAGCAGATAACTTATTTAGTATACGAGCTCCTGTTACCCACCAGGCCAAAAGAAAAAGCACCGTACCCCTTTGGTATTATCCCTGATCCCCAAGAGGAGGGATCAGCTCTTCCATGAAACATCAAATAACACATTGCAGGCACAGTGGATTTGTGTGTGTGTGTGACTAGGTTGTCTAATTTCCACAATGCTCTATGGTAGAGTTTGGGGCCATACTGCTTCACTGCTGGGAAGGTTTCCTCTCTGCATCCCTATAAAGTTTAGCATTTATGAAAGCATTACAAGTGGCCAGATTTCTTCCCTTTTCATCAGCTAGGCTGGAAGACTGATCCATCTCTTCACACTTCCCTCTCTGGTTATTAGCTGGACAAGGGCAGCAGCACCCAGTGCTCATAGGGACTTGTTGTTGTGCTCCACTCAAGGGGCAGACATCTCCCCAAGCCCTCTGCAAGACCATGATCAAGACCAGCTACAAACATGAGATATGAAAGTCAATAAAGAAAATGGTTCATCTAGCCAAATTTTGTTTTCTGGAACAACCACCAAAATGGATTCCTTTTTTTAGGAAACAAAGAGAAATACCAAATTGTTCATATCCTGTATAATGACTATCCTTCCGAGATGCAAAGTGCCTTCTTAAACCTAGAAAATTAGTGATTTTTCCTGGCCTGATACTGAAAATAAAAGTTACTATCACTATAGTTAATTTATACTGACTAATACCAGGATATATGCATGAAAAATAAATCATTTCTTTGACTCCTCCCAAGTTCCTGGCCTCAGTAGCATCTTGAAGTAGAACCAGTGGAAGTTTTCTCCACCCACCCAAGGGAGCATGGAAATCCTATTGCTAGTGCTGCTGCCTGCTGCACCAATTAAAGGAGCAGAAAATGTATCCTGGAATTCTTTACTGAACCGTCAAGAAGGTCAACTGAATAATGGGCAAGTCTGTATGACTGAAAGTCTCTGTGCTCCTTTTACCCACACAAGTATTTTCCAGGTTGTCAGAAGGACCAAATAAGACAGCCCATTAGATGTTCCCTGGGGATCAGAACCTTCACTTACCCATACCAAAAGGCAGTAGATCAACACTGAGATATGTTAGATGAGAATCTGCACCTGAAGTATTTTATACCTCTGTGTCACTGCTGCCTTTGCTCCAAGGACTGTGAGTGTGGGTACTGGCAGTTGACAAAGGTTCTATTGTAAATAAAGGCAAAATCTTTTAGTAGCCGAAACCAATGTTGTGTCTTCTCCGTGGCAGGAAATTCCCAAGTGCCATGTCTGAGTCTTTCAAGCACAAAAGGCTCCATTGCTTCCCATTTCAAGTCACAGGTAAGTCACTCATGCCTCCTCTTCCACTCCTGTCTCCCAAAATAGCTGGCACCAAAGAGTGCTCCAATCCCACAGGCTGTTGCAGGGATTTAAGAGTACAAAACCTCCCTTCAAATCTCACTCAATGTTTTCCAAATAATGCCATGTCCGTTTGCTGGGATGGAAGCCAGGTACATGCAACCAGCTGAGAGCTATTGCTCTGTCCCTTTTATATGTTATTTGCCAATTCTATTAACTGCAATCCCAATCAGGCAGAACTAAACCTGCCCTGAGCATGGTGGTGTTTTCAGTAAGATGAAGTGTGAAGGATGTGTCTTATGTCCTGTTCTTCTTGATCTTAGAGCTTTATTCAATCCATTAGAGCTTCGCCTCCAAGCTCCACTTTTCTTCAGTACTTGCTGCCTTTCCTCATTTTGGTGTTGTGATGCCCTTTCCATGCTGGCTCATGGACCTTTTACTAAAGAGCTATAAGGAAACATGGATAGCATTCAGAGAAACAGTTAATCCCATCACTAAAAAAGTGCATCTTCTCATTAAAGTTTTTCACATATGAAATACATGTCTTTTATCCAGTTTTGAGGAAAATAGCCAGTATATGGCAAGGCAGTGTGAAAAAAGAGGAGCCCTTGAATATATATTTAAGTAGTACACATCACTTTGATTCCCACCTCACTTCAGAGTTCTTTTCTTGCTCATTAGTCTTGCTGTAATCCCCAGTACTGTCAAAGTTTTGGGGGGCTTTTTTTTTTTAATCCATATATCAGCCACAAAAATATGTTAAGAGGAGAGTTTAGGGAAGAGTCCACAAAACTAGCATAAAATGAAATATTGAATTAATCAGTGAAATGAATACTCTGGAGTTTGATTGACTGAAGATATTAAAAAAACATAATATAAATATGCATAATCACATTCTGATCCAGAATGAATTCAACTGATAAGTTCAATTTTGAACTGTGTTCTCCAAAACATGCTTAAATGTTGGTCCTACGTTCTGTCTTTTCAGAAATGGCCTTTTAAGAAATCCCACGTCGGTATTCCAGTAAGTAACTTGTATTTAAGGTTTTTCAGATGCTCCATGATAGTTTTTTGAGCATAAAGCAGGATTTCTAGAAGAGTTCAGTCCTTGCCTCTTTGCTGTTAGTGCAAATTTTACCATGTGTTCATTGCACACCCAGTTCAACAAAACAGCCAGTGGCAAAATCTAGTGTTTAAGAAAAGATGTAACTGTTGGGTAAACAACCCATCCTCTTTCTGTTCCCATCATAGTACATGGTGGGAAGCTAAGTGAAAGTTGATCCTTCCAAGGATGAAACAAATGTGGAGATTTATCTACTCAACAGTATTTTCTTCTTCCTTCTGCAATTTATTATGATGTTTACAGGAAAATGTTTTTAATATTAGTGTTCTAGAAAGCAAAGCAGTGGCAGATCCCTTTGTAAGAAAAATCAAACTGCTTCCAAGAATTAGGCAAAATAAATATGTTTGGTCCATGTGTCCTCTCTCCCACCTGATGCTGACATTTCTTCACAGCGAAAATGGGAGTTTTATTCTGAGCACCCCTGAGGACTTCTGCAGTTAACGTTCTGCCGATTGCAGAAAAAATCAGCGGATGACATTTTTACTAAAGGCTTCATTAAAACCCTCTGGGAAAATGCTTCCTGTTCATCTTGTCCGGAGGCAGGAGTCTTGGTCAGAGTCTTAGTTCATCCTCTGTCAAGGATGGCCAGGTGATGGTCAGGGCTGGCCCTGAGAGTGTGGCACCAAGAAAGGAGATCTCAGGTGCCTTATCCTGTGTTAACACAGTGCAACTCTGCCATTCAAGTAATGTGGGGGGTTTTGTCCCTATTTATTCCTCTCAAAAATAGTAAAAATAGAACCTACTCCCAAGTAAATCTCAGGAATAAAAATTATTTGTTTGCCTACAATTGGTCTGCTCATTTTGGTATTTGTCTACCAAGAAGAAAGGATGGAAATAGCTACTTCTGATTAAATATCTCATCAGGGGAGTTGTTGCTGGGGGAGACATGGGATTTCAAAAGAAGGAAGCTTCTCAGAGAACAAAAATGGGTTACCTATCATGAGGGCTTAGGCAGCCAATGTGCCAAATGGATTTGCTAGTTCCTGCTCTGGACTTCTCATCTTCTTAGGAATGAACAAGGATCCATATTTGTCTGTGTCAATATGACTTTGGCCTCTAGTTCACAGAGGAGTCACAGTGGTGCATGAGTTGCTTGGGATTTTTTTTTTGTTATTGTATATGCTGCATATAATGTTTTATTGAAAAGTAAAGCAAAGCAAAGAAAGATAAATAGGAGTTATCCTGAATGTCCTTTTTGACAGCTATCACTAATGCATTACTATAAAAACAGATATTTTTATTATGTACAAGTTATGGCAGTATCTCTGGGAAAAAGCCATGAACACAGCATAGCTACAAAGTTTGGTACATCCAGTGTTGTCTGGATTGTTAGGAGTTTTTCTTCCTGCGGTTTATACTCAGCAAATTTTGATTATGATGTCCTTCATGTATTAAAAAGGAAGCTGTTATTGAGGGCAATGTGTATAATGACACCACTTTTATTGTAATGCAGAATGCATGGCTTCATGTGTTTGCAACACTTTAGCCAGTTCTTTTCAAATTGAAAACAGACACAGAGCCATTCTGAATGCAACCTGCTAGGTTTAGCCACCAATCTTATGGCTGACATCTCTACAAACAGCTCAGCCTTCACCAAAGTTGAGGAAACTTCTAAGAGCATTCTTCTTCAGTGCCTCAAGTTTTAAAAGTAACGTACAAATGGTGATTTCTTTCATAAATCGCATTAAAGCAAAAGATTGGTTTTCCTAGGGAGAGAAGCATGGTCATTTTTCACAGATGGAAAGTGTCTGGTCCAAACAGAGCACTGAATTTAATACATCACTATTTTATTCATGTCATTTGTAAACAGGAAGATATCCTTGCCAATGTCAGTATTTTTTCTCCTCTTTTGCCCTTTAAAAGATGCTTATAAATTAAGCTTCCTTCTGCATCCCTGAGCTCAAACTTAAGGGCAGAGGCCCTCTCAGGCAATATGAGACATGCAATTTACCCACCCAAACCTCACCAGGAAGAGGTTGTACAGACAGATCCCCAGGAGGTATACTCTGAATCCCATCATTCCAGAGGCACAGAGCTTGTCCAGTGAAAGTATAGTTGGGAACTCTCCCAGTCTCAAGTTTGCATTTTCCTCTCCTCCCTCAATGAGAGATTGTCCATGGGGGAGAGAAATTTCTCCCCAGAGGCTGAGACCCCTGAGCTCCCCCAGCTCAGAGCCAGGGGCAGCATCTCTGCCATCACCAAATGTTGGTGCCTAAAAAGCAGCACTGTGACAAATCCATGCAACATGTACTGGATGGATCACTAAAGTAGCCAAATGTCAGGAATATTTTGAACAGTCACTGTCCACTTGCCAACTCCCCAGTTTCTAGAGACTTGTGTCCAGACCCAGGAGAGGAACTAATAATGTCACATGATGACAAAATGAACAAAATAATGAAGAGGACAACCTCAGTAAGAAAGCTTCTAGAACAGTGTTGTCAGGATCTGCTTTCTGTTCATTGCCATTTGATACCTTAAAAGTGCTCTGGGAAAAAATATATGAATCATTTGCAGTAAGGTTAAGTAGTGATTCAAAGTTGGTGCAGTCCTAAATTAACGATAGAGGCAGGTCAGGTGAACAGAGCAATCTAGATTGCTTGATAAACTAGTCTCCTTTGAACATCAAAAGTTATTGACATTCCAAACATAATGTAATTCACCTCAGAACAAAAAAAAAATTAATTTCAGACTCACAAGAGTCTGAAATCCCTTGGCCCAGACTGCCCTGACCCTAAAAACCCACTTAATGCCCATATTATGTACCATTGCAAATCTCCCAGTCCAGTGCTTTGGCTGTGAGGGATAGTAAATTTAAAAGCAGAGGAATATCAAACAGAGAAGTGAATTGTGTCTAAACAGCACCACTGAGAACATTACTGGAATATTGTCCCCATCTTTCAGCCATTTCAAAACATATGTAGGAAAAATGTGAAAATAATCCAGAAAACTATTACTATTCATTAAGAATTATGGAATATTCCACTCTGTGGTAAGAAATCAGATAATTCAGTGTGTTCATTTTCTTCAAGGAAAGGGTAAGAGCAAATTTATGCCATATAAAGCTCTACCTTTTAAAAAGAAGGAAGTTTCCTGATAGCAGATGGCTCTCTAATGAAGAAGAGGCCTGACAATCAGAACCTGAAAAGTCAATCTTCACAAATGATGATTAGAAATAAAGGACATTTCTTTAACAGTGCTATTAATTAACTAATTGAGTAATTATAAAGGATGTGGTAGCCTTTTGAACACCATGAAGTATTTATGTGTTCAGTGCAGAAATTGTTAATTAATATCTCCAGATAGCCCCACACAGCTCCAAGGTTAGACAATCAGTCCACTTCCATAAATAGATAGATCTCTTGCCTCCTCTTGTTGCCAAAAGAATCATTTCTCTTCGTGCCACTGTGCATACCTAGGCATATTAATCCAGGCTCTAAGAGATAAAATATAAATGCATTGCTGTTGGGGTGGTTGGGGTTTTTTTTATTATTTCAAAGTCATCTTACTCTGAAGACCCTTTGAAAACACAAGAATATACTTTTTCTTAATATTTTAGGAGAAATTGAAGCCAAGGATTTGTTCGGAGCTGTGCCGTTCTGAGAGGAAAATGAATATATGGGATAGAAAACAATCAGCTTCTAGAAGATGAATAGTTGTTTACCTGGTCAGGTGGGGAAGGAGCCATAGGCATACAAATGCCCCTGCTCCTGCTCACAGTAGATGTACAGGGAAGGCAATTGCCAGAGAGGAAAAAATGAGGGGGGCTCTGTCATTCATTCACTCGAAAAGCACCAGAGAAAATCTTAACTTTGTCAGAGCACTGATGACGAAGGTTTCCTAAATTACAGCATTTGAGAAGGCGGGTGCAGATGATGCAGCCCTGTGGTCCATTTAGGTGCCTGAACATATAAATAATCTTTGAAGGTGCTAAAAGTTAGCTGTACAGTAACTGAGAACGTGTCCTCTCACCCCTCGGCCCCGCTCCCCTCTCCTCTCGTTACCAGGAACATGTAAGACAAATTGTTGTAGAGAGCCTATCTTCTAATCAGGCTCTGAACTCTCCATATAACGGTGTGTTTTCTGGATTTGAGCTTCGGCTGCATTTTCTTTTCCCTCCATAAAATACTCCAGGGATATCAGGTACCCACTCTTCAATGGGTTGGTTGGTACTTGATGTCACTGGTCTCAGAGCTATTCACTGTGAATAATGTTTGGTCCTTTTTTATTTTAATTGCTGGAATGGCTGTGGATATAAGTTGCTCAACACAAAAGGGTGACAAATAATGATGAAAGACACTAGAGTGCTCTCATGTGTAGCTTGGACCAGAAGGAGAAAAGAGATTATTGCAGCTGAACTGGTCACATGGAATTTGCTGGACCTGCCTGCTCCAACCCCCTCCAGCCTCTCTCCGGGAATAGTGCTCTTACAAGCTAAGAAAGACACAGTTGGCACCAAAAAAAAAAAGAAAAAAAAATATCCCATTAACAATGACCTTTAGAAATTTCAAGGACATAACGCTGCCTTTGTGAAGTGTAAACAGATGCATTGTCAAATAATTAAAGAACAGAATTGCTCCTGGATCTGTCATTTACCTCCTCACGAACTCAAACTCCAAACTGTAAAGAGTCAGGAGGAGACGGCAGCAGCATGATTATACAGTTAAAGAGACAAATACTTATGTTGGTCTTCTCAGCGACTGATATTTCTATTATATTTTTAATTAACATTTTAATCCTTTAAAATCATTTTAATCCTCGGGAAGCATGTTACAGAGTGAAATCGTTGCTATGAAAAGTGTCAAACAGATAATAGCTAAAATTAATGGTTTTGTGATATATCAAGTTTTCAAATTGTTCTTTTATTAAAAGAGCCTGACATTTTTCATTACAGCGAGCAGGGCTTTCTGAATAAAAAGTAAGCATGTACCCCAGATTACAGAACATTTAACTATTTGCATGATAAAGTCTTCATCCTGGTTTTCCATCTGTTGAAAGAGTTGCCAATAGACTAGATAAATATCTTTTGTGGTGGCAGAGCAAAGCCCAAACCAAGGTATCCCACACTCCTCCTTATGCTCTTTCTTGTTTTAGCCAGGGCTCTTTGTAGCCCCCAAAGCCCTTTGCGAGATCAGGGCTCACTGGGGCTTCACCGTGTGCTGGGTCAGCTGACTGTCATTGCACACCCATGCCAGGGGCTGCTCTCCCTCCTGCTTGGCTCAGAATGCCATTGGTGGTTTTCTCATTTGAGCAGCTCAAGGCAACCTCTGAAAGGCTGTAATTCATAATAGGATAAATAACCGTGTGCATAATTGCAAAAACACTTCAGTAAGTGGATGTTAACTGCTGCAGACCTCATCTTTAAACCTTTGCAAACACACAGTTCCTTGTCTCACAGTCAAGCTCTTCCTTTCTGACATCTCTCAATGTAGCACACACAAAATTCAGAACGTATAAACTGTAAATCTCCTACTTACTGGGAGCCATAAATAGCTACAGGTAGAGATTATGACCCATAGGAAATGGGATCATTGTCTCAAAAAAAATAAAATATTAAGGAAATTCCTCTAAGAACTAGCCTTTTCTGAAAATCACCTTGGTATTTGATCTTAAATATGTCTTCTTGTCAAACAACGTGCTGGTTCAGCGGTGAGTAGAGTCTTCTCTTTGTGGATTTTGCAATGTGTTACTTGGATGTGGTTACTCCTGTGGTTTTCTTCTTTTTGTTTTTTCTTCTTGAAATGGAGAGCAAAACATTACCTGCGGTAGTAAAAGAATGGCAAAATGAGAGAATGAGTGATCCCATTAAAAACTGTGGATTGCCATCACATGTGCTACTGGGTACATGCTGGATAAAACAGGACTGTTTGCAGAGGTCTGCTCTTTGTGCTGGGGAGGCTCATGTAATAAGCAGAGTGTAATGAAGCCACAAGTAATGCCCTGCTGTTCGTGGTCACCAATTAAGACAATGTATGAAACCTGAATGAAATATTTCCTCAACCCTCCCTACCTACCTCTGTTTGGGTGCACAAAGCTCAATTAGGCACTCAAGAGTTTAGAGACCTGTTTTAGCAGAAACTTGCATAAATACCATAATGCAGCAGGCTGATACTTCAGGAGATGTGGTGTATTACCCATCTCTGGCACTAATCTGTTGAGAGCCCTGGATACCTCAGTTCCTCCTCTCTCCTTCCCAAAAGAAGGGAAAATGGCATTTCTGTCCCTGGGCACACCTGTGCTAGTTGTCACATACAGTCGATGTGAGGCGGGCATGCTCTGCTCACACCCAGGGGATCCAGGCTCTGAAGGGACTGCAGCACAGAAGGGCGAGGGCAGCAAGCTGGGCACAACAAATGCCCTCTTGGTGGGCACACAAGCACAAAATTGGAAGGACAAACAGCCACACTCACATATGGTATCTGTCTGTCAGCATTTCAAATGAAAGTCAATCAGAACCACACCGTATCCCTGTGATGTCAGTACTAGATCTTTCCTGGGGAATTGCAGCATGCCCAAAACTTCCTGTCAAATTTATCCCATTTTAGCCCTAACAGGGACCCACATGTCATGTTTGCCCAAGCTGTGTCAGCTCCCTGAGAGGTTTCTGATGATGTTAAAATTGCTGGGTTTGACCTCAGGAGCCATGTCTAGTTTGGGGTGCCAGCAGCAGAGATGTCGTCACCACTAGTGGTGTCATGGGAGCCTGGAGAGTGGAAGCACCACCAAGACTGGGTTAAACTGGGGAGTCAGGGGGGAGGCAGCAGGTCTCTTTCCCTGCAGGCTCCTTGAGTCTGGATTTTGGTACCCCCTACCCTTTCAAGGTCAATGCAGTGACCTTGAGGGCAGGCTACAACGTCTGTTTATTTTCCCAGGCTCTCTCTTGCAGTGGGAGTGGGGCAGAGGGGTGAGAATAGCAGAGAGAAGGTAGCATCCTTCGTGGGGGGAGGCAAGGGGGGCTACTTCTGCTTATGGCTGTACAGAGCTTGCACCCAGTGTCCAAACTAATTAAGACACTGCCTGTATTAAGGAATATCACCCATACATTGAAATCATGCTAAATATTGTAAATATGTAAATATGTAAATCCAATATTGCTAAAATTCTTTTTTACCTAGACAGATATTATTCCAAAATCAAAATGAGGAAATAGTGACATGTTGGCTAGAAAAAAATAAACAAATCCATTTATTTTCTCACAAAAAGTCCATGTAAGCTGTAAATCCTGATCTGCATTAATTAAATTTCACTTTTAGAAAACAGTGGTGCAAATTCCCCTTAATCCACGAAGTCTGACTTAACTTGGGGGGTGATGGGAGGAGATTTCTTGATTCCCAGCAAAGATCTTTCTTGCATCCACTACAGAGCCTTAGTCTTTATTCCATCGTACAGTGAAAGAAATGCAAGGGGGTTTGAATGCTGGGGGGGAAAAAAAAAAGGGCAAAGCAAAAAAAAAGAGGGGGGGAAAAAAAAAGCCGCCTTCTTTGTGTCCTTATCTCTCCCGATGCGTGTTACATGTTGCAGCAAAGAGCAGGGGCGCTGAAGCCGAGCCCAGAAATCCGACTGGATTTGACGACGCCCCCGGTAAACAGCGTGGCACAAAAGTCCATTGTGCTATGAGATAACTGCGGGGCTGAATGGGGGAGGCTGTCACGGGGGGGATTGTTGGGCCAGTCACCATCGGATCACAGTCGAGGCCTGAATTCCTTTATGGTTCATCAGGGCCTGTTGGTACCACAGAAAGTGTCATGATCCTTTTTTTCACTGGGGCCAGATGGTGTCCTTTTCTGAGGCCTTCCTAATGCCCGGTTTTCCACATGTAAAACTCCTGGGAAAATGACCTAACTCACAGCTGCTTAGTGAGGCTTGAGCAGGTCTTTAGAAAGACTTCTGTCAGGAACAAGGCGGCCGTACCACTCCGGGGGAGCAGGGGGAGGCCACCAACACAAACCTACCCCTCGCCGTCTATATTTAAGCGGAAATAAAATCCCGCCTGGCCAGCGCCAGCCTGCGCGGGCCGGGCAGAGGCCGGCGGGAGAGGCACCGTCGCTGGGCAGAGAAGTGCCAGGAGGGGCCGTGGGGCCGGCAGCCGCAGCAGCCGCAGCAGCCGCAGCAGCCGCTTTGCCTTCCCCGGCGAGCAGATGGCCTGAATAAAAACATAGAATGTGGTCCAGAAGGGTCGGGAGAGGACAAAAAGTGAGAGGTTCCCCAGGCCGCGGGCAGCCGCCCCGAGAGAGGGGAGGGAGGGACCCGCCGCTGAAAGGGGTGAGGGAGAGTGGGGACTTTTGATGTCGGGAGGGCCGTGCTCGCCCGCTCCCTCTCCTCTCCTGAATGATTCCCCGAGGAGCGGCACGACCGCAGGTGCGGCGCTTATAAAGCCCAAAGCCTTTTATATCAATAAAATAATGCCTGGCCAGAGGAGCTCTCCCAAGGCTGCGAGGGATGCAAAGCTGAACAGCTTCCATGGCAGTGCTTATTTTCCCCAGTCAAGGCATTAGCAATAATTATCTTGATAACTTTTAGCCACAGTGATTGACCTTTTAGCCTTCACTGTATATCACTGTATCGGGATGTTTTCATTTGCACGGGAATTTTTTGGTTTGGATTGATGAAAGCATCTATTTCCATCCTTTGCACATTTTTTTTGGAAGCACTGTGTTTCCAGCCATACATCTGTTGGTGTATCTGCAGATATTTCAGCAACTGCTATACCTATCCCACAAGTTTTCCAATGGTATTCTATTTTCAAAAGCCTGCACATAAATAAGCACAGCTCAGTAAACATACCAACACTCAGTTTTATTTTACTTGTTCTGTGACCCAGAACACTGCTTTAATCCCAGTGTTAAATGCATTTCCCCTCATATATTTTAAGGTTTAAAGTGAATATGGGAAGTTCCAGTAGGATTTCTTTCCTCAACATGAACATCCAACAAATTAAATAGAGCTGTCTGAAAAGTAGCTATAATTGTTCAGGAGAAATTGTGTGGAGATTTTCATTAAAATGTTGCTTTTTCAATTAAAAACTGAAAGCCAGAACTGAAAAAACTATGCTAAGAGTCTTTCAATGCTGATATGTTAAAAATAAATTTTGGTTTCAAATATTTAACTTATTAAAAAAATACAGAAAGATGCTTACTCTGACATTTTCCATTTTCAGGTTTGCATGGAACACTTCTATGAATGTTTTTCTTTTTTGGCTAAAATCTTTTTTTTAACATATTTTTAGTTCCAACAAAATCCCAATCCTCAATTTTTGATTTTGCAGTCAGATCTGAGTGGAAAAGAAATGTACCATTGATCTCAGGTAGGTATTGTTCAAAGGTTTCTTTTTCTGCTTGTTAAGAATACAAGTTAACCTTGTTACAGAATATACATCCAGGGCATAAAAAGATGATACAAAAGAAAACAAGTAATTTTTCAATCTCACCTTCTCAGCTAAAAGAATAAAAGATGGAAGAAGTGTATGTAAAGATTCTCCTAGTTGCTCAGAGTCATTTTTCAGTGCTTTTTGAGAGTGAAACTTAAACAAAAACAGCCCAAAAGTGTTTGGCCATTCCAAATTGCTCCATTCTGGAGCATCTGCCTTTGACCCAAAAACTACTGCCATCCATGAATTTCGTTTCTCTTTGGTAACTTGCAGATTATTGATTTTATCGTTTGCCTGACATTTCACAGTGCATTGCCTCACTTACAGAAATGTTCAGCATTTACACTGTGATGTGAACTGTCATAAAGTGAGGTAACATTCCATAAAATCCTAAGGGGAAAAACACTTTGATGAGATGCAGTCCAACTTGGAAGGACTGTATTTTTTCTCAAGCTGTTCTAGGCTCACTCACCCTGAAAAAGCACATTTCAGAAGGGACAAGATAATTTTAAATAAGAACTGCTGTTTAAAAGGAAAACGAAAATGATGAAATCTTTTATTGTAACAAGAGCAGGAGTCACTACTCATGTGTATCGTAAAAGAAGTGAAATGCACATGTACTTGCTATGCTCTGCTTTCAGGAGAGCAACAAAGTTCAAGGGAAACAGCTTGTGCTTTACATTTTTGATCTGCTCATTCCCCTTCTTGTTCTAAAATGTATCACTGGGCCTGAATACCCCCAAGAAATCAGGCAGAAGCATCCGGCACGTACTTAGGATCTGTGTCTTGCAACAGAAGGAGCCCGAGAAAGAGAGCCAGCCCTTCTCCTGCTGGGTCAGTCACATGCAGTCAGGCTTTTGCATAGAGCTAGCCTTCTGTCTCCTTCCTTTCAGGGGCAGAGTAACATTTTGTAGTGACACAAAGAAATTCTTCCCTCTCTTGGTCATAAAGACCCACAGCACTAGATCCTCTTTATCAACTGCTCTTTTCTTATAGGATACGATATATTTTATTTACATATGAATTGATCAGTTTGTCTGGAAAACTTGGAAAGCTCAGTGATTCACAAAAACATAAACCACTCTACTTGTAGTCATTGCTGAAACTTGAAGAAAACAGCAATCCCTCTGCTTTGCCTAACTTCCCATAATCTATGTCCTCTCCATTATACATGTTACTATTGTTCAGGGCTCATAGTTGGGATATAATTAGCTAAATTTTATGGGTGACAAAGCAGAGAAACAAACTGCAATGAAATTATTAGCACAGATGAAACAAAAGTATTTGGCCACATTCTTCTTTTGGGAAAAAGAACCTTGTAAAATGCCTGGCTTTTCATTCCCTTTGCAAGTGGCTGTGCAGTTTGTGAGAGACACATTGCAGTAAGCATTCAAAACCTCTTGTCCTGTGTCTTGGGCACACACAGGTGCACGTACAATACCAAAATGCATTTCCTTCCAGACTCTGCTGTCATTTCTTGTACTTTCCATATGCTGCTATTAGCATGATGTAGCTCACCAACAACTGTGTGGCTTGTAAAGCAGGAGAAACCACGACAAAGATAAAAAACAGGGAGATTTTCTGGCTTTGTGAGTTTTCATGTCCTAGCCCAATCAGAGTCTTGCAATTTCTCTTGGTCTGGGAACTGAGAGACACCAAATGAAATTACTAGGTGTAATTTTAAGACAAACAAAAGTACCCCTTCACATACAGCATGCTTGGGCTCCTTGTACCATGTAACTCCTCCCTAGAAGAGGATGTGGAAGGCAAATGGGCTCAGAAAACAACTACACAAAGCCAGAAAATGAAAGTCCACTGGATAACCACATCTGTGTCAGGAAATTCCTAAATTATAGATAGCTGAAAGCAGAGAGACTCTGCCATGGGAAGGGTCACTCCATGCTGTTCTCCTCATAGCCTTTCCCTAAGCAGTTATTACTAGACACTGTCAGGGACAGGAGCAGAAGGACCTTTGGTCTTGTTCAGTACAGCTGTTCTCTTGTTCCTCTGTTCTTATTTTATTCCAGCAACAAAGTCTATTTTTATTCTTCTCCCTAGAACTGTGGCCAGTACACTGGAAAGGATTTTACTAGGAATCCAGACTTCTGTGACTTTTCATGGTACTCACAGGGATACTTTTTTCTTCCTTCATCTGCGCAGGGTAGCTGTGTCAGAGGCATTCTCTGTCTTCTCCAGCTCAGGATGCTGAAATGCCTTGCAATCAAGAGGCAATATACTCATGGGCCTCAGTGATTGTCTAGTAAGCCTGAAAACAACATTAATGTCATAACATGGGTAGTTTGACACCTATGTAAAAGTAAGGATGGCTCCTCTCCAGAATACGTCTGTCACCAGATATTATCTATACCAAGAGCTTTAAAAAAGGAACTTATTTAATTCACAGGAATGATACTAAAATAACCCCACTGTGTAGGATTCCTTTACTTTCTGCTGACATGGATATCACCAGAGAAAAGCATGAATCTGAATGTCACAGTTAAAATCTGTCATAAATGTGTGGATCTGTGTGGAAAATGCAAAACAACTAACCTTCACACACTGAGTCCCTGCTCAACCCAAGCAAAGCACCAGCCTTAAATTCTGTTTCAGCCTTGTTTCCCATCTCATCTTTATGGCAAAATCTCATGTCTAGCAAGGAGCATCATTCATTACTGGATAAAACCATTCAGTGTTATTCTCAGAGGAGAGTCGTTATAGGTCATGGTGCTGACCTCTTTGCCAGCAACTTTACATGTCAGACACTCAGGAAGCCTATCAGTAGTATGCTTCTATTGTGTCCTAGAGATAGATTGGCTCCAGAAGGACTCTAAATTTGCTGTTGTCCAGGATTGCACAGGAGGGATTTAGCCTCCATGCTGTGGTCAGTTTGCAATCAGACTGCACCAGAATTCTTGCCTGGCACAGTCAGTGCCATGTCTCATTCTCTGGGCAGAGAAGCGGGACCAAGCAGGGAGGTGGCACAGCGAGGGCTGGAAGCAGAAATGGCTGAGTCAGATGAGTTGCATGCTAAGCTGCTCTCCATTCGGGCCGAGGCAATAGGTGGGCAGCACTTTCCCCATAGAGCTCCAGGTCTGACCTGACACCGAGGCCAGAGCAGTCCTTGCAGCCCCTGACAAGTGGAGGCACAAGTCACATTTCCTTAGTGTCTGCACGAGTGATGCCGTGGACCCGTGCCACAGGTCCCTCGCTGCCATCGGCTGGCCTGTTTAGCATAGATGGATCGTGGCAGCACTGCAGCCTTCAGTCTAATGCCAGATGAAATTTATAAGAAATGTAATGCCAGCTTGGAGAACCAATGAAGAGTGGTCCTTAGTCTCTGCACAAAGTAACACAGTCACCAAACACACTCACCCTTCAAATCACAGACTTGCTCCAAATGTGCTGGAAATGGTCCTAAACCAAAACCTCAGCCCAGATTATCCTCCAGAAGCCTGGCAGAAAAAACATGGGTTTGGTCTCTCTAATAACTTGACAGGCTGCCGTATCCGAACAACCAAATTTAGGAAAGCCTGGATTTCCATATGAACACTGCCTTTCTGCTGGATTAATCCAGCCCTCTCTACTGGGTAAATTCACATATGCTGGTGTAAATTAGCAGCAGCAACTATACAACTATCAAATCAGTAAACTGCACTGATTATCAACTAGTACCAGCAGCAAATCAAGCCTATAAATGCCTTTGATTGTAGATCTCAGTCTATTAGAAGTTATGCATCCCAGTAAAGACTCCTGGCATGGTATTCTGCAGCAAATAAATACACATTTTTCATTGCTAACCTGTCTTTTTGGTGACTCACCCAGGCAGAGAGCTCCCATCTGGGTATATAAGAATAAGCAGTTTGATATGGAATTTCATAACATACTTACATGTTGCTCACATCATTCTGTTGAGCTAAATTGATCTTTTTTCTTCTCATTTCCTGGGTAGATTGCATTTGGTCTATGAGTAAACACAGTGTAGCTGCCCCCTTTTCCCAGGCTTTCTAATGAGAATGTGCTGTCTGATCAGGTGCATGCACTCTGCTGTCATTTGCAGCCTGACCTGAAGGTCAGAGGTGATTTGAGCAGGCTCAGGGATGCATACAAATCACATCCTCTTGTCTGTCTGTTTTGTTGACTGGTTCTCCTCAGGGTCATGGCTATCTTAAGTAGCAGCCTGAAGGATAAAGTGCGCCCTGTCTGAGCTGTAAAACTTTGACTTTGGACCAATTGCATCTGACATACAGCAGCATGAGGGTTGGTTTAGCCTTTGGATTCAGAACAAATCACTGGCTATCAATAGCTGATAGTGACATGCAGTTTACTGAATGTCCCCTTTTCTCTGGCAGCTGTATATTCTTTGGGAGAAATGGATGTGTTTTTAAGTTTCTAAGGTCATGTTTTAAATATGATGTTGCACACACTCCATTAGAAAGTAAGTGTTGCAAATAAATAAATAGCTAGAAAATGTTATGCTGTTTTATGAGTTTGCTTTCGGGCTCCCAGGTGATGCACAGTATGGGAAGTGGCAGAATAGACATAAAATGGCATAAGAATGACCTACTCTAAACCAAAAATTTTTTTGGATTAGCTCATTTACTGAAAAATTTTCAGGAATGATATTGTAGAACAGCCATGCAGAATAAAGCACTCTGTGTCCTCAAGACTGGTGTTCTGCAGGGAGCTTCTTTGCCAACACGGCTGCACCAGCACGGCAGTCGATGCACTGGGTTATGGGCACAGGAGCAGCATGCTCTACCCATACCCTCCCACTGTGCACAGACCACCAGGCCCAGCCTCACAGTCCCCATACCGCTCCTGCCACCGTGACAGGGCTTGCCAGTGTGGCAGGCACCCACTCATGCTGAACCCAAAAAAGGAGAAGTTTGTAAGGCCACCAAGCAGGCATCAAAGAGTTACAGCTCTCAGCTGGCATCAGCCAAGGCCGGATTCAAAGCAGTGACCTGGAAGCAAGCGGCTCCGTATCACCCCCATGGGTTGCCCAGCCCCCTAACACTTCACTTATTAAAAGGCGACTCTAGGACTATGTCAGTGCCCTTGTGTCTCTGCATCATCATACTAAAAACCCAC
The DNA here is from genome assembly GCF_041296385.1 of Aphelocoma coerulescens. Taxonomy (NCBI): domain Eukaryota; kingdom Metazoa; phylum Chordata; class Aves; order Passeriformes; family Corvidae; genus Aphelocoma; species Aphelocoma coerulescens. The sequence continues at coordinate 84,293,849 of NC_091016.1, read as the reverse complement.
CCTGTCTTGTATGTATGTAAGTCAGTTTTATACAAAGGAGCCACTCTTTTATTGGTCAAAATGCTTTGGTGGCTTCTATTTATTGTTCTATTAAGAGTCATATTACTTTTGTCAACAATTGTATCTGTTTCATTTTGTCAGCTCTGCTGTCACAGCACTGCTTGAAAATTTTTGCCAAGTTTATGCTGGAGAATTATACTAAAGGGAATGTTGTGTTCTCATCATATTGTAACTTGGTGGAAAAAAAGAAGGGAGGGTTATTATTATTATCATTATTATTATTATTATTACTATTATTACTACTAAAGTATCTTTTTTTTTCTCTTTTTAAATCAGACATAAAACCAGAATAGCTGAGGTGCCACTCTCAGTAACTACCATGTTATATTTCTCAATTTCTCAGTTTATCTACTTACAGAGGTTATCCAGGACTTATAAACTTTTCATAGAGTACATGAGTAGAGCTGTAATGGTTGTAAAGAAACACCCTGGGCAAGAGCTTTCCACCAAAGTGGATTTTTTTCACTGAACCACTTGATAATTTCATAACTTTTTGTTTTCCCCCACAGAAAGTTCTTCCCTATCATAATAAAAGAATTTAACTATTGCATTAAAAATGAAACATTTTCAGTTTTCAGCCACATTTATTTGTGTTTGGGTGAAAAGGATGAAAGGCAACTGTTTGCAAAAGATAATCTCCTTTTTCAGACTAGTTATGAACAAGCTAGTACATCCTTAAACTATCATTAAAGAATAAAATATTGATAGTACACAAAAACTGGTGAATTCATTTTTGACAGGTCTCATCATATCTGAAGACTAGTCCCAAGATCTTTCAGGTCTTAGTGAAATAAACAAAGGGTTCAACATATGGTAGAATTTCAGCCTTAATGATATCATATCTGTGAATTGTGAGGTGATGCTACAAGATGAAGAATTGATAGCAGCATAATAGGATATGTTCCTTTCCCAGCAGAATCCAACAGAGGATTGTAATAGTTCACCAGGGGAAGTAGGGTTAAAAACCTCTGACCCCTGATATCACATAAACATTGCCAAAAAAAATAAAACCCTTGATTGACAGTGAGATGCGTGACTACTTCAAGTCTGCTCTGAAATCTTTGCTGATAATTGCTGGGTTGAATGGTAGGAGAAATGGGCAAGACGGGTATCAGCCACATGAGTGTACATACTCAGAGACCTGAGCATCTCTAATAAGAATTGATGTAGTGTGTAATTTGTAATTTAATCAACAGCGTTACATCTTGATAGTAAAAGGACTATCATGAACATTTTCACAGTAAAGTAAGATTAACAGACACACACCCCAAATCTCTACTGCCCTAAAGTAATGTTCCACTTGTGACAGTAGCTGATAAATAGAAGGAATTGTGGGTTTATGCTGACACGTGACCCTGAGCTGGTCCCACAGTGTGTAGGCATTTTGCTGCATGTGGCACTAAGTGCCAAGCACTGACCCGAGACTTTTTGTGAGCACAGACAGAGCAGTGCCAACCCTAATCCAAATTTTGGCCTCATTCTTTTCCAATGGCTGTTGTATCCCAAAGTCCAGATCTAGATCCAGATCTGAGCCTTTCACAGCCAGGTCCATTTCAAACAGATCCCTTTTTTTTTTTCTCACAATTTATTGGTAAGTTTGGGAGCCGTCTGCTTTACCTTCATGTCCAGGTTTCTCTGATGCATTCAGTACCCCAGAATGCACCAACTAGAGCCTGCCTGACATGCAAGAAAGCTCCATGGGTATTTGGAAGAGGAGATCTACCCTAAAGCCGATGCCTAGGAGTTAGTCATCTCAACTGAAGCTCCTCAATTTAGACTTTCACTGTAATGGTGGAAAATAGATCCCTCTAGAGGCAATTTGAGCAGCTTAGCTAAAAAACTTAAGGTGAATGGTTCTCTGAAAAGATTTTTTTTTTTCTCTACTCTCAGTGAAGAAAGAACAGAGTGGTTAGAATATCTATGCTTAAGACTTCTGAAGTGAGGTGAGTCAAATCCTTACTCTGCTTACTCTGCCCAGGAAGTCCAGTCTGCAGACTCTCCCAACATCTGTGTCAATATTTTTTAATCAAAACTTTAAGATTTCTCACCAACTGGGTCTGAGTAATATTTTTTTTTCCTTTTCTTTTTCTTTTCTATTTTTAACAATGCTCAGTTGTGAGAGCTGAAAGAATTAGCAGTAAATTTACTCATGGGAAAAAACACATTATGACAATGAAGCAAAGGTCTCTAGTGTCTGCAGTCCCACAGTGAGTATGCATGTTCGGATGTGCATATTAATTGACAAATGGTGCATGGGCATCTGTTTTCAAATGCTTACCCAAGGTGCTGACTCACGTCCATAGGTCACCTGAAAATAAAATTAGTCCCTTAGGATCCAGGCCAAATGTTCTGGGAAAATATCCCATCTCAACAGTCTTTGAGTCTTTGAAGCAACTGTTAGTGACTGATTTTTTTCTCCATTTTTTCCTTCACAAATGTAAAATAACCTCCTGCTAATAGTGTTTTCAGAGCCTACTGTCTAGTTATATCACAATTCCATTGTGTTTTAGCCTCTTTCCTCTCACCCACCAAAACAAAAAGGGTAATTCATATTGCAGTTTTATCTTCTAGATCCATTGGTATGTCTCATGGCACAACCTGATTGGTTTTTTTAGGATGTGTTATTGTACTTCATACTTCTAAATTTCACTCTGTGTTGCTCAGTAGAGATTAAACAAATAATGCCAAAACAGCTAACGCAAGATTAAAAAAAAAATTAGAATTATAACTTAGCCAAATAACAAAGGTCTGAATCTCTGACAAATATGTTAAATTGTGATATAAAGGAGCTTAAAGAAAAGCTAATGTTTTCCATTATTTACTGTGGGCTGTTTTCATGAAGATATTCTCCTGCACTTACAGTTTTTTCGGCAAAATCCATATATAATTCTCAAAGTGAGAAATGTTGGTTGCTTTCACACTTCTTTTGGTTAAAACCTCTGCTGTAATCAATGAGACTTTTGATTTCTTCAGACAGGTTTAAAAAATGTCACCTAATATCAGTTTCCATCACGGTGTATTTCAGGACTGGAGGTTTAACAATTGCTCTCTAGGAGAATTACTTATTTCTTGTTTTATTTGTGTGAGGAGCTCTACAGTGTGGCAGGTCCATGAGAAAGCGAACCCCAGCAGAGGAGCAGGTGGTCTGCTGCTCCTATGTTATTGCCATTATGTTGCCTTTGTTAAATTACTCCATAAACCCAAGTTTCCTCATTGCCATTTGTTAAATTTGCCTACCTCCACTCTGTGAGCACAGATAATCAGTCAAACCTTAATCGGGGTATATTTAGATCAAAGTATGCAGCCAGCGTTTGCTCCCAGTACCTGGGTTGCAAATGATAGTCACATGAGTGGCTTGCTCTATTGGACATGCTTTTTGTTTAACCATGATCATTGCTGGCAGGCGGCTTTTTCTGCAAGTGAAAAGCCCTTTAGAATTCCCCTAATTCTGACAAAGAAACTGTCTTTGGGAGGAGAAATTGAGTATTGCCTTCTTGCATCTGAATAGTCTTTCAGCTCTATATTCACAGCAATATACTTAATATCCACAGACAAGAAGCAGAAGGTTTGGATCCAGGCTATTTGTTCCTTATCTAGCTCCTAGAAAGTCTTGGAAGCTTGTATTTTTACCAGTTAAGGAGATATATGTAAGGTGTGTTAGTATAGACATGGATTTCTCTTGAGAAATGTTGCAAAAACACTTTGCAACAAAAATCACAGAGGTTGTCTTTTTTTTATTTAAGAAGTAATAAATCAAAGCAAGGTTTGTGTAGGGATGAGTGATACATCATCTTTGCACTGCTCCTCTGAGAAAGGTAGAAAATGTTTATGGAAAGATTTCCATTTTTTACCTTATTTCTGATCTGATTGCTGGTTTAATCAGTTGTTTTCAGACGGATTAAATTAGCTTTATTTATTACCTTTCACATCTTTCATTTTCTTTGGTGGCACCATTTTATATTGTCTTTTATTTATCCATATCATGGTACCACTTAAAGGTCCCATCTGAAGTTAGAGTCTGCAGGCTCTTCAGGGAATGAGCCACCTTTTATTCTCTGTAGTTTTCAGAGAATAAAAGGTGGCTCATTCCCTGAAGAGCCTGCAGTTTAATCAAGACAGCAAGACACACCTACACTAAATTTCAGATACACTATCATGAGCAAAACACCTGCAATTAGCTTTCGGCACTAGAAGCTCTTCAGGGTTCAGTCGAGCAAAGGCATACACAGGCACTAGTTTTTGGGGCATGTTGAGCAGCCCCATTTAGTTCAAAGTGACAAGGACATATGCAAAGCTGATGATAAATCTTCCAGGGCAGGAGGTTAGGTTGTGTGACCAGGCCATTGGCCGGTTGAGAGGGAAAGCTGTCGTTAGGGACAGAAAGTTGACCTGCTCTTTGGATTTCTCTACATTTGAATGCTGAGTTAACAAAGCACAGATTTAGTATGTTTAAAGAGTCAATGCGGAGAAAATACTGTAAAGTAGCTCTGTTTTCCACAACATTCCTCACAGACCTTATTCTAAAGGAACTTTGCAAAGAGTAAAGGCCACTTTTGAAGCAACATAAAGGCCACTTTTGTCAGTGAAATAACTTGCTGGACTTTTTCCCCACAGATTTGTATAGAGCACTGGTTCACATCAGGGTCTGAAAAAAAATTAGTTTTGATTGTATATACATACATACAAAAGGGTAAACAGTCTGAATAAAACCCTTTGTACTGGATTAGTGTCTTAGCTCTTTAACCCAAGCTGCAGGTTTGGGATGTCTTTGTTCAGTTAGGTTTTCGGGGCTGACCAAACCGGGTGTGTTTGAGTTTCATTCCTCACCCTTTTGAGGTCTGCAGGACTGATTCCTTGCATTCAGTGCCAGCAGTACTGTAAGTGCCTGATGCTTTATTCTCTAAGCTATTCATCCTTTCAACCTTTGGCTTTTTTTTCCTTAATCCATCTACCTTACTAAGTTTTCAAGTCAAGTAAAATGTTAAATATGCTTCAAGCAAGAGCAACACAGAAATAACAGAGAGCATGCCGAGAATTTCTGGCCATCTAGTTTATTTGTTCTTTGTGTGTGTGTGTGTGTGTGTGTGTATAAATATATATGTACACGTGTGAATGTGCATGGGGGTATATGATTACACCACAAAAGATGAATCTACCATGAGGCAGAAGTGATGTAAAGCACATATTCCAAAGGATATTATACAGAGAGAGGCAAAATAAACACATTTTAGCAACTTTTCTCTAATATCAGAAACAAGTAATTGCTCTACATCACGAATATTTTTTGGAGAATTCAAATGCTTAATGCTGCTTGTCTGAAGCCTTGATGACTTTTTTTTTTGGCTGCAGGGGACAAGAGGCTTACACACATGCCACTACTTCAAAGATTTGCCTTCTATTAATTTTTTACTTAAGCTTCAGAGTGTTAAATTGTTCAATTTAAGCCGTGAATATATTTTATAAGATCATCCTAGCCCACCATTTTTCCCAAAATAGAGAAGTTCAGGATATTTGGCAGTTTCACCTCCTCACCAACTCTGTGCAAAATATAAATGAATAATCTTTTTGAACCTCAGCAGCTTGTGATATAGAGAAACACAAGTTCAAACCTTAGTCTTTCCTTAACGATGGAAATAGACTGTTCTAAAAATAAGTGCTGAATTTGATGATTTAGATTAAAAAAAAAAAAATGCACATCATAAATAGAAATGTGTTGTAACTTTTCCAATTGGAAATTAAAAATAATGGGCTATTTTCCATTTCCTTGTGGGGCTTTCATGAGCTGAATCAATATAATGAAATGTTCTAGTCAGCAAAATAAATCAAGAGCCTTTTACTGTTTTTATCACAAGAGATCCCTGGTGAGGTGAGGGAGGAGAACAGAAGAGAACACATGACATTATGCAACTATCCTACATCAGAGTGAGAGTCCAGCTGCTGCTCCTGAGCTGGATGCTGTCTCTGCTTAGCCAAAGCTTGGAAAAAGATGAAAATGTGATATTGCCAAGAACAGGGCCCACTGTCTCTAATCTGTCTCAATTATAAAGAAAAAAATGTGGATCCGGTGATTTCCTGAGTTCCCACCATGACTTGGAGACTTTCTGTTCATGCATTCCTGGGGATGAGAGCCTGCCTGACACTACTGCCCCAAAGTCAACTGAAAAGATTCCCACCTTACTTCTGTGAGACCTGTACCAATCTGAAGTGCAGAGTTGAGCCTGATGGCATGCTTCAGATGGGACCCGCAGTGGAGTTCCTGGAGCAGAGTGCTCCCCACATGGTGACTCTGCCACAGAAGCTTCCCACCACTCGCCATGGTCTGGGAATCAGGAGCTGCCTGTCTGCAAATACTACTTAGAGGGCCTGGGAACACGTCACCAGAAACTACTCTGGCCACTGGGTTTACATCATATTGTGTTCTGCAGGAAATATTTGTGTTTGTTTCAGAGAGAAGTCCTGCTGTTTCAGATTAAGTGCCTTTGCCATCTGCTAAAAGAATAAAACAGCACACAGTCAGCTGTTAAAGAACAGAGATAGAAACTCAGTGCAGAGCTGTGTTCTTGCTAGCTCCATGGTAAAAATTCCCATTTCATAGGGCATTTCATTATGCTTTTTTTGGTGAGATTTTCTTTTCTCTAAAAGACAAAAGAATTCTAGTGTCAAAAAATACAGCTTCCATAGCTGTCCTAGTTCATCCCAATATCCCTCTGCTCCCTGCAGCCAGCACCACTTCCAGGGCAGGATCAGACACCCTGGAAGAAGGATTGCCAGGGTGCCAGCAACAAGCAAGTCACTGCAAACATATGGACACCCCTGCTCTGAACCAAACTATTAAGGAGGAAGAGCTGTGAAGGCTGCTGACCTATTTCTTTCTATGAACAATTTCATTTGGTTCTTTTAGGCCTGTCCAACTGGCAGGGACTGTGGGACAATAGAGCTTCAGACCTAGGCTGACTGGCAGTAGATGGGACTACCTGGAAACTTGCCAATAGTGATTGCTCCTTCAGAGCAGACCACTTCAAAGCTGGTGTAAGGAAGAGATGTACATCAATCAAGAAAGTGCTTTTACTCTTGCTAATAACAGTAGATGATATATAAAAGGCTGTCAATGAGCTTAGACTTTTGAGTTCCCTAAGGCTAATGCTACCCAAGTAAATTAAACAACTTGAATGAAAATCCTTTGGCACTGAAACTTGATTGTCTGAACCATTAAATTGCTAGAAGGGTCCTTGGCACAGTTTTGACCAGTCCTACTAGTGCTCTCCCAATTCCTGGACATGCTACAGAAGTTAGGTCAGTCCAGAGACCATTCCCATTAGGCAGTCTGTGTATATATATGGATTCAAGCTATTCCAGGCCAGTTGGCCAGAAAACAGTCCTGGATGTGTTTGATTCACCCATATAGATGCGTCCAAAGTGTACTGAGGTTATTAATACAGATACTCTGTGTCCTAGGCACCAGACTTTGGACTCTGTGAGCACATTAGACCATATCCTCATCATGCTGCAAGGCTTGTCATAGAAGGCTCACCAATACTAAGGTGTTTCAGAAGTCTGGAAATCATTTGTGATCTCAGGGAACTTCCTAGCATCAAGTCCGACCAAAGAGCCACCTTACTGAGTAGCCTCTGCCCAACAGTGGCCACAGGGAGATATCTAGGAAGCAGTATAAAAATAGTACAAAAGCCCTGCTATACTCTCCTGAATATCAGTAATCTGTAGTTTAGGTATTTGACAGCTTAGGATCCTTCAGTCTTGAGAAATACTGTGTCATCTATTGCAGTGATAAAATTACCTTTTTGCTCATATTTATGAGCAGAAAAAGGAAGTACTGCTATTCATCTAACTATCCTGGAAGAGCCAGGTTGAGTTCTGCTCCTCGGGCTTTCCTGGGAGCTCTTTCTGCATATTCTGAGCACTTTGGGAGTGAGAGTGCAACATGCATTGGGAAGATAGACAGGTAGATGGAGGAGGGATGTTTAGCCTGCAGGCTACTAAAAAATATGTGCTCCCCCTGATAGTTACTGTGTGCTGTTTTGCTCACTAGTTGAAAGGATGAAGGGAAAGCTGGTCACCTCCTACTCCTTTTCCCACTTAACAGCTTGTTCAGCTGAATGTTGTACACAGCAATGAAGAAGGCATCTAGGAAAGGGTGAGGAACATATTTTGCTCTTAACTTTGAATAAATAGGCACATGTGGTTAATGAGCAAGGTACTGGTCACTTTGTGGTGAGAAGCCCTTCCAGTGCATCACAGGGGTCCTACAAGACTGTATATGAGATCTGCTTTAATCCATATTTGGTTTTTATGGCAGTAAGCCTGGACATTTTAATGAATTGCTCCAGAAACATACCATGAATATAAATCCAATGTCAATTAATGTTGTTTTAACTATTGACAGCTGGGAGAAATAGTGATCACTGTATGTCAATACAATAAGCTAGAATCTTTTTAAAACCTAAAAATAAATGTTGCACAGATAAGTTTCTGCCTTCAAGACCACATGAAACAATGCTGATGGGAATCTTCTCAGAGGACAGCAAAAGGGGACATTTGGAACATTCCAGGACTCCCTTGTCCTTGCTGCCTTGAAGGAATAGAGTGAGATGTGTACCCCAAAATAAGGCATTTTGACAGGCTGGACACTGTGCTACACCAAAGGCTGAGGGAAGCTTTTTGCCCTCCCTAAAAGCCACCAGGGTGGTCTGTTTGCCTCTCAGTCATCCTTATGAGCTCTCTCTAACCCTTCTCTGTCCTTTTCTCTCCCATTTACCATGCTTCAGAAAACATCATTGTATTCCTCCATCATTTTGCCCTTCCCTTGGGATGTGTGCGAGTGTTGTCTGAACACGTCCTCTCTTCTCTGGGTTCATTTTCCCTCTAATGCAAATCAGAGATAGTGAGGGCCCCAATCCCTGGGCACTTCTCTGTGTCAGCAGCTGCACTAAAATCCAAGCAGTTTGCCCCCAAATTTTAACCTGGCCATGCAAACAGTTATAAAATTGTGATTTTTTTTTCATACATTTGGGAATGTTTCTTCTCAGGTTTCACTAAGCTTGGCCATGGCAAACTGTGACAGACATAGCAAAAGATCCCCCATTTTGGTAGACCTTCTGAGCTGTCATAAGAAGGAAACATATATGGAAAGGAAACAGAGCAGCAATGGCAATTTTCAAGGATGGGGAAAAAATGCCAGGTGGAATAGGGTTGTTAGGGACTTGGCTTGACTAGCTAAAGAGAAGCAGCAGAGACAGGCCAGTAATTGTACGTGTGTTTCTGCAAGCTGACCTTCCTTTGAAGGATACTACAGCGCAGCACCTCCCCCCAAGGAGTAAAGAGTTCTGCAGAGGATGTGAGAAACTAAGAAAATTTGCTTTCTTGCTGCTGCTTGCCTGGTGCCTTTTCTTTGCTGCAGGAGCTGGAGTCATCTGCATGCCAGATTAGGGCACACTCTCTAATTTATGTTTTCACTTTTTAACATGCAGCGTACAATAACCTGCACCCTACAGCAGCCCAAAGGGATGGAAAGCTCTGTTCTGTAAGACTTGGCCCATTTAGCTCATTGCCTTGAGTCTGAGGGTGCTGCTGAAACTGAGAGTCAGGAAAATGGTTCTAAACTTTTTATCTGACGCTACAGTTGAAGTGGCTGTGCTTCAAACCATCTGCCTTGTAACTCATATGGTATTTCTAGCTGCCCACCACTGCTTTTGCTACTGCCACTGAGCAAAGGTGAGAGAATAATAGCTACTATGACAAGAATAGAGAGTAGGAAATGACAAGTTGCATATGCATTTGCACTGCATATTGCAGTGTGATTTGTCTTCTTATCTGAACATCTCCTATTTTTCCTGTAAAGTCTAGCACAGAATTAAGCAAATAGATTATATCTCTGCTTCCACTTTTATTTCTGCCCCTCCTGGAAAAAAAAGAAACTTTTATTCCATGTTTACCTAAAATTATTGCTTTTACTACTGCACTTACACTCCCTGTGCCAACCAGTCCAGCCTCTGATTTGGGGACCTTCTGGATCTCCAAGTCTCTGACAGATTCTGGTTTCATCAGACTGATAAGCTCTGGCTTTCAAAACCGGTTTCCTGGCCTGCATTGTCCCCCACTGTGGGTACACAGAGATGAGTTGGGGGTACACAGAGGTGAGTTGTGAAACTACTACAGCAACTGCCTAACACAGACACAGATCTCCTGAGGTCTAGAAGTCTTGTCAGACTCGGGAAGATGTTTATAAACCATTCCAAAAGCCTGCACACCCTCACTTTCATGTGTTGGTGCAACAGTTTTTGCTGTGATTGATGGGGAAGAGTATCCTATTGCCCCTGGACTGCTGAGAAGAGAAGAAGGACGGTTCAGGGGTTCCGAAGCAGCACTTGCTTTTAACCATCAAGTTGGCTCCCTCCAGGGTAAGTCCATGGCAGGGTGATAGAGTGGAAGGGACCTTGGGAGCTGGCCAAGCAGTCAGAGAAGCAAGCAGATGTGCAGACAGTGAAGGGGATGTGGCTATAGATGGGGATATGGATATGGATGGGGTTGGGGTTGGGGATGCAAGCACACCTGTGGCGTTGAGGGCAGGTGCATCTCTGTGGATTTCATAATGTGCAGTAGAATATCAAATGATTTACAATTGTTACAAAGTTGCTTATGGGCATACAGCATTTTAGAAAGAAGTTTATCCAAAAGAAATACTGATTGTAGAACAGTTTTGAAGCACTATCCTCAAAACTGGCCTTTTGATTTTCTGCCTCAGTTTTCTTATTTGTAAATAAGCTTAATATTTAATTCAGGCATGCTATTTGGTTTAATTGGTTGATAGTTTTAGCTTAGAAAGTTAAATGCTGTGTGCATTTTGCTTAGTTTTCTTAACTATTAATTTAGCTGCTACTTTAATGAGTGGCCCTAAGCTTTTCCTGTGAGCAGCATCTGAAGCCAGAGCTCTGCCAGTCTTTAAGCAATGAGGGACATTCCTCTGACTGTCCTTGTCAGAGCAGGGGGAAATCTCACAGCAATTTTCCACAATGGTCTCTTGGTGTGGGCCATGGACCGGAGCAGCACAGGGTGTTGCCTCAGTCCCCAGCTGGGATTAGCCCCTCTACAGGTTCAGGGAAGAAATCCCATGTAAAATGAGACTAATGGAAGTGGTAAAGCAGAGAAAGTTTCTTCCTCCTCTTCTATCCCTGGTGTCAGTTAACATAGAGACTTCAGCATAATATTATTATAACATTTTTTACAGTAGGAATTATAATTGAAATTTGTTATGTATGAGGATAACTAAAATTCGATCATTTCACACTCTTCAGTCCATGCCTGAGGACGTTTTGGGGTAAATAGATTGCTTGGAAACAGCCAGTGACTACAGCTAAAATTACATTTTACCAACTGAGCTGAATGGCTTTTTAATTACAACACTGATGTCCGCATGCTGTCACCACCGTCTAATACTAAGATGGTATTGATTTGATTTTTAACTTTGATGTACCAGGGGAGAAAATGCAGAGTAGGATTTTTTCTGAAATCTTTTTTCCAAAGTAGTCAAAAGCCCCAGCTCTAAAATTATGGCTTATTTTTTGTCTGTTTCCTTTTCTATTTGCTTGTAGCTTGAATATTGTTACTGTCCACTCTGAATTTGTTTGGTTGTATACAAATATTTTGAAATAAAAATTTATAATTTCATAGTACTGGTGACCCTCAGTAACAATTAAATTTGTGCTATACATACAAATGTTATATGAAACAACTGAAAAAGCTACCAAGCAGACATATCAGAAAGCCACAGGAATCTACATGGCCACAGTCTCTTGCAACAATGCAATCCTAGTGCATTAATTTCCTTAAATAGCAATTAGGAATGCTTTGATGTCAAGGATCTTATATTTTATGAGAAAGTACTTATTTTTAAGGATATATTCTGTACCTTTAGTACAGCAGAGATGGTCACTAAGTGCTTCTTAGAGCAAGGGAGTCTTTTTCTTTGTGAATGCAGACCTTTCCTTCTCTGTCTAAGGAAAAATTTTAAAAACTTGCCTGGAATGAACCTTTCATTTGCAAAAGCATTGCTACCTTGTCCATGAACTGTGAAGAAGCCACAGTCACAAAGCATCTCTTCTCTGGCTGCTCTGTTCCATAGGGAAGAGAAAACCAGCTCCTGCCCTGCAGACTCCTCCACTCCCAACTTGCTTAGGCTCAGATGAAGAGCTAAAAGAGGCTATTTCATATATTTATGTGAATATCAAGTAATATTCATCCAGTACCAATAGGTTGGTGATTCAGGACGAGGAAGAGTGGAGTTGACCCAAAATCCATTTAATTTGAAGGGCCCTTAACTACCAACTGCCATGGGTGTGGAGGTACGTTTGCACAAGCACTGTGGAAAAGGTAATCCATTTACCATGCAGGTGGGATACTGGTCTGTACAGGTATTCCTTGAGGTCATGGTTTAACCCCAGCCTATTGGTAGAGCTGGGAATACACTGACATCATTAATATCTGAGCTAACAATAAAAAAGGAAATGAAAGTATATTAACTGCACCCAGTGCATAGCCATAAAGACAAAGGTCTGTCTGAGATTAACAAACAGCTCTTCAGTGGAGATGGGACTATAACTCACTTCAGGGGCTCTGATCTTTGATGAGTTTATGAATGAAAACAAAGCTCAAGTGAATGAATTACGGACATGATTCACTCAGTTGTCTCATACACTTTTATGACCTTTTAGTGTTTTCAGTTGCCAGGAGGATGGGCTGCTGGGATGGCCTCCAGGAGCCTTTACTTGGGCTCTGGCTCATTTAAAGACTTGCAGTGTGTCCTTGGGAAAACCTCTTTAATACACCTCACATCTCTGCTTCCCATTTGTTAAACAGAAATGATAATTTTGTGTCATTTGTATGTAGGTCACCTGAATGTCAAATTCAGTAATGAAAAGTTCTAAGTTGTAGCCTACTGCGCTATATTTCCCCTGTCATCAGTAGGAATACTCTTATTTACTCCAGCTAATATACATCTATGTATATATATCACTTCCAACCTTAACTACTCTGTCAAATAATCAAGCAAATATGCAAATAGAGCCAAAAGAATAGGAAGAAATGTGAACATCCAAAGGGGAGAAGCAGCTGTGGTAACCAGCTCTAATGCTCCCAACCCAAGGACCTCATGAATAAGTTTTGGCAGAATCAAGAAAACAAAAGAGAAGAAATAATTTGGACTTTTATGACGTTTTTCAGGGTTAATAATTCCAGCCTTTTTAACACAACCCACAAGGTCAAAGAACTACGTGAGGTAAGTTCTGGTTTTCATGAAACCATGTGACTGCTGGATCTGGACCCCTCCAGATCAAACCAGTTGCTGCAACATGTGCAACAATAGCATGAAGTGTTTGCCATGCCACTAAAGAAAAATATTGCATGAACAGAGTAGGCCTTGGGTTGTTTTGCTTTTTGCTGGGGCTGAATTCAAAAATAAGGGTGTGGTCAACCCATTCCCTGGAAGCTTTCTTATCCTGCTGCTCTTTCAAGTAGAGTTTTGCCCCAGGCTGACTGATCTTGTAAACCCAGCTCTGTCTGAGATAGTTGATTTTGTAACAGAGATTATCTAAAATTTTACCCTAATTTACAGTAAATTCCATTACCGCTGTTAGGACCATTACCAGTGCTTTGTACATATTATTTCATAATATGTATGCATATTGCTTACCATACATTAAAACAACCTCTTAGCAACATATTTTGAGTACTCTACCATCTTTGGGAGTGTGGACAAAATGAATGGAAAACATGGCCTATGTGCAAATTGGCAGCTTCTGAAGGGTTAATGAACAATGAGGAATTTGTGTATAGCTCATTAATTGTTATATTGCATCCCTTTATCTAAATTGCTAGTGGTCTGCTTAGTCAATTGAAACATATTACTTTGATATTAAAGCTGCAATCAAAATCTTTTTACTTGTGCATGTTCTACTTGAGAATACAAATCCTTCAGAATAGGGCAGTTGGAATTATCTTGAAAAGTATTACAATTCAGTAAACCATATGCTCAAAAATAGAGACATCAGGTTCAGCCAAATATCCTAGGAACTGATGCAGTTATTTTGACTTTCCCATACAAACAGACCGATTTGAAATACTGCATGAGAAAGCCCATCAGGATTTGGATTTAAATTCTGGCCTCGTGTTCAAGGAAAATGAGGACGATAATTCCATGCCAGCCCATCACACAAAATTAATGTTGTTGTGGTAGTAGAACAGAGCCCTGCACAAGGAGGGTGGTTATTGTGGGTTGTGATATGGTACAGGGAGGTTTTTATATTTGTTACATAAGCACAGAGTATTCCAACTAGTTTATGATGCTCTGTGAAGCATATCTCCTCTAGAGTTCTTCTCTAGACCAAGGAGTGGGAGAAGAACTTTAAAACCTCTCCAGATATTGCTGAGGCTTAGTTGTCTTGCCAAAATGCTGTTTTCGCCTCTATGGAGATAGCTGTTTGGACACATTCCCAAATTAGGCATCTACATTACTCCCTAAAATAAAGAAGGTTGAGCATGGCCCTTAGTGCCCAGGTAGCCTAGGGACATTGCAGAGCCACACTGCATTTGGCCTGTGTCATACCAGCCCGGAGGTGATCCCTGTTACAAGCAGTTTGAGCAGAAGACAAAACCAGTAGATGGAGCAGACCAAAAAGAAGGCAAATAAGGGGTAACACCGATCAGTAGAATTGGTGTTTAGTCACCTATGATTTCATTCATCACCAGGAGGAGAGTTTTAAAAGAGGCCCCTCTGCAACCTTCATTTAAATCCTGAGTGGCTTCATTCACCATGTTGGAGTTGGTTAGGAGTTGCAGAAGTGTATTAAGGGTTGGGCAGCAAAGTGATAAAGTTTTTGTCTTGGACACAGGGAAGTGTTGAGAGGCTCGATGCAACTGTGCCCATACACTCAAATGTGCACTCCAGCAGTGAGGAGACAGAGTACCTTCAGGCATGTTGGGGATTGAGGTGCACCACTTAGAGCGTTTCCATTACATTTTATGGGACATGGTTTCCTGAAAGAGCCAGCAAGACACAGAGCTCTCTTCCTTTATCTATTCAGCTAATTTAGAATGTACTGTGATCAGCAAGTGTCTGTGCCCATATATATATGTGTGTGTGTCTGTGTGTGTGTGTGTGTGTGTGTGTGTGTGTACATCCAGGTGTGGGAAATGCTATGTTACTGGGAGCAATAATTTCATAAATAGGGAAAATGACAGACCAGTGCAGTAGAAGAATGAACACCTGTATTAATATTCTGGTTGTTTCCTAGACAAAAGAAGGATAAGAGCCGGAAGTGAAATAGGATCGTTCGGTCAGAAATGTCTTTCTGTTTTCCAAGCTGCTCACAGAAACCTGTGTTTCCATAGACATGCATATGCTTTTGCACTTCAGATTGTTAGTGTCATGACAGCTATTATTAAGAAATATTATGTAGTGGGTAAAAAAAACATTTTATATATTTTGCTGGTAAAGTTAATTTGTTCAATGGACATTTAAAAATCAGGGTTTCTAAAATGCACTTTTTAGTGTTAAATTTGATGATATCAACTCAAATAAATCAAACTTGACTGCAACCTAAGAAAAAAAAATGCTTGAGCATTGTTTTAAAACACATGGTAAATAGAAAGCTCAGTAATGAGGAGATGGTGCCAGGAATGCCAGGATATCATCTTCTTACTATGATTCAACTTAAGGTCGGTGACACTGGTGTAACTTTGACTTCAAGAAAGGAAATATTTCATAGTAAACAGAGGAAGAATTAATCCCCTTGGAATAGTAAAGGTACAAATTGCTTTAGTTTTCCTTTCTGTACTGCTAAATTTGTATTTCATGCATGGGATTGTAACTGATGACTGCTTACTTGTCTGGATGAAGAAGGTTGAAAAAAACGCATTCTGATTGTCAAGGTTGTTTGTGTTAGTGGCTAAAATAGCAGTCATCATGCTGAAATCTTTGTAAACAACATACAAGCAATTCTTTTCTTCTTAAGCAAAACAGAAAAGGAGAAAAGAAGCTTCCAAGCCAAAATATCCTTGTATCATCTGGCTGACATCTGGGAGTATAATGTACAAATTTTCCTGGAAATATGATCTGTATCAGCTAAGCAAACGCCAGTGTACCAGCTAAAGCATTAGATCTTCAGTTAAAGCTTTGAGGGATTTGAGGAGATTTTAACACCAGGTATCCTAATTCCCTTTCTACCCAGGTTCACAGTTAAAAATAAAGAGGTTTCTTCCATAGTATTTGTCAGTAAATACTGTAAAATCTATAATTATTATTTTCATATGCCAATTTCTCAACTCTTCCAAAAACTCCCAGTTGCTTCTTATTATCTGCTAGTCCCACATCTAAATTTCCCCTGATCCCTTACAGACAAAATTATGTTCCAGTTAATGGTGTAATTCATTAACATTCTCTGTCTTGTAGAGGAAGCAAAAGCAAAACAAAGCTCTCTCCAGTTAACATTATTTTCACATCTTTTCAGGAAGAGGTGGAGTTGTTTCTTTATTTGTCTTTGCTGAGCTTTTATCTTGGTCATTGTTCTCTCATGAGAATTCCAGTGAATTGGAGAAAGACAATAAAATTTTCTTTCCCTAAATAGTGTATGAGCATGATCCACCTTCAACATTATTTGGGACATGTTTCGGTTTTGGTATTATAACAGAGGAAGTGACTGAGGATGCTTGGATTTTATACTGCCCTGGTCTTGGAAATGCCTTGAAGAAGTGACTTTTGTTTGAGGGGGGAAAGCCATCAAGTCTGTCCAAGACATGGCAATTGTCAGAGCCCGATGAGTTAATGAAAGGGAAAACACAATACTGAAAACAGTGGCAAAGGACTCAGATCAGTGACCCAGAGACCCGTTCAAGTTCTGTCTTCTTGTTTTGTTTATTAACTCTGATTAGGATTAAACCAGAAATGGAGTTTGTGTTATCGTGTTCAAGAGCAATGAAATCAGCTTAGATTTGTTTATGGAAGAGTAGAATCCATGAAGAACCTATGTTTCATTTCAGGAATGAAAATTCTTTTCATTTCATTTTAGGAAATAATGTCAAGTATTTCCTTTAGGGTCATTTCCCAGAGCCCATAATAAAACACTTGTAGTACTTTAAGGGAGAATTATCTATAATTGGGAAATGTTAGGTGTAATGGGGAGACATTTGGAAGAGAAAGGAATCTGGGAAGGATCAGTAGCACACCTCTTTTTACTCTGAACTGAACCAAATTTGCCGTTTTCTACACTCACCCTTTGTTTTCCCCATCACTGGTAATGTGGGATGTATACAGAGGCTCTCATGTGGCTGCTTTTCTCAACTGGCCATACTGTTCATTCTAAGATGGGCTAGCTGGGTGTTTGTAAGTCTGGAAGGAGAGATGACAGGGAATGCTCTCTTATAGGCATCCTGATCCTTAGGGCGCTCTTAGGGTAAATCCATCATATCCTGTAGATCCCTTCCCTTCTGTGGATCTCTAGCGTCTCCTGTTTTCTTCGAAAGGACATCTTGTCCCTGATCCAAGCAAGCACATGTAGGAGACTAACCATATGTTTTAAGTCAAGAACAAACAACAGGTTTACAGGAAATATGTATTTGCAACTTTTGACCAACTGCTTTTGTTCACTGGGTAGTATTAATAAAACTCAGATAGACTGCAACTACTCCATCTTAAGAATACGTGTTTATGTTTTGTTTGTGTGTAGGGCAGCAATCGTTATGGTTCTTACTCCCTGGAAGAAACATGCAAATAAATCATTATGTGCTTTTTCTGTGCTCCATTTTAAACTTCTTCATTCAGTTCACTGCCTTCACAAGACCTGAGAGTTCATTTCACTGACTGCGTTTTCCTAAGGCCTAATGGTGTCACATACACCACGCTGCAGAAGGTGCTGCATGACACTCACATGTTCCTGCATCACTGCTCGAACTGCAGTGGATCCAGACCGTTTTCTCTGGTTAGTGTTTACCTTAAAATCTTTGTACCCTTAATCCACAAGCCTGCAGCAGACAGCCTGCTCAGGCACTGCCAATAGTGGATATTTGTACAGTTACAACTGTAAGTTGTAACTTAGGTTACAGCATCAGAGAAAACTGGAAGACTATTTCTTCTGTTGACAGTGGGTAGATCATGATTCTGTGGACTGAACACAGTAGAATTTCTCCATGCTTTTCCATGCAGCTTTATTTTTTATTACTAGGATGTGATAAAACAATGGCAAAGGCTGTTCTATTGTTGATTTCCAGGATGCCATCCTCTCTCGTACTCAGGCAATCAGATACCCATTCTCACAGGGCATGCACCTCAGAAATTTTAAGGAAAATATGCAGAAGTAGGTCTTTCTTGTCTTGTCCTTTGCACATCATGAAAGGACTCCACCTGCTGTAATTAGAAAAGGTCCAAACTCACTAACTTGTAGCCTTTGCATGTCAACAGCTACCTCTGGGCAACCAGCAGGTCTGGCTCAAATTATTTGCATCTGCTGGGTTTTGTACTATTATCCATTCTCTTTTTAAGGGGGAAAAAAATAAAAGTGTATATCCCCCTACACATACATACAGCCTTCTAGTAGTATTTTAAAATACACTCTTCTGGACTCTGGGTTGCTGTAATGTTGTTTCAGCTGATAAGTGTTAACAAGAAGCCAATACAATGCAGTATGAAGCCAGTGTGAGAGCTCCACTAGAGCAGATCTTTACAGAGAACAACAAACACTGTAAGATGATATGTGCGATCTTTTCCACCAGGAGTAGAGAGGCAATAGACTGAATGCATCAAAAGCTTTTTCAAGCTCCTCTGCTGCTATCCAAGTTTTACTTCTTTGTCTATTTGTATGGTCAAACAAAACTCCATTTTCACTCCTTCGTCATATTTTTTCTTTCCTTTTGTACACTTTACTTGCCACTCTGATTAGCTTTCTATTACTACTTTAAGGGGCAAATAGTGATGCCTGTTCTGTAGACCCTGAGAGCTTTTCTGCAGGCAGCTGTGCATGGGTTTGCTTACACTGTTAGGCAGGAAGGGCTGAAGTGAGGATGGCTGCTTGCCTGGGCTGTGGGAGAGTGAGCACAAGCCACTTTCCAGACTGTGTCTGCATCACCAGCCCTTCTGGAGGCAAGAAAGCTGCCATTTGTCATCCATAGAAGGGTGAGAATGATGTTCTCTGAAGAAGGGTAGTTAGGAAATAAATACATAGATGATTATAAGATGCTAAAGAGAATTAAACATTTGTGTGTTCCTGTAAAGTTTCTATGCCCCTACACCCAGCACGAGCAGTGTTCCTGTCACCTCCTGGTTCTGTGTGCTGGGCACAGTCTAGGGCTGGTCAGAGCAGCTCAAAACAGGTGCTGCATAGTCTTACAGAAGTCCTCCTACCTGTGTAAGGACTGGGATCTAGTGGTTAGAGATGAAACAGGAGACTTCAGTGACCCTGGTGATGGCATTTCCTTCCTCTTCCTCATCTGACACGGCTTGCTTTTGCAAAACACTTAGAAGTCTGAGAAGCATTACACAGGAATTAAGTATTATTTCTTAGGAGAAGTGCTGAAGGAAAATGTGGATTCTTGGTATTGCTTTCTTGACATAGCTGAAAGGAAGCCTCGTGCCAGGGAGCTGTGTTTCTCGTATAACCTTTTGGATGTGAACATTCACACCATGGTTTTCATCTGCTGGTTTTAAAGCCTCCAGGAGAGTCCATCACACAGGGAGTGTTCATGAGGTACGGGGAGAGAAGCAGTCTGCCTAGGATCACCCCATTTCCAATGTAAAGCCTTTGATCCATGTGGTGTGCAGAGGTCATGATTGTTCATCAATGAGGGCCCTTCTGAGACATCTGGGCTTGCTGTGGAATGCCAGGGAACAGGCCTGCATCTGTGGAGACCCTGCAAACCTCCCCTTGCCTCCTACTTAAGGCAGAGCCAAGTTTGGCAGCTCTAAGCTGCCGATTGCGGATTTGTGTGCATTTTGGGCTGGCCTATTTGTTCAGCTTTATCATTATGCCTGTTGAAAATGCTGGCCAATAAAGCATAAATGCCTTTGTCCCACTAACATCAGCACTTCTTGTTTTCTAAAGGACTCCTGAGACCACTGAAATAATGCAATTAGCACAAATGTGGTATGGTGGAGCAGGGACAAAAGAGAATAGGACAGGTTTATTCTGCAAAAGAAAATGCAAGCGTTGTTTAATCCTACAGCCCACTAGGGTGACCACCTCCACACCAAGGGCAGGTGCAGGAAACTTGAGAGTTCGAGCAGGTGAGAATTGTGATCCCCCAGTCAAGTAATTGAGATTACTTGCTCAAAATACAAAAGCAGAAAAATATAGTAGAAGGAAATATACTTACCAGAGTAAATAGAAGCTACTTTTGCCAATAGTTAAATATTGTTTCACAGCTATTGGCCAAGACATTCAACACACATTAAAAAAAAATTTAAAAAAAAGCAGCAAACAGATTGTCTTCATGTTTCAGGAGAAAGCAAAACAGTCTGGAGGAGGCCTACACAGAGAAATGTTGTCCTGAGTCTCAACAAGTTCCATCTTGTCTCAGACTTCATTTTGTTTGATTTGGGGCGTTTAAAATTATATTTTATTTCCTAACTGCCAGCATACTCCTGCTGGACTGTTCAGTAGAAGTGAGATGTCCTCATTAGATGACATATTTCTCTTCCCTTGCTGGTGCTAACATGCAGAGCAAGCACCTTTTCTCATTCTTTCTTGGTGTTCCCAGCTAAAAATGCTAATTGTGCAATTCAGTGCTAAGACCAAGTGCTCTGCCTTTTGCTGCTTCTCCACTCCCTAATGGTGGAGTACATGGCAAATACAGCCATGCTTAAACATTCCTTCTTATGTCTCTCATAGATAACTGTAAATGTGAAGATACCCATTCACAAAAGGCTTTCTACAGTTACCAGCACATAGCTCTGATTCCAGTGGTGGATACCATGCACATTTTCCCTGAGGAGTTCAACTTCCTCTTTTGGACATTCTGGCAAAGACATTCAGACTACTCTCAGGGAAGCAGTGGAACTGCTACCCCATTGTGACTATCTATATTGTCACACTTGAGTTTTTAATTCCCACTGGAAACTTGTACATAGTCACCTCTGTCCAGGGGGTTTTGCTGAGCCCCTGCAAGCCTGCCTGTCTGCCCCTTCTTCTGCCTGCACACACAGCTGCTGGAACAAGGGGACTTACTCTGACTACAGCAGGCTTATACCCATTTACTATTCTCCAGGTGTTACTCCTTACTGATACTATGAGGAAGAGTCACTGTGTCACCTGATTTTAGCTTTTTCAAGATTTGGCTTCCAACCTCTTCCTACAAAAAGTGAAGGCAGACAGGCATCTCTAGGTTCAGCCCATCCTCAGAGGTGAATCCCACTGTAGCTGATTCACTCCTGGTGGAAGCAGAGGGTTACAAATTGAGCAGCCTGCTGCTGCCCTTCATTTGCATTCAGAAGGGGTGACTGGTGGAAGGAAGTCGCCCCAGGTCTTAAGCTCAATCAGCAGAGTCTAAGCAGAGAAGCACTCAGCATGGAGGAGTGCCCACCTTCCCACCTACTTCCCATTCACCAAAGCACATTGCTTCCCAACCCACAGGGTACGTCTGTGCCTGAATTACAAAACTGTCTTCTTCAAGCCTGTGTGGGCAAGAGGTACATGCATCAGTAAACAAAATGTTTAGAAACACTTTGCAATCAGTCTATTTTTAATCTTTCCCTTCTCCCTCTCATTCTGTCCTGCCCCCTTCCTCATTTTGGTTCATTTCACCAAATAAATATTAAATGATTTTCTTTCACATGCTCTGATAGTTTTCTTCAACTCTCAAATTCTTTTCTTCATTGGAGAATATTTTAATATATCATAAAGTGTATTTTTTTATAAAGAGGGAGTTTTCAACAAACAGATCAGGCACAACAAAATAAAATTCATCCTGTCTAACATTATAACCTTAATACCAGGTGAGTTGGAGCAGTTTTGCAGGTCCTTCATCACCCCATCATGTCTCCTGCAGCAAGATGGGCCAGAGGACAGGCCACTCCTGTGGCCACTCCTTGTGTCAGCTCCACTCAGAGCCAAAGGCTGTCCATGCCACCCCAAGGTGCCCTGCAGGCTGCAGCCCAGTGTCACAGCCCCATGGGGCACTCACAGGACCAAACATAGGCAGACCGTCCCTTATGCAGGGGTGGTAATCCATAGCAGCTCCACAACAGTCAGGGAAGCATTCCCAACTGTTGGACTCACTGCAGCATTTTCTCCAGCATGGAACAAATTGAGAGAGGAGTGGGATGCAGAGAGATGGACTTTCACTTCTTTGGGATGTACAGATGTGAAATATCTTTGATGCTTTTTCTCCAACCATCCAGACTCTCTCACAGGTAAGAATTTCAAAATTAAGGAACATTTCCTCTTCCTACTTTTTCATAGAGGGAAAAAAAAAGACCTTTGATCCAAAAGATGCTTATAGCAAGAGGGTAAAGACCATAGGCCTTTTCCAGTGCTGCTGCCCCGCATAATGACTTTAGTCCCAAGCCAGGAGCTAAGTCGGGAAGGAGAGTTAGATGCAAGGAATTTGTCTACACTTCTGGATCCCTTTAAATCCAATTGGATGTCATTTGCCGAGGCTGACTGCGCCAAAGGGGACATGTGATTTTGACAATGCTCTTTTGTCCCCAGGCTTTAAGATTCGGTCCTCTAATTAATACATCCTTTTAACCTCAGTGTATGGGCCCACCTTTACAAATAGCTTGGCAAGTGTGTGAGCCAAAGAAGATGCTGACCTTATCAGCTAGGACGTGAGCTTGCAATGTGTCAGCTATATTGAAATTATTTCCATGCAGAAACCTCCTAGATAATTTGTTGGACTTTCATGTGAGATATCCAGTGTCCACTGGGGAGGAAACACTTGGCTGGGACAGCACATCCATAGTCTCTGAGAAAAATGACATGCTGCAGTTTTGCACTCCAGCTTCCAAGAGCTTGCCCCTGTGCCTCTGCCTTTCCCAAGTCGGTTGCCCTCATACACCTTGCTGCTGTGACTTCCACTCTATTTCTGTCCAAGGTTTTTGTGATGGCTTCACTTTGTAATTAGAAGTGCTGTGAAGCATAGCTCAGGGTGTGATGAAGGATGGGGAGGATGAAACAGCAAGAAGCTGCAGAGGGATGCTGCCTTTCACTACCTGCTCTCCTGGAGATTCAGCTGCTGGTGTCACAAGGTTCCCTGCAGCTGCCGAGCTCCCCATGCAGCAGGGCACTGAGTAGGGCAGCACTTTTTGGTACTTCAGGCAGCCAGCTTTGGGCAATTGGCCTTTCCCCACATGTGAACAGTGGGTAGCCCCCTCCACCCCAAGCTCTGAATGAGCATTGATCAGCAGGTGTGGGACTGGCTAACAGCCACCAGCAGAGCCTGGGCTCTGTGAGCTCAAGGCCATCGTCTCCTTCGTCTGAGCAGTGAGGCTCAGGCTGGCCACAGACCTGTGGGGTCATAGGTGAGAAAAGCCACTTCCAGGTTTGGATCCTTGTCACACTCCAAAGACAGGAGCAGGAACAAGGAGCTAAATGATCTCTTTCCAGCACACACTGGAGGGAAGAGGAGTGGGTGGGGAAAGGTAGCACTGGTCAAAAGTCTTTACACAGTCCCATGGTGCAGGAAGGGGAATGCAGGTGAGGAAGGATAAGGATGTCCTTCCTGGTCCTGGACCAGTAGGCATACTTCCAGCTAGGGAGAGCAGTGTTGCATAGCTGTGACATATGGGATAAATGCTTCTTATCTGCTTCTGTTTTCTCAGGAGACTCAAGTCTCAAATGCTGAAGACCTAGTGCCTTCCCTTATTTGTCCTGCCCACGCCAACCATACTTTTTGTTCATCAGGAAATGTTGTTATGGCCCCACTCTACTGGAAAGACCTGTCCCAAACAACAAAGAAAAGAAAACAATCGAGGGAATCTCCTAGATCAGTTGAAAAAAAATTGCCCAAGATTAACCCTTAGAAAGAATCTGAGATGAAATAAAAAAACAACTAATCTAACATCTCAAAAGGAAAAAAATGCTCTGAGAGGTAAGAGAAGTCTTTCTGCCTCCTTCTGACACATGCAGCTTGTCAGCTAGGCTGGCAGGCTGGGCAGGCAGAGCAGGTAACTCACTGAAAAGTGGAGCATGTATTTTGATTGAGGAGAGACTCTGCACAATTAAGAATCCTTAGCATTTTCGGCCATGAACATTATTCATCTCTTATGTGGATAAAAAGGGGCATTTCCCAAGGCCAATATTGGATTTTTGCAAGACCTGCATTCCTGCTGAAACTACACTTACTCTGAAGCCTATGTGATCTCGCTTTTTTTTATTTGGCTATAAGGAATTCAATGCACTCAACAAGATGTAACATCTGTCACACATCCACATAAGCATTGTTTATTTTTATGAAACATGAGCTATGCTTACAGTTACTCACTCTCACTTTGCATCCCCTAAATGAGAATCTGCAAGGAGAATCACAGCACTTAATTTCCAGTGGTTTGTAGAGGCATAATATACAAAGTGGGCCTTCTGTAGCACACTGATAATCCTACATAATTACACATATATGCACAACTAGTGTCAACAAACTGAAATCAAAGTCTGCTTTGAAAAAAAATCCATATTATTACACAGAATAAATCACATAGAGATGTACACCTGTATTCAGATGCTGTCTAGAAGATGGAGAAGAAAGGTGTGACTGAGCAAGGCTTCAGTTTTGATCCAGAGATGCTGCTGACTCCGTCTTCACCTCCAGCAACTTTGCTGGCTGGGTTTCTCCAACTGTGAAAGGCAGAGAGGATAATGTTTATGTAGAGGTGTGCTGTGAGAGCTATTGGCTGCATCCATGTGAATGCTAATTTATTACTGGTGAAGTATAGCCCAGATGAAAGTGTTAGAGCAGGCAGCCTTCAAAGTGGATCTGCTGGTTGGCACTGCAGATTTTTGTCTGAGAGGGCTGCATAACCTAGGCACAGTCTGGAGGTGATGACCACAGGGATAAATTCGTAATCTGGGCAAGTACAACTGGGGAAGAAACATGCAGGGGTTCTGGGTCTGGAAAACAAGCACAGTGTGTTTTGCTCTGAATTTTTAGCTTTCTTTTTACCCTGTACTTTTATCTGATTTTCTAGTAAGTGATAGTCTATTGATCCAAATTCACCTCTGATTAAGTCCAACATCCTGAGAGACATTCACCCACACATATACCCAGCAACTCACAGCAAAGGAGCTTCTGAAAAGAGTACACATTCTGTACTGTACATGTGAGTAGAAAAATAAAAGTGCAATGTAAAGTATTGTTGTTTATAACTGGGAGAATTTGGCCTTTAACTAGATGCCATGTTGTGTTGACATCTGTCTTCCAATGTGATAATTTTTTATCCCTTTTGAGCAAAATGCAGTGAATATGATGGTGTACGTCAAGTCTTTCCACCTTAATTCGGGGAAGCAGCCTACACACAGCACTTCAGTTTCATGAACGTCCAGATGGCATATTTCTGGGGGAAGGGGTGAGTAAAAGCACACCCTTGTGTGTCTGTGTCTGTGTGTGTGTGGACACCTACATACATGTGCATTTGGCTATGAAGCCACTGATCAGTACATTCACAGCATAGAGGTAAAAAGGAATGTGTTTATTCTGTAACCCATAAAAGCATCTCATCATAACTGCATCTTGTGTGAGCCCTTTCCCCCTCCTTCAAGCAGATTATAGCCTTTGCCACAACTCCAGACCAGGGGTGGGTTGAATATGGAGTTTGCCAGCAGCTCACATCTCTCCAGTATCCATCTGACACACACAGTTCCTCCTTGCTCCTCTTTCTTTTTACTTCAGGCAAGAGAAGGACTTAGTCTTCAATAAACTAAGAGCAAATGGCTGCATTTCCAGTACTTGCTTACCTTGAACAGTAAATAACCAAAGTTCAGACCATTGCCTACATGTCACTCTGATGAGCTGATTGATGAATAAGCCCATACTGCATTCTAGGTAGGCCCTATAAAACCCAACCAGATCTCTTTTCCTTGCAAGGGCATATAATCCACCCAGCTCTTTAGCCTGGGGCTCGATTTATCTGTATAGCTTCACTTTACTGAGGCTGAAATGCCAGGTCAAACAAGAGGGACAGGTGCTTCTCTGCATTGCATCCTGCAGGGTGAAAATATTCATGCTCTCAAAAGTGTGGGAAGATTCCTTTCCGAGCAAGCAGAAAAACTAAAGTTGTACCTCCAGAGCGCTTAGGGGACACGCAGGCCCGGAAGTAGCAGCACACAAGAGGAGAACCCCACAGAAAAGTGACAAGATTAAAGGATCTTCTCTCCCCCGCCCCCTTCTCCCATCCCTCCCCCGAACGGGTAGCAAAATCAAAGTTAAAAATGTATCTATGGAAGGGACTGATGAAAGATTAATAATTAATTTTAGAGCAGCGATACAGCATTTTTTGAAATGTAAATTTGATGCACAAAAGTGGCATATTATGATAAGCAGGAGCAACAAGGGAGAGTGAGTACAGGAGGGCCTGTTGCTCAGAGACAGGCTAGTGAGGAGCACTTACAGCCGCCTTTATTTTTTCTCTTCCCCTCCCTCTCTCTCTTTATGCAAACTTATTATCTGAACTTAGGAGATTTTGAAGAAGTTTAAGGGCTGCATATCTGAGGCATAGTCTTCAGAGCACATCTCAGCTGTGGTTTTGCCTTGAAAGCTAAATCTCTAGTTGTTCATTGCCATCCAGTGTTTTCCCACACTTCACTTCTCCTGATCGCTCCTCTCACTGTGGTGCTAACTGTTCCATTACATTATTAAGACTTTCCCTTCTGCTTCCAATATTTGGATTTAATTTTCTGCCCTTCCCTTCCCCTCCCCACCCCATCCCCACTTCCCTCAGAACTCCCCTCCTCCTTAGCTGAGGCTCTTTTGAACCATCTCCTTTTGTGCTTTTTCTCGTGCATGGTGCAGGCTCTTTTACTCTCGCTTTTCTTTCCCCAGCCCTGTTTACATGAGGGCTTTGAGAGCAGCTTCACCGTGCGCTCTCATGAGAGTTGTGCAAATTGCACCAGTGCTTTCGTTGGAAGAGACACTCATCTCTGGAGCCCCATGCTGTGCAAGAGTGCATCAAGACCAAGTAAGCCCCTTGATGCTGCCTCACGCTGTGATCCTCCTTTGCACAGTGTCATGTGTCAGGACGGTTTTCCCACAATGCATTCTTTAGTTCGGTGGCAGTGGAAAAAAAAAAGAACAAATAATCTGCTGCCGTCACAGGCAAACACATTACCTGCAGGGCAGGGAGAGGAGCCAGTCTTCTTTCACTGGATCAAATTCACTCCCTAAAGTTGCCTTTGGATATGTTTTTTATTAATTATTGCCCAGATGGTCCAGATTCCGACCCTTCTAACTTTTTGCCCATTGCGTGTTGGCTGTTTTTGCAAATAGCGGAATTTTGAAAGTAGTTGAGGGAAAAAAAAATTTTTTGTACTTTCATTCACTTACTTGGATTCAAATGATGGTTTTATTAATGCATATCGACAGACCCAAGCTTCGCAAGTACAATTAATGCCATATAAATCATTCATATCCCTGCCCTGTCATTTACGGGAATACAGCATAAACTCCATATCCTTATCTTAATTAAGCTGATAACGCACAACAGATACAGCTCCGAAGTGCAACTGAAAAGAGCCCTGAACGCTGCAGGCTCTCGCAAGCACGTGTTTGTACAGGGGTTTCGCCGCCCAGCCACACGTCACCCGCTGCAGCAGCTGGGCAGGCTCTGCAGCCCGCTGGAGAGCAGGAATAGAGCCCTGCCTCGCTCTGTGGGTTGCTGGAAAGGTTTTGACACTGCCATGAGGTTTGATGTTTCTCCTGCAGGGAACCCACACAGCTCCACAGCTGAGCCTCGGGTGTCGGCAGCGAAGCACCCACGTACACCCCCGAGCAGAGGCACTCCATCTCAACCAGCCACCGCCGCAGCCCGGAGCGAGACAAGAAGGCTGGCACGGGGAGGGGCAGCCCCGTGCCACGGGATGCAGGCAAAAGTTACAGCAAAGCGATTTGAAATCACCCAGCTCTGCCGCATGCAGAGGGACAGGCTGCGGCGCCACGCTCGCCTGGGGCCGTGTGGGAGCCGTGTCCCAGGGACACTGCACCCAGTGCCTGCACCTGCAGGAGGGCAGGCTGGGCGCAAGCGAGGTGCTGCTGGCTTCTCCCACGCTCTCAGCAGCCTCATGCATTGCCGATGTTTGCCCTGTCCAGGGAAAGCTGTGCACTCCTCAGTGTAGCTGCCCTTCTGTTCCTCCACAGACCTCTACCTCCCTGCCCTACACCTCTCTCCACGAACTCCACGTTCTGCCATTCCCAATGTACAAGGTTAGCTGGCAGAACGATGGGGTTTATGTGTCTGGCATCAGCCCCGGGGGAGATGAGGAGGGAAGGTAAGCTGGTTTTTGGAAAGGAGGAGAAGTACTGCAATAATGCAGCTGGAGCAAGAGGCAAGCAAAGGTAAGAAGAAATATTACAAAAGAGTATTTCTTTGGCTTTGCCCCAGAAAAGCATCCCTATTCAAGAGGAGCACTTAAGCATTTGCTTATGTTTAAGCACGTGCTCAAGTCCTGTTGACCTAAACAGAAATGAAGCATATGTGTTTAAATGAGCATATGCTTAAGTACATTCTTCAGACAGGAGGGATGAAAGCAATTAAGTACATATCTATATGCAAGCTAACTATCTGTCATTTACATTTAGTCATTGTGATGCATTTTGGACAGTGAACAATTCTGGCAAGGAATTTTTTTACTAATCATTTCACAACATTTGATAGCTTTAATGAAAAGACAACATTCTCTGTTCCTTTGAAATAAGTTTTTTTCCCTAAAAATACCACAATAAATAAATAGACCAAACCATAGACTTTGCAATTGCAACTTTTCTTGAGGAGGTAACAAATAGCACTGGAATGTAAGCTGCTGTCTGTGTCTTCTCTAGGTCATTTCACCAGAGAGAGACATCTTGCATAACCATGAAAGGAGACAGAACTGTCATTTAAGTCTTGAAACACAGAATAAACTTTTCCCATCCATTGTTCCCTTGTATATGTGTAAGCGTTACCTTTAGTGAGCACGATTTGATTTAGACCTTCCCCACATTGCAGCTGGTTTAATGGAATGCCATAATAGTGTCACACGGTTATTCTTGAAAAACAGCTACTAAATGTTGATGTTACTTATTGTAGCAATATTTATGTGAGAATGCTGCAAATACTTGGGAAAAGGTTTTAAAGGTTGAAAGGCGAGTATAACCATAAATTATGAGAAATGCTGCAGTTGGGAAGTGACATAAAGTTCAATGGCCTCAGCTGTCGACACTGTGTGTTCATTGTTTTGGATGCTCATGTGACTGCGTCTCAGCCAGCCGAGGGCTGGTTCTCTCCCTTACTGGATGGGATTTCAATGCAGGACTGTGGAGGTTTTTAAAGTGATTCCCTAATCTCTATTGTGTAACTTTCTCATCTCTAACACAAGAATCACCCTAAAAGCCAACCTTAGTACTCTGAGTGACTGAAACAGATGATGGGGTTCACATTAATGCTGTCTTACAAGACTAATTCATGTTTTATTTCCTCATAACACTGAACAGAGAAATAGAAGACAAAAATGCAGTGCTGACTAGTAAGGCAAATTTGTTTGTTTGAGGGTTATTTCCAGGATCTTTGTACTGCTTTATGGGAGCCTTCCACCCAGCAAAGTGCAGAGAAACCCAGAGCCAAAGCCAGCCCAAAGGGTCACAGTGCCACTGACACAGTGGGGTTTTCCTACCAGGCAGAGAACATCTGGGGCACCCCCTGCCCCAGGACTAGGAGGGAAGGAAGAAGGGATGGAGCTGGTACAAGGAGCCTGGGGGAAGGTCTGCAGAGCTGGGCTGGCTGCTGCTGTCTCCTGCCGTGGCCATCTCTATTTGATCTCACGCTCAGCAGCAGCCTGCTGGCTTCTCTTGGGCTGTGACACACACAAAGCAAGCAGCAAAGCCAGGATAACCTTTCTGCTCACAACAGCCCACGGCATCTCTTGCCTGTATCTAGACTAGCACAAGGAAGCCTGGAATAGATAACGTCCTGAATTGGAAGATCGCTCCAAACTGTCCTCAGATATACTGTGCTCTCCTTAGGCAGTGGAGAGCTTTATGGCTTAGGTAGATTAGATTGGTCCCTTTATAAAGTTCATTTTGAAATGGAAGTATCAGTTTTCCAAGTGTTGTGGCATGCAGAGAGGCCTCCAACCTCCCCTCAAAGCTTTTAAACATGCTGTGGAGGGTGGAGGGAGGAGATAGTTGTACCCAAACCAGAGGGTTTCCTTTGTGGGCAAAGAAGAGTCCACATGCAAAACTGTGGGCCAGTCTCAGAGAGTGTCATTATGGGTTACCAGAGTCCAGTCAATAAGGTCCTTAACAACCATACCTGTGGCTCTCCATACACACACCCCATGCTACCTGCTGCATTGTATCCCGTTCACCCTGCCCCTGTCTGTGCCAGTCCCTGATGAGCTCATTAGATTCAAGGTACCACGATGTGAACACTAGTGGTCCCGCAATTATGACATGATCTACGGAAATGTCCACATCTTTGAGAAACTCCACTTTTCCTTTGGTTTTACTGCTTTGCCTTAGGCCTTCAATTCTCTGTGACCGTTGGTATCAGCAGGATGTTCATGAAGCCTCTGGGCAGTTTCCTCATGCCAGGACCACACTGGTGCTGTCCCAAGGGTTATCAAGTCACCGATAAGCTATCCAGTTGGCAAAACCTCAGAAGATGCCCCTGAGCATGCAGAATCCTTTTGGTCTGCTCCCTGTGGCTGGAGAAGCTCCTTCTGTTCAGTAGCAGAGGTGGAAAAAACAGGAACTTCTGGAGACAACTCTGGCACCTAGGTATCACTGCAGCACTGTAGAAGCCTTGCCAGCCTGACAACTTTTGCAGGAGCAAATGCACTTTGGAGATGGAGAACTTTGATGCTCAGGGCTTAGAGCTTCCTATCCTTTTACAGCATCGAATATGTTATGCAAGCACATGTGGCTGCAGGTGCATGCATTTGCGCAGTGTTTGTGAAACATCCCTTATTCTAAACTTATAAAAAGTCTGTAATGCATGTTAAATTCTTTTTTTCCTGATTTGAATATTTGGTTAATAAATGGGACAGCCTGTAGCAATGTTCTCTTCTGCCAAGACAAGGGTAACAGGGATGTTGTACAGGTAAGCATTTAGCAAAGTTCGAAAATGTCATTAGCACATAAAACCTAAAATCATCATAAGCCCATAAAAACTATGGCAAGCCAACAAGTGAAATCTCAGTAAGTTTAAAATCACATAACCCCTGTAATAAATTGCTGTTGTGTAGTAAAAGCTGATTAAAAATTGATTAAAACAGTTCAAACTTTTTGGTCTCACCTTAATGCATCACATGGGGTTTACCCTGGCTTGCAAGGACCCCTTTGCTTCCTTCCCTCTCCTCACATACCCACAGTGATGGGGGCAGACAAGTTCTGCTTACCTGTACCAAACCTGCAAATCAATAACTTATCATGTGCAGAGACAATGCCAAATGAAAAATACTCTGCTTGAACCTAGCAAACGTGCAGGGCACATCATCTAAAGCACAAATACGTCACTGGCCAAGTGAGACGGTTGCCAACAGCACTGTCTTGCTTTCAATGCCTTCTCCTCCTCAAAGACTGCTAGTGCATGTAGCCCAAAGTTCTTCCTAACAGCAGAGGGGCACCTGAAATACAACTAATCAGCAATTTAAGGATCCCAAATGTGAAAGTGAATGCCAATACCTTGCTGCATCCATTTCTTGTGGGAAGAGATGCAGGGCAAGCTCTGCACACCAGGCAGTGCCACAAAGACCCCTTGCTTCACTTTCAAATCCTGGGGCTCCTATTCTGGTTCTGTGGGATGATATGAATTAACCCCAGTCCATTATTTTCTTTGACTCCACCAAGAAGCAGTAGCCACAGCATTTCATCATGTCAGTCCAAGTCTGCCATAAATCAATCACCTCTGTCCAGCTGCTGTGTCTCAAGAAATGCTCCCCCACTGACAACCACTGGATGCTCTACTGTATCAATGCTGCTTCACTGTGTCAACATCTCACCTTTCACAAAGAAGCAGCTCACACAAAGTTTCCATGGTCTGTCCTGTCACAACCATGAGCAGCAGCAAGAGGAGAAGTTCATGAAGTTCAGCATACACATGGATTTGTGACGGGGACACTTGGAGCAGCCTTGCCTGGTTCCTCCACACCAAACACCCTCAGTGATGAGTGACCTCAGCAGCTGCTCAGCTGTACTATCCATCTGGGGGAACCACCCAATGTTCCAGTTGGAAATGTGCTGTAAAGCAGCAGCTGATTTGTGCTGGTGGCATATGAGATGTGGTGCCACATAGCCTGGTGACCAGTAATAATCTACTTATCTTTTCATTTCTGATAGCTTTGTTCGCAGGTATTCCCAAAAGGGGAAAAAAAAAAATCACCAAATACACTGCTTATTGCAAGTCTTTTATTCTGTCCTTCCTGCAAAGAAGATAAAATTCAAACAGTGAAGGGAGCATGAAATCTATTCCTGAAAGTAATGCAGAGTATCAGAGTTTTAGAGCAAGAAATGTCTTTTTAAAAGATGATTAACTAATAATGTCTCTGTAATGATAAAGGGGGATTTTCAGAAAGTCGGTTCAGCACTTCTAAATCAAAATAAAATTTTCAGATCAACTTTCAAATGGAAGTCCCAAAAAAATCTCTGAGAAAAAAGTTAATTGAAAACACCTAGTCACCTAGTGATATCTTTTTGTTAAGGGTTCAGTACACCTTGTCTAGGAGAAAGAGAGGCAAAGGGAGAAGGCAAGGGAAGGCAAAACTAGGCAAGGAAACTAAAAACATTTTAGGAAATACTCTATTTCTCACTGAGAAACTTTATAACTTTTAACCTTTAACTTGGCTTTAAAAAGACTATGTTATCAATTAATTTCTGAGATTTAAGCTGTGTAGAAAATTATCAAAGATATTGATTCTAAAAGAAAATGCTTGTAATTCAGTTGCATAAGGGTGAGATGGAAAAATCCAAATGTCAAGCTAAGTCAAAGAAGGATCAAGAAGATCGAAGCTGTGGGACTTTGTCTTCAAAGTTACAATCTCTTAGACAATTAAATGAAAGTCTGAAAGTGGAGGTTTGGGATGGTTTTGGAGGATTCCAAAGAAATACCATGAGTAGCTGGCAAACTGTAAAGCCATTAAAAATAACCTTGAAGTTGATACAAGTTTCATAGAAGATCTATCCTAAAAAAAGTATTAAATGTGCTACAGAGCTGGCGTGGAAAATCATCTATTCCTTATCATTTGCTTCGTTGGACATCTATAGGATAACAGCATGTGCTGCCTCAGTGAAAGTTAAAGAATGATGTCCATAGGGCAAACAGTTATCTATAAACTCATTTCTTCCAAACCTTTAGGGAGACAAAATCCTTTTGATTTTATTGAATGTACATTTCTGTCTAATCTCCTGCCAGCCTCTCCTTAGCTCTACCAGTGGCTGCAGAATTGACCCCAGGCTTGAGCTGAGCTCTCCCTTTGGAGCAAGTCACAACTCCTGGAAACAGGATGCAATGGCACTTTTGATGCCTGTTTGAATGAAGTGGACATCAATGCAATTCATCAGAGCATTCTCAAACCATGTGGGATCCAGAGATTGCTAGTGCCAATCCTAATTTAACTTCTTACCCTATAAATGCATATTATTTCTTTTTCATGATCATCACACACTTCATAGTCAGCTAGAGGCTCAGAAAAAGGTGTTTGGGGTCTTGCCTTTAAAAATCTGTACTTAGGCTCTGCTTCAGTAAGGCACCTGAGTTTATTCTTAGCTTTATTTTCAGACCATTCTTCAAGGAGCGTCTCTACAGCTTAACTGTTATAATGTAATTAAGAAACACTCTGGGGACAAGATTCAGACTGCCAATTTCACTTAGGAAAACCACAAGCTTGGTATTTGGAGACAAAAATTAGGAGTATTGAAGTAAACGTTCCTTCTACCAAAACTCCATATGCAGTGTGTGGTGAGAAGCAAGCATCACCAGGAAGGAGTTCATGCCATGTGCCTTGGATAGCCAGCTGAGATAAGTAGTCAGGAGTTTCAGAGTCACGCTGTCTTGTCTTTAGTGACTTAGAAATGCACAGATCTAAAGAATATAAATCTTTATAATCCCTCTCTCTTCTTCTGGTCCCCTTCCTCCTCACTTTGTCCATTGGTTTGAAGAGACCTACCGCTACAACCAGATCCTTTTGGTCTTCCCCTCTGCCCCTGACATCTTTCAGACCATGGTACCTTCCTGGCTGGTGGGCAGGACATGCTTCATCAGTTTTTCACCTGTGTTTCCCCAGCATTTCCTGAGAAAGCCTGTCTTCTATAACCTGTATGTCCTTCAATTGTGTAAATTTCTGATCAGCTTCGTCAGACAAATATCCATAATTTATTTTTCCTCCCTTCTGGACTACATAGGAAAAATGGGTTTTCTCTAGGCCAAATCCACCTTTTTGCCATAATAATCTCTATTTGAATTTCCCATCAGCAGAAGACAAGTTTCTATCATTAACCTGTCTCAGGTGGAGAAGCCGAGCCTCTCCCAGTCCTTCCTCAGTTTCTTCCCCAGTAAGGAAGTAAAAACACCAGATAATTCATCTAAGTTCCATATCCAAAGTAGATTTATATGGAGAATCCCTGGTGTCAAAAATGTTAAGCCCTCCATAGGCAGAATACCCAGCCAAGAGCTCCCAGCAGTGCACAGTGCTCTGAGACTTCATAGCACCAGTTAAACTCAGGCTCAGTGTCTTTTTTATTCATTTCTAAGATATGCATTTTGGTTGTCAATTATTGATATTGTGATATTTTTAAGAGTTCATTGTTACATTAAGACCCTCATTGCATAAATCATGTAGACATACTGAAGCAGTGGTGAAAGGGTACCAGCAAACTGGGAAGAAAAAAAAAAGATCTTTAAAGAAAAGTAATTAGTACTGGACTGTGTCACATGATTTTCTAAAAGGTCCCAGATATAACAACCAAAGCAGATCTAAGCATGTAATACAGAAAGGTTTTTGCACCTTGAACTACTGAAGAGACCAATCACACAAATTTCTCTCTTGGAGGCACAAGCTGAACTTAGTCTGCAGGTATTTGTGTGAGATGTGCCTGGATTCAGTGGGCCTCAGCACAAGTGGACTTGGGTTTTTCCATATAATAGAAGATCAGTAATGGCTCTCAAGCTCCTTAAATACTATTCTCCATCTCTCTGGGGTACTGTATTTGCAAAGAGGACACTGTGGGAACAAACCAAACTTATGCAATCTTCAGTGAGCTGAAGATGCATTTATTTGTGTGGCCGTATCTCCCCAGCCTTCTCCTCGTGCTTCCACGGCAAGACCTAGCAAGATAAAACAGATGCACATTCCCCTGCTAAGCCTCCCACTTTGTACTGAAACAAGCGGCAGCCCCCAAGGGACCAGGTTATCCCAGCCTGTCATTGCCATGCTCCAAACCACAGGCCTGTTCCTTGGGCAATGGCTCTCTGCCAAAGGAGCAGAACTGCCTGCTGTGCTGGATCCTGACACTGCAGGAGCCACATGTGCAAGCAAAATGCATCCTCATCTCCTCCTGTCTTCATATTCCATCACTGGTGCTTGCGGACAGATAGTCCTCCAAAATTTACATTGCAATTAGTAACAGCCAGGGCTTCTCAACAGCAAGCAGTTTCCAGGCAGTACTCCTGTGTAAGGGATGTCAGTCTTTCTACACCTGTGGATGGAATGCTAAGGAGAAACAAGATAGTAGCTCTTTCTCAAAACCAAATCCTCTCAGCTGCAATTATCTTACTCTTTGCCTAAAAATAAAACAAACACATTCAGAGACTTAGCCCATTTGCTGTTGCTTGAGCTTCATTATACTGTTGCCTTCAATGGTGCTTGGCTTTTCTTCCCAGATCTAGGTGAAGCTGGTCTATGCTGAAGTCAGTTATCTCTGTAAGAAAAAATTCAATATAAAATCTCTGCCTTTGGCTTTTCTCAGCACTTGCCCTTTCACTCACAAAGCTTGTTTATGGTGCAAACGATTTACAGAAGTCTGACAGCAGTTCAACAAGGTGAAAAGCAAAAGGCAGAAGAACTCCACGTTTTTGTCATGTCATAAACATGATAGAACAACAAAAACAATTCCATTTTCTGCTTTCTCCTTCCAGTAGTGATAAAGTCAGATCTCTGAGGAGGTATTACTTTGAAACTAACAGTTAAATATGTGCCTTTGAGGCTTTTTTCCCATTGTTTTCCCTTTAAAATTAAGTTTTAAAATACATTGGGGATTCAGTAGTATCTATAATTCTGTCTCTAGATTTCTGCTTCTCTGAGATTTTCTTCTTTGTGTCTTTTAGTCCAAAGCTATCTCTGTTGTAAACAGGTGCAACTATCTCATCTTCTATGAAGCTGCACCCATAGAGCCAGACGTGCCAAACCAGACATTTTGGGAATGCATCCCCTGCAGTTCCTTCCTTCCTTCCTTCCTTCCTTCCTTCCTTCCTTCCTTCCTTCCTTCCTAATTCCGAATTCTTTCCGAATTCCTTCCGAATTCCTTCCTTCCTTCCTTCCGAATTCCTTCCTTCCTTCCGAATTCCTTCCGAATTCCTTCCTTCCTTCCGAATTCCTTCCTTCCGAATTCCTTCCTCCTTCCATATCTGCAGATCAATGCCAGGGTCTCTTTTCCTCTGCTCCCCACACTGACCCTCTTTGCTGGAGCAAGGATGACACCATCCCCCAGCACATGGTTTCATGTTGACACATGTCAGTATTGTCACGTGCCTGACATGATGGTGTCCCACACGGAGGGAAAAAGGCATCTCAGCAGTCCCAAATCAGCTTTCTGCAAGTCTCGTAACACCTGCTTCGTCAGTGAACCAGCTGAAGAGAAAGTGATATCAAGCCCAGGCAATACACTGAAATGACTGCAGCAGGAGAAACCAGTACTCAGTTATTACTCAGATTATTATTTCTACCCTTTTTCTTTCTCTTTTCCCCATAAGCCTCAGCACAAATTTTACCCAGAATATGTTATGGAAAGGGAAGTGGAAGGGGAAGGGGAAAGAAAAAGGTTGTTTTCTGGCTGTCAGGCAGAAGCATATCCAAGCTGGTCTTTTGGAATATTTTGGCCCAAAATGGACTCTTGTAAACATGTAGCTAAGGGACACAAATGCATCTCCAGATAAGACATGGGTAGGCCTCTAAGAAGATATTGGTCTCTGACCTAGTTTTAAACTGAAAGTGTTTATAACAGCACCAAAAACTCTTGAGAAAGTCACAAATGTTCTCATACAGTTGCTTCCACGATTGGATCCAAAGACCAAATCTATGACTGCTTATATTCTGCCCTCTAATTTGTTTTAAAACTGTCTATCAGTGGGTACATATGCAACCAACAAAGCATGACTGGTATGGTTGGCTGTTGGCCAGCATGCCACACTGTTAATTGTCCTCCAAATGAAAAAAAAAAAAAGAAAACCCAGGTCTGCTTTTTCATTAAGTGTGCACCACAGTAGGATTTATTGACAAAGAAGGCAGAATACTCCAGAGAGAAATGCATTTCCAACTATGTCCACTGTGCTAAGACTTCTTCTTCCCCAGGAAAGGTTAAAGGATATTTTAAATGTTGGGAAGAAGATAATGTTTTTAAGTTGAATTAAATTTACAGAGGCATACACTGATTTTCTGTAAGTCTGGTCAATGGTCCTAAATAGTTCTGAGTCCAGATTTATGTTTATAATCTCTTGGCCCCAGTGTTATTGTGAGTTGTTGATCATAAGCCAAATGAGGACAAGTTCCCACAGCAACTTAGTCTAAAGATGGTCTTTTTACTTCAGTGGGTTTGGTACACTTCAATGGGCTCAGGATGTTAGAAAGTGCCCTAGAAAATGTCTGTTGCAATGCAAATCTCTGAACTTATTTGATTTAAAAGGAAACAATGACACAAATGTGAAAGGGCAGAATAATTTTTCATATTATTCTGCTTCCTCTCTCTGCTACAGGTTTCCTGAAGTATTTGGGCAAAACCGTTCATCAGCACTTAGAATTTCCCCCTCCAAAATGAAGTAATACTTGCCATCTGCAGAGATGGGTTCTAAGAGAAGTAAGTGAGAAAATTTCACAAAATGTGCTGAAACCCCCAGGTGACAGGGTTAGAAAAGTAATATTAGCTGCAGTCGCCCTATTTATTTTACTCAAAGAATGATAAGGACCACATTTTCAAATTTTTTCAATTCATCTTTCTGTTTGAACAGACAATGTAAAACAGCAAATCTCAATCATGTGCCTTTCCTCACTTGGATTCTGTCTTTGCCCTCAATGGAAGGAAAAGTCCTGCAAATGTATTTGCATTTCATAAGAGCAACTCTCAACTTCTGTCTGCAGCCCCTAGAAGCCAGCACAGGGGTGGGGAGGGGAAGCGCAGGCGGGGAGCGCTGCTCTGTGCCCCTGCTGCGCTCCATGAAGAGAAAGGGTTTGCTTTTCTCCCTTTTCCTCCTGCCGAAGGAATCCCGGGGGTGGGCTGGGAAAGGAATCCTGATCACTGCTGGAACGGAGAGGGGGAGGAAGCTCATTCATTCACCACCCTCTGGGCTGGGCTCTTATTCGCCTATTCCTTAACCCATTGAGCCACGTGCTTTTCCTCTGTCTGCTGACCCAAATGGATTATTTTCTCCCTGGTCTTTGTGTCAGTTGGATGTGACATTGAAAACTACGGCTGGGATGATTTCCTCTACACCAGGCTTATGCATCCCACCTCCTCAGCCCCACTATCCTTTGTGTCCCTGCAATGCCCTGCAGGTTTCTCCTGCACAGCCTGGAAATACTCGTTATATATCACAAGGATAATACCCCATGTAAGACGCCCATCATATGATGCTCCACACATTTAGCGTAACTCTCAATGTAATTCTAGTATCAACCCAGCTGACCCCATGGGAATACTTAGCAACAATCCTGGCTTAGAACTCTGCAAAGTCAATGGGGATTTTTAAACCTCACTTTCTTAGGAAAAAAAGTCTTGCATGGTCAGGCTGGTTTGGCACTAACTGTGTTCTTGTGGGTGTAAAAGACAGAGATACCATTGCCACTCTACCCCACCTTCCTCCATCATCATGAGCATTTTCAGCTTAACCCAACAGAAGTGCACAATGTTCAAAGCTGTTCTTCTTCCTAAATGTTTCATGCAGAGATGCAAATGGCAGAAGAGACAGACCTTTCCAGTGCCCCCTCTGAGAAGGCAGCTAAAGGCCGCTTGTGCCCACCAGGAGATGCCAGAGAAGGTATTGAGAGGGAAAAATACCCCAACCCCCACATACACTCTGCTCATTCCTTGAGCCCTACTAGACACCATAGGATCCAGTCAGAAGACACAGTGCAATAGGAAATCAATTTTTGTAAATCTCAGTGCTAACAGAGCAACTTATTAGCTTTGCTTGCAGCAAGCGCATTTTCTAAAAAAAAAATAGTCAAACATTTTTTTGAGGATGACTATATCTTGCTGCATCTGTTTCGGGACAATCTGAAGCAGTCATACCACTCTTTTCTGATTCTGTTTATGTAGTTGCAACGTTAATTGATGTTTATTGGCAAGACATCAGATTTCTCCCTATCTTGTACTGTTCTCTGAATCAAAACTCCAGCCAATCATTTTGCTTTAAATAAAATGTAATCACAAGCTAGAATTGATTTGTGGATAAGATTGCTAGACTGGGGGAAAAGGCGTGGAGGTATTTCCCTACAAATCAATTTCCGTTGAACGAAATCTAAAGTCCAGTGTAAGTTCTACAGCAGCTGTAAACGGGATGGAGAGAGACGAGCAGGAAGCCATTATGTAGATACCCAAGCAAGTTATTTAGGTTGGCACCTAACAGAAGCCTGGAGGACTGAGGCATGCAAGGGATGCATGCAGGAGAGCAGAATCATGACCTCTCCAGATGTTTTCATGCTAACAAAACCCTTCTCCTCCACTGGGCTTTTAAAGGTTGTCACACAGAAAGATGCTGGTGAAGGGAATGGTTTGGTTAATCAATATGTGCGCATTGTCCTCTTGCACTGGTAGTTGTTAGTTTCAGGTTCACAGGATCCTTTGACTCAGAATCAGTATGGAATCAGTATGGTACCTTTTAAACCACTTACACCAGTCTCAGATCTTATCGGTGCCAACATTTTACCATGGTCATCAGCAGCAGTGAACTTGGCCCACTGTGTTTGTTATGACAGCTGTCCCTTATGGCTTTGAGACTTACATGTTCCTACTAACATCACAAAAACCTCTGTGTCAGTCCTGATATTTTATGGGTTTGCTGGCATCAAGGTCACACCTAGGATCTTCAGTGTCCAGTGTGCATTTTGGGATCTACAGCTGAAAACAATGTGCAAGGTG
This sequence comes from Aphelocoma coerulescens, assembly GCF_041296385.1. Taxonomy (NCBI): domain Eukaryota; kingdom Metazoa; phylum Chordata; class Aves; order Passeriformes; family Corvidae; genus Aphelocoma; species Aphelocoma coerulescens. Next base: position 84,253,268 of record NC_091016.1, on the reverse strand, counting down.
TTGGTAAGAATAATATGCTGTGCTGTCTGCCAGCAATCAGATTTATTAACCAAATTCAGCTCAGCAGAAAGTATGAATTGTTTGGAACTCAACAGAATTCAGTGGAATAACTGGAATGGATGTCATTGCAACAAACATGAAATCTGGTCCTATGTCTTTCTGTAGACTGCCCTGTTTAAACTTTAATTCAAAACTAATACTGGTGTAACTCATGATTTTGGTGAAGAGATTTTTGAACTCCTCCATTCTACTGACAAATTGCTGAACTGGATTTATGCACCAATCTTGAAATGGATCATTTGGCTAATGGTGAATTTTTCAAGAAAAGAACAGATTAATGAGCCAACTGGATCAGAAATGATTTTGATATACTTTCTTTTGACAGTCTCAGTGAGAGAAGCTCAGGTAGATGTCAAAAAGCATCTTTTGCTTTCTTTCATACCTGCTTTGTTGATAAGATTGGCTGTAAGGTACAACCTCCTTACTGGAGTAAGGACTTACAGCATGGGGGGGTTTCTGTATTTCAGCTTGCTGTTTTACCTAATCATGTAAAATTAACTGTGGACAGCAAAATGGCCAGGGAGGCCCACCTGACTTGAGAGGCCACAGGAGGCAGGGCACACTGTTGAGGCAGCACATATCGCCCCAGCAGTGGCTCCAACTTGTAGGACAAATGCAGCTCCTCCTGCTGCCCACAGGGAAGTCAAGTCAATGATGACAGTGACTCAGTATTACATCTTCATGGGATACTTGTATTTCTGTGTCTCCAGACTGAGTAAGGGAAAAATAAATCAAAACCAAATTTCAATTTTGTTTTATAATACATAATTAGATGACAATGCACTCAAAATGTTTGACAGTGTCACTTTTAGAAAGCAAAAGCCTAGGTAGCCTTCCAGTCCTATTAAGTTGTTTCAAGTTGATCAAGATCTCTTTTTGTTACACAGCAAAACTCCTTTTTGAAACTCCTGCAGAAATTTTTGCTGCCTTTTCCTGTTGCCTTTTAACTATTTACATATCCCATCTCTCTTCTCTGACTGTCTTTTAGCTGATTATTTCCACTTGTGTTGGTCATATTCACCCTACAGTCTGATGCTGCAACCATCTAGGCAGACATATCATTTGATGTACTGGAGTTTCTCCATTGACATTCTCCCAGCTAATGGGAATAAATTAAGTTCATGCAAGAGCTTTACATGATCCAGATTCAAAATATGCCCAAGTGCAATCAATGCCTCTGTGAGTATTTGATCCTTTTATTTCAACATGGGTAATCCTGCATCTTGTTTGTGATTCTGTTTTGACTGTTTTGAATTGTGTTGCTATTATTCTGTTATCATAAGTAAATTACCATTATCTCCTAATCATCTTGGATTATCAGCTTCTCTTTAACCTCCCTTCCCTAAGAGCTTGGAAAGGAACTGGGGGGTGGGTTGAAGGGAAAGATGGTACTATGTCTGACCATCTATTCACAAAAAAATTTCCCTAAAGTCCAGTTTGATTACCATAATAGTGAGGCTGGGTTGGTTTGAATTTTTAATTATTTATTACAGTCTTCAGAGTGTGGCAATGTGACTGACCTATTGCTTTTTAATTATTTTGGTTGCTTTTGACACTATTAACTATGACATCTTGCTGATCCAGCTACATTATTCTTTTAGTTTTAGCACCGAGATCATTCAATGTCTCTGTCCATCTCTGTCAACAGAAAGTCAGCCTCTTCTTAAAAGATCACTTTGTCTGATGGTGTCTGCTGGAAAAGATGATTAAATCCTCACCTCCAACTTGTAGGTATGAATTTGGGTTAGATTTTTGTCTCTTCTGGCACTGTGTAGATTTCTGGCTCCAATAAAATAGTAATATCCTAGGGTTGTTCTAATCTTGCTTCAACATGAAAAGGAACACGTAATAATTTCAATAAAGGGATGTCAGCAAGACAAGCTTTTATTAGCAGTCCCATGCCTATTACAAAAGCTCATTATCTTTTCTCCATTTAGTGACTGGAGGAGGGAGAGCTTCAAAAGGAGGCAGATTCCCCAGTTACTACTGGAAACCCCTGAGAGATCAGTGCCCTCCCTACTTGCCCACTACTCCCTCTTGTCTGTCATTATCTGCATGTCTTGCACTCCTGTTTTGCCTGGTTCTAAGGTTGTTATTACCTCCATCTATAAATACCATTTGTAAAATGGTAAAATTCAATACACTTTACACTTTACAACTTCTATCAACCAAGTGTAAAAAAGGAAGGAACTGGAAGAAACTGGGCTGTGCTGGTGGGGTAGAACAAGCTGTGAAAAATCACTTCCATTTCCACAGCCAACCACTGAAAATGAAAGCTAGAACATGAAGCTTCCCTCTGGGACTGTGTGGATGAGTCTGAACTCATGAGGCCTCTCCTCATCTCTGCTTCACACAGAACCAGCACCTGGTCACAGAACCTGGACCAGGTTTCAGTCAGCCATTGCTGTGTTTTCATTTATAATCATGGAATCATTTAGGTTGGAGAAGACCAAAGACCAAAAATTAAATCTAAAACTTGTCCTTTCAGATTGTATGGCTTTACAGTCTAATAAAAGAAGAAGGGAAATGTTGAAAAGAGGAAAAGGTGAAAAAACATACGGGTGAATATAAGCCCCAGAAAACACAGATCTCCACAAAGCCTTTGGGGTGGGACTTATCTAACCAAAAAGTAATCCTTCTCCTCAAGTAGTAGTAGATAAGAGGAATCATGCCCTAAAAGTGCATATATTTTCTGCCAGGAGAAGCAGACAGTAAGTACCATCTCAGAGGAAAAAGCATTCCTTTGCAGACACTGAAGGGAGAGATGACAGGAAGGTGCTGCTGTCAGCTCTGAATGCAGGCTTTGAAGAAGCAATATCTGGGGCAGAGAACAGTTCTTGGGGAAAACAAACATTCCCTAATTGTCTTTTCTTGTTGTTGGGCAGAACCCCTTTAGCCAGTGCAATGCTCCCATTCCCACATACATTGTGGTTCCTGCCATGCATTGGGTACCCCCACTCTGCACTGCCCTGCTCCACAGGACTGTGGACTTGCCTTGGCAGAGTGAACACGAGTTCAGAATTTGCCTGTTTTCTGCAAACTTTTGGTTAACATCTTTCACAATATTTTTTTCATCAGTGTTCAAAATGCTGGGTTCTTAACCTGGTGGAACCTTCTGATTTATTCTTTTTTGAAGGACACCCATTTAGCCCTAAAAGCATTCCTTTTAAAGCTGAACAGTTTTTTAGAAACACCTCTTCCTTCCCCAGCAGACGGTGCCTGAAACCTGGCTGAGCCATGTACCTGCATCATGTAAAGGCAGTGACAGGACATAAAAAAAGTCCCCTCAGGCATAAAACACTGCTGAGCTGTTTTATGCATTGACAATATTAATGATTGTGGCAGGTCTAAATCCTAATTTCTTTAAGAACATCGGTGTCTCAAACTGATTTTCTGTGGCTCTTCTCTGACAATGGGGAAGTAGATTTTGAATTTTCCCTTTCCTAAATGTACTTCCATGTCCTTGTACCACTACATTTCATCGCTGCCAGCTCCATGTGCCTGCTGTTCTGCCAGAGAAAGCACGTTAAATGAACCCTCAAACTTGACAACTGTGGAAGGAAACCAAGACACGAATGATATCTGACATGGTTAGAGCACTGATACCACTATTTAACAGTGGAGAATTAGTGAAGTTATTGATAAATCATTTTGAAGTGTGTTTTAAGCCACTTCCCATTTGTGTATGGTGATTGCTTATAAAACATCAGCATCAGTGATTGCTGGAGTCTTTACTTGTAACGCCATCTCCACACTACAAAATATCATTTTTGTTCCATCTGAGCTAAAACTTGATGAGCAGTCAAGAACAGAAAAGAGGAAAGCATTATATCCCACTTAGCCAAAAAGCACAGAATACCAAATTTTGTCTTATAAACAATGCGTGTTCCTAATCTAACTGGATCACAACTTCAGCTGCTACAAATGAAAAGCTATCACATTTCATCACCACTTAATGAACTCCAAACTTGCACTGGTTTTGCTTCCAGCCCCTGTACAGAGTGGACCTCTGTACGTGGACAGATTATGGTATGTAGTCCCAAGCACTTATTTTGTCTTTTATGCTTCTGTCTAATATAAAAATATATTGAATGCATAAATATCTCATAGAAGATGTTGGTTCCTTTTTTCCTTGGCTTTGTTAGTTTATAGTAAAAGAACCTGCTCCAAAGCAGGGAATTGCCTTTGGAAATTATATCCTATAGAACATAATACTGATAACTGAGTAACGTGCACTTCTCATATATTCATACACCAAGAAGAATAGGAAGGCAGAGTGGAAAACAAGAGGGAGCAGTGTTAATGACAACACCAAAGCAGTAAAGCAAAAAAGGGAAGAAGCATCCAGGAAACTGTTCTGTGCTGTGCTATCATTACCAGATATAAACCAGATACAAAACAATTTCCCAATATGAGGCTCACAAAGGAATTTGTAGCACTTGACCCACATAGCTGTTTCCACAAAGCTGTATGAGCTTATGTGGCATTTTTCAAAACCAGTTTTAAAAGAGAGGTATTTATAAGTCTTCTTATATCTAATTCCAGAAGGTTAGGGCAGCACACAAATTCTCAGTTTGTTAGTGATGAGTCCTTTTTATTATCAAAATTTCCAAACTATGTAAAGATTTAACTGAATGCTAAAATCACACTATAATCTTGCCAGATCTGTATAAACACTCTTCTCCTGTTGGACTGTTCTCTTCTAAGGAAGCTTCCTGCAGCAGTTCTTTTTTGATTGTGAATACACACACACACACACATTCCCTCAGAAACAACTAAATCTAAAACCATTTGCAACATCCAAATATTAGCTGTTAATATTTATACAGAAGAAGGAAAAAAAACTATTGAAGTTGCTTCTACTAAGTTCCTTGCAGGTCTTTTCATTATGGGAATTCATAGAAGATGCAAACTATTCCAGATCTGACTGAAATACAATGGTTTTATTAAAATCCAAGGGAAAAAAAAAACATGGCCCCAATCAAGCCCACGGGAATTTTTTCCATTGGCTGTGCTGTGCCAGGACTTCAAATGGGTATTTAACCTGGCGAAGAAATGAGTAGAGACGATTGCAGGATTTCCTCTCGTTTGAACGTTCTCATTAGATGAGGCCTTGGTGACCCCTGGGTTGATGGGTTGTTTCAATGTTTAATTGCTTTGACCTTCAGGGAGTTTCTTTTCATGTCCAACATAACCTTAGGTTTTTTTAGTTTAATGTGACAAATTACTTCATAAAAACAGCCCTGGATATTTTCATTAATTCTGGACAAATTGTGTTACACATAAAAGATGTCTTTTTCACAGATGCTGTAACCATGCCAAATAGTATCATAATTGTTCCTTTTTAGCTACTTTGGTATATGTCGGTATGTATTTCGAGTAATTGGTGTGATTTAGGAGAGTATATAAATGATGACGTAATTCTAAGAAGGGTAGGATCACAAAAAACCACACAATTTTGACCCCCTACTCCGTAAACTAAACCTTCCCAAGTGTCACATTTTCTGAAAATCATTCACTTCTTTTCTTCTGAGAAGGGAGCACAGTTCCTTCCCAATTGCCACTGCAACTCTGACAGAGACACAGAAGAAGCAGTGGTGGTGATGTAGAAAAGGTGTTGGTTCTTTCCAAATGAGCCCTGTCCAGCTGGGATCTTCATCTTCCACATCTCTGAGACCCTGCAGAGTGGTCCAGCTGCTTTGGAGCTCTGGAAGTGCCACCACTGGCTGCTTTCCACAAAGTCAGGTGTCAACTTCCCTAGGCACACTTGGGCCAAAGCATGTCAATGAAAGCATTTCAGAGTCAAAGCACACAAGCCTGTGGATTTCAGGTTTTCCTGATTTTCCCCTCTAAACAAAACAGCATGGAGTTGCATGTGAAACTGCCAGGTACTGCACAGTGTTCCTCCACTGCCTCCACCAGGCTGGCACTCCTGTGGAGGGAGAAGGCCCTGTCCCTCATGGTAAATCCAGTATAGTCAAATTTCCACCTGCTGCAGACTGGCCTCTTGGTTGACACAAAGTGCGCTTATGCCAGCCTGTCCATATGGAAATGAGACGCTTAGCTGCGTGCCTCACACATGCGGATCCCCATTTGCAAATGTCACCTGTGAAAGACAGAGGCCACTCCAGAAAGTACAAAGCTCGGGATTGTTTAGGCAGAATGGAAAATGACACCCCGGCATTTACAATGGGATTTTTATTATCGATGTCACAGATATGATACTTGCTACTGACATGCTTGAATTAGAAGAGACAAAGTAAACTGTTAGAAAGAAGAGGCCATTGAACTAAATACAAGTGTAACCTGCGCGCTTATATTGCAGCATTCGATTTCCTCTTAAGTCTCGGGAAGCGGGGGCAGACAGCAAAGGGGAGACCTGTGTTTCAGCTGAAATCTCTTGTGTCTACACAGGAGAGTAGGGCCTCTCCAAAAAGCAGACAAAGAGCCAGGAGCAGGCAGTTGTGAGAGGTTTCGTCACAGGAGATGGAGTTTGCAATTCCCGCTAGCCTCCATCCCAGTGCAGACCTCTGCAAAGCTGCAAGTAAGGAAAAAGTCAAAAATCCTGCAGTTGGAAACATTCCTAAGCACTGAGCAGCTAATGACATGTCATGGTCAAAAGCTGCATTTGTTATGTCCTAAGCATACCGCTGCTGACACAGGTTTGGGATCTCTGGATTTATAAGATGAACAAGTGGTCATCCCATGTCCCAGAACTTGAAACTGGCTGTAAGAATCAAGGAGCTTTATTTCCTTGGAGAGTTTAGGATGGGAGCTGGGCTGAGAAACCAGGAGATCCAGTTGGTGCTCACATGCTCATTTGCTTTGGAAAGACAAAGTAACTGGTGCTGTGTGGTGAAAATGAAAGAAAGTGAAGTTTCTGAATATGTCACCCAAGAGAAATGTCACTGGTCACTCTAAGCTTTGCAGAAACTGCTTGTACTAGCAGTAAAGTAAGGGCTGAGTAGGTTTCATCTCTAGTGGTTCTTATCTCTTTTAAGGAAATAAAAGTATTTTTAAAGCATTTCTAGTATTGACTGCAGAAGACTCTGTGTTAAATGCTTCATTCCCCAAGAAGTTTGGCCCCTGAGGGCTTTTAGGATCATAGCTCAAAGGATTGAATCTGTGGCAGACAAACACAGATAGATTATGAGATGTCTTAGAAGGCAAAAAATCTGGTCCCTCCTTCTGCAAAACTGTGTACAACTGGAAGAGTGCAGCTGAATTATCCATACTAAAACCTCAGTGTCTTCATCCCACTCAAAGAGCCTCTCTAAACACTGTGCTGTCAGGAATAAGAAAGAACAGAAAAATAAGCCACTGTGTGATTCAAATATTCCTAAGTGGTCACTGAAACACCCTCCTCTTGGCCACAAGACCGCATTCTTCAACTCTGTTTGCTGCACTATGAAACACATGAGGTCATTTTTAGCACAAGCCTTATGAATAGAGACTGGAATTTTCTACAAGGTCTTCTTTTCTTATCCCCCATTTCTCCCCCCTTTAAAAACAACTCCCAGTCTGCCAGTACAAGAGGGTTCACTGTCTGGGAATTCCCTGCCCATGATACCTATAGCCTTAGAGGGGACCTGGTGGCCCCTGCTGGGTCTGCAGAACCGTTTGCCAGTTTACCTGGGAGCAACCTGATCTCCTCCTCCTGCCACCCTGCCTGGTATCATCTAGCAACAGCAAGAGGCTAAGAAACATCAGGAATAACAGATCCAATTTTCCTCTAAAGCCAAAGTTTTATGTTAAGGAGGAGAAGTGAATGATACATTGCAGGTATTTATAGCAATTAGATGCTGCCTGTAAGAACATGAGCTTGTCAGGAGGAGCAGGGACTGAAAGGCATGCAGACAGCTGCTTGATGAAGTGGTGTTCACTCGATGAAATCTGTACTCTCAGCATTTTTAAACAAAAAGCAGCTCCTTTTAGGTGAGACCTTTAACACTCGGTCTGGAAGGGGAACATTAAAGGACTCTGGGACAGGCATCTCCTAATGCTTTGTATTTGAAACTTAGAGCTACCATTTTCTATTGTTTTCAGCCTCGATTTAGGATCTTCATTACTTCTCTAAGTGAAAGAAGAATCTGTCCCTTAACGACTACCTCTGCTATTTTGCCTTTTGCAGAATTATGCAGTGTATGCCAAACACAGCACAGAAGAGCAGCCCATACATGTGAGTTACTGGCCAGCCGACCAGCAGTGCCTTGTCATGCTGAGTAGAGACTTCTGTGTCCAACCACTTCTCACTTCAGCAAGGAAGAAGGGTGAGTCTTTCAGGTCCCATGGGGCACTCTGCCACACCCAGGGTACATCCCAGTCAATATGAAACCACAAACCTATTTATTGGAATCAATGTCACTTCCACTAAAATGTTATGAATGAAAAAACACTTTAGATTGCAAATTCTTTGTGTTGATTCTGCATTTTTAAATAAATAAACCAATTCTTAATTATTCAAATTATGTACACTTACTGAAATTTAGGTTTTTCTGACAGTATTGCATAGGAACACACTAGCTTGGAATAAATAAAAACTAGAAGCCTTAGGCCCAGTCCTTAAATCCATTCTGACATGGGTGGCAGCAGAAGGCTAGGGCTACTTCTCCGAATGCAAACAGCACTTGCTATTCTGTGTTTCATTCTTCCAGCAGCTCCCTGAAATGAAGTCCTGCTGGAGCAAGAAGGAAGCCTTAGCTAGAGAGCATGCCCCAGCTGGGATACATTTTACAAGTTTTGCATACCATTATGAGGACTCAAACTGAGCCCTCTTGCAGTAGCACAGAACAGGGAACTCCAGTGTAGGAAAAAAACCCCACATTTAGATTCACCCAGATTTATATCCTTTGATCAAAAGCTGCCCCTTGTGCTTATGAGAATCTCATGTAAATATCTGCAAAGTTACTCCTTTATCTGCTTTTACATTTCTTTCCAGAGAAACCTTTGCCATGTTATCTGCAGCAACCATGGTTTCTTGGGCTGCTGAAATCATGGCTCATACTGCTGAATATTAGTATCTCATTATCTTTTTTCTTGTTAGGGATGTATCTACCCCTTGTTTCAGAGGTTGTGACCATATTTTATCCCTTACTTTTGCAATACCTATAAAAATGGGGTCCTGCTGCATAACTAGTCTCCAATCTGCCATGATAATGGAAAGAATTCTTTTATTGCCACAATGTTTTACTTAGCTACATCTTTCAAAGAACACTGCCAAGGTTGGTCCAAAGTTTAAATCTCACAGAAGCAGACTTTTACAAACATATGTCTGAATAGAAACGTTGCCATTGATTTTTTTAATTGCAAATGAAAACAGTTGTATTTGATGAAATAACCATTCCCCTGAACTTTCCGCCCTAAGCCTGAAAACCTAAAAGTGAAACTGACTCAAACACAGGCAAACCTGACTTCATTGATTTCTATTGTCCACGGTGAGAAAACACAACCAATAAACAAAGCAGAAAGAGTGACAAGTAAATTGGATTTTTAAAAATTCTTTCACTTTTAATAATGTTAAGGTGGGATTTGTAACACGGGTAAAGGCATTTGTTTGTTTTCAACATAGGAGCTGTAAGGTGACAGTGTCCCTTTAAATGCCTTCCCATTGTAATTTATTTGCTTCAGGGATGACGGCAGAGAAGTTCACACTGGAAATACTTGCAGCTCCTGAAGAAGTTAAATTTGCCACAAGTTTCACTACCTTCCTCAGAGAGAGCTTTTTCTTTCAAGTCATCCCAAAGCAAGTCTCTTCCCCCACACATTTCTCCTTCTGTGGGAGATGGGACCCCAACACATCCCAACAGGGTGCTTGTGCACACCCTGACTCTCCCACCAAGGGAGGAAAAAGAAGATTCAGGCAGCTCAGGTGGGGCTGGACAAGATTTTGCAGGGTTTCACATCCAAAGATGAAAGGCCAGAGGCTTTCGTGTCACAGCCTTCACAGGACAGAGTAGCTGGTGGGGGAATAGACTTTCCTGCAAACCAAGGAAAACTCTGGTGAGTCTCAATGGTAATTTGGCCCTCATTTTTCTCAGACCCAGCTTCTTTGGAAATCTGTCAAGTTTTGCCCAAGAGGAACCCAAGACAAAGCAGAGCAAGGATGTCAGGATCTGTCATGCTGTGGGGAGCCATGACAATGACTTCAGCTGATCAAAACTGCCACTGTGGGATGCAAATTCCTGTACCAAACTGAAAGTCGGAATCCTGCACAAATTGTTCATTTTGCATATTATCACATTAAATAATGTTTCTGTAAAAATGTGAGGCTTTTCTATTTCAGAATTGTTCATGCCATAAATGCCTGAATAAAGCAACAGCAAAAGTCTCTAAACAGAGGAAAGCAACTGCCTTTGCTTCCACTCATCAGCTTGTCTGGATAAAAATCACCTTTCCTGTTTAGTGCTTGTCTTCCAGACTTTCAAGTGTAAAAATTCAAGCAAAAAAAATTGCTGTGTAGCAGCTGGCCCATTTAAGGAGGTGATACATATTATTCAAGTGATTACACGAATGGCTAAAAGTGTTGCATTATTCCCTATTTTCATTTGTGCAGCATAGCTGTGGCATGGTGATGAACTATGTCAACCAGGAACCTTGGCTGCCTTCTAATGGAGAAAGCCCCTCGAAGATCTTTGATGTGACAACGAAACTGGGAAATATTACTGACTCACAGCCTTTAAGCAATCAAGAAGTGATCAAAGCAGTGACTCAAGAATTCAAGGGAAAAATTACATGCTCAGGGAAATGAGGAAAGCTTATTACCTACTGATATTCAATAGAACAGGCAACTGAAAGTCTAATTTTGTGAAATATGCTTTTAATTGGTATTCACTGACTTATTGTATATTACTTATGTAAAAAGGAGCTTTTAATTCCAAAAAAAATTAATGGCTCAAAATTCTAGTCATGATAGTGTGGGGTGGAAACGCTTAGTCTCATTTCAACTGTGTCCTACTCCGATATAAAATGCAGGGCAGGGGTCTTCAGGGTTCACCTTTGTAACCTCAGCCTGGGAGCCATCAGACTTGCACAGATGTCTCCTCTGTCAGAGAGCAAAGGGTTGGTGAGGGCATCTGAGCATCATTCTGTGAAGTGCCTGTACCTGCAAATTAGGCAGGGGCAAAGCACAAAATGTCCAGCTCTGCAAGTAGCAGCAGACTCCCCACCCAGTGCCTGGGGACAGCCTGGGATATGAAAGGAAGACAGCTGAAAGCACCCTGGGTTTGGGGAGCATAAAGTGCAGCTCCCTTGAGCTACCCTGTGCCACGTATCCCAGCCCATTGCACTCTACCAGCTTTGGCCTGGGGTTTGGTATGAAGGCATGCCTGCTTTCTGGAGAGTCTCAGGTCCCTACCGTGTGGCAAGGAGGGGGAAGATGGCGTGTAAAACAAAAGGCAAAGCACTCTCCTCAAACACAGAAGTGCACCAGGGGAAGCTCATGTCAACTGTCCAAAGTCAATAGGATTTGTACATCCAAACACTCCAGAGAGGCTCGTACAACACATGCTAGCATGTAGATGTTTTCCTCTCCTCTAATTTGTTCTAATCAGATGGAATCACCATATTTCCCAGTTTCCTACTATGGCTGTGCCATCACTGAAGTTGGGATGGCTGTGGGTCCTTGCCCCTGCCCAGGAGCTCAGGTGTACAGAGTCTGTCACCCAGCCTGAAGACTGATGGCAAGGGAACATGTTATAGAGCTGTGGCCATTGAGTGCTAGTGAGACAAGGAGAAGTTTCCTTCCCAGGCAGGTTAGAGATAGGACAGGGGAAATTTCTTTCATCTGATCAGCATACTTTTGCTTTTGCTGAAAACACCCAGTTATTTGCCTGGTGAACCATTCACTCACATTAGCTACATGTAATTTTCTTACACCTCAACAGAAAGACTATCAACTAACTGGTTTTCTGACTGCCCATTGATTGGTTGTCAGGCATCTCCATATGCAAAACTCTTTGATGATGCCAGTGATCAGGTAAAAATTGAATCTACTTGTCTTGATGTTACAGTCTATTCCTCCTAGACTCTACTTTTTAAAAGATCTCAAATGCTGCAAAACGAGAATTGTACATTTTTAGAGAACACTGAGAGGATGATCCATGCTGACAGGCATTCACTCGCTATCTGCCACAGGTAGCCCAGCATTAAGTGCTTCAGGGCACTGAAAGGATTTGATCTAATCTTATATTAGAAGAAGCACCCAACATTGTACATTCTCTTTTCCAACACAGACATTTATGTACAGCCTAAGGGCCCAATCCTGCTCCTCTTGAAATCAGTTGGAAATTTTGCCTTTGCTTCAGCAGCAGAAAGGGAAGGAGCAACTTTTGTAAGAGTATTAATGATGGCTGTCCCTTCAGTCTTTCCATCCTAATCACTGTTTAATGGGAGACACAACAGGGCTGGAAACACTACCTCTGTAATTAGAGCAACCAGCCTTCCAGCTTTTTTTCTGTCAGGTAACTTCTCTTCCATTGCTCTTCCTTGCTAAAAATCTGAAATTCATGCATTGACTGGTAATCTGGATTAAGGAAAGGAGAGGCTCTTTCAGCAGAGACAGAGCTGTATGAACATCAAAAGATTCAGGGTTCTTCTGTAATAAAAACAAACTCATTAACTGCATTAGAAGGACATGTACACAGCATGCAAATACTCTCAAAAACTAAACACTTCTTGTAAGCAGCTGATGAATTGTGCTTATTGAAACAAAGCCTGAATACAGAAGCCAATGACTAAGACTTAAGAATGCTTTTCATTTTCTTTCCCATCTTGTTAGCCAGTAAAATGCATTTATTGTATCCTATCATCGCCATTCATTGTAGCACTTCGGACTTTAAACCAAGAAGATATGTTGCAGATAGTGTGCATAGCTGCATTACTGGGAAACGTGAGGACTTAGCTGAATGCAGGTTTTCTCTGCCTGATCTTTGCTAATATAAATGTTGGAATACTCTCACAACAAACCCAGGGACTGATATCACAGTGTTCATGCTGGTGATCCTTTCTCTTACAAACAACACAAGTCCTTAGAAACTGGCTTCTTGCTTGCAAGAAGCACTCATCTTTTTCTATAGCCTGGAACTACAGGAATGGGGTCAAAAATATTGAATTAAAAGAAAATACTGACCAAAATGAAGGACTGCAGCAAATGCTTTTAATAGCTTCAAACACAGAGATAAAAACATGTATACGTTTGAAAAAAAACATCAAAAAAGGTTTGTTTTCATATCACTTTATCCATTCCTGGCTGGCTGTAAGCAGCAGAGCCTGATCCAGCTAGGTCTTATTCATGTAGGTAATCCCTTTGACCTTAGTCATAAAAACATTATTCTAGCTCAAGATAATCTCCAAGTATCAATCTGCACTGATGTCTGTGCTCTTGAACACAAATGTACATTTTTCATTTCTCCCATCTCAGATCTGTAATGTTAAGCAGGCTGTCTTAACATAACATTTTGTTTTAAAAAAAAAATCCAAGCATATCCCACCAGAACTGACTTTTAAAAAGAAAATATCCAGGTGGCTCAATTTGGAAAGAAACTTTGGATTTGTTGTAGTTCTCTTTCCGTGTGCTTTTTTTTTCCGAAAGGCAGACATTCATACACATATAATTCCCTCTTCTTGTCACTGGGCTTCTGGGTCAGTGAACATTCCTTTGCTGTAGTGTTTTTCAGATGAAACTCCAAAAGAAACACTGTCCTCAATGATGGGTCGGATACAGAAGAGGAGGATGGGCAAATATTCTAAGATTGGCCTGGATTCTTGCCAGGAGCAGAAGAAAAGAGCCTTTGTGTTTGGACATCTGAAGGCCAGGCATAAACATGTTAGCCGATACTTAACACCCAAAGCCAGAGCCAGAACCGTTAGACACCCTGAATAATCCCCACTAGGCCTCCTTTGGGTTTCAACTGCCCATTACAATGGGGCAGCCTCCTCCAATTACCAAATGTGTTTCTTCTAAAAACATCCTTACAGGAACTCCCAAAATAGCAGCGATTAAAAGCAAACAGCCTGTAATTCATTGACATATGCAAACCTTTTAATGTTTTGCAGGAGACAAGTTGCAACTTTTTGTACCTACAAGACTATTTATGCATTTTTAATAATTACCCTTGTATATTATGTGATACAATTCCTTTAGGCATTTAGTTAAGAGAAGCAACAGAATTCACATTCAAAAGAAACTGTTAGTTTTGCTGCAAGAAGCACAGCTAATTTATGTAGTGAATTTTTTATACATTTTTCCCCTGATTTCTCTTCCCTGCTGTCCTCTTTTGCCTTTCTTCTTCACTACATTAAGAAATTCTGGTGTGCCTGCAGCAACATCCACTGGTGGGGAGTGTCTGCAGTGATGCCAGCCCCAGACTTCCCAGCAGTGGAAGCCAGCAAAGTGTGCTGTTTCAGTGGTACACGCTCCCTTCTCAGCCCCCTTGGGAATCCCCTCACCCTAGGGTCCTCTCTGATCTGGCAGGTTCCCTTGTCACCTGGCACACAGCGATCCCGATCCCATCTGTTCTGCACAGAAAACAGCACGAGGAAATCTCTCCTGCAGATCAAGAATAAAGATGCTTTCACAACCAACGTGGTCCTGCAAGCTCCGGCTTTTCTTCGTGCTCAGATCCCTGTGCTGCCACCTCACACCTCAGCTCTAGTTTAGGGCGAGCTGATCGAAGTGCCAAGCAAGGAAATTCAGGCACGGAGCTGGCCATGGCATGCCTGTAGTTCCCACCACCTGCATGGGCACACACAGGTTTGGGAAAGCAGTGCCTGAACAAACAGCACAACTTGCCAAAGCAATGTAGGTTGTAGCAACAGGCAGTGCTTGACCTGCCTCCGGAGTAAAACGTAAAGTGTTAGTTTCTTCCTCACCAAACAGCAAAGGACCAGATCCCCAGCTGTATTCCTGCACTGATTTCATCCATTTATACCTGCTGAAAACCTGCTCCTCCCTCTCTTTTTATAACAACAACCAAAGAAAACCAGGTCAAATACTTTTGTGTTACTGTTGTTTGACAATATATTTGAGGAGGGATTTTCAAGTCAGCCATTGCAGATACTACATTGAAGGAAAATGCAAATAAAACCTATTTCTTAGCATGTGCAGGTCACAATTATTGCACAGCAACATTTCTCTTGGCTTCAGAAGGCAGTTTGTCAAATCAAGGACTTCATCTTCCCATTTTAAATTAGCAGTAGATAATTAGGAACCACCCACAATTAAATATTAATGTTAAAAAATAAATAAATCCCAGCACATCCCTGTTTAGACAGTAAGAAGGCTTTGCATCGAAAAACACAGGACACATGAGAATGTGAATAGTAAAAAGCTCATAACAAAGAAGGATAAACTCTTCTTTGTGTGCTTACAGCATTCATTTCTTTCTCTGTAACTGAGAACCTATACAAACAAATGGGATAAAAGGACAACATATACCTCGATATCAGCTGTAATCTGCCAATTCTTCAGCCAAACCTACTGGAACACAAAGGAAAGGGGCAAGGTTTACACAAGGTGCACACTGAGTCAGTTCTTGTCTCAACAAAACTGCTCCTCAGCTCCTATAGCTGCAGCAGGACAAGTCTAGGTAGGACTAACAAAACCACTTGCCCGCTCTAGCAGTATTTCAGCCCAGCTCCTCGCTCATCCTCAGAGTTCACTTGAGACTGTGACTCACTGTAGGTGAATCCTTTTCCAGCTACACTAGCAGCATTTTCAAGCCCTGCATCATCAAAATTCCTGGGCATCCTGCTGCGTGGGAAGCATGGATCTTTGGCTGCAGAGCACATAGCATGCACAAGGTAGTTTCAGTATCTGGAGAAAAAAACAACTGAGCAAGAAGCATCTGAGCCTGTCTCCAGTGCACATGGCAGGACTTGGACTCTGTAGGGCCATCATCCAGTCTGGTTTGTACTCCCTGAGCTTGTGCCACGGAGGATGCTTATGTTCACATGTATGTGCCCACAGCCTGCTTGCAGCCATAGCAGGGGTAGGGCTGCCAGGTGGCTGGAAATCCTGGGCAAATGGGCAAACACTCCAAATTCCTCCTTAAGAAGTATTCTAGGCAGGGGAAGAGAATCAGCCACAGAGAACCATCTTTGTATGGCCTTATGTCCTTTGTGGGAGTCCCCTCCTGGAGCTAGGTACCTCCTCTCAGAATTCCTACCTCCGAAAAGTACTGAAGAATTCCTCAAGCAGCTCTAGATCAATCTCACAGGAGGGCAGAGGGAGACCCTTGTTCCATTGTAGTCGAACACACAGAGCTGTTAGATTGAAAAAAGAACTATTTCTCCCTGACCTCATCGCAGTCCCTTGGAAAAGCTCCCTTCCTGTGACTTTACATGCCTGCAGTGGGGGAATGGAAATGCAACATTGTTTCAGTGCATCACAGTGACTGTGTTTGTAGCAAAGTTATTTTGAGAAGAA
Source organism: Aphelocoma coerulescens (assembly GCF_041296385.1). Taxonomy (NCBI): domain Eukaryota; kingdom Metazoa; phylum Chordata; class Aves; order Passeriformes; family Corvidae; genus Aphelocoma; species Aphelocoma coerulescens. Next base: position 84,236,785 of record NC_091016.1, on the reverse strand, counting down.
AAAACGATTCAGGCTAAGAAAGGTTTACCAAAATAACAGCAGCAATTCATGTAACAGTAACAATTTAGAGCAAAAGTGCAAGATCATACCTGTTTCTGGTTCTGACACTTCAGGCAGCATTCACTAACAAGAGAAATTGTGATAGAATTACTGAACTAACATTGCTTTCATTCATTTTATGGGCCAAAATTATTGCCTCAAACCCTTCTGAAGCACCCAGATGCTCAGGGTACTTTGCAGTACTGTCATCCCACTCTGGGTGGATTTTCCACCACCAGGGAGAAGCCAGCCTGGCTTGTCTCAGTCAGTGATTCTGGCTTCAGCCTGGTGAGCTTGATGATTTGGCTTTGGATAATGGACCAGGCTTGCTTATGCACCATCCCACCCACCTGAGTGTCTCCAGAAGCCCTTAGAAATCAGTCACACAGCAGCTTAATGGAACAGTGGACATTCATTCGTGATGGCAGCTTTCCTGCACAATTCAAGAGCTATAAGGAGGTAATTATTCACGGGTTTTTCCCTGTGACAAAACTATTTAGAAGGAATTGCAATTCGAGGAACACAACTGAGGGAGGAGTGCCCTCCTTTAATTCCCCAGCAAAATGGAGTCACCACCCAGCATCATTCTAAGCCTCCTTATTTCTCATTAACCTTAGCATTTCCTTTCTTGCCCCTCAAAAAGCACAATTACTGACAGTATCTCTCCTGCTCTAATGCCTCACTACATCATACACCTTTTCTTTTGACCCTCTCTCTTGAGCCAGATTCAAGCCTCTGGTAGGCTTCATGCAGACACCTCTGTAAGAAAAGAAGCACCATTTAGGAGACAGGCAGGAGAGTTATCAAATAAACTTTCCATTTTATTTACAGTTCAGGAGCCTTGTAGAATGACACACACTTATGGTTTGGGATCACTAGCAATTATTGTAAAGGTGAAAGCAGATACTGCAAATTTAACAAGCCTTTTGTATGAACTAATTGCATTAGAATACATTAGTAAGGGTGCACATTGTAGGTTTTATGTTTCATTGGAAAGGTCATCCTAGATTCTGGTTGAATAGTGAAAGAGAGGAAACCATATTAGCAGTTTATCCAGCAAGTGTCTCTAGGATGAATTTCCTTCAGGTCATTTGCATTATTTGATTGTAGCTGAATAGTTCTCCCTCTGCTAAGCAAGTAGGGGAAGACCTACGGTGACAATAGGGGAAGTTCAAAGTCTTTGAGCCTTATTAGAAGGCTCATTTCCTGCACACATTTTCATGCACTCATTTCCCAGAACTAGGCTAGCAGCTGTATAATCAGGACAGCAACTTTACATGCCTCCTGTAAAATATGAACCTCCCGGGGAAAGCTGCTGTTAGTTTTCAGGAGGCAAGAGGGTTCCTGCTTCTTCAGAGGTGTGACACCCTGCTATGTCACACCACAAAGCCCCCCTTGCTGGTCCCTCTGCAAATGATTTGTGTCAGTTCCTGCCCCACTTCAGCTTGGGTGTCTCTAAAACACTGTGCTGGGGACAGTCACTGCAGCAGCTTTGCCAGCCCCCAGGGCTCTAGTGGCTTTGCAAGCCTAGGGGTGGTGGCAGCCCTGTAGAGGCTGCAGAGGGCAGAGGGTGGTAGCAAATAGAGCAAACATTTGGGGAAGAGAGAGGGAGAGGGTAGCCCACAGGTCCTCAAGGGTGGAGGAGGTGAGCCCAGTAAGGCACAAAGTTTTCATTCAAAGAGAAGACTCCTCTTCCCAGTCAGGCAGAACTTCTGGGAAACCATCTTCCAGTGCTGCTGCATCCTGTGGCTGCAGGAAGGGGGCTAAGTGTCAGCCAGAGAAGGGCAGAGACTGTGTCCATCCAGACATTGTTGGTCTGACAGTATAAAATCTTGTGATTACTCCATGAATACCCATCAGGATTTCCAGACGAGTGGCTGGTGTCCCCTAGTTTTACTGAGCCGTGTATTTCAACCAACCCTTCAGAAAACCTCACTGTGTAAAAATCAAGAGGTGGCATTCTGCTAGGCTGGATGGCACTAGCAAGGTTAGAAGAAAAGCTAAACTGATGTTAAAATTGCTCCCATCGTCCCTAAGCCTCTCTCTATTGTGTTAAGTGGCACAGAAAACACAGCACCCTCTGGGAGGCTGCAGTGGCATTTACGCTGTCGCTGGCCACCTTTGCTCTGAAAGGAGGTGGCTTCTACCCATCTGCCACTCCCAGAAGATGTAAAAGAGAGGAGCATATGGTTTTGAGAAAATGAAAGGTCCTGGTATCTCAGCTTGGTAAAGCTATTGACTTACTGTCTGACCTCTGGCAAGACACGTGCCCTCCATCTGCCTGGCTCAGGCTGGCTGCAAGACAAGCAGAAGAGACTCTAGTGCAGAGATGCTGAGTTTGAGTTTAGCTTGTCAGAGCCACAGCAGCTGGTCACCCCTTTGATGTTGACAAGCTACATTAAGGCCCATTTCAGCCAGCTCGTAGAGGCTGGGTTCCCTCACCCCACAAATTCAAACTGGCTGTAAGGCTCCCAACAACTTCCCAAGCCCAGGAGCACAAGGAGTGCAAAACTATGCATAGCATGACTGCTGCAAGGTTGAGCTGGGATCCCCTGGGCCCCACTGCACCTCTTCCCTCAGCTCCACATCCCATTCTCCAGCTGCTGAAGCCCCACAGGCTCTCTGCATCTGCTGGGACTGCACACTCCCTCCTTGCCTATAGCTCCTTTATACAAATGCTTGCACTCAACCACAGCCAAGGGAGCGAATCAATCCACTCTGCATTGCACGTCTCCTCTGGCAAGGTTAAAACTTCAGTTCAGCAAAGCCCTTGTGCACTTGGCCATGGGGACTTGTCCTGTGCTGCAGTACATCGTGTAGGAGAGCTCTGAGCATGCAAAGGATGACCAAGCCCCATCAGAAACCAGAGGCACCTCAGCCTTCCAGATCCCAGACACCAAAATCGTAACATGGGAATAGCCAATATTGTCCATCCTTCATTAAAGCTGCATAGCAGCCCAAACAATAATTTTTACATACTCCACATTAAAAACATAATAGTTCAAATCTTAGTGTCCCATAATTTGCATATTGAATTCCAGGGAGGATATTTGATGGAGTGTGTGCCACAGCTCCTGTATGTATGTACTATATCCAGAGGACATGACAATCTAGCACAACATGAGGTAAGTCCTAATAATAGCCATATTTTAAAGCCCATTTTAAATATTTAAATATACAATCTGAAATAAAAATGGAGTGTGAAACGCCCATATTAATAATATTATCATCAACCATTATTAAAGTCAAAGGCTTGGGTTTATATCCCTGCTACAGTCCCATTAATAACTTTATCCTGACAAATGCACCGAGGACCTATATTTCCTTCTTCTTCATCATCCACTTTATCATTTCTTTTCATAGGGAGCTAAAAGCTGCAAGTTCTAGAGGAGGGGTAAAAGTTTCAATATCCCATCAGGTCCCATACCCTGAAGCTGCTCCTGGTCCCTTCTTTGTGCCACTGAAAGAAGCCTGAAAAACTCCATTACTCAGCCATCCACCATTTTCTTCTCCCCCATCCTACACAAATACATGTTTTCACTGTCCTCCAAGTTTCCTGATAATTAATAGCCATGAAACTTACATCTGGAACTTGAAAAATATTTTTAAGCACCCTCCTCCAACATGACTGATGCCTACCCCCTCCATCACCCCTCTCCTTGTTTACTTCACCCCTCTTAGATCCTAGTGTTTCTCTCCAATTCAGGAGGAATGGGAAAGGACAGTGTTCCTGACTGCTATGAATATGATGTGGATGAGGAAGAAAGGCAGAAAGGTGATATGTGGGTTAAATATTCATTATAGCAACATCTTTACACAGCAAAAAAGTAAATATAGAATTTTTAACAATTCTGTATTTTTTGTGTTTTGAAAGGTCATGAAAATACATTGAAATACATCAAATCAATAACAAGAACTTCAAACTACTCTCGGAAAACACTAAATAGCTACATATAAGAATGATAAGCATTGGAAAGAACTTCATATAAAATCATTTCTCACTTCAGTACCCTCTCATGGTCTGATGGAAAGATTTTTCTGCTCTGGAAGAAAATTATTTGTTTGTAATATCAGTCTAATACTATTAGTTATATCGATTCATGTTAGACTACAGACTGGTGAAGTTTTCAAAGCTTTAGCATTACACAGCTTATGAAAACCCCTCACAGGAGCTTTGGCCTGGGCAAGGTGCAGAGCAGGGCCCCCCATATGGTGTATATTTCACTGGATTATGTTTAATCAAGTCATGAAATGATTACCATAGATTAAAGTGTCTTGATTGGTTGAAATAATTTTATTACTACATCAAAATCTTGAGCATGTTTCCTTGAACTATTCTACAATTCTATTTCTCCTACTATTCTCACATTTTTAAGAATTCAAAATTCAACACAATTGCACCAAAGTCAAAATCAGAGCCTACTTTTAGCTGGTACCCTTTCAATAAAGAGTCTTGGTCTCATCTTCCCAATGATACCAAAAGGTTTGGAACAGGCCACAGAATCATAGACTGGTTTGGGTTGGAAGGCACCTTTAAGGATCATCTAGATCATATGGTTCCCACCTAGTTCTTAAAACTCATTTATTGCTCAGTCTCCAGTTTGTTTGAATAAATACAAAATTCTTGTTTTACTCAAGCACCTGGAAAATGTTTGCACAGGACAGTCCAGCACATAATCATTCTCCTCCTTATATAAAGGATAAATGCTATGTGGGGCTTCTGTTTGCCAAACCTCCATGACTTTTCCAAAGCCTCCTACGGTATCACTACAACAAATTTGTTTCTTGGGAAGATCCCTTAGCCCTCATGCCCCAATGATGCATGAACTCCAAGGACTGGACATATTTTTCAGGGGCTCTGCAAAGGAGAATTACTTTTACCTCACAATTCATAAACATAAAAGCTTATCTCCTGTGTATCTGCTTCTCTGAAGTGTTTACTGTCTTGGTTTGTATTAAAAGAGCAATAATAATAAAATCCCTTAAAATAAAAAAAAAAAAAAGATTCCTTAAAGTCTAGAAGATTAACAAAATAGAAACACTATTTAAGGTGATGGATCATGTAAGGTAATCACTAAACTCTCAGACTGTAAAATAGGATTACAAACCATTTCTTCTTTTTTTTTTTTTTTTTATTTTCTCTCTTGGACACTGCAGTATCAACTGCTGTAGTCCTAAATTTAGCCAAACACTGCAATTATCAGATGTATTCAGTTGCAAAAGCTTTTGTCACTTTTGTGGTTGTCTGATGGTGTACGGTTCAGTCATAAAAGGGCAAATGACAGGCGGGTGTAGGAAATGAATTTTCTTCTTCTTCCTCACATACCGGGGAAGGCCCCCTGCTGTAATATGGAAAATCTTTTATGCAAAAGAGCACAGCAACTTACAGCACACAATCACTATGCAGACTTTTGTTGGGGTATTTTTTCACAATTCGGCAAAGAAAAGGGAAGAAAAGGCGGCCTTAAAATCAAGGTTAAAAGTTCAAATTTGCTTTTAGCATTGGGGTATATTTATAAGTTTAGGGATCTGGTAATTAATATGCAATAAATAAATGCTCCTTCTAAGTATGAACATTCCTTCTTTGAGCGATGCTGCTTTTCTGGTGATCCCGAGGCCACAGCAGCAGAGTTTTTCACAAACAGCTGAAGCAAGGTGAGAGGCAGAGAGGGATGCTGAGTCCAGCAGGGAGCAGGCAGGTCCACCCCATGTTGTCTAACAGGAGAAAAAAGAGAAGGCTTTCTATTTAGTATTTATACTGGTATTTCTGAGCATAATGCCAACAAAAGTCTGGGAAAACATAGAAAAATAATCTTCCTGCAGGTTTTAAGTAAAACTGCCTTTGGATTAAATAATCTCTACTCCTCTCAACAGAAGGGACTTTAACACCTTCTGGCAATAAAAAAATTCTTAAAGAGAGGGCGAATTTAGTATTTGCCATTTTAAGGTCCTGATGTGAAGTGGAGTTACGGCAAATAAACATCACTCAGATTATCCACAGTGCTTCCAAATGAAAACAGGTATGGCATAACGGTTTATTATTTGCCAGAAGATACACTTTGGCTCACGATCACTGCTCAGCTATAGGAACCACAGGTGGCAACTTTAAAGTAAGAAAAAGGCCTGCTCCTTACACGGAGAATGGCAATGGACACCGTGGCAAATTTTCTGGGGTTTCTCAAGTCAGTGACTCTTCAGCTGAAGGGAAATTGGCCAAAACCTCAGGGGCACAGCAGTGCCTCCTGGGCTGGCCTTGCAGACTGTGCTCTCTCAAGGATCTTCACAGGCTCCTGTCCTGGTCAGAGTGCAGACCCTTCAAAGAGAGGGAACAGAGGGAAAGTAGAGGTTTTACACCCCCAAACTTCCTACACTTCCCATCAGGCATTGGCAAAGCATTTCCAGATCAAATGTGGGGTCACTTTCAGCTTAACTTTTTTCAATCTTAATAAAAAATAATACCTTTTTTTTCAAAACATCTACTTACTTGGCAATGTTTTTTCCAGGAAAAGCTTATGTTTTGCTTCTAAAAATCTTTTTTTAGTTAAGAGCCCACGTTTCTAATGAAAAACAGTCTCAATGAACAACCTCTTTGAATTACTCACAGAAAACTGAATAAATACCAACAGCAAGACATTTTAAGAAGGAATATTTCATTCCTTAGGCAAAAAAGTAGCCCTTCAATAACCAATGGCTAAAATACAGCAGAATTGGTCCCAGTGAGGGCAAATCAGCTACTGATTTCAATGAACCTGTGTCAGTTTACCCCAGGTGAAGTTCTGGCCCACTGAGCTCAGAGAAACAAAATGTCACCTTTACTTTCTAAACACTCTTTCTCAAATCATATTCCCCTTGTAATAATGTGCAGCGAGTGTTTAGCTCAACATGCCTCTTACAGTTTCTGTTTGGGAGATGATTTTTCTTTTTAATTTCTCTGTCAGGCACACTTATTGAAGCGCACACACTTTAGACAGATGCAATCTGCAAAAAAGGTTTGAAAGACAGTGATTTATTTATGAAATTCCTGGTTGAGAGGGTGAGGTAAGCTACACAAAAATTTTAAAGCTTCTCACTAATGTAAGGCATATGTGTTATATATGTAAAACATGGGGAGGGAAAACATTTAGAATATCTGGGCACAAAACCTTCACCAGGTAGAACTGCAGTGGGAGAAAAGGGGCAGCAAGTAGAGAAAAAGCTGTAAGGACAAGTTCTGCTCTGCCTCTAATTTCACTCTGTTACCTCAGGGCCAGCAGCATTTATTACATGGGCTTTATACATACATCAAGGTTTTGTTCTTGTGTGTTTTATGCTGTGTAGTCGACACAGCGATCAAACCTGAAGCTCCATGGTGGGAGCTTAAGTTCACTAGAAGCACAAATTCACTAAAAGTCCCTGCACTAATGTGTTTTGCTTCTAACTAAACCCTTCTCCATGCCAAAATCCTTTGCTCCAGCTGGGAGATGTTTTAACTTGCAGATGCCTTCCAACAAAGTGGGCACACCAGAGTCCAAGGTGTGCACTGGGAACACAATTATTTGGCTGTTTCAATTGACAGCTGCCAGTGCCAGTGTCCTGGGGTAAATGTGCTCTCCTTCCACAAGGTTGCTCTTCTCGGCACTGTGGAAGGTGGGAGGACGGGCAGACACACCCCAGCAGTGCCACTCTGCAGCATTTTAAGAGGGATTTCTCCAAATCCATCTCCTAGCATTGAATGCACTGCGTCTGGTCTGGCTGAAGAGGAGGTGCATCCTAACCTCTGGGGAGGAGGAGACTGGGAGGAGCCAGTGGGAGCATGCTCCCTTCCCGTGCCAAGCCGTGAGTCCCCAGATTGTCCATACTTCCTGAAATGGAGTAGTTGAGGGACACCCGTGTGGAGAGGAAAAACACCTGTTTCATGCAGGTTGCAGCTAAAAGGTGTAACAAAGCAGCCTGAATTATGGGAGGGAGAATGATATAAGGAAGAGCTGCAGGAACTGGGGTTAGAGAGACTCTTCTGGAGGCTAGAGTTAGCCAGGGATATATCCAAACATCTCTTGAAAGCACATCCACAGAAGAGAGATTTTTAAATTGTTTAATGGTCCTAGCTGTAAGCAGGTGGCAATTTTTGCCGGCTTTTCAGCTGAAATGGCATTGAGAATTGTGGAGGTGAGGTGGCAGTGGCTGAACAAGCTGGCTCAGAAAGGACTGCCCTTGCACAGAGGCAGGACCATCAGACTGCTGACACTGGCAATCAGGAGCTGCTAAAGTAAGGCACAACAGCGATCAGGAAGGTATTGGAGCTGCTCTCTGTCTTACGGAGGAGAGGAAAGTTGCATTCAATAAGGTGGAGAGTGGGGCTTTGGTGGAGATTCAAGGTGTGAGGTGAAAGGGAGAAACGTGATGTGAAGGACCCGTCAGAAAGATGATCCTAACAGGGATAACTGGGATACATGGCCAAAGGCAGAGGTCACTCTTACCACACAAGGGAGAAAATCTCTATTCGTTGTAAAATCATGTTCTGCTCCACCATCTTGTCCATCTTCCTGGCACACAGTATGGAAAACAATGTCAAACCAACACCACCATCACACAGGGCACCAGTACCAGGATAGTGTAGAGCTGGCAGTGGAGAAATCAAGCCAAAAAAGATCCAAGCAACTGTCTTAACAATGGGCAAGCCCTTGAGTTACCTGACCCTGCTCCAGTGGTGCAGAGCAAGGTCCTTTCTGCCCTCCAAAGGGAAGAGCAGTGACTTAGGAGGCTGCCAGTAGCTCCCCACCAGTGGAAAGGGTTAGAAAAGGAGTCCTCACCTGCACTGTAAGAGCTATTGCTGGCAAGATCAGAGCTGAGGAAATTAAAGTTTCAGACTAGATAAATTGTATTTCTGGTGTCTTCTTTTTCTCCCTGAGGGGTGGGAGAGTTAGATGGAGGGCAAGGTGAGGAGATGCTGAGTGTTGAGAGTTGCTATGTGGATGTATAAAGGAAAAGATGACATTAATCAAGATGGGAGATGAGAAGAGTTTTGGCAGTGCCCACAGTGTAAAACTGAAAAGGAAGATATAGCAAGCATTAGAGAGGACCCCAAGGGGATGGGACTGGGGGTGGAAAGGAGATGAGAGAAGAGGCACGGAGAGATACCAGATGTACAAGATAACAACCTAGTAGAATTTTGCCAAGAATAAAGGCTTCTGAGCCATCACTTTGAACTCACATGTCCACCCTCTACTAGTAAAACCATTAGACAGACAAGAATTAAGAGGAGAGAAATCAGTCGCCTGCAAACAGCTTGCTGAAGATATGACATTCCTGAAGAAAAATGTACACAAGCCTAAGCAGCTTACAAGAGCGAGCTATCTCACCCAGCTCACCCCCCACGAACACTATTAAATCCGTGAGAATCAGAACAAGGAAATTGTCAGGGAAAGGCTGCGATTAGCCAGGGTCTCGACTAGAAAAATAGTTTATGAATTGTCATAAAAATTGAAAGCTCAACCTCACATTAGCTGCTGCAATGTCTCTGCTCCCACCTACAGTACAGTTCGTCTCCCTCTATCTTCATCACTGACTGTGCCAGTACAAGGGGGAAATCTTCTGAATGTTTCCCCAAAATTAAATGCTGAAACAGCATATCATTATTTTTGATATTCAAATCTATTATTAATAAGCTATACACTACAAAAAGATTCTGAACATGAGTGATACATCTCATAATTCTGACCTATTAACAGAAGTACATGAGTCTCCCTGGACCAAAAAAATAGTTGTTAAAAAAGATGAATCGCTTACTCAAATCAAAATAACATGACAGTTCCATGAAAGATTTCAAAATAAAAGTTAATAAGTTAATGGATTCATTTTACTGCTCCTAAGACGCAAACAGACAATGCAGAACAGTCAGTCATCTTATTAAATAATATGAATCAACGCCTCCATCATGTTTGTATTAAGCAACAGGCACTAATACTCTCTCTGATGGTGTATTAGGTTGAGCATGTCAGTAAGAGGGCAGAGCCAAGGCACATTCTGAATCTTCTTTAGTGTCAGTGACCAGCTACTTAAAATTTTGTCATATACCTAAGTATTATCCTGAATGCAGGGGCAGAAGCATCGCCCCAGCTGAGGACCACCCTTTAAGCCAGCAAAACCTTCCCAATTTACAATTGCTCCTACTCCACGTGGTTTGTGTGAGACTCACCTTAGCAACTGGCCTGTTACCTGCCATGCATCACAATGCTGGGAGCTCCCTTCTCCTAAATGCTTCTCCCAGGAGAGAGAGCACTTCCCGCCATGAATACCCAATAGCTTCTGATGGAGCCCAGGCAAGTGTCTTGAGCCAGACTGCTGGCTTTTCAGTAGTGAAAGTGAGGGGAGAGGAATATCATGCTCAACGTGCACTAGAGGAAAATGTTTCTGAAAATTTTGATTTAAAAAAGTAGGTTTTTTCCAGTATGAGTAGAATAAAAATAAAATGGCATTTCCCTGACATAACAATAATTCTTCTGGGTTCTTACAAGTGCCGTATCCCTTGTAGAAGTATTCCTAATGAGAGAGAAGATACTTGGGAAGAACATTGCCCTTAGGGAGTGGTGGAGGGGCTTTCTCCAGCCCCATGGAAGTCCTGTTAAGTTTTGGCTGCATTATGTGGGCTTGATAACCAAAGTCTTTAATGCACAGGAGTTACCTTAATAGGAATGAGGGGTAACAAAAATCTTCCATTTGAAAGTGGATTGCATTGTACACGCATAAGGGATTTCACTGCCTCTTCAGAATAGATAGATGGGAGGGTTTTAATGTAAGAAATCAGGTGGTCAAAGGACAGGAAACAAGTGACTTGTGGCTCCTGCCATTTAAGCCTGAAAGGGGCATGTGAAGAGGCATTAATTTCAGCCACGCTGGGCTGAAGGGTAAGGACTATTCACACAAGTAAGGCTTTGGAGGACTGGGCTTGTAAACCCCAGCTGCTTAAACAAAAGTCTGAGGCACCTTTTTTCAAGGGTACCTAAGTCTAGTTTTCTAAAGGACCTCCCCCTCTTAATTCACTTAGGAGATATCTACCCCTTCCATGTTGGATAATAGAGGGACTGTGCCTGGGCTGGTGGGGGAGGAGGGATGAGGAAGACTGCCAGTGAATGGGGCTGTGGGCTCAGCAGGACCTCCACAGGCTGCTGGTGCAGGGCTGGATGTACTGGCACGGGCTGGGTGCTGGGGCCTGCTCACCATCCCACATTTTTCATTCCCTCAGGCACTTTCAAAACTGCTACCTTAAGCCTGCAGCAGGATTTCAGCAGAGGTCTCTTAGGCTTTAAGCAGCTTCTAACTGTATTTATGTGCTTTATCCCTTGAGTAGGATAAACAGGTTAGCAATTAACTCTGGTTTTCTGACCTCTAGCTGGATAACCAGATCTCTAATTGTATTTTCAGTGGCAGTGAATCTCATGAGTTGTGTGACACTATCTGAAAGTTTCCACTCCCATGTAACATCTGCATCTCTATGTGGAAATTGGCAGCAAGAAATTATTGGCAAAACAGAAACCAAATTTTTCCCCTCCTTGGTACTTCTGCCTCCTCAGCACTTCCAATCCTTCCACTGTGTTGCTTGGAAAATATTTACCCTAATACGTAATTCCTGCTATGCCAGACATGTCATATTGAAAACCAAAAGATTCTGAGAAGTATTTTATTCAAAATTCCATTTTTTAATAGGATCCTTCTGGTAGGCAATATTCACAGGAGTCAAGAAATTAGAGGCAATGATGAGCCCCGTGCCTTGATAGGTTATTTTCTGTTGTTTCTCAATAGAACACTATTTTGCGAGAGAGGGTGTTTTTTAGTGCTACAAAAATACTATTTATGAAAAAGAAAAGAAAAAAAAAGAAGAAAAAATGTAATGTAGCACTTACTGTAGACGCACAAGTGACCTTCGGAAAGGTGATATGGTTGGAGGGACAGCTCTGGAACTGGCAGAGCACACCCCAGGAACAGAGTATCTAGGTGGCCTAATGCCAGGAGCTAACAGTGACAAAGCAGAGCAATTTGGAAAATCAGCTTGCTGTCATCCTTTATGCATGTAACTCTTGAAATAAAACACTGATCTAATATAAAGGAAGTATATGGATTTACTCTGACAGCAATGCCAAGCGTTTATTCTAATCAAGTGCCACACATATTCTTACTTTAAAAGGAGTAAAATAGACAGCAGATTAGCTATGTTCACATCTTCAGAATGAGTGGTCTTTGCACTAATTTTTCCATGTGGATTCCTACTACCTGTGCAGAAGATTCATGTCTGTGTCTGAGCCCACCTCTTACTTCACTGCCCATACAAATTATCCTTTCTGAAGACAGATGTGAAAGAACTGTTGAAGGTATGCATCAAACCAGAAGAAAAATAAACTCCTACTTACTTACATAGAACATGATAATTTATTGTAATAAAAGCTGGTTTGGACTCACACCACAATCACTTCTGCACTTCAGGCTTCTCTACTGCAAAGATTATTTTGGAGAGCTGTGCCAAATTTCCCTGTCATTAGGACAAATGGGCAGTCAGACACTGGTTGATTCCTTCTCAAGAAGGTGGAAACTAAAGTAAGATGTGCACACCATCAGATAATAACCTACAAAAGTAAAAGCCAAGAGAAGAAAATACAGTTCACACATCAGCTGGAAAGCTAATTATACAGGTCTAGAGGACCATGACAAAGTCATATTTTAATTCTCAATGCAAAAGACAGAGGTGAGCCAATTAGTTCCTGCTTAGATCTTTCCCTTCTCAGTGGCTTCCTAGTTTTTCACAACTTGCCACCAATTCTGTTCAGCAGGGGCCAGTGCATTACACACCCAGCTCCAGCCAAGTCCCTATTTTGCCTGTTCTACTACTGCTGCCAAGACAGAAACTCTTAACAAAGGTTACTCACACAGTGACTATGGAGAAGAGATGCCTATTGAGCCACTGCTGCTGGAAATCGCATTTCCTTCATTTGTGCAGAAAGGAAACAGTGGGAATGTGTGGTGGCCGGTGAACATACATTACAAGGGACAGAGAGTTTTCAGACAAGTCCCCAGTACCACAACACTCCAGGTTAGGGTGACCAGAAAGGCTTCTCCCAGGACGCTTGTTTTGTTATGTGAATCTATCCCAGTTTGGATTCCCCATTTGGCTGTTGGCCTCTACCCCCTGTCACTCCTCCAGAGCTCCCCATTGGTCTCTGTTCCCTAGCCTCGCCTTTTCCCACCCCCTGATAAAACTGTGAGTTTAGGGATCACGTTGGCGTTTGCCTCTGCACCCTTGGACAGTGTAGCAGCAATAAATGCTCCTGATGGAACACAGGCAAAGGCCCTTCTCGACTCTTTGCTACCGACTGTAACACTGAACCCACCCGCGCTCCTGTGGGGGATGCGGGACCCACGGAGCCGGGCAGGGGCAGTATTAGGAATGTAGCACGGAAATTGTGAGATGCATTCAAAGGGATACACACCTGAAGCAGTATTCAGTAAGAGAGAAAGAGAGAGAAGATCAACTGAAATTTTAATTGGTCTTATCTTTTAAAATAGGAGACTAAATTTTTTCATGGAAAATTTTCTGACAAGGACTTGAAGAATAGGCTTAAGCATCCAAATAAACTTTGTGGAGTATATACCTAGAAGTCACTGTACCCAGAACAACTTAGCAAGGTATAAACTGTGCTGCATGAGGCAAGACTTAGCAGAAGGACAAAAGCACCTATAAACTTCATGTCTATTCCTGTGTTGAGCATCCAGCCTATCCAGTGTCTGCTCGACTCACACAGCACAGCTGGAGCTATGTAGTTGCTCTTCTGTCTCACATGTAGACAGAGCCAGAGAGACAGCCACATGAGGAACAAGAATACAGGAATGAAATTGTTGCAGATCACAGATCCAGGGCACAAAACACTCCGAGTCCTCTAAATAAAGGTCTGAAAGAAAAAAAAATTCTATACTCTATAATTTATACCTCAGAGAACAAGAAGATGGGGATGATTCTGTTCTTTAGATGTCTGAAAGACTCCAAATCAGTCAAGAACAAATAGGTAGGCAGGCTATTCCAAGCTGAGTTTGAAGGGTAATGTGCAAAAAGTTTTTCATGACTGAGCCTGCCCCACAAGTGTGTTCTCATCCTCTATAACCTGCTTCTAAGCTAAAAAAAGACGAGACATCCTTTCTGTTTCCAGAAGTTCTGCCCTGTTTTTTCTTGGAAGAGGTTATAAAGGCTGAATTCTGCAACTACCTGGCCAACCACAAATACTTTTTCAGTGGTAAAGCAAAGACAGGGGATCCAGTGGTTGCTGTTGAATAGCCAACAGTAACAGTGTATGCTCTCCCGAGTGCATTCTTCTCTAAGAAGCTTTGCTGTTTCCCTGTTCCTAAAGTGGAAAATAATTGCTTCATGAGAGTGTTGGCTTTTTACTGGCAAGTGATGTATATACACCAATATTCAGATAGTCTGAAAATTAATACTATTCTCTTTGGCAGTTTTAGAGATTTGTTTTTTCCCTTTCCAGTTTATGTGTTAGTTTCTGCAATCTTATTAACAAATCTTCTAGAAAACTAAAAGTGATCCACACACAGTTTAAAGCTACTAAGGAAAAGTGGCACTTGTCCACTGACATGGTCCAAAGATGCCATCACACCTAGTCACACTTTTAACGCATAATAAAACAACACTTCACACATTTATGGAGGGGAATAAAACTAATCTGTTACTGGTGCATTTTAGTTTGGTTTAGTTTGCTCAGGAAATCATGACTTAATAAGAGCCCTCCTCACAGAAAGCATGCAAGTCTGAATTAGACGTGTGAAACTGAATTTATGAAATAACCTTGGCAGTAAATAATAGCACACCTCAAACCAGGATTCATCACACACCTGTGTGGTAGGGAATGGAAGTCAGCTTCATCCCACTGAGAGTATCAATCACTCCCAGGATGCAAATTCCGTGAGATACAGAAAGATTACTTTACATAACCTGCAGAAAGCATTTGAATCAATGTAATAAAAGCTTCAGCACAGCGTTGTACGGCCTACAAGTGTCCTTATGAGCACCCTTTTTTCATCATTTTACATATGAACATAAGTATGGTATGTAGACAGATGAACTAGCCTGTAACTGCAAACATATTAGGCTTCACTCAAAGATTTATTCAAAGCTTTCAGTAATGATTCTTCATCAGAAGAAGCCTCACCTTCCTTCAAATTAGCAGCAAAAGTCCTGTGACCTTCACTCAGGGTGGGTGTCCTACCCTAAATGTATTTTGAGTGCTCCGCTTCTTTCTGACAACCACTGGCATTTCTGAGTGGTGCCCAAAGGAAGCTCAGCCAGCAGGACACACAGCACCATTCATGTGTGTGTACCATCCTGGCTGGGACTGCTGTTTTGGAAGTGTTCCCTCGGGACAGAGATCACTTCATGGACTGCAGCTCTCCATAGGCCTGCCTCTGTCTATTCAAGTATAGGCACCCAAAGGAAACATCTGCATTTCCAAGTAGCCCAGAGTCCACTAGCAAAGCTCTTCTGGATACCCAGCCCCTGAGTGAGATATATAAAGTCAAATTCTTTTAAAACACCTGTCCCAAGACATTGGCCAAACCCTTCTAAACCCCTGTCCTTGGTGGCCATGCCAGGTGCCAGGGAAGAGGGATACAGCACAGCAGAGTCAGTCCAGACAGCCACTGCTCCCTGTGGTCTGTGTGGCAGGCACAAAGTTAGCCAGGCATTTTGCTGGGAAGGCAAACACCACAGCCAGAAGGAAACAGCCTGTCTTATTTTTAACTACATAATATAATACTTGAGTTCCATTTACTGCACATACAGTCTCCTAAATACTCTGTTATTTGGTAAAACTGTGTATCAGAGCAAATCCCTGGATCATGTATATTGCAAGGGATTTCTGACACCAGGATTCCTTAGGAAAAAAATGCATATGAAATGCACAGCAGAAAAAAAATGAAGGTCGCATCTTCATTCTCATGTTTCTCTACTGTCATCAAAGTATAAACAGATAAACATAAAAACATAAATCTTATAGCTCATTTTATGTGTTTTTTTAATAGATTAAAAAGAACTGTTTACCTTCAGTTTCTTATTTTATTCCTTTTGAAAGGAGATTAGTATAAAAAAGTTTTAAAATTAGGTATTCCACTGTCACTTCTTTTCTATTGCACTATTTATTACCTCTTTGAGACTGCAGAAGAGGGATGCAAATGACACTTTATTCCATAAGTCTTCGGGTCAAACTCAGCTGCCTACCATGCTGATCAGATTTCCTTTTTTTAGTTTTGGCAAGGGCTAGATATAACCCATCTTCATATTAGATTTTGCAATGTAATCCTTGTTATCTAAGCCCACCTACACCTGTCAGCATACGGCTTTCAATTTTTCTTGTAATTTCTTTTTTTCTTTTTTTTTTTTTCTTTAGATTCACACATAGAATCCCTACCCAAACTGATATATAAAACATCAGGGCAAGAGATAATAAACTTGTTTGCAGCAGTTTGGCAAAGCCTGAGAGGAAGCATGGGGCCAGAGAGCTGAGGAGGTCCAGGTCCTGCAGTCACATCCAGAGTTAATTGAAGTCACTGCTGGCCTCAGTATAGCAGAACTGGAAGTCTCTATTCAGAAAGAAAAAAAAAGAAAAACACCTTAAAGACGTGCTTAATTCAGGGCACATCGGATCACCAGCATCACCCACCTGCTGGAAATCAGGCCCACATCTAAACCTTGAGAGCAGATCAGCTCTCACTGCTATTACATTGCCATTTGGGGGGGCTGGGGAAGGTATGTGGAGGCTGCACCCCAGAGCACAACGGCAACATTCATGACAGCCTTCATTCCCTCCCTGCAATAATTCTTCTTCCTGCATTCTACAGAATAGTCATTTATTATTTGTTTCTAGGTAATTAATTTTGGAAATGCTCTTCATTAAAATTGAACAGATCACCATGTGTTCTGCGTGTACTGCAGGCACCCAGGTAACCTGGGGCTTGTGCTGTGCAAAGTTGGAGACAGAGGAGCAGTAAGTAGGATGGAGAGAATGCAGATTTATTAGATTGTTTTTAAAGTGTGAATGAACTGACAAACCTCATTTTCCTCGGTGCAGCAATGGTTCATCTCTACTTAAAAATTAGTAGATGCTGAACAGTGTTGAATATTCAGTGTGCAACCAAGACTTTGGTCTTTGCTGTGCCCTCACTGGAAATTATTAAGCTTGTAAGGCCAGAAGAATAATAAATCTCTGTTCCCACGAGTTACATTCCCTCTGCCCACCTCAAACTGTCATTTTGGAGCTTGACTGAAAAGTGATCGAGGAGACAAACAGCTGTCAAACCAGGGCCCTGGCTATGAGGCTCCTGCTGCTGCTCCTTGCCTGTTCTCATGGACAAGTAGGACCATTGGAAGCTTCTCTCCATCCTATTCCAGCAACCTCATGTCTTGGAGGACCAGGATGGCCAGGGTGAGCACCAGCCATCATGGCAGGCAGCACTATTGTATTAACCAGTGTCCATGGCTCATCTACACTTAAGAAATTTGGGATACCTGATGAGGATAACTCATTGCACAATGCTGTTCTCCATTCTCTGCAACAAATTAAAAAGGTGAGGGTTTCTTCACTTCCAGCCACAAGATTGAGTATAATGAGCTTGTGTTCCAGCAAATAACAGGTCAGATTTCCTACCCTGATGAGGGCTAGTAGTGTTCCACTCACATTATAAGGGAGGCTTTGGAATAAAAATAATACACACACAAGGTATAGTTATTATCTATCATTGCCATATACAATTAAAACCTAAAAAGAATTTGGTCATTTGATCAATTCCTCCCAAGAGGCCACTCCACTTTGGATGTCCAGTCTTAGTCAACTGGGCCCACATATGTGATTGCACAAGCACATTTTAATTTATATACACAAGAGAAGAAACTTAATTCTGACATTCTGTGACTTTTGAAGGCTCAATTATTCAACCTTCATACCCCTCAAACAGATGGAGTTCAGGAGGAGGAAAACTTTATGACTTGTTTTAAAATAAATGTATCACTGGGTAGGAGAATTAAGTCCTCCACTCATAATTAAGTCTGTGACATCATTCGTTGCTTGAAATAATGGCAGTAACAGGCTGTTATCTTTGAAGTGCTGCTCACCAGAGGTATTAGAGCATGGGTGTACAGAAGCATCTTCAAGACTACTGCATCCACTGCTACTTGCAAGTCAGGACACAAATGCAGAGAGGTGGCACTCTTGGATCCTGCCGAGGATCCCTTAGGGAGCTACAAGCCCTTTGGCCTCTTTCCCTCAATCCCCCTTCAGCATCATATTCCGTCCTACTTTGGGCCCTGATGTTTCCCTCACGCTCTTATTTGTATCCTGATCTTCCACCTTCCTCCTCTTTTCCCTTGTCTGAACCCCCATTCTCCCACCATCTTTCCACACTTCTGGTAGTTCTCCCCCTCTCAGTACTCCAGCCTCCTGCCAGAAGATGAAACACATAAGATCACAAGAGAGCGACACTTACTGGCAGTTCCCCTACCCAGAAACACAGAAATATAAAGTCATCACAAACAGGGGTTGCAGGGAAGACCTCCCCCAACCTTTGGGCTGGAGTTCTCTTTCTCCATCCACAGCCTGGTCATGACCAGATCAGGGGAGACGCTTCAGTCTGATGAAGGTACAAAGAGCCTGCAAGGACTGTGTCTGGCCCAGGATAAACAACCAGCTGTAAACTCTCATTTTCAGGAATATCAGAGTTTGGTAAAAGGCACTGCAAAATTCTGCACTTCTGTACCAAATCTTGTGCTAGACTTCCACAATGAAATAATAGTGATTTTTTTTAGGATGTTCAAGTGTATCAGTTTCCCTTAATTTCGTTCTCTGAAACCATAGAACCATGAAACTGGCTGCTTCCAGGTTAGTTTGCCTTGAGTCAGAGATTAGCCAAAAAAAGCTCTTTAATTTTTATAAGTTTGAAAGAGCTATAAACAATACTGCCAGTCCTGAGCATTAAGAAAGTACAAATCAGGCTATGCACAAAAAGCCTCATAGATTAGCTGTAAAAGTGAGAATTGTTTGGGGTTTTTTTAATAGCAGTAGAAGCAGACACCTGCCATTGAGGTACTTTAGCTTTCTCATTGCATTTGCAAGGCTGCCCTTGCAAACTTTGCAACTTTGCAAACTCAAGAAGCTTTTCATTTTAAATGAAAGATAGGCTGCTTATATTTTCACTTGTCTCCTGGATCTTGATCTGGATGAAAACATCAAGCACCGAAACACTCAAATCAAGACAGATGGCACAACTATACAAGCAAGAGGAAGCAGAATTTTGTGATGAAAAGCATCAAGGAACATATCTATAGGTGATATCACCAGTGTGTCTATCACGCTCCTCGTATCTCTTATGATAAAATTCCAGCCAATGAATCTCAACTATGTGGTTAGTTATGTGCTCCTTTCCAGTGATTTGGATGAGATTTCACTGCATGACAAAACAAGTGATTTAGGGGTAGCAGTACTCAGTACAGTAAGAAGAGAGTTCAGCTTCTTGCCCTGATCTTCTTCTTTCCTTGAATCATGTCTATTTTTTTACCTAAAGCCATAATAAAAAAGAGCTCTACCATTTCTAAACCAGCAGCAACCCTAACAAGTCCCATTCAAGCACAGGGGACCGTGGCTGAGGCAACAGCTTACATGAGCAATGCCTGAGAGGGTCAGACTCTTTTGGGGCAAGGCTCCACATAGATGTGTGCATCAGTGAGCACATCTGTGTGCAGCCCCAAGCACTCCAGGAGCTCCCTAGCACCCCAGGCTACAGTGGGGAGAAGAAGCACACCTGCCTACCACGTTTGCAAGAAAGGATGCTAAAGAGCTTGCTGTAAAAGCTGCTTCCAGATATATCACACTTGGCTGCCCTGGGAAGCAGGGTGAAACTTAGTGGAAGAGGGGCTACAAAGGGATGTCTCCTGGGTATGCCCCTCTGCAGTCCCAGTCTCCATCACACTGGCTGCTGTGGGCACTTCTGCCTCTGCTGACCCTTCTCCCAAAAAGTGAACCTATGCATAGCACTGTATGTGCTGACTTGATACCCTGGGGATTTGTTGAGAGGAAAAAATAGATATGGAAAAGGCAATTAAGTGGATGCTTGTTCCTGTACTTCTGTATTCCTGTAGCTTCCTGAATATGTACCTAACCCCTTGACAGCTTTTTAAACAGCACACTGACTATGGCAATGCAAGGATGCTGCTAACATATCCAGAACTTCCTGGGACATATTTGTGTGGAACTCATAGTACTGTCAGCAAGATATGGGACAACACTCCAATAATAAACTGGGCTACATGGGCATAGAGATGGAAAAAAAAAGATGCAAAAAGTAGAAGGCAAGAATCCCAAGCCTTCTTATTTTTTAAAAAAGGGGAACATTTCAAAGTGAGTAGCAGGCACCTGTTGTTATGTGCTAATGGAGAAATCTTTCCACCAGATCCACAGGGCAGGTCTGAGATAAGCAGCTGGAGAATGATAAGTTATCTCTGTTGCGATTCAGGAAATATAGATGCTTCAGATGCTAATGGTGTGTCAGCAGGGAACCAGACACACAGTGAACTGAGGTTAAGTAAGCCTGGGAAGGTGTTTATTCGTGTATAACATTTGCAGAGAAGGTGACTCCCTACCTCGCTCCTGGCTGCCCAGAGGAACTGCTTATAACCAGAAGTACGCTCAGAGAAGTCAAGCAGAAAGGTCAGGCAGGGCGAGAGGTGAATCCCAGCCATGACAGCCCTCCCATGAGCACTGGCACTCCCCAGCTCTGCACATGTCCTGGGAAGAACAGGGGTCTGGCCACCTGCACGTGCCAACCACGGCACCTCAGCATAACCCAGCCAGGCTCCGGTGCCGGTGCCGGCAGAGGGGCACTGCCAGCACTGAGGGACCATAAATGTGCTGCAGCTCAGAAGAATTAGAGGTCACTTGTGCATCCTTTGGCACTGGGCTGGATCAAGTGTAGCTAAACCATTCCCAGCAGACATTTGTCCAATCTGTTTTCAAAATCCTCCCACTGTCACTCTAGGCAATCTATTCTTGTGCTTTCCAACTGAAAGATAGAAAGATGTTCTTAATGTCTAATCTAAATCATAAGTCAACTTTAAAAATGACAAGTATGGTTAAAAGTTTTAAGATTTTTCCTAATAATAAATGTGATTTTCATTTTATTTCTCTGTTGGTTTCTGCACATTCAGGGTACTTTCAAATCACTTTTTAAAACATCCCTCTAGAATCATGATGTATAGAAACCATATTTATTATTTTTCACAAGAGCTGAGATTGTCATTTAATTACATAAATCCAAGAGTAGGAGATTTAAGGAGGAAAAAAATTGCAATAAAGTCCTGAGAGAGATGCCAACACTTAATTTAGCTGTAAAAGGTTTTTGGGATTTTTTTTTTATCTGTATGCCTCACAGACCCATTGCCCAAAAATGTTGTGAAGTGATAGCAATGTCAAGCAGAAAAGACATCTCACCCATAACTAATAGCGAAAAATACCACGGGTGTAGGAGACATATTCCTATGTATTTGGATACATATTCCTTCCTTTACCACTCATCAAAATCCCTTCTAACTATCCCAAGCATGTGAACACTATCTTTCATAAGATAGTTTGCAAGACCCCATTCAAACCAGTTAATAGCAAAAGAGGTAGTTTCCTCCTGCCTCACTGAAGATGAACCCCTAGAAAACTGCCACTTTTCTCTGGTGCTTGAATTCAAAAACATTACTCAAAAAAACCTGGACTCACTTCCTGATTCAAGCTTTTTGAAAGTGCAGCTAAGGTTGCTAGCAACCCTGATTCAAATGCAGAAACACAATAAAAACACAAATAGGATCTCTGATCTTTTACATCAACAGCACCAGACATGAAGGAGAACTACACTGGCTCAACTTTCTAGATACACATGGCTGGGCACTGATTCATCCCTGGAGACAAACATGCTCAAAATTTACATCCTCAAAGCTTGTTATTTATCACTGGAAATGCCCAGCTTTTTAACTAGGGTGTCACATTAATTTTGTTTAACTTTACATCGGTGGCATAGTCAGCTGTATCTGAGTGAGTTACCCTAGGCACTGCACTTCCTCCCAGAGCAGACACAGAAGCACAGCAAATGAGCTGTGCCTCCCCTTGGCTGCCAATGGCCCCTGCACTGCAGACATCTGAAGTTAGGCCACATTATTGTCACCCTCACTGCCTGCATCCTTCTCTCCAGAGCTACCCAGGGAAGAGAAGAGAGCAATTCCTGCTAAGAGACAAGTGACTGTCTCTCCTTACCATTTCCTGTCAGCAGGCTCAGGCCAGCCAGCCTGCCCTTTTCAAGGTGCCCGCTTATCAGGATTGTAATTGTGATAACGTGGAGTGCACTTTCGGGCTCTGAATTCCCTTGGAAAGCCAGGTATCTAAAAATTAGGTATTGCAACCCTGAGTTTCAGACCCCTTCTATGTATCTAGCCTGAAGTGCATTGCTAGTCTCTCTTCTGTACCTTCAGCAAACGCAAGGGAGGGAAGAGGGCTTCTGGGTGTCCTAAGCTGTTTATCTTTTGCTTTTACCACATCACACTGGACCTATATGTAGGATGTGCCTTTTTCTTTATGGATATAACACATTATCTACATATTACATTGAAATCAAGAAGCAGTGTCTGTGGTCTTGTCTTTTGCAGGCTAATCTAAGACAATAAAAACAGTCGAATGAAATGTCCAGGAGAGTTTCACTCCTAGAAAAGTGGAATGGCCATTCATACTCACTGTGTCAACCATGCACTTAGAATGTGAAGGCATGTAATTTCCAAGTGGCCCCAGTTTCCACCTTCAGCCTTCCTCCAGGGCATATAGCATCAAGCTGGATGATCTCAGCCATGCCTGGAAGGGCTAGTTCTGCTGTGCTACGTACTGCATCTGAAGCCAGTCCCTCTCAACCTGTTCCCTGTTCCTTAGACTTTTTTCTTTGCCCCACTGTAGATTAAAATCTACAAGATGAAAATTTTTGTCCCCATTTCCAAAGTGCTGTGTGGCGATAGAAGATCTGGGCCTTATTGATGCAATCTAGCAACATTATAACCAAAAACTTGTAACTGGAATTATCACACAACTATAACAAGGAGCAGCTCTCTCATTCCCACCTGTAAGGACCAGGATGCGTTCAGATAGGAAGCAAAGAAAGAGTGAGGTCTTCATCTTCCACCCTTAAAACCAAAGCAGGTAGATTTTTTAATGAATGCATTTATTTTTTTCAGCAGCCATGAATATGGACCTCTTTCAAAATAATGCATGAGCACTGGATGTTGACCAGGCTTTTCTGGATAGTTACTGGATAAATATGTTGGTATAATATAAAAATGCCTGTAAAATAAATGAAGAAAGGAAATAAGGGGGCGGAGGGGGGTGGAAAGTACAAGAAGCCCTGCAATAAATTTGTGAGAGCTGGTAGAATGACACTACACCCAAATCGCCCTTGAGTAGTCCAGCCTAACCATGGCTCACCATCCCAAAAGGTTTGAACCAGCAATGCCAAAACTCTGGAGCAAAAGGACTATATCAGAGACTGTTTTGGCAGCATGAAGATCTTTTATTTTGAGCAGAGAGCAAGTTGTCGTGAAGCCATGGCAGGGAAAACACACTGACACAGGGTCCCCCAGGATTACTGGTGCCAAACACAGAAGCTACTGTCAGCTCACAAAATGCTTTACTGACATGCCAAAGATAAAAATTCTGTATTGCCAACTACCCTTACCACACAGCCCAAAACCTGCCATATGGCCGAAAATACGACAATGGATTTTGCCATTCCTCGGGTTTGGGTGTGAATTGACAATGAGTCTAACATATAAATTACATCATCTTTTAACTTTTTGTGATATATAACATCAGACAGCTTTGTCTGGGACAATCCATCATGAACTAGTCTTGTTGACATTCTGGATTCTCTCTTCTGACCTTGTCCTTTCAGCACAGGCATAATTGTGCTTATGATAATTTTATTCCCAGTTAGGCAGTGATTTTGCACACCTTTGAGTTACAGAATAACTAAGAAGCCTGTTCTCTGTACGACTGCTGAAACAAGGCACCTTGAACCAATTTATGCTGAAGCGCAGTCCGGTAGTGTAGCAGTAAATAAAAGTGGATAAACTCACCCCTCTCAGTGTGCATAAGTAGGTTAACTCTCTTTAGTCCTGTTTACTGTTGACTATACCACAGGTGCACTCTCAGCTGGGGGCTCCCCACTGAGAAAACACCAACCATATGTTTGCGCAGCAGAAAGTGGAGGGGGGAGATGTAGGACCCAGTCTTCACAGTGTGAAGGGTCTAGCAGGCAAAGGGAAGGAATGCAAGCTCATTTCTTCCACCCAGCTCACGTGCAGAGAGACTCCCATTTCAGCCACGGAGCTCTAGGCTCAGTTATCATCACTAATTTTTCTGTACTTGCATATCATCATGGGGGTTTAGGGATTTTTTTAGAAATGTAACACTTTAGCAATCATCTATGGTGATGGGCAAATCTTTTTTGTTGAAGGATCGGCTGTTCAGTGTCACTTTAGTGGGAATATACAATTATTATGGTACATGAATTATTTGAGCTGTTCCCTATGAAGACTGATTGCCTTTCATGAGCCGTGTGTGGGAGCAGCAGAGAAATCCCTGCTGTTCCAACTGGTGTCGGCACCCCCAGACAGTCAAGCATAGCTGCAGAAGTGCAACTGTCTCGTCACCTGTAGCAGTGCCTGAGTCATGGTCCCTGCCCACCCTGCACTCAGAGCAAGGGAGTGATTTAGCTTGTTTCAAACCACTGGATTCACACAAATGTGAGAAAATAAGTTGGACTGCAAATACTTAAAATTAAACTTTGTTCTGTCACTCACCACAGCAGAGAGAAAGGGGCATCCCACCACATCCATGTCTGTATTTTCAGTGAAGAAATGGTTATGTCAGCTGTAGCCTCCTCTCAATATGAAATGTCTGGACCAATTACTAGATTGCTATAACAAATAGGCTATTGCACTCCCACTGTGATAACTTGGTAACCAGAGTGCTGGTGTGTTTTAGTTGAAGACCACTACCACCCAGTCACTTCTGCCCTCTTCAACAGATTTTTCAGCCCCTTCAGCTCTGCCACTGAAGCTGACAGGAGGGATATGCAGGAACACACATCAGCTTGACCAGAGGCAGAAAGTTCATTCCTAAAGAATCAGTTGTTCTAATGCTGGAAAGAGTGGCAAACTGCAGGCTGCTACATTTTCAGCTGCGTGCCACAATATTCTTTTGTGTGGTTTCTGGATCTGCTTCTGTTACATGTGTTTTTCAACTGTTTCTGGTGGAGGTTCTTGTTACTGGAGTGTGGATATTTTGTTGGAGATGCTGTTCAAGTTTGCAGACTGCTTGTGTGCTACAAGCTAACTTTTACTGCCCTCAGTGCCTCTCGTCCCCCATCTATCCAACTGTATTTGCCATCAAATTTAAAATAAAAGGTATTTGTTATTTATTGGAAAGATTAACTCCCTGGGGAATAATGACTTGCTTTTAGCATTGGTCTGACTGCTTGGCCTAGGCTTCAGACCTGAAGGAGAGCTGCTACTGGAGATCAGGGCCGAAGAATAAGACAATTAACTCTTATCTCCTCCACAGCCTCCTCACCTACTCCATTTCTGGAAGCTGTTACTTAACATAGCATTAAACATAAATGGTTATCAATCCAGTCCAGAAAGTGGGCACAAGACAGTAATAGACAAGAAATTGATGTTTTTGACAAATACTGAAGCTCATGGAGGAGCAGTAACACTGCAATAACAGAAACTGAGTTTCAATTGAGTTGAAAAACCAATTATCTGGTACTATAGAATGAAGTGAGAACAAGGAAACATTTTATGATGTTATGAGTCCTCTTCCTCACAGTTTTTCGAGGTGGAGAGGGGGTAGCTATGAGTTTTGCATTTAACTATGAGGCTACCAAAGGCCACCTCATCTCTGCTGCCCAGTTGCTCTCCCAAAACAGCCTCTGGGTAGTAACGTTTGTCCTAGTCGGGCTTCCTCAGACTTTTCTTCAGGAGCTTTCCTGGAGGCTCAGTACAAAGGCAGACACAACGAGGAACCATCGAGGCACAACCAGCATCCCACCACCAGGCCGGGGATGCTGCCGAGACAACGGAGCCGACAGGGTCACCTGCCCCCGGCATCCTCCGCCCCGCGGGTGAGCACCCACGCATCCGCCCCCCACGTGCTATACACCCCCCCCCCTTTTTTTTTTTTCTTCTATTTATTTTTCCCCTGCAGAAGTCGAGGGTAAAACCCTGAAACCCGAAGCCGTGAAACCGAGCTGCTTGGCCCCGCCGGTGGCACGGCCCCGTCACACACGCCCGTGTCCGCTGCGTGGCCCGGGCGCCGTCGGGATGGGAAGGGAGGCGGGGGAGTTGGGAGGGGACGGGGGCGCGGGCTAGCGCAAGCAGCAGGCTGCTGCCCGGGGTGACCGTGACCCGTGGGTTATGCGTGGGTGACCGTGGGGCTGGAGGGGTGAAGGAGCAAGGGAGAGAGGGTTTCTCATGGGCAGGAAAAGGCAGGATCCCGTGTGCCTGCGTGGAGGGGGGAGGGAGAACCGCTGAGGTTTTATTCTTGAAAGAAGCAATTAAACTCAAATTAGTTGCACTCACGAGGTGGAAAGATAGCCCCATCTCTCTGGCCTTTCTCCTCGGGGCGGCCGACGGGGGCAGCCCCTGGGGCAGTGTGGGTGCTCCTCAGAGCATTCCCGGGCGGCGGGCGAGGCGCCCCCGCATCTCCCTCCGCACCCGCGCACCCTCGGCTCTCCCCCGCCCCGCCCGGCCTCGCTCGCCACCACATCCGGGGCGGTGGGTGAGGGAAATTCAAGTTTAAAAAGGGCTGACCCAGAGCTGCTCCCCGGCTCCGGTCCCAGTCCGCGGTGAGCCCCCGGGGTTCGGGAGGAGTGGGACGGGGCCGGGAGCCCTCTGTGAGGCCGCCGGGTGCCGGCGACCGAACAAGTCCGGTCTCCCCAGCCTGCATTTTAATCCTGAAATCTGGAAATGGAAATTGTTTGATGTATGAGGAGACGTTATCTAATTAGGGCGTAAGAAATTTAATCTTTCCAG
Source organism: Aphelocoma coerulescens (assembly GCF_041296385.1). Classification (NCBI taxonomy): domain Eukaryota; kingdom Metazoa; phylum Chordata; class Aves; order Passeriformes; family Corvidae; genus Aphelocoma; species Aphelocoma coerulescens. The sequence goes on along the minus strand of NC_091016.1, from coordinate 84,209,616 downwards.
CAGGCAGGTCATATAATTAATGTTAATTTAACGCTCAAATTCTCAGTCATTAATTTTTATTCTCTTAAATGTAGTTTGGCAGGGCCCCCTGATCCATGGCAATGGATTTTACTGAATGTAAGAGCACACTTGGTCTTTGGAGTGAATTACTGGAGCCCTTCCTATCCCAATAACAAGATCACATCATGTATGCATTATTAAGCCATGTAATTGAATGGTCCATAGTTTGCATATCAGACTATTAAAGTAATGTGTTTTGCTTTTCTTCCAACACGTAATGTTAAAGCCTTTGCGAATATTTGGTGATTCTGATAATTATCACCAAATTACTACAAATGTTCTCTTCATTAACGTGATTTCTCTCAAGCATTTTTAAAAAAATGTGAATAATGCATTAAGTGGTGGCTTATAAAGTGTTTTTTAAAATAAAACTTGTCAACTACAATTCGAAAATTAGAAAAGAAGAAAAAGTGAGAAAGAGAGAGAAAAAGAAAGAAAGGAAGAAAGAAAGGAGAGAGAATTAACAGTTGCACGGAAAGAAAACAATTCTCCTCTAAGATTGGAAAAGACGACTTCCCTTTTTTCCCTATTTCAGATAAGTGACTATACACCTTAAAAGTTTCACTTCATCGGGAGCAAAAGTGCATGCAATCTAAAGAACTGTCGATTGCAGATGATACAGAACAGATGGAGGCACAAAGTTGGAGCTTTTCCCTTTACAGGGGATAGATGGGGACACAGGCAGACAGACAGGGAGATTGATTTGAAAAGATACTGACCTCTCTCCTTCAGCTGCAATTTAACTTGTCCTGGGGAGAAAAAAAAAAAAAAAAAAAAAAAAAAAAAAAAAAGAAAATCTCACAAGTGAGACCTGCCTCCTCCCCTGTCGGCCTCCTGCCTCCCCCCGCCCCAAGTTCGCACTGTCATCTGAACAAACTGCTGCGCCGATCTCAGAAGGTGAATAATTCTCAATTAACTAAGTAACTAACTTTCTTTGTGCAATCTTGAGTCACTCACTTAACTAAATCTTAAGCCTTCGAGACCCTTCATTATTGCCTTCCCCCGCCACACTATTTTCAAAGTTCAATAGCAAGGCAACAAAAAACACTGCTGCAAAATAAGAGTCTCTTTTAAAATTAAAGAGCTGCTCATTTGCATCGGAAGAAGTTATTTTTCCCCTGCATTGAATTATTTAGGCACAAAAAAAAAAAAAAAAAGAAAAAGAAAAAGAAAATTAAGGACACCCCACAAAGCCTCCCGCAGTCCGTGTCAGGATCAGTGTCACGGATGCTCTGCGGGGTGCGAAGCCACAGTGACCAAGTGGGTAGGCGCTGGATCAGGTGTGCTGTTGGGCTGTGCGACTCGGGGCATCCCGCCGCGCTGGCAGGTTGCTGCTCCGCAGCCAGCAGCGCTCGGACCTCGCCGGGCCGGGCCGCCGCTCCCCGCGGCCGGGCGGCGGAGAGTGCGCGGCGGCGGGCGCGGGGCGGGGCGGGGCGAGGCGGCCGCCCCGCGGGGCCGGGGCCGGGGCCGCCAAGGCTCCGAGCCCCACCGGGAGCCCGGGTCGGTCTGCGGCCCACTCTTATTTTGGTTGGGAGCGGGCAGCGCTGCCGGGAGAGCCGGGAGAGCGAAGGGAGCCGAACTGTGCTCCTCTGTTTGGTTTAGGGTCGGGTATTTTTTTCTTTCCCTCTCCCTCCTCTCTCTCTCCCCTTCCCTCCTCACTATAGCAACCAACGCCAGCCTGACAAAAATGCACCCTCTGTGGACAATGGCCCAGCCTTCCTGCTCGCCTCGCTCCTCTTCTTCCTCGCCAAGCAAAAGAAAGTTTCCAGCCCCCCCGGCCCGTTCTCGCCTCTCCTCCCGAGGCAGGCTCCTGTGCAAATCCCGCTCAGCCCCTCCGGGACCGTGCCGACCCCCACGTGGGAGGCTGAGGGCGGGAGGACACAGAAGTCGCCCCCCAGCCGGGGCCCCGATTCCCCAACCCGCCTTGACAGCGGGCTGGCAGAACGCCCCTGAGCCACTGCCAGCCCCGCGCCCGTGTGCGGCCCGGGCCGGAGCGGTGCTGCCCGCTGCCCCAGCGGGGCTCAGCTCCCGGCTCCTGGGTTCGCCTCTTTTCTGGAGAAAAACAGCATCCCCCAGTCTGGAGCGCTCCGCACCGGGGGGACGGAGCGAGGCAGTGGCGACCGAGAGCCTTCTAAGAAGGCGCTTCTCAGAGTGAGGAGCGGGAGTCGTGCCCAAAAGTGCCCCGAAAGTTGTAAGAAGGGAGGGAGGATCACGTCGCCCGGTAAAGCCGGGGCACCATTTATCTGAGCTCTTCCCGGGGATGTCTGCTTGTCTCCATCCGGCGTGAGCACTGACAAAACAAACAAAAAAGCAACTGTTAGATTTGTCAGAGAAAGCCGGGCACTTTTCTTTTTTTTTTTTTTCCCTTTTATTTTCTTCTCTTTTCTTTTTTTTTTTTTTTTCTTTTTTAAAATCTGTTGCTGTGTTTCGTCCTGCACAACTCTCTGAACAGAGCAGGCTTTGGAAAGACCTTTGTGAGACCGCTTTCCCGAGCCAGAGAGGCTGAATCGCCTCCCCTCTCCTTCCAATTCACCTGCTTTTCACGCCAACAGAAACGCCCTTCCAGCTCCAGCACGGGGCGGTCATTTCCCAGCCAGGCTTTTGAACACTAAATTGCAAACTCCGTTGCACCAATCGCATCTGGGTCTGTCTTCGAGAATTCAATAAACAAGCTGTATTAACTCCAACCAGAATTTATCTCGTAGACTGATGGAATTCGTCTTTTTTTTTTTTTTCCTTTTGCTTCTTCTGCTTCTTTTTCCCCCAAGGCCTCATATTCACCACTCAAAATTTAGCAGCCTGCCTTTGATAAATTACTCAAAGTAATCCCTGCAACAGCTAAGTCTGACTGGTTGACGTTGCGTTAGAAGTCTTCATAGCGGTATCTGTCTATAAAATATTCACTTGCGGACTACAAAGGGTGGATCATTTTTAATGACAAGATTCAGAACTGGAGGATGAAGGGAAAAGATTAATATCCGTGAATTCAAATAATTTAATTTCAAATACTGAACTTAGAACATTATATCCCACTAGTTTAAACACTGATGCAGATAAAATACCAGATTCTCAGATGAATGAAGCGGCCGGAAGAATAGAGTTGTGGGGAATGTTGGAAATGAACATTAATACAAACTTTACAGGAACTTTTTTTTTTTTTTTTTTAATTCTACACCTTTCTACGTTCTGTCTTCTGAGATAATCAGTATTCTAGCAGGGCAAAATGTGCATGATATTACATGTACACGTATGTATATCTATATATGCAGGGGGAGAGATTTTATTTTCTCTAGAGATAGGCGGAGAAATCTATTTAGATGGCAGATTTTAATTTCAATGGGTAATGTGAGCTTGTGCAATCAAAGTTATCAATTTCTGTCCTTTTTGTTTAGATTTCTTAGTTAAATGTGTTTGTTATATCTACCCCGAGGAGAAGCAACTTGAAAGTGTAGCTTTTGAGTCATCTTATAAATACATCCCTGAGGCTGCAGTTCTTGCCGCTTTAAGCAGTTTTCATTAAAGCAGCCAGCTGCCTCTTTGTGTAGACTGGATTTTTTTAAAGCAATCACTTGTGAAGCCCCGGCCTCAGTTTTGTCTCTCCGCAGGCCCTTAAAGTTGAAGTTTCATTCATGTCTTGGGTCTCTCCGCCGAATCAGACTCCTCGGAGCAGCACTGGAAAGAGCCACACGAAAGCACAGGCTTGAATACCTCATAGAGAAAGGTTAAAAAGGAAGCAGAGATCAAAACAATCCCATCTCACAAAAGGTGCATTAAATGCGCCCCAGCAATAAGCACAAATCTTCCAAGTTGGCCTTTAAAGCGAGCACCAGGAGTCTCAGGTTTATTGCACCCAGCAATTCTCTGAGCGACTCTCCGCGTCTTTGCACTCCTGCCGCATTTCCTCCTAAAACAACATCTAATGGGTAGATAATAGACACGCAGAAAGGAGGCGCGGGGATTTCTCCCCCTCCTCCTTTCCTTTTAGCTGCGTGAGTCTATCTCAAGGTTTGGAGAGCAGAGTTTAAAAAAAAAAAAAAAAAGCTTTTCACCTCTAAACACAACAGGCATATGCAAATATATATTCCCCACCCTAGAGCCGCACGCATCCAAACGCACATAGGAGCGCGCGTTTGGGGACCATTCCCCCAGCCCCCCGAGCCGGGGAGGCTGACGAGCGGCGGCTGGAAGCCGAGGCTCGCTAGGAACGAGCCGTGCTCGTTTTGTTGCTGGAAATGCAGCTTTCTCTCCGGCACGCACGGAGTTGAAACAACAGGGAGCCCAACATCTCGTCAGCCGGAGCCCGCCGCGGCAGCTGGGGGCGGGTGGCGGGCAGGGGACCCCTAGGTGGGGAGCTGGGGGGCCAGCGGGGGGCGGCCAGAGGACTCCCGCAACCCGCCCGCGTCCTTCTGGATGCACCTGATGTGTATGCAGCACCTCGCCTCCCAGCCAGGAGTCAGCTCCAGTTAAGTGGCGCTCTATGTATTTTATAGCGAATATTCTCGAGTAGCTGCACTGCAATGAAGGAGATATCAAGGAGGCCTGTCAGTTCAAAGCTTTTGGGGTTGTTTGAAAATCTTCTTCACGTCAAAGTAAGCAGCCCTAGTATTTGAACAGCTGCTTTGAACAGTGAAAAGGGCTGAGCTGAATCAAAACACTGCAGTGTCTGCCCAAGACACCGCATCACCTTCAACCTGCTTTTATGCGAGCAGAGAAAAGGAAAGAAAGGCTGGTGAGACCTCTAATCCCGCGGGGTCAGCTCCGCCAGAAAGGGGCCACATGACTGTCTCTTTTACATCCCGAGTGGCCCGGACCTGAGCGGCGACCAGAGCCGGAGCCCGCGGCGGACAGCGGCGAGGCGACAAGACCGGCGGTCGGGCGCTCGCTCCCCGCTCCCCGGCGCTCCTCTCCACGGGGGGAGATAGGAGCGGAGGATGCTTAAGGAGCGGTATTAATGACAGGGCTAACAATGATGGGGAGGACGAGGAGGTGGAGTCTGCGGCGGCTCTGAATGCACCGGCCGCGCTCCTCGCTGCTCCCAGCTGCGCCTCCATAGGCGTGCGCTCCGCCGGGGAGGGGGCAGGAGGGACGGCGGGGGGCTCTGCCGGGGAGACGGGGTTTTGTCCGCCTCCTAAGGCCGCGGTGCTACTTCGGTAACTGTGATTACCGTTAGGCCGTGAGATCTGCCGCTGGGGCGGCGGGGGTGAGAGGCACACAGGACGGTGCCCGTAGTAGGCAGCACCTGCCAGAGGGCCGGGCGGGACAGAGACGGCTGGGGAGGGGGTCAGGAAATACACGACTGGGCAGGCTGGAGCAGGCCTGGAGGGGTTTTTCCCCCCAGAGAAGTGTTGGTTGAATCTCGCTGACCCCGTGTCCCTTTTCCTGGTCGCGGCAAGCCGCGGGGAGCGCGGTGCCGTCGGCACTCCACGGGGACCAGCTGCCCGTGCCCAGCACACGCCGTGCGGCCGGGGCACAAGGGAGGTCCCTCTGACGACCACCGGGGTAGGTCCGTGCTCGGCGAGCTGGAGGCGCCCGCGCGAAAACCTCGCTCTGAAAATGACGCGTGGCGTGGCCCGTCGTGTCTCGTCCACGCACGAACTTTTGGCAGCGGATCTGGAGGCGGGCTGGCTGGAAAGCCGCCCCCAGCAGAACTTCGGTGGCCCCAGGAACGGGGCGGGAGGGCTGGCCCGGGCGCAGAGAGCGGGGCGGCTCTCCCAGGACGGTCCCCGCGATGCCTTTGCAGAAGCCTGCTGCGGACTTGCCCTGTTGTTTTGTTTCAATTCACTGGTCTACACCTAATTGGGAGGAGAGAGACGAGAAAATGAGCATCAAATTATAAAATTCCTGGGTGCCCAGTTGTTTACACACGGGAAACAAAAGGCAGAGCTTCACTTCACAGGCACTGACTTCCCTCTCCGCAACCCTCGCAGAACAGGCAGTATTGTTCTTCCCTTCGCCTGCACCTCGAAGAAATGGGGGAAAAAAAATAAAACAAACCTTAGGAAGAATCTCCACTCTTTCATGGACAAAGTTTGCGCCCTCCCCTCCTCCTCTCCTTTTCCTCCTCCTCCTCCTCCTCCTCCTCCTCCTCTCTCCCTCCCCTCCCCACCCCCCGGCAGAAGGAGCTCTTGATACGCCGCTAAACTAACGAAACGAGGTAACTCCTGCTGCGCCTCTTGTCTCAGGGCACTGGATATCCTGTTTATGCTGCTGCTGTGTATATGTTTATGTGCAGGAGCCCATCCCCCGCTCCTCCACACCCCCACGCAGAGGAATATTTCTAGGCAAGGAGCCTTTCCAGCGCTCACGTTAAATACGATGATTTATAAACAACTCGCTGAAGAAAGCGGTTTCTTGTTAGTAGTAATAAATTCCCCGGTCCGCCCTATTGTGTTATTTCGATGAAGATAGCGGGAGCCTGCGACGCACACCTACCCCCGTGAGCAGTTTATTTTCGAGACAAAGCTATGAGGCTTTCAGCTCAAAAATGGGCAGCGAACTCTTTTCGCGTCGGCCAGGCTGGCGCTGCTCATTCCTAGGAAATCCGAATCCAGTTCCAGGGTCTCTTTCCTTCCTGTCCGGGCCGCAACTTCTTTCTTTTTCCCTATCCCCCTCTTTTTCTCTATTTTTTTTTTCCTTTCTCCACCACCCTCTCATCCCCATTTTCCGCATCCGTGCAGAGTCGCCAGCGCCGCTCAGGCGGTCCCGCAGGCATCCCGTCCCCACGGGACGGGACAAGCGGAAAAAAACCACCTCCGCAGTGCCGAGGTGCGAAGCCCCGACATCCCCGGAGGAGCGGTGTGCTCCGGCGACCACCGGGCGCCGGGAGAAGGGCAGAGCCGGCGAACAGGCAGGGGGCCGCCCGCTCCCCGCCCCCGGGGGCGCGGCGCTCCCCGGCCGCTCCGGCGGGGCTGGCTGCGAGGCGGCGCTGAGAAAGTTGGGGGCGGGCAGGCGGGCACCCCCCCGGCCCGCAGCACCCACTTCGGGGCGGCGCGGCCGCGCTCCGCGCAGAGACGCGCGTCGGGGCGCGAGCAACAGGAGCCGGCGGGCGGACCGGCGGCGGCAGCAGCGGCAGCAGCATCCTCCCGCCGGTGGTGCGGGGCGGGCCGGGGCGGGGCCGGCGGCGGCGGCGCGCCCCTGCGCTCCCCCCGCCCCGCGGCCGCCGCTCCCCCGCGCCCCGTTCCCCCTCGGAGTTGGGTTCCAGCGGGGGCGGGTCGGGGGCGGGGCCGGGGGCGGGGCGCGGCCGGCGGGGAGCGCCAATGGCGGCCGGCGGCGGCGGCGGTCGCCGGGAGCGCCGGCGTCCGTCAGGGCGCGGGGAGCCAATGGCGAGCGGCGGCGGGGCGGGGCGGCCGCGCGTGCCTTCGCAGTGGGCCCCGCCGCGCGGGCCGGGGGGGCGCGGGCGCCGCGCGGCGCCCGAGGCGAAAAAGTAGCTGTCAAATGCGCGGCGCCTTTAACCGGCGCGATCAGTGCGGCTCGGCGAGTCATGGCGACCGCAGCCTCCAACCACTACAGCCTGCTCGCCTCCGGCTCCCCCATGGTGCACGCCGAGCCGCCCGGCGGCATGCAGCCCGGCGGCGGCTACCGCGACGCCGGCGCCCTGGTGCAGGCGGACTACGCGCTGCAGAGCAACGGGCACCCGCTGAGCCACGCTCACCAGTGGATCGCGGCGCTGTCCCACGGCGGCCCCGGCGGTGGCGGCGGCGGCGGCGGCGGCGGGGGCGGCGGCGGCGGCGGCGGCGGCGAGGCGCCTTGGTCGGCGGGCGCGCTGGGCCAGCCCGACATCAAGCCGGCGGTGGTGCAGGCGGGCGGGCGCGGCGACGAGCTGCCGCCGCCGCCGCAGCACCCGCCGCCGGGGCGGGCGCCGCACCTGGTGCACCACGGCGGCGGCGGCGGAGGGCACCACGCGGCGGCGGCGGCGGCGGCGGCGGCGGCGGCGTGGCGGGCGGGCGGCGCGGCGCACCTGCCGCCCGGCATGGCCGCGGCCAACGGCGCGCAGGCGGGGCTGCTCTACTCGCAGCCGCCCGGCTTCACCGTCAACGGGATGCTGGGCGCCGGGCAGCCGGGGCTGCACCACCATGGCCTGCGCGACGCCCACGAAGAGCCGCCGCCGGGGCCGCCGCACCACGGCCCCGAGCACCCGCCGCCGCCCCACGGCCCCCACCCCGGGGCGGCCGGGCCGGCACCGTCCGCCGCCGCCGCCGCGCCCCCCGGGCCGCCGCCGCACCACGACCCGCACTCCGACGAGGACACGCCGACCTCGGACGACCTGGAGCAGTTCGCCAAGCAGTTCAAGCAGCGGCGCATCAAACTGGGATTTACCCAAGCGGACGTGGGGCTGGCGCTGGGCACCCTCTACGGCAACGTCTTCTCGCAGACCACCATCTGCCGCTTCGAGGCCCTGCAGCTCAGCTTCAAGAACATGTGCAAGCTGAAGCCTTTGTTGAACAAGTGGTTGGAGGAGGCGGACTCCTCCTCGGGCAGCCCCACCAGCATAGACAAGATCGCGGCGCAGGGCCGCAAGCGGAAAAAGCGCACCTCCATCGAGGTGAGCGTCAAGGGCGCGCTGGAGAGCCACTTCCTCAAGTGCCCCAAGCCCTCCGCCCAGGAGATCACCTCGCTCGCGGACAGCCTACAGCTGGAGAAGGAGGTGGTGAGAGTGTGGTTTTGTAACAGGAGACAGAAAGAGAAGCGCATGACTCCCCCGGGAGGGACGCTGCCGGGCGCCGAGGACGTGTACGGGGCCAGCAGGGACACGCCGCCGCACCACGGGGTGCAGACCCCCGTGCAGTGAACTCGCGGCGGGGGCGCCCGGCCCCTCCTCCTCCTCTCCTCCTCCTCCTCCTCCTCTCCTTCCCCAACTTTTGATTGTCCTCCTTTTTTTCTTTTTTATTTCTTTTTTTTTTTAATTTTATTTTCTCCTATCTTAAAAAAAAAAGACAAAAAATCAAAAAAACGAACAAACGCGAAAAAAAGAAAAGAAAACAAAAAGCGAGCGAGCGAGAGGGCAAGCGCGAATCACAGCGGACAGACAGACAGACAAAGCACCTGCACCACACTGTCCCATAGACGGTAGGAGGTGTGATGCTGTATTTTGACCTTTCCAGGCGAGTGCCCGTGCACGGGAGTGGAGTGGGTACCGCGCACGGGCAGGCAGGCGGGCACCGGCAGGGCAGCGGCAGGCACCGGCAGGGCAGCGGCCGGCACCGGCAGGGCAGGCGCAGGGCGAAGCGGTTCGCACAAAACTCCCTCGCTCTCTGGCCAAAACATACGGCGCTGCCCTGCCGGAGAGGGGGCGGAGGAAAAGGGGGGCACAGCCACCGCGGGTCCTCTCCGCAGCCCCCTCCCGCCACACAAAGGCAGATTGCATTGTGGAATGTCGCTCGGTGTTGGCACATGCTGCTGTGTTTATTTTCTGTGGATCCCCTGTATGAATATATGTTAAAAAAAAAAAAAAAAAAAAAAAGGAAGAAAACCGAAAAGCTATCCCTTTTGATGTAGACAGTATTTAACCGTACCAATTTGCACTGCAAGAAAATCGAAGTTTACATAAGCAAAATGTTTATTTTTTCTTTTTTTCCCTCTTCCTTTCCGACCTTAATTTTGCAAATGACTTGCATTTTCCACAGTGAGCGTTAGTCAACCAGTGACCGGTCTACAATATGTTACTGTGTTCTAGCCTTTGCTTTATGTGTATATGTGAACTTTTGTTATAAACAAGTATTCTTAAATACGTGTAACGCTTATTTTCTCCTTTTACCATAGCAAAAAGGATTAGTATATGTGTATGTATGTATACATATGCATGCATGCGTAGACATACATACGTACACGTATATATAATCTCTCTATATACACATATATATGCACCTCAGCTTCCATTCTCCAGAGATGTGACTCTGGTAATTGTTTAATATATGCCTTCAATGGCAAGAGTCGAGTTTGGAGAAGGGAGAATAATGCAAATCAACAAAGTAAACTTCATTTTCAGGCAGTGTGTCTGGGGGTCGAGGCGCAACCAAAGGGGGAGGAAAAAAATATGTGCAGCCCTTCCAGCTTGTGTCAGTGCGGGCAAGCAAGGCCTGGTGTGGAGAAGGCGGAGAGGGAACAACATGTTTCCAGAGTTTTCCCAGAGAAAGTGGCATTTCCTTGAGAGGGAAAGGGGATTATTTAGTTTCCCCACCACCACCCCCTCAGCGCCCTTTCCTTCCCCTCCTCCCCTCGCGGCTCCCCTGCGTGCCTTTGGCATCCCCGGTCTGTCGCCCAGGCCGATATCAGCCTCCAAACTTTCTTTTATTGAGAAGTTTTACATCAAGGCAGAGCCAGGGAGAGCCTGAGGAGCTGCTGGGCCCGAGGTGGGGGTCGGGTGCTTACACCTGCCTGTAAACACTCGCTGTCCCCTCCTCTCCACAGAGACCGTGTGCATTTGTTTTTCACTTTACTTTTCATATTTATTTTATTTTCTATTTGTATCCAGCCCCTCTCCCTCCCCATCCTCCCCTTGTCCTTTGGTCAGATTGCGGTATAATTTATTGAAGGAAAGGACCAGTTTTAACTTGGGCAGCCTTGTGTCTTTCACTGGGGAATGAAATGAAGTGGGAAAAAATGCCATTTTTCAATCCGTGTTTCCGCCCCCCCCCTTTGCTAATAGTTTTAAAGTGCATTTCGTGACTTTATCTTGATGAGAAATGGTTAACTTTCCAAAATAAAAAAAAGAGAAAAACCCACGGGGACAAAAAGGAAAAAAAAAGGAAAACAAAAAGGAAAACAAAAAGCTCTGAAGGGAAGCAGAGGAGCGGGACCTCGGAGCAGCGCATGTATGTGCGTGTGTCTGCGTGTGTGTTTGTGTACTTGTGCACACACGCAGCTATGCATATACATTAGAGGAACTTTATGATAGTTATAAATTCATAAAGGGATCATTTAGTCAGCACAAACGGGTGCTATAGAGACAAAGCATTTTTATAATCTAAAAGTTTACTTAGTTGAGTGTTGGACAATTATGGAGAAAAAACAGTGAAGCATTCTCTCGCAGAACTCTCCTATAAATATTGCATTCAGTAGCTAAGGCTTTAGAATATGTTTCTCATTGTCTTTTAAAATGCCTGTGACACTGGGTTTTCTTTCCTTCTTTCTTTCTCCCTTTCTTTCTTGCTTGCTTTCTTTCTTTCTTTCTTCTTGGTAAGACAGTTGATGATTTCTAAGAGGCACATGCATTAGCCTTTTTCCTGGTTTTCCAACAATTGTTAAAAAGATACGGGCACCAAGCTTTTCTCTTTTCTTTCTTTTTTTTTTTTTGGGGGGGGGGGTGTTTGGTTTTTTTTTTTGTTTGTTTGTTTGTTTATGTGTTGAGCTGCTTGTTATTTAAAGTGTTGAGGACTAGCGCCTAGTGAAGTGAATCAGATCAGGGCAGATCCAGTGGTAAAGGGAGGAAATGAACTTTCAGACACTTATTAATATGTGTGTAAGGTCAGAAAACGGAGTCGAGAGGGTGTTTGAAAAAGCCTCAAACTCCAAATAGGTTTACTTAAAAAAAAGTTACCACGCAAACCTTACCACTATGTATATATGTTTAATATTTGTCCTTTGAAATGCAGAAATAGTTTCAATGTTTTCTTTGTCTATTTTTCTTTTTTTTTTTTTTTAAATGCTACCCAGGGAAATATTTTCATATCATTTTTAAGTGGCCTGCCTCAATGTATATTTATTTCTTTTAAAGCAAACAGGTTCTGGAAACTGTTTTTCTGTAGCTTTAAATGAGTAGGTGAACAAAATCTATATGGGATGTAATTTTTTTTTTGGTTCAGTCTCTTTAAAAATACTTTGTTTTGGTACATTTGGATGTGCTTGTGGGGAAAAATAAAAACGCAGAGATCCTTATATATTTATGTTAAAGTAATATTTTATTATCTACATAAAACAGAAATGCACAATACCTTCATAGTTTCTTCTAATTATTGAAATATCGTTATTTTATTTTTAGAGATAGCACAGATTTGCATAGTTCTTAAGATTTGGAGGGAGAAGACTTATACTGAGTTGAGTTCTGTGTAAAAGAACCACCGTTCCTTTATATTTCGTGGAATTTTTGGAATAAATTTGATGCCTATACCGAGAGGTTCCACGCTCATAACTTTCAGGGTCTTGAAGGAGAGCCTCGGGAGCTGTGTTCATTGTGTCTCTCTGCAGATGAACCACAGCCGTGTGTTTTGGAGCATTGATTTCTGTGCGGGTAGGGCTGTCCTGCCTTTGATGCTGGTGGGGAGATCTGCTCCTCAAGTTTGTTGCATGTTCTGGCGGAAGGCATGGGGGAGAAGGGATTCGAGTCTTCTCGGTCTCTTTTTATAATTTAACATCTGACTCCTTAAAAAAAAAAAAAAAAAGAGCGAGAGAGAGAAAGAAAAAAAGCAAAACAAAAAGGCGGGGCTTAATGATGGGAGTACCGTTTGCAGAAGGAAGGAAGAATGCGGCTGCCCAGCGGGGCTGCGCACCCCCGGGCCGGGCCGGGCCCCGGGGCCAGCGGCTGTGGCCCCGGTTTCACGTTAGGCGTCTGCGGCTCCGTGCGTGTGACGAGCCGGTCGGTTTTCCCGGCCGGGTACCGGCTGGGCACCCGCGGGGCTGGCGCGCTGACAAGCGACATCCAACTGCGCAGTGTTCGCACACGCGGCGGTGTGTTCAGGTCCTTCGTGGCTGGCTCGGTTTCCTAAGTGCGATATCCTGCTCTTCTCCCCCGTTCCCCTCCTTCACGATAGTTTCTGGGCTTATTAGATTTAATCATCTTTTCTAACTTCTAGTCAATATTACACTCATCCCGAACAGATTCAGCTAAATGATCTTATCAATAGTTTCGAAGAGAAGTGACAGAAAGAAGAAGTGTTTTGTGACCGCAGACGTGCTGACGGGTAAAATGTTGAAGCTGGGTATGGATTTAAAAGTCCTTGGTCAATAGCCCGCGGAACGGGCTGCGGAAAGCGAGCAGCCTCTGCCCTCTGCAGGACACTCGGGTGGGCGCCCAGGGAATATTTCGCCTTTGACGACAGGGCCCCCTTCTCGGGGAGCGTTCTCGTGTCGGGTGGACAGGAGATGACTCGGATGGATGGTGCCTCGCTCGGCGGGGCAGGCCCGGCGCCGCGGGGATGGCCGCCTCAGCCAGTGGCGGGGTGGCGCGGCCGGCCGCTGTTCGGGGCCGGGCCGTCCCCGGCGGGGGTCCCTGGGCTGTTCCTCCGGGGCTCTTTGCCCAGCAAGAGACTGAGCTTAGGGGAGCGACTTCGCTCGTCCTTTCGGACTGGTTGTGGGGAGGCCGGCTGGTTCGGGGGTCATTCTTTTTATCTCCTTCGGTTTCCCTTTTAAGAGAAAGGAGAGGGAGAAAGGAGCAGCTATAGGATGCTCCTTCTGCAGGTGGCTGTCAGGGTGCGCGGCAGCTTCTCGGGCTCCCTGGCTCTCATTTCCAGTGGGGACACTGTCGTAGGTCAGATGTCAACAACAAAAGCCCTATTTCCTCGGTTCGCTCTCTTTCTGGTGGAGGCCGAAACTGGAAGGCGAAGTGAGACTGCATATCCTCAAGTCTTCCAGTCTTGATTATTACCCCCAGTGTGGCCAGCCCCGCAGGGGCGAGAGGCAGTAGTCGGTGCTGCCCGACCCGGGGAGCTCCCGCCGCCGCCCAGCTGCGCCGTCTCTCTTGAGGGTGGGCAGTGGGGGCCGGGGTTTGAAAAGAGAGAAGCGGAGGAAGGAGAAATAATCCCACAAATCCCCCAGGCTGCGGGGCAAGACGGGATGGTGTCTGGCCAGGTGATCTCTCGGGCCGGGCAGCTTGTGAGAGCCCCGGCGGGGCCAGAGGCTCCGGTTGGCCCCGGCTCCGCCCCGCCGTGTCTCTCTCCGTCGGGCTTTGTTGGCGGCAGTTCGGGGTTCCCCCTGTGCCCCCTTCACCAGTGCCCCGGCTTCCGAGAACGCTTGTGGCTGTCGCGGGGCCGCGGGGGTACGGCGGGACTGTCCCGGCTGGCTGCGCCTTCCTGGTCTCCGGCCTCAGCCCCAGCCTGGGGCTGATCCCTGCCCTCCGGCTGATCCGATGGGGGGGAAAATCCTCTCCCCCCGCTGCCTACCCCTGCTTGCCAGGCGGCCCCAGGCCTCGGGGTTGTCCCAAGACGCGTTGTTGGTTTAGTGGCTCTTTGTTGCGGTGCCGTCGGTGAGGGGGAAAGAGGACGAATGTCCCGGCCGGCGAGGGGAGGCGACGGCCTCCGGTGGGTGATGAGGCGTGGGGGAGAGCGGTCACCGGCGGGCGGGAGAACTGGGCTTAGGTACAGCACTGGCGGAGGGTGGCGAGCACGGAGAGTCCCCCCAGCCCGAGCTTGCGGAGCAGAGAGTGGGGATGGGGAAGGAAGGAAATTGCCCGCGGCCTCTTGGCAGTGGATGGGGCAGCGGCGGCCTTCTGCTGCCTTCAGAACGGAGGCTGGGCGTAGGGGTCTGTCCTGGGGATCGTGGCTCTCCCGCCTGCCCTGCTCCTGCGGGCGGCTGTCTATTTACTGTGCGTTTCAGAAGGGACGCAGCCTGGGCTGCCTCTCTGGCTTTAAATCTCGAGACGGAAAAGATAAAAAAACAAATTTTCAGAGTTGCAGAGGCTAAGTTGGCACTCTGTGCTCGGGCTGCCGTCGGGGATGTAGGAAGATGCTCCGCGGAAGTGAGTTTGCCCCCGGCTCGCACGGGCGATGCTGGGGGAGTGGGCACTTCTCCGGGGAAAATTAGTTAGAGCAAAGGCAAAGCGTGCTTTAGCAGAAATAGTAAAACAAATAGCAAGGACTCGTCCTCAGACCCGACTTCTCATCAAACTATAAACCAAACAAGTGGGCTTTTCGGCAGGCGAGTCCCAGCTGCAGCGCGTGGATTCTCACGCCCCAGTCGGCCTCAGCCCGTGGCCTGGCCCACGCTGTGGGTCTCTTCCTTCGAAGAGCTTATCTCTCCCTGCCAACTCCCTGTAAATACCTCCGAAACTCGGCCAAGTGTCCGGAGTATGCCGGGATTTCGCGCAGGGCCCCCGGGGCCGGGAAGGCCGCCTGTGCCGGCGCGGAGACCCTTCCCCCGCAACCCCGGCTCCGCAGCGGCCCAGCGCCAGCGCCGCCAGACCCGAGCATCCCCGCGGGACGCAGGCGTCCCATCCTGCCCTCCTGTCGGCAGGCAAAGAGAGAGAGGGATGAGGCAAGGACAGCGGCAACGGAGCGGCCGAAACTCTGCCAGCGTTGCCGGGAGGAGCGGCGAGTCGGCGGCGGGCGCTGCTCCCCGGCCGGGGCCCGGGCGGCGGGGGAGGGGGTCCGGGACCCTTCTGCCCCACGGAGGCGGCGGGATGGGCCCGTGTCTGCCTGGCCCCGTCCGTGCCCCTGCTGGGGCACAGCCGCTGCCGGCCCAGAGCAGGAGCTCTGCCTCCCTCCGCGAGTGGGGATAAAGGGCGTGGGGCCGCCCGGGGAACCCCATCGCTTCTACGGCAGGGCCGTCCCAGCGCCGGGCTCCAGCTCCCGCCCGGCTGCAGCTCTCCCGGCGGTCTCGCACCGTCCCGCCCGGCCGGGCTGAGCTGTACCGCTCCCTGTGTCCCTGGGCCTGTCCGCACAGATGACATTTTTAAGGATTAAAAAGAGCAGGCCGGTAGGAAGCTGGCGGCCGGTGTTCCCCCCCCACACCCCCCCTCCTTGCACGACGGTAAATCCTGGCAGGCAGAGGTAGCTCGTAAAAGTGATGACGAGACCACTCTCCCCCTCCTCTTCCCCGTCCCGTCTCCTCCCGTCCCGGGAGTTTAAGAGGCGCTCGTCTAAAAGTTAGGACTTGTTTTTAGCCAGCCTGACTCATTCATTAATTCTCTTTCCCTCCTTGATTCATTCATGTCTACAGTCATTCATTGCCAAGTCCATGGAGGCATCAGCTCCTTGGTCAGTAGGGGAGACGTACAAACAAGGATGGTGCTATTTATTTCCCTCTGCCTGTGGATTTCTAAGACGTTCAAGCAGGCACAATCATTAAACTAATTTGTATTTGATTGTTTGGGCGGACGGGGGTGAATTTTATTGCAGTAAGCATTCAAGCACGCACGCATCGCTGATTACCAGTATACATTAAATAAAGTTGTTTGTACACATTGTCTTACCACATATAGGCAGTCTTATTATTCTAATTACTCTAATTAGTGCATTGAAATGTTTTCTACTTGATTTGAGGAGACAGTGATTAGTTCTATTACTTCTTTTAACTCTTATTTCATGGAAAACTGTTGATGCATGTTCCAATTACCTTGTTTTTCTCTTTAATACAGCGTGGGCCAAAATTATTATGAAATGATATCGTTGGCGGGTAGAAAAATCCATCTATTTTCCCTTTTTAAAAGAACTTCAATTTTATTATACTCCCCCCACACCAGATAGAACACCCCCAAAGCGTTCACAAGTAATTATTTCTAGCCAAAGCAGCACGTTTCTTCTTTACAATTTCTTCTGCTAGTGCTTTAGTACTTTGTTGTTGTAGCATTAACCTTTATATTTTTTTTTCTTAAAAAGAGAAAAAAAAGAGTCTGACATATACTTCACGTAAAGCTATTTGATAAGTTTTAAATTAAGGTTACTATTAATTGATAGGATCAGTTCATCAAACATGTTACTTCGATAGGGAATTGTAATTAAAACCTTAATCCCGTTTGAGACTTAGTTTTATCTTAAACACTTTCTTGAGGGATTTTTCCCCCCTTTTCCTTGGCGGTTGCTGCTTGAAGCACGGTGGGGGTACCAAGCGGAACCCAGACCCCACCTGAACAGGGAGGTTATTTCGTTATCAAAATACCCATCTTCGCTTTTGAGCCAATTGAGGTTTCGTGTCGAGTTTTGGAATGTGTGTGTGTGTGTGTTGGCCTTTTGTGTTGATGTGGCGGCCACTTAAACCCAGACGGTGACAAAGCGGGAGGCGAGGATGGAATCTCGCCTTCCTTTCACGTTACAGACAGGGAGACTGGCTATTTCTCGGTTATAAAAATACTGCTATTTTGTTGGCGTTTCCCCCTTCCTCTTCACGTTAGTTTGTTAAATAAATACGAAGGGATGGGGGAAAAATAAAGAAGGGGGAAAAAAAAAAGGAAGAAACGCAAACCATCCCTTAAATTCTTAGAAGTCCAGGTCTGGAGGGAAATCTATAGAGTTACATAGGTAAATACTGGGCCTAGGCTGCTTATACTTTTAATATTTAAACTGGGATCATAGAGGATCTAAAGACGCCTTCCTAACCTTTGCCAATTGCCTGTGCGAGGAGAAATCCCGCAAGATGCACAAAGGGGTGAGACGGCTTCCCACTGCCTCTGACAAACGACTCCGCCGCTGGTGTGGCTGGGGACCGACTTTCCCCCAGGGTCGACGTTGGCGGGGGACAGGCAGCGCTGGGCTTTGGGGGGTGTTTGTAGGTGGGGGTCCTGTTTCTCCTTCCCGCGGAGCATGGTCTCGCCCCTCTCCGTGAACCGGGCTCAGCGCTGGCAGGGCTGCGATCCGAGGAAGGCGCCACGGGCCCGGGGCCGGGATTGGGGCCGGGATTGGGGCCGGGATTGGGGCCGGGAGCGGGGCCGGGAGCGGGGCCGGGGCCGCGCGTGGAGTGCGGGCGCCCCCCAGCGGCCGCCGCCGCCGCCGCGGGGGCTCCCCCGGGAAGGGCAGGGCAGCATCCCGCATCCCCCTCCCCGATCCCGGCCCCCTCGCTCTCCTTGCGCACAAGGACGACGGGGCTGGCCTCAGGGACATCCGTCGGAAAGGTCGCTGGAGCCCGTGGTGCCTCTGGGCGGGGGATGACAAAGTCGTGAGTACGCTCGTTGTCTTCCCTTCCTTCTTTTTTTTTTTTTTTTGGTGGTTTGGTTTTGGTTTGAGTTTTTTGGGGGGTTTTATTTTTGGTTGTTTTTTTTTTTCTTAAATATACACACAGCAACATCTAAATCTCACGTTAAAAGTGTTTCTTGTCCTGTCGTCTGGATGGGATTTAAAAAAAAAAAACCAATAAAAACCACCACCCGTGGTTTATTTGCAAGCCCCCGACAACTGGGAGAAGATGCTATTTGCCTCCCCTCCTTCTCCCGCTGGGGAGTTGTGCAGTCCCTCAGACTGGCAATCCCTCTTCCTGCGTGTTGGATAGCAGGAAAAAACTCTGTCACTTCTCCGTGGCGCAGAAGCAGACCCGCGTGGTCCCATGGAGGGGGACACCTGTGGGGCTCGGCTGTCCTGACCACGCTGCGTGGGCGGGGTGTTGCTCCTGCTCCTGCCCTCAAGCTTGCAGGGAGGTGCGAGCCCAGCGCCAGGCATCCCGCAGCCGCCGGGAGCTGTTCCCTGCCCGCCGCACATCCCCCGACAAGCGAGGGCACAGCCGGGGCAGCGGGAGTGGAACAGGTCCCGGGGCCCTGAGCACACCTCTGCCAGCGCCTTCCCACAGGGCTCCTTTTTTTCTGGGAAGGCAATGGGCTCAAATCCCTCCATTTCACCAAATGGCTTCTGTTCTTGCTGAGGCCAAACCACCCCACATTCCAGACTGGTGTCACCAAACGCTCCAAAAAAACCTCAACAACCCCAAAACTCTCCTCCAGTGGAAGAACCGCCCACTTCCCAAAAACAGAGATCCGGGGACAGCCCTGGTCTCTCACAGAGCCTTTTTGATGCTGGCTAGGTGCTCTCTTTCTACACCCAAGCTCACGACAGCCTCCCCAGGCCATCTGAGAGCTGTCAGGAGTTCGGATCTGTATGGGCCCAGACCCTGCAGCAGCACGGGCTGGTACGACCACACAGGTTTACATCTTGTGTTTATTTCAGTGCTGCCGGTTTGTAACTACCACTTGCCACGCTGTGTATGTAGGTGCTGAAAATGTTAAAATATTGTGAATATCAAGAACCCAAGACATTCAGACATTCTGCTACAGCAGACTTCATTGCACTGAAAACTGATACGTGACATATCACGATCTCAGAGTCTCTTGTTAACTCAACAAGAAAATTGTGCTGAAACAAAATAAAACAAAACACCCAAGACAGATTAAGTTTTAGAAAGAAATAAGCATTCTGCACAGAGCTAATCACACTACAGGCAGCCAATACTGCAACACTGAACAGACATGGGAGAAAATAATCTGTTTTCCAGCTGAACATCAATGCTGGACTTGTTCAGATAACAGAAACGAGATGCTGTGGCACAGCAGGACTTGGAAAGGTAAGCCATGGCTACATCTTCAACTACAGACCAAGCCTGTGTCCGTCCTACCTGTGGAGATAGCTCTGTTCACAGTAGGCAAAAAGCTGTAACAAAGGTTCAACCTCTTAAGGGAAAAGCTGGCTTTGTTCCAGGGACCCTTCCTAAACCAGCTGATAAGTAAGGATTGATTTATTTGCTAATAGGTCTGAGGAGCTGGAGAGCATTGGCCTTTTGCATACTAATTTTGCATACATGCTCAGTATATAAATCATATCCCAAACCAGATGTTTTTAATTTTGGGTGCAATCGAGGCCTTTAGCTTAAAGCAGTCCCTCATTTAATCATGCAAGTCTGGCTCTGAATTGGGCAAGAAAGGGGACAGCCAACCCAGCCTGCCCACATGCCTTGTGCAGCTAGCCAAGAGAGGTGAGTGTTTCGGAGGACCTGCAGAGAGGCCTTCAGTCCATTCGGCCTCTCCAGCTGACCATTCAGAAATACAGGCCCAACCACAGTGGCAGCCAGGCTGCATGAGGTTTCGCATCTATAGGTTAGATTTCCCTCCCCTTCACTTCCCACAGGCTCTACCCACAAGGCTGAAATCAATCTCCCTCTCCCCTGCCTGGCTCGGCACCGTGACTCTTGCCCTCCTGCTTCTACATCTCTAGTGAAAGGGCAGAAAGGGGCTCACCCCAAGAACACACACATAACCCGGTGGCTAAGCCTCAGCTGAACCTTCAGTTAATTCCCCTTGGCCTGAATCCAAGGCTTCCCACATTCTAGCACTGCTCTACTGCCAGACTTGGACCTAACTCTCACCAGAGGAAATCAGGCTAGCTGCAGTAGGCTCCTGCTACTCCTAAACACGCAGCCTACATGGCCACAGGCTGTTACAGGCAGGGGAAAGCCCCATCATTTATATGTGCTGAGTGGCTTCTAGTTAAGGTAAAATTCAGCAGTGACCAGAGTGTCTGGGGTAAGAAGGACACACTGTGGAGTTTGCAGGAGTCCTTAGAAGCAGCAGCTGCAGCAGCTGTGAGTGTTGTAAAACACGAGTAACAGCCTCATTGAAATGTTACAATTCCAACCTGTTACCCAATACAGAAGAGCATCCCAAGGGAATATGGGCCATTTTCTCATATCTGTTTTAAGACAAGATACAGCACTGCTATTTCTCAGCCAGAGGGAACAGCCTCTGCCTTCTCTGGACAGATCCTGCTATTGTGTGTGAACAGAGCCACAATAAAGGGTTCAGTAGCAGATAGAAAGATGCAAGAAGCTAGAACTCCTTCACTCTTCCAAATTTAAGCTCATTATCTTAGGAGACTCCAGGGGAAAAGTGTTTTTTATAAGGAGACAGTGCTGTTCTGAGGAAAAAGATATGCTAGGGAGCAAGGCAGTACATGTACTTTCTCGCAAAGAGAGAGGAGAGGGTCTGTGTTCATTTAGTCTCCTAAATATTTAAGGGAATTGAAAGGTGCAAAAACTGCCTAAGGACTATATATTTAGGAAAAGGCAAAAAGAGGGGTTGTAACCCCACACCCCCACAACTGACTTCTTCCTCTCAGGTGACAGACAGCACTCAATCTTTAGCTGGAGATCCTTAATCCGTACCTCCTTTACGAAGATCTGCCACTTTGAGCAGAGGAGACACAGACGTGAAAGCCTCTGCACCTTTTGGAGAGCAGCAGAATGCCCACGGATCAATATTTTTACTTGAAAACTGCCATAATTCTCTGAAAAGACTGAATTATTTAAAAGGATATATATAAAAAAAATCAGAGCAGCATTGTAGATCTCTGTTTGATCAGTCCCCACAGTATTTTGATCCTACAAGTCCTTTCTCTTAGCCAATTCAAAGATAGTGATTTATTCTTGCATAACATTTAAGTTCTCCAGGAGTCTCAGCAGTAACAGACACAGTAAATACTACCCGGTGACACACAAATGAAAAGTGAATCAGAACTTCTTAAAAACTCTTCCCCAGGTCAAGCAGCAGCCATAGCACTGATAAAAACATAGTCCAGGGCACCTGAAGGCTATGTCCCACCATTTCTTTTCCCTTCCACAATCACTTACAAAAGAGGAGCATCTTATATTCAGCACTATGTAGTGGTTCTAGAAAAGATATCTGCTGGGGCAATGAAAATTCCTGCAAATCATCCTATCATGTCTATCAATGAATGATATGGAAAAAAAAAAATGTTGAAAATAGCGTATCATCACCTTCAATGAACCAGATAATTTTGCACTCAACCCCTTTACAATTACTAAACAGAAGCAACGGCAAAAACACAATGAAAAATTCTATAAACAGGGATACCATACAGTAAGTTCTCTGAAGTTTATCCCAAACACAGTAATTTTCTTCCAGATTCTTCTATGATAGGCCTTCTGTGCTACAGTAATGTTAACATTTATTATTAGATACTGGTACTAGAAAAGATAACCTAAGTAGATTGCCAGTCACATCTTTCTGTCACAATCAGTATAGTTCTTAAATAGAGTTTTTTTTGTTGTTTTTTTTTTTTTTTTAATATTTTGCCTGTGGTGCACCTTGAGCCCTGAGCTTGTAGCCAGTTAACAAGGCTACATCTAAGCATGATTCATCCTTTTCACAAAGAAACTATGCAGACTGCATCACGGGGTTCCAACTGCATTTAGAGACCTATTGGCCTGAAGTTTGAACTGAAATTGTTTGTGCATTTGCATCCAGAGGGGCGGACATGACCTTGCTACAAAAATGCTGCTGCATTTACTTTAACTTCTGAAGATATTTGTCAGTTCAAAACTGCCTGGTCACGGCATCAGGGCATTTTTATTTCTAGCTCTAAAAAACTGTGAGGGAAAGCATTATGTTAAAATCTGTTTGTAATAATAAATGCCTACATTGTATATAATGACATTTGATTTTACCAGTGAATAAAAAACTGCAGCATGCATGGTATCAGATCTGCAGCATTCTGTTTAAATTTCAATCAAGATTGCCAATTGCATTGCAAAGTAACAGAGACAAGTTTGCATTTTTTAATGTTTTCACAGAACACTAAGCTCTCCTTCACCTGTCTGGACATAGAGCAGGTTAAAGTATGGTTATGGAGAACACATAACCCCTTTCAATTGCCCAAATAATGCACATCTGCCAAATAATAATGTAATGAAGTGTATTACAGGCTCTCAGGCATTAAAGTCTGCAAATCCTGAAATATTTTAAAATCTGACTTTATCTATGTGGGTTTTAAAACTGTTTGCATTACCAGAAGTGCCACACAGAGGAAGACAGATACCTGACACATTTCAGATTTTTCTGGTGTGAATTTTCAATACTGTGAAACAGGTATCAGCAGAAACAGTGCCATCAGAAATGATGTCTGAAACTGTATTTAGCAGGTGTCAAAAGTCAGCTGTGTTTTGTCCAAATGCACAGAACCCAGGTCCAGTCTTGTTCTTATACTTCTGGATAACTGGAAGCACCAGCAGCTCTAAGTTGATGCTAGAAGACAGTTTTTGCACATTTGAAATTATACTGGCCTGAGGCAAAGCTGTGATACAAAAGCTGAACCCTTTAGGAGGTACTGGAGATTAAAAGTCTTATTAAGAGTTTCTTTAGAGATGTTAGAAAACTCAAAGCTCTGTATCTGGTTTAGTTAATTGCCTTGAACAATTAACACTATCAGGAGAAACTAACACTCGAAAAATTTGTCTAGAAGAAAATGGGCACTGATTAAGCCAACATCAACTTTGGAACCCACAAAACCACTTTAGATAATTCATCAAAAGGAGGACAAATTCTAGCAAAGCAGTTGCTCATTTTCAATTCAACATTTGGGTTGTTCTTGACAAGTACAGTCCAGCTGATCACCTGTCCCCTTCTGGTGCCCATTTTCAAAGCTGCAGAACTCTTAACATTTTTGCTAAATTCAGAGTTTATCATGTTACTTAAGTTCCACATTAAAAAACAACTGTACCAGTACGTACATAATTAAAGGGATTAAGAAATACCTTATGGTAACATAATTTGTGCTAGAGTAGGAAATTATTCTTGAAAGAAATTCAACAATTATATTTTTCTTGGAGGTCTCTCTTGGTACATTGTAATCTCCATATTCTGCTTTATATCCCATCTGTCTACATACATCTGTTGTCTCTTGCTCTGTACCACAAAATGTTTCAGGCAGTGAAGCATCTATTTTGTGTAACACACCTAGTTCCATGTGCTTTCATAGGACTAGAGGAAGCTAACCATTAAACAATAATACACTTTTCTAATAATAATAATTTTTTAAAAAGCTAGCTTACAAATTTATATCCAGAAAACATCCAGGGTGTCTTATTTCAAAATGAACAGTGATAAAAATATTACCAAAATGTTCCTCAGAATGCATCATATTGTGTTGTATTTCATTGTTTTCTAAAAGGAATGCACAAAAGGTCAATGAATGTAGACAAATAATTTATTTTTTATTTGTTCATTATTTTATGTACACTTGGCATTTTGCAACAGAGTCAAAGGGAAACAAATTAAGTGCAAAGCAAGATAAATATTACAGGTTGAATATATTTTAACACATTTCTGTCATCTCTGAATTAGCAGACACTGACAACTCAGGGACAACATTAATTTAAACTTCTTTATACTGGTAGTAATGGAATAAACTGCACAACACAGTATTATGACATTTTAAATGCTCCAACACAGCAGAAGAAAACAAGCTTAATTTGCTAAATAGAAATCATTGGTTAACTTTTAAAGATAAGAAGAATTTATCTTTGAATTAGCAACATAAGGCGTTAGATAATTTCTCCGTAATTACTGAAATCCTTCATGAATACAGGGCTAACATCTCTGGTTTTTGTGTACGTGTGTGTTCAAGTAAACCCCGACCTCATACCCCAAAAGCATGAGGCAAAGGTATTCAAATGAGGAGGAGCCAGGTATCCATGCCTGAGCTGTGTCTGCAAATGCAGACACCTTTGGGTTTACACACAGATAGAAGATACGGTAGCCAAATCAGAACAGAAGGAATACACCAATAACATTATCTTCCACTTACTCTCACTCAAGCAGAACACCGATCAGGGGAAAAACCTTGTTTTGAAATGTAGTCAAGTACTTGCCTAAGTGTAAAAGGAAAGCATGAGTCTCAGAGAGGAATATTAAAAACAAATATACAGATGTTAAGATAAACACTGCTAGTATATTAAGAGGAGCACAAAACTAAAAGTAGGGCTAATTACTGAATAGCAACACAGAAAACAGATTTGGGATCTAAGACTGCACATACAGAAAGAGGTCTTGGAATACCGACTATATTTAGGACTGCAGTGGTGCAAAGGAGTGGATGGATATTAGCTTTGTGGGCCAGTGTAGCTTAACATCAGGAAAACAGTTCTGAAAAACACATCCAAGAACTGCTGCCCCTCCCTCCAGCTTGGTTTGGCTAACCACTGTCTTGACCATACTTTAAATACACTCTTATTAGCCTTTCTAATCGAAACCTTCCAACATCTGTTTGGAAGGAAGGATCTTTGTTGAATTTATTGAAGCCTGTTAGGACCTGAATGTTCTCATATGTTCACAGTAACATTTTATACTTTAGGGCTTGAGCCACCATCATGAGGTGCAAATAAACAACCTCACTTTGG
Source organism: Aphelocoma coerulescens (assembly GCF_041296385.1). Classification (NCBI taxonomy): domain Eukaryota; kingdom Metazoa; phylum Chordata; class Aves; order Passeriformes; family Corvidae; genus Aphelocoma; species Aphelocoma coerulescens. The sequence goes on along the minus strand of NC_091016.1, from coordinate 84,184,740 downwards.
ATATTTTTGTGGCACAGTACTGAGATGAACTATGTAAAAATTAAGAAGCTTTGGATCACAATCTAGAGTGGCTATCCTCATTTATGTTAATTTGAATTAAAACATTTGCACAACCAACATGCTCCCACCTGCTGCTTGGCTGTTGTTTTTTTTTTTTTAATTGAAGTTAAATGCTCCCTTCCTTCTGCTGGCTTTAATAGTCAAATTGGGAGGGTAAAAAAACCCCAAACAACCAAAAGGACAACTACTCGAAAACATAATTTTCTAGTTTTAACCAAGATATTTTGTAGGGAACAATCAAGTCCAGTTCAACTAACAGAGCAAAGCAAGCGGTGGCCTTTGGTGGAAGCAAGTGAAGCTAGGGGACTAATAGAGAGCACTGAGGGGTAAGCAACCTCTTACTCTGAATCCACTCGTGCTAGCTTCCAACAGAAATTTTATTTGGTCTACACAGACCTCTGCTTTTCCAAAGGTCAATTCAAGACCTCAATTTAAGACTAATCTGATCTGAATTACCCTCTAGAAGAACCTATCTACCCAGTGACAGGACCCTAGGAGGCTAGTTTCCTAACTTTAGTATCTACTCTAGATATTTAAAATTCAATGATATAAATATCCTCCAGCTACAGAAAATGTGCTTAGAGGCAATTATCCCTTTTGTCCTTCTCAACTTGTTATTACAAAAAGGCATAACTTGCTTCTGGTGCTTACAGGCATTGCATGCACAGCACAGATATTTACAGATAGTGTCTGGAACTATTCTCTCTATTCCTGCTCTTCCACCTTTATAGAAATTAGTTTCTTTAAAAGGTAACACAGTAGGAGTTTCTTGTTACATTACTCAAACTCCTATTGTTGTGGCAGAAAATGGAGCATACTATTAAATAATAAATACAATGCAAGTATTTTGTTGCTGGTTATGTGATGGGGGGCAGGGAGAGACCTACTATGTTTAAATTAATCCAGGTGCTGGGTTTAGGTATTTAAATGTGAAAGTCTGGAGATGCCCTTCCCTCTCCTCTGCACATATGAATAAATGTGAGCAGGAAATTTCCCCAGGCAATTCACACACCTCACTTGCAGAGACCAGGCCAATCTCCACAACCCCCAATTCCACCATCTGCCTGGCAAAGGACATGAACACAAAATGCCACAAAGATGCTGAAGAGATGCAGTGGCTTTATGTTCACTAACAAGATCCAGAAAGATCACCATCACATAGACTTCACTGTGACAGCTGAAGGGCACCTGTAACTGTCTGTATGCCAAAGTTAAATCAGAAAGTGGAAGGTCTCCCTGTGAACACATCAATTCCTGGTTATTTTAGTTTATTTTCAGTAACTATTCCAAAGTAACTTCAAGTACAGACTAGCCATTAGTTTCCAAATTACAACCAAACCAGCTATTTTTAATTCACTTCTGTTCGTTTCAAAACAATGGGTATGTGCAGAAATCTGTGGCATCGCCCTAAAGAAAAATCTAGAGAAACCAAGGTCTGATAAAAGGGAATCCATCTTCTGATGGTGAGCAGAGACAACTCTTGACAATGGCAAAATAGTAAATATTCAAAAGATGGGAATTCACCACAATTATACATGGTATCTCCCTAAAACACTCAGACATCTCAGTGTTTTGTAAACTTGGTCCTCTTTTTCACCTGAATTCAAACGTTTGTGTTTGACACTATGAACAGGTAACTCCTGTACTCGGCTTCCAACAGAGTAAGCAGGAATAACTGGCACCTACACCATGGCAATCTCGATTCAGCGTAAGGTCTATGTAAGCAAATACTAAAGATACACCAACTAAACTGTTCCTAGTGTATTACAGACAACTCAGTTTCTAATCAGAAACTATTGCCAGTGTCCAAGAACAGCGTTACTTTTCTTAGTCATTGGTGTAGCTCTCAGACTTTGGAGTGACAACCATACTCCCATAAACCAATTGTGTGTTTTGCATGTTACAAAACTGCATGTTGAAAACGTTACCAAAATTTTATTTCAGTAAGTTGCATTTCGATTTTCCTGCTAACTTAAACTGAGAGAAATGTTACTTCTAAAATAACAAAAAAAGGAAATGTGCAAGATTCTCATGTCTGTTCTCAACATCACAAGTTCATTATGATAGGTATTCTTTCTTTCCCTTCTCCCTACCTTCTCCAGCATCCCCTCTCCCTACCTTCTTCAGCAATCAGTACACTGAAACAAAGAAACCAACCACAGGCATATCCCAGATCATAGAACAAAGAATGGATGAGTTTGGAAAGGGACCTCTGGAGGTCACTTGGTCCAGTCTTCACCTGCTCAAGCAGGGCCACCCAGTCAGTTGCCCAGGACGATGAGTATCTCCAAGCATGGAGACTCCACAAGCTCTGCAGGCAACCTGTGCCATAAAAAGTGTCATCTTGTGTGCTTCAGCTTGTGCCCACTGCCTCTTGTCCTGACCATGGGCATCACTGAGAATTTGGCTCCCTCTACTTCATTCTTATATCCATCAGATATTCCTATACATCAATTACATTTCCCTTGAACCTTCTCCAGAAACTTTACCATTTTTACTCCCAAACTGCAGTTTATTTGTCCTCAGAAAAGGACCACTTGCAAAAAACCTGAGCACTTAAGTCTTACATGCACCTGTGTGTACATGCACGAAATAGTTACATTAAATAACAAAAAACATGGCTTCACAGTGGTAGGCAAAGAAAAAAAAAATTTATGTAGTTGATAAAAATGAAACAAAGAGACGTCATGACTTACTGCACAAACGTGTGCAAAAGGTCAATATTAAGAGCACCTAAATGGTAAATCTTGATTTAGAAGCATGAGCATGTGATATTATGTGGAAAGCTATGTTTCTGGGAAAGATAACAGCTGATCTAGAGCAAGGCACTTACTTTCCTCACATCTATAAGTAGCTCTGGTTACCCTTCTATGAGTTTCCAGATAAAGCTGGATAAGTCCCCATTTTTTCTGTTCTCAACCTTCTTGACATTTGCATTTCTTCAGAATCCAAGGAAAATGCATTTTCAAATAGTTGAAGGTATTTTTATTTTTTTTTTATTTTTATAAAAGGTGAACAAAACATGCAAGAGCAAAACTTCATTCCTCACAATGGATCCCCTTCAATTTAGGACGTCTGTCCTAACTGCGCCATTTACCATCCTTAAATGAAAACAAGACAAGGAGAAACCAGAGCTATGTAACTCAAACAGAAGTAACAGTATTTACTCCATTAGCTGAAAAGGAAAATCTCACCACTGCCTCCTATTACAGAGGCTGAATCTTCTTAAAGAGACTCCTCCTGCTGATGCCCTTCTCTGAAGCTCATGAGGATCTGTAACATACAACATTCATTTCTCAGCCCTTCCAAACGTCAGTTACCACAACTTGTCCTGTGCCTGGTAACATTTAACAAAGAGCACCTTCTTGCATTTCATTATCAAGTCAGAAATCTAAAAGTCACAGAAATCATCATCTCAGTGAAGGACTAATGCCTTCATCTGGGAAAAAATGTTGACTGCATCTGACACAGCATGTGCAGATGCATTAAACCAGGAATTTTTAGTCTAGCAATTTCAAAAGCTACAACTTACAGAATCATTGTAAAAGAGCAATAATGAACATGTAAATCATATATATAAAGTCACTCCCATAGTCCTCACAATAAAATGCTACATTTTATCTAGTTTTTGTAAATTTAGCAGTCCTGCAGATGTGACATGGGAAATATATCCTGTAAGATGCAATAAGTACACACAGTAAGAACCAGGACCCAGCACACAATTTTTGCAAATGCACAGTGGGTGACACTTCTGATGAAGTAGAGCAGTTAAACTACTCAGTCTTAATTATAGCAATATGAAAAATTATCAAAATAGTGGCAATACATTAATTATGTTTGTCTGTTCATTTCATACATTTACAGAACTATACATACAGCCAGTTAGGTACACAACATTTTAGAACAGAGAAAAGGGATGCATTTCCAAAAAAGCCCAAAACCAAAACCCAAACAAACTAACAAAATAAAACAAATTACATACAAAAGGCATTGGCAAGGGGCAGAAGCAGATCCTGGCATTAAGAAAACTTCTCAAGTTGTCAGAATTATTTTATTTGCTTCTCTCTGGATGGAATTTGGAGGGGGGTTTAAGGTTTAAGGATGGATGTTGTTTGAGCCTTATTTTTCAAGACAGGTAGTACAGCACTGGATGGAATTAATCTCAGTTTTGTATCTAACCTGAGCTAAATCACAGCTTCCAGAGTCTCCAGAGAGGTTCTCTAGAACATGATTCATTCTACTTTCCTTAAATGTCTGTCTTAGGAGATTAATAACTCCCTAGAGGTGCCCAGATTCCTCCCTTGAAGTAGATGTCTAACTTTCAGAGAACTAACATTCAGTGAGATGAATTCTACTCATTGTGTACCACCATTACTGCACATCTTGTATCCAGAAAACTTAGCATAAGAGCTCGAAGGAAATACAAGGGGTTTGGTAGGTTTTGTTGTTTGTTTCGGGGTTTTTGTGAGAAACTTGAACCTCCAAGTACATGGGGAATTATAAGGTCCAAACTCCTATGCAAAACTGTTCTATATAAGTCATGCTCACTAATGAACTTAATCAGGTATATTATTTAAAGAGCAGAAACCCCATCCATTTCCATAGAGCTATGTAGCCAGACAGCTCAAAATTATGAATATAAGTAAGTACACTACTGAATTAAAGCCTTGAAGAGTTGAGAAGATGCTTTAAATGGTACAGTTATCATACTAGTTTTTAAAACTACCCAAGGAACTATATCTTTACCTACAGGCCATCCCAGATCAATTTCCTACAAGAGGATATGGAAGCCCCCCTTTAGTTTACGAACAGGAGCAGATTGGAGCAAACCTCTTTTTGTGGACACATTAGCCATAGTTTTTTAACATTTGTTGCCAAAGCACATATTTTACAAAGCTTCAGAAAGACAGATAATCAAACAACAGGATTAAAAAAAGGAATATCCTTAACAGCAGAATTTAGATAGCATGACTGAGGGACAGTCTAGTGATGGAGATAACAACCCAATTCAAGAGTAATTAAATTCCTCCAATGGAGGAATTGACATAATTAATTTTGGATTACATGAAACTAGAATATGTTTCCCTCTACACAACTGCTTTGCAAGGAGACAGTCCACAGTAGTTATCGGACTTGGCATTCGCTCTTCATACCCTGTAACACCTTTCAGGAGTAGACAAACCAAAAGGCACTTTGGCAAAGCAACACTGGAAACCCAGCACATCTCCTGTCCAGGCTTTTCCTGCTGCATGGCTGGAGAGGAACTCAGGCTCCAGGTACAGTAAAGCAACAGCTGAAAGCAGAACTGCTATGAAACATCTTTTGCTATCACACTCACTTCATAAAAGTAATTCCTACATGAAAAACTTAAAAAGTTATACACGTTTAAGTTTGTACACACATCCAAAAAATTCATACATACACACAAAGATATGTGTGTATGTATATAATTTATGCATATATATGTATAAATAAATAAACACACTTAAGTAGAAGTTAGTGGAGCTAAAGAGACAGCGACCTACTCTTGCTTCTTTGTGATGTATAAGGTCTAAAAGCAGGTTGTTTTCTTTATCCTACAAGTATTACAAATGTCAAGTCTGGTCTAACTTCATTTTGCTGGAAGACTTCTTGGACTTATAAGGCCATAGCTAAAAGAGCTTCTTACTCTCTGACTGAAAGTTGAAGTCTACAACTACAGATGGAAGCCATTCCCAATAATTTCTCAGCTCTTTGAGTTAATTATATATTGGCAGTAGCTACGTTTTAAACAATCCAAATAAAAAGTCAACTTCAATTTATCTTCCAAGTAACAAGAGAATTCCTGAAAAAAACAATTTCAAACAGAAGATGCAATATAAGAAAGAAAAAACCTTCAGTACGAAAAAAAATTCAATTTAAACTTTCTTTACGCTACCTAAAAAGCAACAGAGAATGAAATTCATTACATGTACATGATTACAAAAAACACTCATTTGATTCACTGATGAGAAGTTAAACTCTATTATCTACCAAGTTTACCAGTTTGAAGGCACAATGGCTATCACTTCATCCACATCCCATTCTATTTACAGTGAAAAACAAACACAAAGGATCTTTACAGAAAAAAAAAAGGAGATACACACAGAACAACCCCTGAGAAGTGAAATTTTACAACAAAAACATTTGTTTTGAAATTCTGTTCTTTGTAAACTGCCATTATCTGAACCTGTGTTCTCCTGTAACTAGAATAATAATGTTTAATACTCAATTACAATGAAAAATATAGACTAAAAAAGTTAGAAGTTCCCAGAAAAATAAACAAACCCCAAATTGATTGAGAGACATGAGGTCTCACGGAGAATCATACCAAAGCTGACATCTTTCAGTGTGGAAAAAAAAAGTAAATCAATCTTAAGTTCTCTGACAATGCCCAGATTTCTTAAGAAAAAAATGGAATGGCATAATCTAGTTGGAAATCCCTTAGTGCCATCTGTGTGGAGGAAAAAAATCAAAAATCCAACTGTGCATGCCCTTCTTTGGATCTGGAATTCCCCAGAGATTCAGCAAATTTTAAAAATCTGAAGAACTGGGTCTTTCAATAAAATCCGGTAAATGTTTTGTAGCTGTTTCATGACATGGTTTATAAAGTATTGGCACCAGCACAAAAAGTTCAAAGCAGTCATTCAGGAGTCACAGAGATTGTCAGATTTTTAATGATCTGCAGCAGTCCTCTAGTAGCAGTTCGTTATTTACTGCATGAACTGAAGTGTTCTTTGTCGCTGATCTTCAGAACAACACTGTACTTCTTGCAGACAAAGTCTTTTTCTTCTCATTCCAGTAGGTAATAAGTGCCATCAGTACAAGAATAACAGAACCAGTATCAAAGGACAGCCTATATTTTATGGTCCATATTCATCAACAATGGTTAAAAAGGTAAAATTCTAAACCAAAGCTATACATAGCAACATACTCTAGCAGTGGTATTTGAGGGGAAAAAATAAAGAGAAATGCTTCATCCAAGAAAGTGCTAAAGGAAGAAACTTCCAGAAATTGTCCATCAACACAGTTTACCTTCTCCAGAGGCTAAGCAGTCTTAAAGAGAAAGTGCAATAGTACTTTGAGCTAATTTCCTCTTGGAAAAACAAAACAAAAACCCCAAACAAAACAAATCCAGTACTAAGGTTTAGTGATCATAAAATCATCAAATCGTATTGCCCTTGTTTCAAACCCATTATATTTTCATTGCTGTTTTACTGAACAAAGATGCTTGTTTTTACACCTGACAGTAGATTTGATGCCAGTGAAAGGGACAGTTGCTAATGCATTACCCTAAGTTCTACTTTTCATGGTACTCTGCATCCAGATGTATCACAAATCAAGTCTTGACCATGACAAAAATTTAAAAAAGAAAACTACTCCAGAGTTTTCTACACATTACCAGTTACAACATTAAGTACCTGGCTTAAACTTTGTATCTCAATACCAAGGAGCAGCTGTTAATTTTATCTTTCATTTCTGCTCTAAGTTCAGGTGGTCCGGGTTCTTGCATTTATCTGTTGTGTCACTTAGGCTGGACCGTAAAACACCACTACATCTATTTCAGGTGAAGGAAGGGAGACAAATGTAACAGATACAACTCACTGCGAAAACTCAAAGAAGACAAAGTGCCTTTTCTATCTGTTCTTATACACACTTAAACTGGCTTTCAAATAACTAATTATAGGCCAGATCATAAAATCTTATGCTGCAGGCCAAACTAGAATGCTACAATATCTGTGTATGTGTATACAAATACATATGTATACATTTATATATACACACACACGAGCACATGAAAAGAAAGCACCCATATTTTCCTTAGTGCTAAATATTGAACTTCTGCTTTCACCTGGATATTAACAGTGTACTGTGTGTAACACCCTGTGAAGGGACATTTAAGAAGACATTCATTTGCTTCTCATTAAAGCCAGACATATGGCTAGTATTTAAAACATGCAGTGCCACCAATTAACAGAGTGAAATAATTCTTAGGTACAATATCAACTTTAAGAAACATAATACATTTAAATGTATTTTACCCATTTGTGTAGATAATTAATAGTTTCCACTATTTCACAGCAGATTTATATTCTCTTTTAAAAAATCAGCACAAATTTACAGGAAAACAACTCTGTCAAACGAGTTCCACAGCAGCATATGTAGGGAGTCACTGGGTGAAACTCTTTTTTATGAACACATTAGGAAAGTTGGCATTCAGTTCTAGCACAACTCTATTATCAATCTGTGAACAGAAGGACACATCGAGTAAAGAAAGGTCTTTACAAGACTCCAGCAATTTTCTTAAAGATGCAGGGCTCACCATCCTTGTTCCTGTTCAAAAACAAAACAGAATTGTAAAGTTACCAGGAATAGTGGAAGGTTTTAAGCTGTTAATACTGTGTCAGGAAAAAATGCCACCAAACCACAACTTTTATCTAGAGAGTTTATATATCCAACACTACTGCAGAAAACTGCTGGCAGACACTTCAACTCACACAGCTCCATCTTCAGCTAATTAGCACCCCAAAAAGCCATCTAGTTCAGGATCTTGTCTATGTCACAGCCAATTATGTTCCCCACCCTCCCTACCTCCCCTGCAAAAAAAGAAGCAGAGTTTTGAAGTAGCTTTTTGTGGTGGCCGGTTAGCCTGTGGTACAAGGGATAAAGAGTCCGCTGGTGGGACAAGTCCCTAGTACCAAAAGAACCTCCTCCTCAGGTTAGGGTGACCAGAAAGGCTTCTCCCAGGATGCTTTGTTCTGTTATGTTAATCTACCCCAGTTCTGCTTCCCTGGTTGGCCCGTAGCCCCTCCACTCCCTTGCTACGTGATATGTTTCATATCCCAGAAAGTTCTCCACTCCAGGTTCCCCCCATTGGCCTTTGCCCCTCACCACTCCCCCAGAGCTTCTCCATCACGCCCTGGCGCTTGCCCCCCTCCCATACTTAAACCTGAGCTTTCCATTGTTTTTGTCTTTGCCTCTGGAGTCCTTCACAGTGTCGAAGTAATAAACTGTTCCTGTGGAACTCCATGCAAAGACCCTTCCTGCCTCTTTGCTGCTGACCCATATCACTGAAGCCATCCGTGTGTGTGTGTGTGTGTGTGCACGTGTGTGTGAGAGTGTGGCTGATCCTGCTGAGCAGCTTCACTAAGGAGATGCTTTTGGAAGATCGCTGCACCCTGCGCTCCGGCACAGAAGCAGAGAGCCCGGGATAGCAATAGCTTTTCACTGGTGAATCTTCTCAATTGCCAAAATTTATTATTTTAGGGTTTTCTAAAGTTATCTTTAATGAATTCTACCACTATTCTGAATTTCTTCATACTTACAGCCCCTTCACAAGTTCCACAGTTTAACTACATAACGTCAAAAAAAAAAAAAAGAGAAAAACCAAAAACTCCAGCCTATTAATTGCAATAATTAAGGTACAATGGAAAAAAGCAGTGAGATCATTCCCAGTTTACTATTTCTAAATCATTCATACTCCCATGCACATCTCTTCTGTTCCCTCAAGGCCATCTGTTTTCCAGACCCCCTTGCATCTCAAAATGACCCTTGTTGTGTTGTTTCTGCACTAATTTAGCACTTTTGAAACTGGATGACCAGAATAATACAGTACACTGAGCACACAGTCAGTAATTTTATAATACGGTCTTATGGCATTTTCTCCATTTCTTGTCTCCCTAATCTTCTCTATTCCCATTAGAATGATGCTGGGCAATGAGCTGATGTTTTCCAAAAATTGTCCACAGGATCTCTTTCCTACATAACAGTAGCTAATACAAACCTAGCCCCCTATATATTTAGTTGATGTTATTTTGCCTCATGTGATTTGCATTTGATTCAATGCTTTCCTCCTGCTTTATCACCTCTTTAATAAATATCACAAGATCATGCTGCTGTTTTTCAGTGTTAATTCTTCAGTTTAAGATTTTTCAACTCTGAACACCTGTGTGTTACCCTCTGGAATTATTCACCCCTCTGCCTGGATTAGCAGACCCTTGGTGACCACAGTAGTGACATAACTTCAGTGTGAAGAGATGATACATTCTTGTCCTCTGTTGTCTCTAAAACACTCAAAATCCAGAAGACAGCTAAGTTACAAAAGCAGCACAACCTTGGCTAAATCTTTTGAAAATCCAGTGCTCTATGGATTGGACTAGTGCTCACGTTCACCAAGAACTCCAAGGAATTCTAAATGACTGGAGAGGCAAAACTATACTATCCTTGCTGCGATGCAGCTCTCCTTCAAAATATGGTAATGTCCCCTGTATGTCCACTGACTGACTTTCTCATGGCTGCCACTGGTTTACACAGAGCAAAAGACGATCTTACTGTTTTGTAGCTCCTAACCCAAGCCCTTTACAGAAGGTTGTGCCGTGTTTGTAACCCTGCATTACTCTAGCACCAAGGCTGATTTAGGAGACAGATCACACCAGAAATAAGATTTCCAGAGCCCTGTATTTGAGCTCATTTAGAACCACTGCATAAATACCATTTAGTCCTAACAATTTATTATTATTCAATGTATCGATTTGTTCAAAAGCTTTCTGTATTGGCATTCCAATTTAAGGCAGCTTTCCAGGCTAATCTCCAGGAAAGAATGGCTCTGATGTAGAAGCCTGCTGGATCCCCTCCTCCATGAACACTAATGGACAGACAACAGTTCTCCTGCAACAGCCTGGTATAGGGGTGAGTCTTCACATCTGGACTATCTACCAAGCTCAGTCACTCCTGTAGGTGTCTAACACATCTAGCTGAAGTACAGGATCATTCACCTCTAGCCAATGGTTCCTAAATACTTCATATTTACTGCCTTACTGTGATTCCATTTCACTTTATCTAGAGTTCATCTTCCTATTTTCATTCTCTGAACGGGATTCAATTTCAGAAAGGCTCCAGATGGTTTCAGTAGTCTCCAGTACTCTTCTGCATAAACAAGGGGATATCAAAATGTGGTCTTCAATTATCCTATGTCAGGCTCTCAGATTAGTTGCTTTAAGACATTACTGAACATCACCCAAGGACAGTCTTTGCTATCATGTCCCCAAATTTTATCTCCTCCACAGAGACAAAGCTTGTCATTATCATTGTGATTTTTAACTCCTTTATCATTATATAATCACCATCATCAGAATTGTCTGGTGGTTCATGCAACAGTCCCTAGGGCTTTACATAGAAATTCTGTAATATGCTTTATTTATTCACTTCATTTGACCATGAACTTTACCACAGCATCACTGTTCTACCATAAGGACCTGCTCTACCATTCCAAATGCAACTCTAGGAACAACACATTATGTTACTTATCTTTTTTTCCACCAAGCCTTAAAATTGCTACTACATCAGCACCTTCATCTAAACCCAGTCTCATTTATGCATCACAGCTTTTATGCTTCAAGATCCAAACGTGTGTTTCTACAAGAATGCTAGATTTAGATGCCTAGCCACAGATTTTTTGTGTAGGATGTTCTTCGTTCCTTCCTACCTGAACTTTGATAGTTCTCCTACCATTTCATCTAAGACTTTTAATAGATTTGCAACTAAGTAGGTCATCCTAAATTGCATGTTTTATTGCACCTGGGTTTTTTTCCTCCTCAGACTCAAAATTTTATGTTAGGAAATACCTTCTTCTAAAAGCAATCCAGTTGGGGTTTGGTTATTCACATCACAGGATAAGTGAACATCATCTGTAGTCTTACTTTTATTTATACAATGTTCAGTTAGTAAGGTATGTATCTTAAAAGTCCATTCAAAAGCATTTCAGAATTTTAATACAGCACATTTTCCTTTGTTTTTGAAGGACTGACAACATAGCCTGCTAGTTAATTACCTATATAGTGCATTTTTCTTCTAGTGTTTGGAGGCTTTTGGATCTTTATTATTTACTACAACTTCTCCTCCATGGACTAATCAGCCATTTCTCAGAATACATACATAACCAAAACATTAAAATCTGCTATTTACTTTTGTTGTTCAGCTAATTCTCTGAAAAAATTCTCTTGCATCACCATTGTAAAAATCACCTCTGAGTAATGATCTCTTTGCTAGAACAATTATGTTTATTAGCTGTAAATAATTTAATTTATATCCATCATATATCGAAGTCTTCAAATTCTATAGCAGTTTAGGAGACCTGTGCACAACAGCTACAAAAACTGCCAGAACCCAAATTTCTTGGGCAAGGGATACTACTACACACAAAATAATATTTCAGAGTAGCAACCTTGAAAATAACTAGCACTCCTCCCTCAAATATTCTGACTTTTTTTCCTTTCTTCCCCTAGACCAGCCAGACTAGCCTTTTATTCTTTACATTTTATTCCATCCATTGCACACAACTCAAATTCAAAATTTTAATGTACTACACATTTTCATGTTTGAATTGACTAACTACATGTTGATGTTCTCAAGATAAAGCTGAAAAGTTTGACAGCTGGCAAGGGGGCAGTTGGGTTTTCTGTTGCTCAGGAAGGTGTGGGAGGTGTTGAAATGTAGATAGGAATACATGAATTTTGTGGTAACGAGGGTGTCTACTTTTCATTACTCTTCTTGTGCAGGACAGAGGCAGTTGGAACTTTTGGGGAGCGAGGTTAATATGATTTACTCTTCACCCTTGACAGCAGCTGAGAACCCCACAGCAAGAGAACTAAGCAGCTGATGTGATGTGCAAGAAAAGCTCTTGGCACTGTCAATTCAGGTTGCCATCTGACTTGTCACATTGCTCAATGCTGATCACAGTTTGAAGACTAGTTTTTTAACTACTGGTCTAGAGGTGTCCACTTAACTTTTGATAGCACTGGCTGATGTACTGCGTCACTACAGAACTGTCAGATGATCATAACTGGATCATTCTGACAGAGGGTGGAAATATGCCATGTCAGTCAGTGGAAAAGATGTGGGCTGGGAAGGAAATGATACTTGTAAGCAGCCAGTTCAGGATGTAGTGGGTAAAAGCAAGCTCAGAACTAAAAGTTCAAGAGAAGCACATTGTCGTGCACTCAGTGACACACTTGCACCATGCTTCCTCTTCCAAACTTATGATACAGCAGATATGACCAGCTCATGACTTTTCTGAACAGAAATTTACTTTCTATGTTTTACACAGCACAAACACAGCCTGACATCCAACAATGCTTTACACGGGCCCTTGAAAACCAGCAATTTTAATCTCCTACAGAGTTCTCTGACTCTGTAACAAGGAAATTGCCAAACAATTATGGTAAAGGACAGATGGGTAGCAAGCCCAGGACCTATCGCCTTAAAACAGCATCCAGGCTATATATAATGCGTATTTTGCACCATTTACAGCTCAACAAGATTTCTTTCAGAAGCTTAGACTCCTCCACCCCTGAAGCTATTATGATGATAAATAACCTATAACTGAAACAAGAAGTTTTCTCTGACGAGTTTGTAAGTTCTAACAGCTGCAGAGAGACACCAGTAAAGTATCTTCAACACTGGTGACTACAGTGAAGACACTCTGACCCTTACTTAGATAAGTGCTTGTATACAGCAAAAACCCTTGCTTTTACACAGCTTTGTTGAAGCAAAAGAAGTTCCTTTACAGCACACAGTGCTAACCTAGCAGCAATACCTCTAGACCCTTCACAATGCATACACAAGCCAGACATTTCTGTACTTGGGAGATGACAAAGGATATAATGAGAGCACCTCTCATTCGTTCACATCACAGAGAAGACCCACTGTTCAAGGTTACTCTTGCAAAGCTGAGTACTGACCTCTGGCCTCTTACAGCTTCAGACCTGTTGTCACACTTCTACTAAAGGACAAAAACATACTACACATTTATGTAGCTTAAAGTAACAGGATGGCCCTGTATCACATGCATAAAGTAAGAGCACAAACAGACATTTATGACTTTCTTGGTACTCCTGCACAGTGAGAGTCTCACTCTCTAGTTCAGACAACAGAGACTTCTGCACTTACATGGGAACACCTGGCATCTCTACCTCCAGATGACACGATGTGGTTCTACTTGACAGCTCTTTCTTTTAACCATAGACTGTAGTGGTTACTATATTCAGACAAAAAAACCAACAGTTTCCTGGCTGTTGCCAAAAAAGCAGGGTAAGTCCTTCACATATATCTTATCACCTTGTACTGACTTGTTTACAGCAGAGGACAACCTTTTTTTCATCCTACCAAGTATGTCTCTGAAGGAAGAAAGTAAGATTTTTTTTCAGATTATTCATTTTGCAGATAATTCAACTGGCTATCCCCTAGAGAGGATTTATCTGAACCCAGCATGCAGTCTCACTAGAAAACTTTGACTACAAATCCACCTAACTCAGGAATATTGGTAAGCACTCAGGGAACAGAACAAACTCCTTTTCCACCTTCACATGGTATTTAAAAAAACCCCAAAACATTAAGATGTCAAACTGAATTAAAATGTGAATTCAAACACTAAAGAAAGTGGCAACAAGCCTTCACTGCTGTCAGAGGCAACAGAAGTAACAGACTATCCACAGGCTTAACAGAGCCAAACTATTCCCTGGGGAGCCTCTGGTGCAGTAAGGAGGTCTGACCACTTTGTGGGCAGACACCAGGTCATTGCATAAGAAACACATGGAAGTGGGTGGTCAGGAGCACATAACTGTTTCTGAAAGACTTAATTCACTACACCACTTGGAAACTTTTGGTGTCTGAACAGGGCAATGTGCCCCTGATAATTCCGCTACAAAGCAGACTCTCTTAAAGATATGCAAAACACAGTACCCCAGTGGGCATACAGGCTCTACAACTTGTACTAGGGGGAGGTTTTTTTCTGTTTATACTCCTTCTCCATGTTGGTCAGAAGGTAACTTTCTCAGTCAGAGGTGAATATAACTCTTTATCATGACAGAAGAGTGTACTGTGGGCACAATCTGAAGCCATATGCTAAACACTTTGCAATAATAAATGCTGATAGCCTTAAACTTGCTTGCAACATTACTCACATTGATATCTCTCAGTTCTTTGCAGTATCCCTCTCAACCTAAATGTAATATTTTCATTATAATTATTAAATGTTAGAAGTACACAGAGCTGTTGCAGTGCACGTGGCAGTGGCCACTACAGCAGAGCATTCAGAGGACTGATGGACAGGCCTCCAGAATACAGAGGTCTGATTCTAACCTTGGTTACAGTGAGCTCCCATGTTCCAAGCGGTTCTCAGTTTACATGTTTTAAGTTTATTGGTTCAGGAGTTCCCCACCCAGTTTTATGTATAAGTTCTGGAAAGTTCTCCCTTCCCTGATGCCCCATTAGTCTACTCATGTAATTCCCTCCCCTAAGTTATCACCATTGGTTATTCCCCTGCTGTCTGCTCCTCCTCAGTCAATTCCCATTGGTTTTTTCCCTTTGTTCCACCCCTGTATAAAATGCAGTGCTTTCCCCCTTTTCCTGGTCTTTGTCCCTGGATCTTCCACTGGCAAAAAACCAGCTGGAACCTGCACAGAGACTCCTCTCTCATCCTTTGCCTCTGCTGATGCTTTTACACCACCATTGTTTGGGGCTCGCTCCTTGCAAAGGAGCCAGCTTTCCCTGCAAGCTGCAGCCAACCCCTGCCTGCAGCAGCAGAAGCCAAGGACATCTGCAGCTGGACACTGTGCTGCCTCAGGCAGCCCCAACAGTGTCACAGAGCAGCTACTTTATTCCTTTCCATTTAAATCTTCCTTTTTCAGATAACCTGTGAAAATAAGTTGGTAAAAGCACGAAGAATTTTCTCCCACATTGATGTCACAAACATCCCTGCTGTCCTACATTATTATAAAAAGAAAACCTCATATGCCACCATAAAAGAGTAAATTCAGCATCACACAAAACTACACTTCTCAAAGTCCTTACTTGAGAGTTCAAAGTATATTTACTTTAGATTTCTAAAAATACTTTCAACTATGGAAGTTGCAGAGGATTGGAAATTTCAGATTTGCTATGCTTTTTAACCCTCATCACTTCCTTCCCACCTTACTAGAAAGTCTATTTAAGTTTTGCTGTTAATTACCCTTTCATCTTTATTAACTCAAATTCACTTCCTGATAAAAATGATGAAGTTCAGTATTGCATAGTATATAACCTATATAATATAAATAACAAGTATTTACTGCACAAAAGCAAAATCTGTTTATTGATCAGAGACTCATGCTATAAACATACTTCATCACACTTCACAGAAATAAAACCACAAACAAATGCAGAAGGAATGATAAGAAATTGGATCTTCTGATAATCAAAAGAGAAAGGCTTCAGTTAAAAAAACTGATGGTCATGAAAATAAAAGTTACTGGAAAAAATCTTGCACTTAAATTCTAGTTTAAGCAATTCATACTCAGCAATCAAATTATACGGCTGGTATAAATCCACTGGATTCTGAGTCAGAATTCATGCAGTGAGTAAAACATCCCTCTTTTTTTTCCATGTGCTAAACCATAATTTTAAGAAATAATTATTTAAAAAATTATGTTTAGAAGACAGTTTTGTCTTAATGACTCCTCTTTAACTGAAAGGCTTTCAAGACACAGTAAAACAAACACCAATATTCCTACATCCTCTTACCCAATATATCCAGCTGCCGTAAGTGTGTACAGTTGGCAGCCAGCTCCTCGATGTCTGTGTCACACACAGACCTGTTGGCCGTGAGAAAGAGCTTCTGCAAATTGGGGAGTTTACGTGCAAGGTTTGTGAAGCAGCCTGTACTGCTCTGTAGCGTAGGGCACCAACCAAGATCAAGTTCTTCCAAAAGCTGGCAGCCTGAAGCCAATTCTGCAATCCCGCTTTCAGTTATGTTTTTACATCTCCACAAATCCAGACTGCGAAGCTTTTTGCATTTTGCTCCCATCATGCTTGCTATAAGGTCATAGTCTTCAATCTGCAAGGAAAGCAAACACTCAGTGATGTGTAGCATCGTTCCAGATATACAGAGGTGTTTCAAGGTTTGCTTCCTAACACACATAACAGATGTCTGAAGCATTTGTCATTTCTAAAGAGCTCTGAGAATTGTCCATTGTATGGTACAGTGAGATCTACTTTTATAAAAGACAAAAATAAAATAAATTTCCTATAAACCCCAAATATAGGTGTTTTTAAATTCACTCAATACTGAGGATCAAAATGCAGCAAAAGTTGTTTCTTTGGAGAAACTTTTTTTGCACAGTTGTTTTCCCTTAAAAAGATGATTACAACAGCTTTTATGACCACAGAAAGTGCAACCACTGAAGAATGCTTGAAGAATTTACTTACTTCCATTTTACATTGATCAGTTGCTACATCTCCTTATGAAAGTCTCATTAACTACTTATTAAGTGATTACGCATATAGAGAATGCGCAAAAACTTAGAAAGAGGCTGAAGAACTCTGAGAAAGCCTACAAGCTATGTTTTAGGCCTACTAAACCAGTATATAACCCTTAAGTATATCACCAAGCTGCATTCATCTTGAACCTTCCAAAGAGTAGAGTCTTGTATCACCCTCACATTTAACACACCTTTGTGAAATAAACCCAGATTGAGTTCCAAAGCAAGCGAGTGCACACACCCACACCCACCCTGAATGGGTGGTGTCACTCACCATGACACAGCTGCCCAGGCTGAGGTGCTGCAGCTCCGAGCAGAAGTTCAAAATACTGAGCAGGGCTGTTTGCTGCCACGGGGGAACATATCAGAAGGAAATATGGAAAGTGAAACACAGAAGAGGTCAATTAGACATTAAAGGCTGTCACCGCATTTCCTGAAATACAGCTCAAAACTCTTTTACAGATGCCTCAAATACCACCTAATGAGTCTCTGGGTACTTCACCCATTGATTGGCTTAAAGAAATGGTAATCGTTACAAACCTTTATGCAAGTCACTTTGGATGGGGTTCTGTGCTGCCCTGAAGATACCCACACACCACTGACCTATCTGCTCATTTCCCATAGGAGAGCTTATGAAGAAGTGTGGCAAGATCAAATAACAGGCAAGGCCAGCCTGCAAACACAGAGGGCTGGGGACATACCAGGAGAAGAGGGCAGGCTCTGACATTCACCCATCAGCTGCAGCCTGATGGAACTGCCAATAGAGCTGCACAGCATTAGGGCTGGGCTGGTGACTTTAATGTCAAAGGAGGCTCCGTGCTGACAAGGATGCTGACAGCCATTGAGCACTTGTCACTACTATCACACACACTGAAACAGATATAATGTGTATTTTACAGTCCTGTTCCTGTCATTTAATGTGGCCATTCTTTGCCAAAAGTACTGCACATTGCTCAGCCTGAAATTGGACTGCAACATCAGACGCACCTTACATAAAGTGCACAGCTGGTCTGTTCCACAACAAAAGAAACTTTACAGATTTTTACCTGTGTTTCTAAGATACAGAAAAGACCCTTCTGCATTGTCCGTAGCCATATTTTGCTTTGTAGTTGGAAACACACACAGTGTGAAAAAAAGAACATAATCTGGGATTCACATCCCAAATATCTGTGCATCATACTTAAAACATCACTTCATTAGGACTTTGTAATCTACATGAACTTTAAAACAGGACTAGGCTTCACACATATTAACAACAAAAACGTGGATTTCTACAGGATATCCAACAATTTCTAACAGAAAGAAACCCCCAAGCAATATACAAGTGACAAAGTAATCTACTGCTGTTAAGTATAATTACAACAAGAACACTAGTCAACAATGTTTGTATGCAGGGGTAGTATAATTTATAGTTTATTTAAATATAAATTTACTTGTTTTCAGAAAGTTTATAGTCAAATGCTTTACTTAGTTTCCTCAGTTTGTTACATTCCAATGAAACTTGGCAGAAATATGATCCTTCATATCGCCAAGAACATCTGATTCCTTGCACTGGAGACACGGAACAGGGACACAGCATGGGGTATTCACAGAGACCATTTCAGACATTTAATTTAGGTGTCTCCAGGGAGCAATTATAAACACCCAACACTTGACATGTATGGAATCTCGATTCCAACCTGGCCTTCTAAGATTTGATTTCCCAAAGGCAGCCTAAAAGTAGATGCTAAGAGTAAGCCTTCCTCACACGTATCTTGGTAGAAATCTAGAAACTCACTGTCCCCATGAGTGCTTGACTTTCATTTTTAAAGGAAAAGGTAGCTAGGGAATGAAACACAAGCATTAAAAATTCATTACTAAAGAGGTTATTAGGAATATTTTAAGGCTGGTAAATGTGTAAATATCCAGTTCATTTTAAATTGCGCCCTTAATAAGCAAATGGTTCATTTGGATCATTAAAGAGGAATAAACAAATAACTCAAAGAGAATGAGACATAGTCTTTCCTTTCCAACTCAGTGAAAGCTATGAGCTTTAGAACCTACCCAGACGCACAAATTAAAAGCAAAATCCCCAAACGGCTGTCTGCAAACCTTACATATCGGAGCTAAACAGATCAGTCTCTGACTGCACACAGAGCTCCAAACAAGGTTTCTGCAGGTATTCAGATAACTCCACAGGAAAGCTGAATATACTGCTGCATTCTACCAAGTTTTTTAGTAATGGTTTCCAGACTGGAATTTAAACACTGGCTTGAAAGGATGGGAAACAGCAATCTCTTTCCTTAATTGACACAAGCAGTATAAAAGTGAACAGTCACTCTGAATAGCTTGTACGATGTGGAATCAATTCCATGCTTCTTCAGAGAGGGGTGAAATAGAGAGGAAGACTAGTATTCATAGTTATCTTCATAGACAACTGAGCTCCTTGTGTTAACATGAACAGGAATGTCATGGAGCTCTCGGAGTACCTTTTAGTCCCTCTCTTTATTAAGACACTCCTTCCTGTACTGACATGCACCGAGTCCACATTTTCAAAGGTCTTTTCACAATCTATTATTTTAAATCATTATTTAAAAAACCAAAACAACTTAAAAAAAACCCACTAGAAATCTGAGTAATAGAAGGGAGCTTGGTAGAACACCATGTCATACCATCAGAAATCATGCCAAGTCAAGCTCAAGAGTAAACAACTACATACTCAACATTCATTTCACTGGCTATATTAATTCCTCTTCTGGGGCGCATACATGCCCACACACAGCAAACCAGATTTCCTTCAGACGCAGTGTCTGTTCTTCTGTAACTGAGGTGGGCTTTGCATATGTCATGTAAGAAGAAAAAACCCTTTGTGCATGCCTAGCTGTGTCTCAGTCAGTTGAGAACCCAGGTGGCAAAAGACATGAAAATAGCAGGAGAGAATGGCAGCTCACAGAATCCATATGCACTACATATAGAAGGACTATCATTGTAATAACCTGTCTGTGTCGAGCCATCTGTCAGTACAACAACATGAGCGACAACACTCTACTTAAGCAAAGGAGATCAGCAAGGCAATCACACAATCCTGGAGCTGTAACACAGGCCAACTTCCAAATGTTAAAGTGCTTCACAGGAAGAGCTAAGAGGCCACCTAAACTCCGGATCAGCAAGCCTTAACCTGGAGTCTAACTTCACTTTCTTGGCCAAGCATAGACAGTCAAATCAAAGACTGTCTAACAACATCAAAGACATCTAACAACATTCTTCAGCCTACTAGCCAAGACATGTATAGTTTGGAGATTTTTTGAGTTTCCCCTGAACCAAAGGCAAAGTTTAGCTTCATACATGCTCCCTTTTACAGTGACTGAGAGAAGAGTGGATGATTATAAAAACCCGAAAATACACTAAAACAAAGAAACACTCTGGAAACAAACTTTAGGTAAGATTTACTTTTGCTTTGTGGAGTCATGGCTTCAGTAGTCTGAATTTCTTATGCCATCCAAGCCAAACCAAAACCTACCAAAACAATCAATTTTTATAAGACACCACAGACAACAGGAAGAGTTCAAAGTGGGTGAATAAAATGGTCTGCCCAATCCTCCATTCCCAGGAAAGATGTTTTCAGATGAGGAAAACATACAGTGAAGAAGTTGCTTTCAGAGAGAAGACTTTGACGTCAAACTCATCAGAAGGATATGACAGCGCTGCTAAACACAACATTACAGAGCAGATTTCAGAAATATTTTAGGGCATAGTAGTGAGTCATAAACCTCAGAAAAAGGGAAGATGGTCTGAAGATTCTCTGAAATCTTTATATACTGGTAGAACAAATGTCTGTCAAAAAGGACATCAACAGGGCTGATCCTGGCTTGAACTAGAGATGAGATTACCACTTGAAATCCTACTTTACTCCACAGAAGACAGGTGACAGGTCTGCCCAAACATCAAAGTCCTCCACTCTGTAATGCATGCCTGGATACATACAGTAATACCTACTGGAAGACAGTTATGTGCTGTGTATACTTCAAATAAATAGGTGATATTGGACTAAATTGTATCCTACCTGTCTTTGTAAAGGCCTTGGCCATCACACAGGTTTTGACTTTGATGTTGCAAAAGCCTTGCTGGTTTGAACAGACAACCCACCAGCAGAGAAACCAAACACTGATGCCAGAGGATTACACTTGGTAAGACTGAATCTTGCTTGACTTTTTTCAGGACTTTTTTACATTCGTGATCCAGCAGAAAGCACAAATCATTTCTGATGTTACTATGATAAAGAAAGCATCCAACTGAGCTTGAGCTCAATGTCTGTTCAAACAGAAAGCCCTTCTGTCTGTGGCAGATGGGACTCACCTGTGAAAGATGCACTTTGAATATTTGACTATTTACTCATTGCAGTTTCATTGTCAAGCAGTCAGAGATTAAAAAAAATATAAAAAGGGTTAAAAAAATACAAATTATGCACTATAATATCACGTAACAGCTGCACTGCCATACAAGGTATGAAAATAAGTGCACCACAGTGTGACTCTGGAAGATTAAAGGAAGAGCTTAAGAAAAACAACAAAGTTTTGCTTTGGGTTGGGTTAGGGAAGAAATAGTCTGCAGCTTTTAATTAACTTTCTATAGATAAATCTTTAAAGATACTTTAAAATTTGTTACTTTTTTACTGGAGACAAACAACAGGTTGTTTTTTCCTCTTCTCAGAAGAACTTTGAGATAAATTGGGAATTCTTCCAGCCCCTCAATAAAACAAGAGCCTAAATCTTTTACAAGACTTTTAGTCTACTGCAATTTTTTCTTCAAGTTTTTCAGTGAAGTTACTGCTAAGACAAAGGAATCTAAAGACTATCTTAAGATAATTAAAGACTGCTTCCTCCCTTCCCTTGCTTGCTTTTAATCAGAGTTACTAATTCTCCAGTTAACCTTTTTGTTGAAGCAAAAATTGAATTATGCAGGATTTAATTTTGTATTTTTAGCATTAAAAATCCAAGTTACAAGTGGAAAGTATTTCCTTCAATACCCACCCCACAGCCCTGCCTCAACAAGGAGAGGTAAATGTGGTGGTAATGAGGAGGTAGCTCTGCAAGGTGCTCTAAGTATTCTGTCTTCCTAAAAACTATCTAAGTCAATAACTTTTGAATGAATTCCTTAAAATTCTTGGAACCTGAGATACTGAAAGAAAGAAGAACTTGAGAACTGCAGACTAAGGCCAGGCCAATGAAATCTCTGTCTCTCTCAAGCCCACCAATCACATCCATAATTCTCAGAAGCTGATTCTTTAGCAGAAAAATCAGAACATTCTTAGAGCTGTATAGAAAGGCTCCTCTGTTCATGATCTGGGCAGAAGCTTCCCTTTTGTTCCCAAAAGGTTTAAATTTACAGCATGGGATGTTGGAACTGGCTGACTCACCCAGAGAAACACACAACTGTGGGAACAGATTAGCTCAAAACATCTCTGACTTCAGCACACACACCATGAGTGCTACTTGCTGCTTTTAAATTAAACTGTATTTTCAAATAGTTGATGTATCAATCTATCTTAAGCAGTGAGCCAGTGAAGTAGTATTTCATAGGTGTCTTGGTTTGAAAGACAGGTGTCTGCCAAGGAAGGCAGAAGCCTCCCTTGAAATGAAATATGCAACCCCCTTCCCGCTGAGTTATTATAATTTTGAAATTAAGGGGTTTCAGGCAAAGATATGAGGAATAGGAATATCAGTTCTTTACTAATGTATAACCAGTCAAACAAACAGCAGTAACTATGGCAGTAACAGCAAACAATCCCAAACCCAGTCCCAGCCTTCTCGGCTGTCGGGCCCTTTCCCCTCAGGTGCAGTTCCGCTCGCAGCCGGCAGGGATCGCTGGCGGCTCCCGGTGAGCAGGGCAGGTGCGATGGTTCCCCCGCGGCTGCAGGGGGCGCTCCGGAGCGAGCTCGGGGAGCACGCGGCACTGGTGCCCTGGGATCCTGGGGAGGGATGGAACAAAAGCCTCACAAACGCCTGGGCAGCCGATCCTGGTGTCCGGCCGGACCCTCGGGAACAGCAGGCTGGAATGGCAGACTGGAATGGCAGGGACGAGCACAAATCCCGGGTGGCAGACAGGATGTATCAAACTCAAGAGCTGCAGCAGGAACCCCCCAGAGGTCTGGGCAGGCAGGGCGTGCGGGGCTACAGAGTAGCGAAGGCTCAAAGCAACGGCAGGGGCAGGGCGGCCGCAGCCCGGCTCCCAGCGGGGCACGGAAAGGTGGGCTTGGGAGCCCCGAGGTTTTTCCTGAGGCACCCGAGCAGATGGGGAACAGGTCCCTCTTTTAGTAAGGTGGGGTGTTAGGGTCCCAGTGCAACAGCCACTCCAGTGAGCAAGTTCCACTCACAGTAGAAGGAAGGCAGCCGAAAAAGCAGAAGCCTGCAGTGCTGATGAATTCTCTCCACCATGACGGCAGCCTCTCTCTCCGTCCAAACGCCGAGAACCACAGCCCACAAGCCCAGGTGAAAGAGAGTAACCCATTGGACCCCTCCCTCTGTGGCCAGGTCTTTTGCTTCTCCCAAGCACCCAGCAATTTGTCACCCCAGCAACATATATGGGAAAAATTCCTCAAGAGAAAAAAAAAGAAAACAGAAGGGGAACTCCCAAAACCCCAACAATAGGTACCACACCAAAAAAAGTTTTAGCGTACTAGAACTACCTGTAGTAAAAAGGTAGTTTTTACTATCAACCAACCAAGGAAATCCTCAGAAGAAGCCAATTCTATTTCAATCTGAGTGCCACTATTGCTATAAATATTTGTAATTACAAACACCCCATGCAAATGTAAAAGATGATCTTGTCAAGACTGTCAAAAATAATTAAAAATCTATTAAAAATTCACAATACTTATTTTTTCCTCCCTTTGGCATTATACAGCACTAGAAGAAAGACAAAAATCAACTGTTTGGGTGAGGGGATTTTCTTGGCACAGTCTGTGAAAGAACTAAGTCAGAAATTACTTGGCATGTGCTGTTCTACCACAACGATTAAAAACCTCTTTGGATGCGAAGCCAGAATTCTGCAAACTTCTATTAAACTATGCCTTTTGGAAGGTACAACAGGGCAAACCAATATTGCCTGTAAGTACAAAAAAGGTCTACTTAGTGAATTTCAAGGTATCACACCTCCGCATCTAAAAACCTACAATCATGCTGCAGTAGTCCCCAAAAGCAATTTTTTCTTACAGAAAGAAGAATGTAATACATTAATAATGCAGAAAACCAGATGTAGAGTAATGGTGAAATACAATTTTCATCTAAATCTGCTCCAACAAAGAAAGTGTAAAACATGATTCCAGGATTATTTCCTCTCCCATTCATTCCCTGCCCACACATTATTTTAAGGCATCAAGATAACTTCACTTACGGACTTGTTGGTTTATGATACTTCACAACAATTATGCTAAAGATACAAGGTACTGTGAGAGATCTATAGAGATGAGATGCATGCTTATAAACATGTAAGAGTCAGTGGTTTAACCAGTTAAAAAAACCCACAAAGTTAGTTTTAGATAATTATAAAGTACTAGCCTTAGTTTTCAGAAGTTTTCATACCTGCTGGTTGCCCAGAAAATACCCATCTTTAGACTACTTCCAGGATTTTGAGTTCTGAGGATAAATACCTATTCTCAGTAGCTTATTTTTTACAGAAAAAAACCCACATCTGGGGATAGTACACTAACGTTCAATAACATACAAAATACATAATATAACATTTCTTGAAACTAAACTTGGATCTAGAGGTCTACACAGCTAGTCAAATTGTTCACCTTCTTTTGGTCTGCTTTCACTTCTCTATATGTTAATTTTCAGCTAAATGAAATGTTACAGAAAATGTCAGTTATAGAAACTGGCAGGGAATCATATATCAAATTAGAACTAAATGGTGGCCAAATTTATTTAATGCTTAAGTCCTTCAGTTCCCCAAGCAATTTCATAAGCAAACAAATAGAAGTGATCACCTCACCCTTTACAAGGTAGTTTTTGTGGCCTTTTGGAAGAACAAGATGCCTATGTAGTCCCAGACAGAGATATCCACTGCAAGTATCCAACCATTTTGTGCCCAGAAATGATTATACCTCTTAAGCAAGCTTTAACAATCCTTTTCTCAAATTTTCCAGAGGAAAAAAGGTAAAGCTTTGTAACAAACTGAACTTCCTGCAACTTAGAAAAGCCTGTTATGTACAGTATTTCAAGTCCTCACACACACCCCTGTACAGAGTATCCTATATAGTACCACACATGTCAGAGAATCTCAGCCTTCTTTATCCTCATACCACAGCTATAAAATGAGTGAGTTGCTACTACACAAATTTTACTGATGGAAGAAGTGTGGCATACAGAAACCGTGCACCTTGTAACTGGCCATGGTCCCGGTCAGAGATCAGGAGAAAAAAGCTCCCAGGTTAAGTCCTCAGTTAGTGTCATCAGCACTAAATCAGAGAATCACACAAGAGCTAAGTGTGGGAAGGAACTTCTGGAAACTGTTTAGCCCAGACCACCTGGCTCCAGCTCAGCTGGCATCTCCAACCTGACTGAAAAACGCTGTCAAGACATGTAGGACCCAGTCCCTTTCTGGGATGAGCCCCCCACCCTGTCCTTAAATACCACAATCACAAGTGTATTTGAGTGATACCTTCTTATAGTAATGCAAACAATTTTCATTTATAGATTCAAAATAAACATGGCAGCAAATAATTTCCCTCCACAGTAAAAGCTGGCATTAGAACAGGAATTCTATTCTCCCTCAAGCATCCATCAGCTATCACCTTGCAAGATACAACATGGAAAGAAACATGATGAAAAGGGAAACAATTGAAATGTATTTATTAAAAATCAGCTTCCTGTCTTCCCCTAATGCACTTGGATTACAGGATCATTTTTGAGATATGATTTTTGAGACAATGATAAAACTTCTGTCTCCAAAACTTTACAACATGTTTTAAAAAGCTGCTGCAATATGAACACTTATAAGTATGAGGTAAGAGAAGAACAAGGCGGAATGAGACTTACTACTGAATGCAGGTGTAGCCTTTCAAAAGTCAGAACAACTTGGCTCCTCAGAAACAGACCCAGTATAATTTGCAAACTGGGATTCAGAATATACAGGGGCACCTTTTTGTTCTCTACAGCTAATTGGCAGTGCCAGGGGCACAGCAGAGACTGGGACACAGCAACACAGCAATTACTGAATTAATTCAATGAAAGTAATAGTCTCTGCAGTTAATTAAATTACTGTATTCTGGTTTTGCTTTATTTGGTCAAATTATGTCCTCCCTTATGTCTGCAAATCTGTTTTACACCTTCATTCTTCCCCCTCACTTCACGTTACAGGCTCAAACAACCAAATTCCACCCTATCAGCCTGACATGAAATCAAAAAGCACCATCAAGGCCCTGTATCACATGATTATTTGTCATTGACTCAACTTGATTCCAAGAATCCACATTCCAGCTAGAGCCTTTCAACTTTTTTTTTCCCCACTATTTGCTTACAACTCTTCATCCTAAAGATTCATACCTAAGCCAATGGAATTTTGTCCAAAGTGAAAACCCTTTAAACAATAGCTCTCAAAAGTATGATATGAGCCATAACAGGTTATTTCTGAAAACTCTGTAGAACAGTTTTATGGCAGCATTAACTTATATTGCTCATGGCACAAGAAAATAAGAGCTAAAATTACTGCTACAATTCTTCTGCTTCTTTTTGGTATCCAAGATTCCCAGTGTCCTCTCTCACAGCTGCCCAAGTTCCACATTTGTTTTTGGTCAAAATTGTCAGAGATAGAATCTATAAATACAAAACTTGCTTTAAAATGTGTGAAAAACCAAATCCTTTGTCCATTGTAATTGGTTTTGAATTTAGTTGATTTTGTATCTCAAATATAATTCAAATATAAACTTTAAAAACTTTTTCTTTACACATTAGAAAGATTTCAGAATGTCATGCAACATGAAATATATAATCTTACATTAAAATTTACACCCATCAATAAGAAGACTGACAAGTTCTCCTACTGTAATTGTGGCTTTGGTGTCTTTAAAATACAATTTTGGCTGCATTATTTATAGGGACTAAATACTTCACAGTAAGCATTAAATTAAGACAATTCCATGCTTAAGGATAAAGATATGCATTGCCAATTACTGTATACAATAATACTTCCACTGTGCGGTGGCCGATTGGCCTGTGGCACAGGGGACAGAGAGCTCTTGGTAAGACAGTCTCTGGTGCCAGAGACTTACTGCTCAGGGTTAGGGTGACCAGAAGAAAGGCTCCTGCCAGGATGCATCGTCCTGTTACAGTAACCTACCCCAGTTTAGCTCCCCCGGTTGGCTGTCGGCCTCTACCCCTTGTCCCTCCCCCAGATCTTCTCCATTGGTCCCCGTTCCCTAGTCCCGCCTTTTCCTCGCCCCCAGATAAAACCCCTGAGTTCGCCGTTGTTCTCGCTTTTGCCCCTGTAACCTTGGTCAGTGTAGAAGCAATAAATGCTCCTGTTGGAACCCCCACAAAAGACCCTTCCCATCTCTTTGCTGCCGACTTTATACTGAAGCTAGCCGTGCGTTTGTGCGGGCACACGTGTGAGCCCACAGGGCCAGACATAGACAGTAATACCACTGTTTATTGTATTTTTCAAATTTATCAATGCCAACAAGGGCTTAAGTTATGCTGAGAATACATTCTCAATGAATAAACATGAAGGAGTTATGTATTAGTGAATACCAAAAACACCAGCACAAAAATCCCACAAATACAATAGTGGTCTTCAGGACAAAGAAATTACATTTATAAAAAGTTGAGATTGGTTTCTCAAAGCAAGATACAAATTATTCAAGCACATACATAATCAAACAACCTTTAATAATGAACTTATAGTGCTGGAAAAATAAGCTACATTTTGTGGGGAGGAGTATAGCCAGGCAGGACACTTCTTTTATATATAGATTTTTAGTTACTAAAGAGTTACTGGAAGTCACTGGACTTCCCTTCTTCTAACAGAAAGGTTGAAATAATTCAAAGGCATTGGAAGCTTCAATTCAGAGGTTTGAAAACAATTTTATACACACAACCTCACACTCAATATGTCAAGGAAATAACATTACATATGGCCTTAAGAATCAGCAGGGTTAGGACCAAAGAATACAACATCCTCCAGATGGTACAGCAATCTTCCAAAGTAGCAGTGCACTAAGTAGCAGAACACCAGCATTGCCCATTTCACTAAAAATATATACTTAAAAATTGGAGCTTTGATTACAGAGACAATGGCAACATTTTTAAATACAAAACCTATTCAAAGAAAATAGCTAAAATAAGAAGAAACTGTAATTACACTTGCTCAGACAACATAACATTATCAATTTTATTAAGTTTCCACTGTCCTCAAAACCTATGCATCTAAAAAAATCATTAACAGTAGTCAATTTTCTGCAGAGCGCTTCCTTAGAACTTCTCTATTAGTGTCACAGTAATCATATACATGGAAAAAGTACAACAAATACTTTAAATTTAGATGCTGAAAGAACGTTTTTCCTTTTTTAGTATTAAAAGGCAAAAAAGTAAAGGGAAAGGCTACAGCAAGACTTAGACTGCGTAACAAAATCCTGTATCTGGGTAGGTACTTGAGGGTGTGTATGGGAGAAATACCATTTCTTTTATTAAAATGTTAATTCTGTATTTTTTATTAACCATAAAGCAACACCAGAAACAGCATTATCAAATATTGACAAAGAGCATGGAGGATCTTCATCTATTCCTATGTTATTTAATCATGTCCAAATCCACTACCAAAAGCAAAAGTTGTACTATTCACCCAGATGTGCTCTAACACATGAAAATTTTGTGGTTTATTTTGAATACTGCTTGGTTTAAGGAAAAAAAAGCAAGCCACCAAATTATTTAGGAAAACAGGCTAAATGATGTGAACAGATTTTTCTTTTGGTTTCTTCTTCCTGGGTTTTGAGACAGAACTTTAACAGAACACCATATCAGCTCTGTTCTTCTCACCTTACTTTCTCGTAATAAACACATACTTGTGATCAGTTTGCAGTTTTTTCTTAGTGGATTCACAGCCTCAGATTCTTTTCACTGAGCAGATCCATTGGCAACAATACAATGCCAAGCTCTTGATTAATCATTAGCATTGTTCCTCTGTTTGCTCCTTAAAAGCTCCAACAATGAAGACTGCAGTACAAATTTCACAAAAATCACGAACACTTACCACTCCTTGACAAGTTTTAGAGAAGTCTCAATCACTTCACAGCATGCTTGATCAATCTATCCTTTTCTGCATATAGCCACCACTTACTAACAAGCATTTCTGTACCAGCTGAAAAGTACGAAAGGAATGGCAGCCTATTTGTACAGATAACCAAAGATTTGCACTAAGAGAAGCTAATGTTGAGAAAGATAATGTTATTTCTCCAAATCTGTGACTTTTGTCACAGCTCTAATGCTCTAATTCAAATCCTATGCTATATCTTCATTCTTTTCCTTTTATTTTTTTGACCTGTGATGCACAATGTATATTGTTAAGTGGCTTCATATTAACAAGTAACACATAAGCATCATCTCCAATTTACCTATTTAAATTTCCAGAAATTTCTCTTCCACTGTTTGTTAGGAATAGTGCCTTTTGCTCATAATTATGCATAAAATGGAAGCGCAATCTTAGATAAACTTGATTATGAATGAATGTTCTTGTCAGCTACAAGCAGAGGCATGTCCATACACGTGAAAGGCAGAAGTGAATCTTCACAATTTAATGGCTTCAAAGCCAGGAAATCTTTACCACCTACATTCAATCTAATTTCAAGCTCTGCTCAGCAAAGCAATAGCAGAGGAATGACAGCTACCAATCACTTCAGAGTACATCTCATCTGCTGCACTATTACAAGCATGAAGTCTCAAACTTCAGAAGTTACCTGAGTAGAATCAAGAAGATTCCAATCAATCAACAGTAGAAAATAATAAAATTATACAACCACTACCTCTGATACAATGATCTTTCCTGGATCTGAAAAAGCTTTGTGAGTAAGAGCCAACGGTCAAAATGAAATAAAGGAGCTTAATCCAAGATTAACAGAAAGACTAGTAATGTAGAAACAGAACAGATACACCCAAGGCACCAATTCAGCTCTATTCAAAAAATGCAGGGCTCACCAATTTGCTTCTTCAAGAAAATAATAATTGCTTCAATACAGAGAGCAGCTACCACAAAGTAACAAGTTACTGAGGGGCACTGGCTTCACAGTGACTGCACACTCCACTGCAAACCCCACAGTAAGCACCAATCATCCCAGGTAGTCTACCCTTTAATCTACCTACCTTGTGTTATCACTCACCATTACAGACACCTAGCTAGACCTTGGGCACAAACGTACCGAGGATTCACCAAATAAAGGACAACAAGACCCAGCTGAGTCTAACACACGTCAGGTGGGAACTGCTTATGAATGCAATGTGGCACTCTTAATTTCAGATGTCCCTTGCACATCTGGTTGACAGAACCTACTGTTCCAGCTTCATTCCTTTTATTACACTACAGATTAAGACCCCACACAATCGAGTGTCACAACCTGGCTTCTGTGTACGAAAAGCACAAGCACAAGTAACACACACAACCAAACTCTTCTTAAAATGTTTAATCTAGGATTAGAAGTCAGGAAAAAGCCTGCAGAGACATGGGGCTTTCCCCATTTTGGAGCACCTTTTGCAGCAACAGAAGTACATGTATGACAGCTTCCAAGTAAACCACAGTAGTAAGGTTGTAACATATGAGTAATGGAGCTACTGAGAGGGAATGGAATTCTTCTGATTCAAAATCCCGAATTTACAAGGATACAACATGTGTAAAATGTAGCAAACTACAAGAGACTTCTCAGCTGTAGCACACAAACCTATTACATCCTAGAAAGGAAATGTGTTGCAGCAAGCAGTAACAACTCTGAACTGGGCAGTCAAGTAACTGTATAAAGAAGTAATTTTTACACCATAAATGAAAAGTTTTACAAAAAATTTGTGTTCTGTGTCTCAAATGCTGCTAATATACAAAGACTGTAGGAATCTAGTAGCTAGCAAGTAATTTTAAAGGAGAGAATGTTGTGAATTAAAGAAAATTACTAAATATTATAATTTTACAATTAGATTTACCAAATATAGTTTGTCTAGAGTACACTTCAAAATAAGAGAAGAGCATTAAATTTGTAATTTTACCACACTGCTTAAAACAGCTGGTGAAAAGTCACCAATGTAACATGCAAGTTAAAACATGCAGGCCAAAAGCTATTTTAAAAATAAAAAACCATCCTAAGTTTTTTGAAACGACCTTTGGATTTTCTGGATTTACCTCTGAATTTACACTCAAAATTCTAATTTACTTCTTCATTATTGGAAAAAAAACCAAAACCTAAAACCAACTTTATCAGGATTGAAAATATTTATTGCAAAGTTTAGAAATAGTTGTTCCTACCTCCACTTTTGTTCTGTAGAGAATGAGACGCTTCAGGCTGCCCACTTTGGCTATGTGGTTGAAAGCCTGAGGTGGTATTTTATCACATGATGAGAGATTTAATTCCTGAAGATTTGGACACATTTCAGTGATGACCTCCAAGCATGTTTCATTGAGGAAATGGCCACAAGACAACTCAAGACGTACTAGTTCAGAGCCACAGACTTTCAAGAACCTGTAAAAGAATCCCATGTTTAAAGTGAAAAATTAACATACTTTCAGGTGAGAGTCTTCATACTGTCAAAACCTTAACCATGTAAACCAGGAAATAATTCCTTTCAACAAAAAAAAGACACTAATCTTGAAAGCTCTGTTTTGGTTTAAAAGTTAGAAAATGCTTTGTTCTTAATATTAACTCTGAGACAATGGAGCAAAGTAAAACACTGATCATGTTTGAAAAGCTTTTAAACAGCTGAAAGCCAATTTTGACAATGGCCTGCAAATTTACACCAATAATTTCATATTTTTCTCAGAAAAATCTGCAAATGTAAAAATTAGGTTAAACAAATACTTTTAAATGGATGAAGTGTTTTAAGACTTCCAGAAAAATAAGATCTCACTCTTTTCATTAACAAGTCAGAATCAACACTTGCTAGCTGTTCTAGAACACAAATTCCTAAGGAATATTTGACTTTCATTGGAATTATAGAAAATTAAGACAAGAGATGACAAAAGACCCGAAATTTAGAAACTTTGATGGTCTCTATATTTTGCTGTCTTGTCAAGAGATCTCGTGTCAGAAACTCAAGCTCTTTTATCTCTAATCCAAGCTGTAACCAAAACCACATAAGCTTAGTCCCTTTTCATTGCAAAGATAACCTTCAAACTATAAATTAATCACTAGGCTCGTAAGCTTGATACTTATTAGGATAAAAAACCGCACACATTTGCCATGCTTGTGTTATATTTTGGTAGTTTCTCCAGTAGAAAAACTAGTTTCTTAAACTAGGGGCTGTAATGGGTTTCCCATGTTACTTCCTAGAATAATGGAGCTACTTGCCAAAGAGCATGAATTAGTTTCCAATAATAAATATTCTAATCTGCTCTACTACCTACAAAAACATTCATGCACACAAAGCAGCTTCAGGTTCTGACACTTCCACCACAAAGTTAGTATTACTTCTTGGGTTTAACTCATGTAATAGAAATGCCACACAGACACAAGGCTCCTGCTTGCACAAAAATTCCTATTACTAAAATGAAAGAGTTATTAGCCTTCCCAAGCATTTGTTCATGCTGAAGCTTAGGATGAAACTGCTGCTGGTCTTAGAAGAGGACACATTCAGGGAGGCATTCCTCAATGACACCAACAGTAGCTCAAGACTTTAAAGCCATCTTTCAAGATCCAAGTTTTCAAGCACCTCCTTTCCTTATTTTTTCATTACTCACTCAAGTCATACTTGCCATTCATCATCACCTTTCTTTATTCCTTTCATCTTGCATATTACATGGCCTTAGTGTGATTATGCATATCCTAAGTAATACAGAGGGAAAAGGAGATTCCAGGGTGGTATCTCCATCCCTGGGTGTTTCCAAGAGTCACCTGAAACCTTGACTGACCTGATCTAGCGTTGGGGACACTGGCACTTCAAGTGGGAGCCTGGAGTAGACGACCTTCAGAGGTCCCTAACATCCAACATTTCTATGAGCCTAAGCAAACAGAAACAAAGAGAGGGTCTGAGACATGAAAGGGGAGACATAAGCGCCAGAGCCGCAGGAGTTCTGCCATGTATGGTCTTCAAGTCTACTCCTCCACTGTTTTTTTCTAACTCTACAGTCTCTATCTAGAATCTATTTTAGCTTTTAAAGTCAGAGTTTAGTCAAACACCAAGCAGTTTCCATACTGGATACAGTGAATTCACAAAGACTGGTAAAAGCCTTCCTGTGGGAATGTCAGAGCTGAAATGACATGACAATTCACAACAATTAATATCGGGTATTTAAACATTTAAGTGCTATTTCAGACTAGCAATAGAGTTCAACACTGTTATGGAGAAATGCAGGATGGAAATCCCCTGGAAATCAGAGTAAAGATATATGGATACATTGCTGATTACCAATTAGCCAATTCCTCTATTTAATGAGTGCTTTAACAATACATTCACACAGTTTCTTTCATCAACAAATTATCAGGTTTGTTTGAATGATGGTAATTTTCCATAAAACTTTGTCAGTCACCACTTATTATACCTCTAGCTTTTAATTTGCTAACAAATAAATATTTTATGAATTACTCCATTATAATAATGGATGTTAGTTTAACTGCCATATAATTTAACAGGGCTTGGCTGTTATAAATGTTAGTAGAGATCAATACTTTTCTCTTTCTAGGACTATTAAAAGTTAACATTACCAGGTCAGGGAAACACTCAGTTAACCCCCGAGACTTGGAGAAGAACTCCAGGCTCACCAGCTTGAGGAGTTATTATCCTCATAACATTTTATTTAAACTCATTACACTTGAAAAACAGAGGCAGAGAGCAAACACAGTGACAGCAACAAGCATTGCCCTTCATGGCTTTGCTGCCTTGTTGGAAAAGGTTATTTAAGTGACATGAAACAGAAACAAGGGGGGATAAGGTATATGCAGCAGGGTACAAGAATGAGAAAGAGAGGGACAGGAACAGAAGTAGGAATCTGAGGAAGTCACCAACCAGCACAGGGCAGAAAGCATCAGGCAGAAGTGCACAGTCCTCTGAATGATGGGGACACTGTGATCTTTGTTTTGCATTAAACAGACTGCTCAGTACAGAGGTTTTTGCTACTTTCTACGTGGATCTCCACGTAGAGCCATATGGCAAGGTAGAATATGAGTTCTCACGCTTTCAAAACAAATGTGGCATGGTCTTCATACTTCTCAGACTTAACAGTATCTGAATGACTGGCTCGATTTAGCTAATTTGAAAACAAACAACACCCAAAAAAGCACCTTCTACCCAAATCAAAACTTCTTCACATACCTCTCCTTTAATCACTGAGGATTGACTGGTTCCTGTTCTCAGTCTCTCCTCTGTTCTGCAGTCATCCATCCGCTTAGTTTTCCTTTTATTATCAATATTTTATACACACCATTTCTAAAGTGATTTCTCTTCATCCCTTCATGTTTATTATAAAATATGACTAAACAACCTAGAATAATGTGCATTTCTTTTGCTAGACACTGGATTGGGCCTTTCTGTTCAAGTTTATCCTCACTCTAGACAACAGTATTTCAGCCTTTTTAGTTATTCAGTTTTGCTTTTTTTGGTTTTTGGGTTGGGGGGGCTGATTTATTTTCCTGGGGGGAGGGAATTGTTGTAAGGAATCTCACTTTCCATTACCTTCTGCCTACTGTCAAGAACTGCTGCTTATTTTCAACCCCTTCAGCTTTTGGCAATGAGTAAGTCCTAGTAAAGTTTTTCTGAAACATCAAACATATTTATTAGCAGGCAGGATGATATTTGCTCATGGTGATGTTAAACCCGTCATGATCACAGGGTCACTTAGCCCACTAACAATTTCCAATCTTGTAATTCATGTCTGCATCATAAGCATATCTCATGAGACAAAATTAAAATCTAAGGTACAAGAGAGAGTACTCTTCATGTCAGAATGTAAGACCTCCCAAACAAAATTCTCAAAATACCTTTAGACATGTGCTTATGCAGATACTGAACACATCACATTTGCTTCAGTGGTTTCTGGTGGAACTGCACTGGACCCAGAACCTACACTTCACAGTTAGCTTAATGATCCTCACTTACTCTATACTCCCCAGTTTAAAGTTACTGAAAACTCTCCAACAAGCAGGGATCACAGTCCTGTTCTCTTTCGTGTATTCATCCTCCACAAACACAATTAGCTACCTAGTTTTATATTCCTTCAGTGCAATTAACACAACAGCTTTCTATCATGCTGATTTTACCAAATCTTTTTTCAGTTAAAATCTTCAGTACTGATTTTGTACTCATTGACATATATTTGAATTTGGTATCCAAAGGGGAGGGTGGAAAAGGTAAGCAACTTCCATTTGTGAATAACACAGGGTTGGACAGAACTTTTTCTTTAGCACCTTCCCTTGTAGTGTTACCTAACATCAGCATCCACGCTAGGCATGTTACCTCTGCTACTTGAGAGATATATAACATTGCCCCATTTGCCAGGCCTTCCTTGGTATCAGCCTCCTAGAATCAGTATTTTATAAAAACTACCATTTCTGTTTGCTTCAAGCCAACTACATGCTCCCTCCAGTTACTCAGGTCTCCTGCTTCCAGAGCCTGCCACCAGACAAGAAAAATGTCAAAATCTACTTGGATTTCATTCTTTCTCATTTCACTTCCAAGATCTTGAGGTCCCCTCTTTCTTATTTAGTTCTATCTATATGATTACTTGCACACACTCACGGAGCACTTTTTGTTTTACAATTACAGTCTTGCATTTAATAAAATGGTTTGTGGAATTACATTTTAATATCCTTCTTGTTCATGTATTTTTAAATTCACAGTGATGCTTTTCCTTTCGAGACTGCCACATTACACGACGACAGCAGCAGCAGCATTTAGCATGGGTAATTGTAACAAAAGTGTTAAGGTTGGTATGAGTGAAGAACAACAGGGTACACAGAGGTGTAGAAGCAGGAGAAAGAACAAATGGCAATATGAGGGCTGGTGGAGAGGTGTGTGTTGGTGGAAGTCAGATTAGCAGGTCATCAACATCATGAACGTTTGTGCACACAGTTTCTCAGGGCACATGGCTTAGGAGATAGAAGACAGGAGCAGCACAGGATGGTGAGACCACATGCTGGACAAATTGATTTGGACACATATCTTGGTTGTCTTGGTGCATGCAAGTATTCATGCTTGAGAGTGAGACTTTTGGAGGTAATTTGGTTTTAAAATTAAGTGACTTTCCCTTGCTCTAGCTATTCTAATTGGTACAATGTTATTTTCTACTCTAGCATGTATTACACCTTTTTGGTAAGCGAATCCTAAAACATGGCATGTAAGTAGGAAGAATATTAAGTATCTGATCTTGTGTTTTTCTCAACACAGATTAAACTATTTCAAGAAAAACATGCAAAACAAACATTATAGCTTACTCTCAGCTACAGCCAACCCTAATTTTACTAAAAACCTCTGGAAATTAAAGCAAGAGACAGACCTGATTTTTAAATTGAGAATCCCTGTGAAGTCACACATTACTCCTATTTTCTGTGACTATTTGATGCACATTTCAGTAATTTCTCTGACCTTCCTGCTAGTTTGACTCATAGCAAAGCCTCACCAAATTGAACATTGTCAAAACACACATCTACTAAAGCCAATGAAAGCCTTCAAACATGAACAACAAAACTGTTAAAGAAATATTCCTGGATGTGCTTGATATGCAAATACTGCATCACTAGCCTGAAAATAAAACACTATTAATTCTTTTTCACAGTGTAAAATGTCAGACATAAATAAAAATCCTAATTCCTCATATATTTAAAGCAGAAGAGTTTAAACAAGTTAATGACATTACCAGTGATCCAAGGAAACCTGCATGCAGAACTCTGTTTTTAAACTGTCATTGTCCTTGAGCTGTTTAAACCTCAGAGCATTTATTCAGCACCTCAGTATTTAGTACACCTCCAATCAACTCCCCTCACTCTTCCTATTTAAGTCCTATCCTCCCACACTGATATTCCCCCCTGGCATGAAGAGATTCACCAGACCTCTACAGCCAAGAAATGCAGTGCTGCTTATGTAATGCTTGCTGTGAAATCTTTGCTTATTCCCTGTCATTTTGCATTTCAGACTCCCGAAACTGCTCAGATACTCCTTTCACTTTTTTGTACACTTTTAGTCCAATCTAATATAAAGTTTAGTTAATTTATATTATATGCTGAAATGAAAAATTTATTATAGTAATTTCTAGCCCTAAGGAGTAGATGTTATCAATAAGTTAAAATACCTTCAGCTTTGCCTCAGGATGTTCATATGCCTGAAGCATTCTGCCTTCTCATGAAATACAGTATTTGCTCCAGTCACATTTCTTAAATTACTCTTAATTTTTTTCACTTTAATACATTTTAAAAGAAAATATATATTTCCAATAATTTCTTACTATTTTCAATAATTTCATGCACATACGAACATTGTAAAATAACAAATTTACACAAGCTACTAAGTTTTAAGACTGTCTTAAGAAACTACAGATAAAAACATTTTTGAAAGATATTTTCCAAAATAAGATTTAAGCATGAGTATCATTTAAACATACCCCAACTTGTAAAAATCATAACTTAAAACTGTACAACTGTAAGAATTAAACCAAATCCAGTTTTGAATTCAACAGTGCCAAATAACTCCAAATGCTGAGAAAAATGCAAAAATATAAGTGTCCTGGTTTTGGACAAAGGAAAAATGGTGTGAATTCTTGATTATGTGTCCTGGATGCTGTAATATCCCCAGGCTGGTGGTATCTTAATGACAACCAGGGCAACAGAACTAAAGCATTTATTGACAGATTTTTCTGTCAAGGAACAAATCTCTCTTACCAGGAAGCTCCTTTTTCAACAAGAGTTAGATTAATGCTTTTGAAAAGAAACTCTTGTTCTAGTAAGTCTCCTCTATTAGTAGATACTTTCATAGCAAATGAGCAGCAAATTTTCCTCTCCTGGAGGCCAGCAAATTTGACAAATATGCTGGTAAAGATTGTCAAAAGAAAAAGTGTTGGGGAAATTTTACTATAAAAGACTTTTACAGAACAAAGAGTTGCAAAATTTTTTCTGCAGTAGAAAAATGTTTAAAGCCAGACCTAGTTACAGTGGAGAACTTTTGTGTCAGAAGGGAAAATAAGCACAGTTTAGACATGAAAATTATTTAGCTTATAACTTTGCTTCTAAAATTTACAACTGAACTGCATCTCCCATTCCCAGACTGCATTCATCTCTTCCGAGAAATATTTTTTCCTAAAACTAAGATAACTTCAGAATTGCATCAGTGTCAAAAAACTTTTTTCCCCTTTGTTACAAAGAAATATAATCCCTTAAAACAAATATACACTGAAAATATTTACTCACAGATTATTAATAGTCAAAAAATGAATATTTATTATTTAAAAATGCTGTATACATATAAATGTTACTTGTAGTTCAGCACTGAAGCAAAAAAAAATTAGTAATAATAAAGTCATTTTCAACTAAGTGGAATTCAGAAATGCCAGAACCGTAAAGTTTATAAGTCTGAATTTGGCATTAATTTCTTCCAAGACTAAAAGGATTTTTAGCAGTACTGGATGCTAGAAAAAAAAGAATTAATGGAAATGAAAGAAAGTTGCCACAAAGATGCACGTATGTTACGTTTTCAAAAGACAGACTTAATAGCTAAGCATCAGAAAACAAGGCACTTCATGATTTCAGAGCTGAATTCTCAATTAAAGCATGTGCATTTATCCTCTGCATAACGTATCTAACATGAAATCCAAATTTAGGAGAAATTTTTGTACCCAATTCAACAACTAGCCAATGTCTATTTTCTCTTTCTACCAATAAGCACAAATAAGCATAGGGTTATTGCATTATACTGGAGGGTCTGGAAAAACAGAAGTGACATTCCCATCTTGACAACGTATTTCTTCAAAATATTTTACTTCCTCAGGTAAGGAATTTAGGCATGAAAGGAAAGAAAATGTCTGCACACTTGATTTAAACTTTTTATTCAGAAAACAAATGAGAGTTAAGACAACTTTTTCAGATATATTAAACATTTCTGTTTCTTATCAGTCAGTTTCTGCTTTCACTTGCCATTGCTGATTACCCTTTAGTTGAAGCAGCAACTTTTGCTTAAATGAAATGCATTGATAGAAGCTGTTTAACTAATGCAAATGAGCAAAGAAGCAAGAAATGATATCTTAAGAAAGCAGAGAACATGGCTGTTATACAGAGAAGAATCCCTGCAAATTTGCTATTTTAATGACCTACAGCACAGCCATATTTTCAGCTCATTGGAATATGCACATGCAACCCCCCTGTTTTCCAACAGGGCTAATGTTTTAAATCATTTTTATGAAAATATTTGCATTTACATTGGACTCCAGTGATTACTCTGCTCATACCATGTGAGCATGCAATCAGTTTATTACTGCAGCCATTCTAATACAGTCCTACTGATGACTCATCTGTACAAAGAACAACCACAAACATTTTCCTTGCGAGATGGATTTTTGACAGCTCAGTTCTAGCGGAGTGTTTCAGAAGCCCAGAAGAAAGCAAAACACTGCTCCCCCTGGAAGAAGTCTTTCAGTCACAAGCAGCTTGTAACATGCAGACTGTACAGATTGCAATGGACTTCTGCTGCTATACTTAGTATCTCTTACTGTTTTAGCTGCTCCTTTTCTCTACGTCATAGCAATCACACCCTTTATAGTAAATCCAAGACATTTCTTGCCTTTTAACAAAGTTTCAAATACTTAGTGAAACTACCATGCAGCAGCTCTGCAAACAGAGCTTGTCAAAACATTTCTGTACATTTAACACTGACCTGCTAAATCCAGAAACAGAGATGGCTCCCCTGTTTCCAGTCCAAGATAAATTCAGCCACTGGATGAGAGTGCAGCGAGACTGTAGGTACTCCAGGGATGTGTCATTAATCCTCGCCCAGTAAGGTTGTAAACTGAGATGAATGTATTGTAGAGGATCACAGCAGTGTTGATACAGTAGCTTACAAGTTTGTGCTAGTCTACACAGGTCTGGTACTGTAAGGTGACTCAAAATCAACTGGATGAGCTACATTAAAAACAGGAAAAAAAAGTCACAGATGGTCATATGGCACTTAAAACATTAAGGGAAAACTGCAAAGGAATAAGAAAATATGTTCTAACTTCAAAGAAAGTAAAACCTTTTAAGTAAAAGTAATCAATGATTTATTTGAGAAGTTAACTATTAAATAGAACTGCACTGGCTTCTCAATTTGACAACATGCTAAACAAGAAAGGAAAAAGCAGACCAGCATATGAAAGGGACAGGAAGCTTTCAAATTAGAAATTTCTTTACCCATGCTAATTTAAACAGTGATATATATGTAAACACTCTGTTTATATATGTCCTTTCACTAAGTCTGCTCTTTCACTGAGCAGAAAACAGAACTGGCATCCTCCTTCCTCTCCATATTTGGTTTTTAAGATGGGAAATATTTGCAAAGTACATGAAAAAACCATACCATGTCCCAGTTTTCCCACACCCTGAACCAATTTCAGATTTATTCCTCTTCTCTCTGCTTTAAAAATTACTGTTTTGTCTTCCATATTATATCCTCTCCTCTGGACTATGCAACCAGGTAAAAAATTCAACATGATGAGATCTCCTTTTACAACCTCTTCATTGCTGTAATACCTCGAGAGCATTTTTGTTCTACACCAGAGTCAAATCTGAAAGGCAAAAACCCCTTTTTAACTGTATCAGTTGAATCATCTCAGCTTCAGAATAATCACCAGCCTTTCTGACTGCCATCACTGTAAATGCTTTTGTAATGACTTATGTCACACTCTGAAGGTAAGAAATATTCCTTCCTTCCTATCACACTCTGTTTTCCTTTCTAAGGAAAGATCAACATGCACACAGACATAAATACTCGCTTTAGGAAATAACAAAAATGCCCAACAAAATAAATAAATTTCCTTTGGCTTAGGAACTGAGAGAAAATGCACACGAAAAGTGAAATCTAAAAATTAATGTTTACTTTACCAGAGCTGTCTCTAGCAGATATAAGTACCTGCACTCAAGTTATATAACTAAAATTGACTGTTTTCAAGCAGAGTGGGAAACAGTAACTCGCTGAAATCAATCAGTGTAAATTACAAAACCACAACAACTCACAAATCAACTTAAACTGAAGAGAATCCTGTGGACCTTCACAAATACCAACATGTTTCATTTTAATGTCTTAGAAGGATTCATAAGACAAATCCGCCAAAAATCAGAATAAAATCTGTGACGTAAAATGAAAATGGAGCTTTTTTGAGATCCAAACAGATTGTACTTCCAATGCACCAGTTTATTATGCAGCTACTTTCCACCTCCCCCCTTCATTTTTGGAACAACAAAACAATTCAACTTCCTGCAAAATGGAGAATGTTACTTCCTACTCAGCTCCAGATTTAGTATTTAGATTTCCAACAAGATCTACGTCTCTTAAAAACTTTTAGTTCAACTGCAATGCAAAAATACAGTGTTTGATACACTCCAGCTTTTTTCCTGCTTGATTTCAAGCCTTTCGTGTTCTCCTCTTCTTGCTTGTCCTTTTCCCTAAAAATAGCCCAGGCTTTTGTCTCTGCAGGTGTCTGGAACTCTTACTCAGATTGATGCAGAGGACCTGCACAGACATTTCAATGTAACAGCATTATATAATTATATATATATACACACGCACAAATATAATAACTGCAGTTATATTATAATCAGAAAAGTTTGCACCCAACTGACATTTAAGAACTTGTTGACATTTTGGAACCTAGAATATCCAAAATAACTAGGAGCTAACAAAGACATAATCCCAAGTTAGTAGCTTGATTTTTGCTCAGCTCAGTCCCATAATTAAGCTTTAAACTTGTCTAAAACAGTTTTGTTTGTCATTCTAATAGCAGATACCTAAACATATACCTATTTTTCTGAGGCCATTTCTGTATCTGAGTCCACTTGAAATAATTTTCGATATTCTGAAAGACAGCTTCAAACTATTTTGCAAACTTTCAGCTAATCCACACTACATAAGTCAGCTAAATATCTAATTTATTAATGCCTTTTCCCTCCGATTTTTCTCCCATGGTTACTTACTAAGCTTTCTAGAGCTGAAAGCTCAGCAGAGGCTGCACAATCAGCAGAATTTATGTCTACAATTAATGTAACATAATAACATCTGATAAAAGCAAAGTAACACAAATTTCTTTCAATGAGAAAAAAGTTATTTTGTAACTTCTGAGCAATACAGAGAATGGTGAATGAAACTATAAATGACTGAACAATGTGCCTTTACACTAATTGATGACTTCAGTGAGTGTTTTGTAACACGCAGGATGTCTTTCCACACCTGAGGTGAAATCTCTTATGTCTCAATCAAAAAAATCCATCTTTATTTTTTACTGAAATTATATTACTTCATAATACCTAGAATGAAAACACACAACAAAATGTCACTCCTATGACATTGTATTATAAAGTGCTTTTTTCCTGGCTTTTGGTTAAACAAAAATAACAAGTTCAAAACATGCAGGCTAATAACCATTAATCACCATTAGCCTGGAGTGTGGTGTCTGTCAGGAACATGCTTTTTATGTCTATGTATCC
Organism: Aphelocoma coerulescens; assembly: GCF_041296385.1. Classification (NCBI taxonomy): domain Eukaryota; kingdom Metazoa; phylum Chordata; class Aves; order Passeriformes; family Corvidae; genus Aphelocoma; species Aphelocoma coerulescens. The sequence continues at coordinate 84,141,552 of NC_091016.1, read as the reverse complement.
TAGCATAAAGTACAATTTGACACCATAATGAGTATGTGACATGATGTGCTGTACACAGCTATGCTGTGCTTGTGGTGATTCCAAGAATGCTACAGAACTGAGTATCCTCTTTGAAAGCTAATTTCATTATGCAGTTTCTCACAAACAACAGTTTTTACTGTGCTTTTATGAAAAATTATGACAATCATTATTATTTCACACTTTCTTATAAATCAATCAGTAAAAACAAAGTTAATTAGAAAAACCAATAGAAAGAGGAAAACAAAATATAATTTACAACACTGATTGCCTTTTTAGGCTATGATGGACTAAAAGTACAAAAGTACTCCCTCTCCCATTTCCAGGGCAAACATGGCACATGCCAGCCTTAAACATGTGGCAAGATCAATGCCAACTGCAATGAACACCTCCAAAACCAAAGGTTTCCAAATCATAATTCCCCACAACTCAACAAGCAATAGTACACAAAATCATTGTGCGCTGAGCACAAAAAGGATCCTGATTCATACCCAGTCCATATTTTTAAGATCATGGTAGTCCCTGATTACAGCATCTCACATACATGCATATTTTTTGAACTAACAACTAAAAAATATAACATCTTAAAAAAAAGAAAAAACAAACAAACAAACAAAAAGCATCTCACCCACTGCAAAGTTTGCTTATAAGACCAGAAAGAATTTCCACTCTTCAGTAGAGGGGGCAAAACTTTACCAATGGTGTAGTTTCTAATAATACTTATTGAACCAAAAGTTTATCTAACTTTTTTAAGCTTTTTTGCTGAGTAACAGCAAGGAACAACCATTTGTACCTAATAAAACACTACTTATGGTAGAGCACAATAATGCACAACTTGGTTTGCTCAGAAAAGAATGCGTGGATGCTGGTCAAACCTACAATAGCTGTACTTTCTACAAATTCCCTTTTTCAGTTCTTGCACATGAAGATGAAATTGTTTTCCAATAAAAAAATACACTGGCCTATGCAAACCACTCATTCAGAAACAAACAAATGAACGACTTGCAATTTTTTTACTCTGCAGCTAGAGGAGCTACAGCTTAGAATCCATTTAATTAGAACTGATATTAAAACATGCTCAGGTAAAGGACGAAGGATATGTGCACAAAGAGGCAAAGAGAGAAGGCAGAAAGAAGGTATTCTAGGGCTTTTGACATTTCTCACCATAGTTTAAGAAAACACACATCTCTGGTTCTACAACAGCGTGACTTGCACCAGCAAATGCACACACATTTGATAGTGCATGTGAACACCAGTAGACACCAACAGCTCATAAATCTTGTAGGCAGTTTTTGAAAAATCAGCTTCAAGGAATGACAAAGATGTCATTCATATCTTTCTATACCAAATTTTTTATAAAATCTATACTTTGGACTGGAGCATGCAGAGTGTCCTGACTCTCCTTTCTGGAGAAAAATAAGCTGGGTTTTTAGTAGCCAGCACATCTTGGTGAGTCTCAAACTGCACAACATGTATGCTGTGGCAGGTATTCCTCAGCTTTCCCAAAAGCTTTGAATTTCTTCAGGCCTCAAGTATTCCTGCAAAGCCAACTAAGACTAAGGCCTTACTCCTACCACTTTACAAGCAGCACGAGCTAGTCAATGAACTGGGAAGAAAGACAAGGACATGAAGTGTCTCCTCTAAAATCCTTCCTCAGTTTTAAGGTAGTTCTGGAGAAGAGATAGTACAAGTACTTCACGGCTACTAAGGGCTGGTTAACACCATCCAAGATTAGGGAAGGAAAACTCTCTCACCTAGGTCATTCAAAAATTTACACTTTCTTCTACAGAAGTCTGTACCCTGGGAAGTTGAGCATTTTTCTCTTTTTTAGACAGAAGCAATTTTACAATGTCTTTAGAGCTCAGAATGCAGCAAGCCATTCCTAATGCCATTTTCAAGAACATTAGACTCTATGAAAGGATAGTCTATGGAAGTTTCAGAAAGACAACAATGGCAAAAAAAAAAGGCTGGAGGAACTACTGTCTACTTAGCACAACCAATTCAGCTTGTGTATTTTGTGAATTACAGAGGGTAGTATGAAAAAGCTTCAAACAGCTCAAATAAGGAATAGGCATGTGCACGAAGACTTAGGACAGTTACACATTGACAATCAATATACACCTACAGAAAAGATACAATTTTTCATGTAATATATCAATCAAAACTGGAAGGAGTCGGCAATCGCCTTACTTCATCCATAGTTTGAACACTTCCCATAAAAATCTGACATTTGTCAGCCTTAAATACAGCATGCAGAGTACTGCTCCCATATCCAGTGTGATAAAAAACTGTCACAGTACCAAGGAAAACATTTTTGTTGTTCTGATGCCCAACCCTTCCAGCTGGACTACAAAGTAGGAAACTGGGACTTCTGCTGTCACAAAACCAGTCCAGAAATAGTCTTTTATAGTTCTCTGATGAATATTCCACCCATATTTTTAGTTTCTTTAAATCAAAGCAGAAGAAAAAAAATGTTCTTGGTATTGACAGACCATGTAAATTTATTCATGAACCCAAACATGCTAAAAAATGGATAAAAAAGGAAGCTGGTAGACAAACAGGAGAGCAGAAAAACACAATAAAGTACATGGAGACAGAAGTTCATAGGAATAACAAGACTACACAAATACTTTCTAAATTAAAATTTTAGTATGTGTAATCAACCATTTATGGTTGGATTCAATGATCTTGGAGGTCTTTTCCAACCTTCATGATTCTGTGATCACATGGAACAGAAAAGAGATTGATTAATCCCCCTGATATTCTACTATACTAGAAGTCAATTTATCCGGCCTTTTCAAACAAGAAAAATTCCTGTATTTAAATAAAGCTTTATCTACAATAATTTCTTTGAATTACTTAGACCAACATGTTTTCAAACTTTCAAACAAATATGCAAAGTACTTTCTTTACTTCAGTACTGCTATGTAAGCACCAACAGTAAAATATATTAAACACTATGTGGACTCCAGGGAAAAACCAAACAAACAATCAAAAAAACCCAAAAAAACCAACCAAACAAACAAAAACACCCCACCACTACCTCATTTATTATTCCACTGCATCAACAACAAAAAAATCCCAAACCAAACTCAAGAGGTTTGGTTTCAAGAGAAGTTTCAAGAGAAGACAGGTAAGAAATGTTACATTCTCTTCCTCACTCTTTCCTCTTTACAAGCACAGAAAATTTCTGCAGGCTACTAGGGTACATGGTCACCCAGCCATGGCCTTCATGTGTCAAACTGGGGTACTTGAGTCAAAAGATGTGGTAAGACCAAAATACTATTTGATTAGATCAGGTATTTCTGCAGGCACCCTTCCATCAGTGGCAGCACCTCACCACACTCCCTTCCCTTTCCAAAGCAAGTCTGGTTAAAGCCACAAGCACTCTGAATATTTGCTGAGTTACCACAGGAAATGAACACTTGCTGCCTCTGCCAGACTGCAGCACACTGAAGAGCAGGAACAATCTTGTCTCTGACCAAGTCCAAAGGTCTGACCAGTAAGTAAAGGCTCCTTTCTACTATGTGCCAGCAGTTTGTTTCAGGAGAGGTGAAGGTAATTGTTTCATCTCTCAATTCTTACTCCAATCAAGGTACCAGCCTCCATAAACAGCTACAGCCCACTGAGAATTGCCTGGCTGGCACATGGTATTCAACAATCATATTCCACAACTTCATTATACTGGAAATTAGAGGAAAGAAAATACTGATCTACAGACTCTGAGCACACTTGCAACTGTCAGGGGATCTGAAAGGAGTTTATTCACAACTGTTTTCTCTGCTAATGATAGAACAGAAAGTAGCAAGCATAAAAAGAAGACAGTGTGCAGAAGTCCAGCTATACGATACTTTACCTGCACCACAGTTCACAACTTAGCTGGATGGAAAAGGCTCATTTAATAATAATATAAAAATATTATGGAACTTTCAAGAACAAAGCTCTGTAAGTTTTGTAAGACAGGGAACAGGAAAACAAACTTTTAGCCTATTACAAACTATTTCCACTTCCAGGTGTTGACTGAATCTTTTCATATATCTTCTGTATATTTTCTTTGTCAAGCATGAGGACTAAAATCCTATCGGGAAACTGCTAAAAGCTTCTAAGTTCAAGAGCTAGAATAACTGGTGTAAAAACTGTGTGTGAATGCACAGATTCTTGAGAAGAGTGCAATAACTATGCAAATACCTAACATCCACCCACGTAAGCAAACAGACTTACAGAATTCAGGCATACCTAAACAGTAAGTGCAGGAGATTCACAAGGAATGCAAGGAACTGAGAAAAAGCAACTATCCTGACCAAAACCCTGTAAAGCACCTTTGCACCCTTAATGATCAAGACAATTGTGATTACATTTTGTAATTTTGACAATTACAATTAATGAGCATAAACATCCTTTTCTTACCTCATAAGGCAGTTTATCAAAATATCCATTAGTTGGCCATTCCCTGAGGGTAACAATGCTGAACTGTTTATTAAGGGTGTCCATTCCACAGCCAAACTTTTCTTCATCCTCATCTTCATCTATATCATTCATATCAATCATTGAAGTCTTAAGTGAAAGCACAGGCCTCTCTTTCACACCATGTAGTACTACTGCATCCAATTCAGTGTAATAGTCCAGAAGAGAGCTGTTCACTTCCAGTCGGATTAAGTTTGTGGGAAAGTTTATCTGTTTGATACAAGGTGTGAACTGCCGAGCCTGAGGACCATTCACCTTTGTAGGTGCCTCAGACCAAAGTATTTCCCATCTGTGAAAAAAAAAAGGACACACATACAGTACAGGAATTAAAATCAAGTTACTAAAGCAATTCCTGAGCACAGTAAGACAGCAGCATCTTCTGTCAGAAGTATTTAACGGGCAAGAAACATGGCTGAAAAGATGATTTATGAAATCTGTGTTTTCCCTAGATTTGATAAATGGATGAATTTAGGGATGAATTTAACAGGACACACTAATTCATGACCTTAGCATATTTTCTTCGCATTGTTAAATAACAAAACAAGCTGTAGACTCATAGTCACTTGTGTTAGTGTTATCTGTGCTCAAGCTTTTCTCACATCTCACAGGTAAGGTAATCGAAACAAATGGATTACTGATGTCTTCACAATGTTAGTTTAAGTACACAAGGAACAGTCTTGCCATGTAACCCAAACAGAGTCATCTGACCTCTCATTTCCTACAAAACAAAAGAGAAAAACCCCACTGCTCAGACTCTTTAACATCAAGCCTGTCCAAATTACAGTATTACAAGTCACTAAAAAAAAATTAAATTTTACTTTGCTTATCTGTCATGGGAAGCAAAATGTTCCTTTTACAAGTCATTCACTGACAAATTAGCAAAGAAAGTAGAATCTTCAAGTCATTTTTGAAAGGGTCCTTCGCAAAAGACATCAGAATTTCCAAACTTTCTCCTCTTTGGTCCAGTGACAGAAGTCCAGGGCATGCACAGAACTACCATATGTACATCCTTACTTTCACAGACACACCTCAAATCTCCTCCAGTAAGTGACAGGGAAACTTGCTGCCAACTGAGTAATCTGGAAGAACCAAATCTTACATTCCTTAGATCTTCAGCACTCCCAAACCTGCCTAAAGGCCTCAAAACAGAAACATGCTGTTTACATCTGCATGGGTCCTCATGCAGTGAATGGAGATCCCTCTGTCACTGATGCCCATATTTTTCCTCCTTCAAGTCCAGTTAATTCTTAAGGAAGAAAGCCTCCAGCAGTTACTACTGCTATTCCCTTTGGCAATATGCTTACCTCAATACTAATCCAGATACTTCCACATGTGCTCCATCTCCTTCTGATCACCCTAGTCCCAGCTTCAAGGTTTTCTCTCAGAGTACTTGTCCTGTCACATGAATCTCAGAAGCACTCTATCTGCTCCTCAGTACCTCAGCATCTTGGCTTTCCCTACTAGATACCACTACTTTGAACTTACAAGTATTGCTCGACACTGGTACCTACTGCAGAACACTTGTGGGGATAAGAGGGGAAATATTAATAAAAAAATAAAATCAGTCATGCTTTACTTTCAGAACCAAATGCTTAAACTTTTTCCATCATAACAGAAAGTAAAACAAATGTAGGGATTTTCATTAAAACACTGCACACAGCATAAGTAAGGTTGAGAAGTTTGATATTTGCTAGTAGGAAAATCAAGAAAATTAATCCATATAGGCTGAAACTTCCATTTCACAACAGACATTTTCAGGTATGCACAGATAAATTTTCCTATCCTACATCATGCTGCTCTCCAAGTACCTTATAGTGGAATGGGAGACTTGCAGAACTCTTATGTCCAAAGGAGAAAAAAAAAAGTAATGAACTAAAAACAAACATACAAGACTAGTGGGCATATGGCATATCAAAGTACTAACGTAGGAGAGTGGACAGCTCTAGCCTAAAATTAACAGTTTTCATAAGAGAGACATAATATTAAGGAAAGATTTCATTAATTTACAAAATGAATGCCAACTCATGGCAAAGTAACAGCTGTAGTCCCACTGTCACACCCTCTCACATAGGTCGATTCTCTAAGCAAATACTTAATGCTGGCAATGCACATGACCTTCCTTGAACACATCCAGATCACCATCTGACATTTTGCTTAGACACTTCCATATACCCGCTCAAGTATCCTTAGGGAACTCAAGGCTATTTTATCATTAATCTGACACATATTGGACCATCAACTTCTAGCAGAATGTGTCTGTTATTGACTTCTCCTTTTGTACCCTGGAGAGAGGATTATCTAGCAGCAGCAGAGCTCTGGAAAAAAATAATGCATCTGGAGATCTGGGTTCATCCAATTGCAGTGCAACAACCAACTCTAGCAAGCAGTATCCAGTTTCCAGTCTTTGTAATGAACTAGAGAAACTGGAAGACATGGAGCATGACTTCACAATCTTGTGAAACTCCACATTACATACCAAATGCTGATGAACAACAAAATTGGTGACAATTTTCCACTGTCCCTGTCATACTGTCTATTTTTTATCAACAGCCCACCAAACTTCAAAGGAATTAGCTCTTGGTTTGTCTGGAAAACCTCAAGTCTGCCAGGTTGATTTGATGACGTTCTCTGCTGTGGTGGCACCACACACAAGAACAGACAATAGCAATTGCTCTGTGTCAGGGCTGGTAAATCCTTCCCATGTGTAGGCTTGCTCTTAACCCATAGCTGCAAATGGAAGTCATCTCCTCCTCTACGATCACCACTGTGATACTTAAATGGGCTGCATGTAATCTGAATGGGAGTGAAGAATTCACAATGGGATCTAAAAAGTCTAAATTTCCAAGAGGCTTCAGCAGGAACTTCATTCTGTTCTGGAACATTCTTTTATTACGGTAATCCATTTAAAAATCTTTCCTAAGAAAGGCATTATTGCAGTCAGTCCTGGTTTGGGGATATATATCAAAATCAGTTTCCCAAATAAGGTTGCCTGCCATTTGTTCCAAGCTTACGATGCCCAATAAACTATTTAACCCAAAACAAAGAGAAACTGAACCCTAATAAACCTTTAAAGAAGTCAAAAGGTTTCTGCCTGCCCCATATCCCAAGTTAATTAGGTAGCTCTCAAAAAATCAAGTAGAATCAAATGAATGCAGGTTGTACATTATTTGTCCTCCAGTCTTGCAGATATACAGTAACAGCTGATCAAAGATGTCACAATGAGAACACTTTGCTAAGAAGGTTTCATCAGCAATGTGCTAGAAAGCCTCAGTATTTCCAACAAGGAGTGCCAGGCAAAGCCTGAATAAGAGTCAGCAATGCCTGCATTATTTTCTCTAGTCATTGAAGAAAAAGAGGACATTAAGTGAGTTTCTCCATTCAGCCTTAATGGACTCAGTTTTCCTATTAAATTTCTGTCTCATGAAGACAGACAGAAACTCAATTTTCTCTGATACTAAAGACTCCGTACACCTATGTGGTTAAAAAAAAAAAAAATCCCATTTCCTTTCCTTCACCATGAAAGAAAATACAGTCTAGTGATTTCTAGGCTGAGAATCATACTGGTAAGGTCTGTGTCAAACGAGAGCATATAGTTAATGCTTGCTTAATTTTTTTTTTTGACCTAATGCTGTTGGAAAGGTTTTTAATGGCTAAGATGAAGACCTGGTTACTTCTGAAGAAATATATGTAATAAGACAGTCTTTGGAAAAAGGGCTTCTAGGAAAAGTAATCAGATTTCTCTCCAGCAATACAAGATTAAACTTTGCTTGCAATTGCTGAGGTTTCTTGTATTGTCAAATCAAGATAGGTGTAGAAAGTAAAAAAAAACACTGCAAGGAATTCAATAAATGCCTTGTCTCAAGACACTAATAGCTGAGTTAAAAGCCAAAAGAAGGGAGAGTTCCAGATAGACAAACAAGGAGAACATAAGGAAGCTCAGAGAATATTTGATGGAAATGCACCTTGATGAAAATGCAGCACCTTTGATGAAAATGCAGCTTCTGCAACAATTATATGCTGCTCTTAGCCAAGCAACTGCACTGCAAAGAGCAACAATCTGTAGATTACCTACAGGAAAACATCTCCTGCCTGCAAACACGCCAGGGATGCTTCAGCACACTAGTTCAACCCAACCTGGAAAGTGTACCACTGACCTCAGCTGTGAGCTCATAAAGGCAGGGAAGACTGGGAAGATCATAAGCACAATTTAAGAATCATTCAGATTAAGCTAATAAGCAGAGCTCACGGCAGTCTAATTATTGTGGGAAAATACACAGCAAATTTTAATTTCTACCAAGAGATCAATTCTGAAATACCAGAGACAGCAGACAGGACTCCAAGAATGCTCAGGACACTTAAAATAGAAGAATGGACTTCAAGTAACTGTTCTGTCTACATGAGCTTTTTAGGCATTTCTCAAAAATGACTGTATTCCATGAATCCAGAATTCATTTTTCTGTGACGGACATCAGAACAAGAAAAAGCTGCTTGCCTGAAGATGTCAAAACAAGTTTTAAGTAAGGATGCAAATGTCTAGAACTTGCGTGTTACACATAGGTGAGATACAGGCCTGAAGGTTCCTTATCACACTCGAATGTGTTGATGGTATCAGCAGTGTTTTGGGTGTTTTCATCTGAGATTCACAGGGAATAAAAGGTAGAGTGAAAGAACCATCTGAATGCCACTCTCTACAAGAACTCATGATATTTTACATTCAGCACACTGCCTTTCTGGTTTCACTCCCTTTTTTTAAAAGGGGGATTTTTTTTTTTTAATCAACATTTTGATCCCTCCTGGCTGCTTAAATACAATAATCTTCCCATTGGAAGGAGAGGGAGCATTTTATTTTGTCATCTTCATTAGCCTGATCCTCTGGTTTGTAGCAGCTTCTGCCTCTACAGGATTTAAGACTTTCAGAAACAGAAAGAAACTTTGTACACAGCAAACACAGCAAAGCTTGGAAATACTGAGCCACGCTTAATTTTCTAGCAAAATTCTAAATGACATGATTCTAAACAAATTAAATAGAAATAAACAACAGGAATACACAAGGCACAATGGAAGTGGTCCCAGACAAATGATCATGGTATCTCACCCGTGAGAAAAAACCTAATCAGTGTCACACTTTATCTGTAGAAAACAAAAAAAATTAATCACAAGATAATCTTTAATTATTGAAGAAGCAATCATTGCACAGCAGTATGGACATATGCTATGAAATACCACCCCAAGTATAGCCACATATTCCAGACTAGTTAGGAATCTCTGATTTTGAGCCTTTGTAAAAGCACATGAATATACAGTGTCACTATGACTAATATGATTTAAAAACAACTATCAAATTAAGTTTAAAAAGACCACAACAGGACAATAGGGACCATTTTTTTCTTTCCTATTCCAAACTTAAAAACCAGAGTTATTTTTATAAAAGGAAAAAGTTGAAAAACTTCTGAAAAAATTATTTTTTACTTGGTGACTCCCATTTAAACAAAGACTAACAACAGCTAACTATTAAGAATATCAAAATGTTTTCAAAAGGGCTGACACCGAAGAAGCCATTAGGGAATCACCAAGAGTAAGACTTCTAGGTAAAAAAGGGGGGAAAAAAAGGAAAGCAAACATTTTTCTCAACACAGAAGCTAGCTGTATCTTACCCATCAATTTAAGACACTATGAGAAACAAAGAAAACTCTCTTGGTTGGGTTCAGCTCATGCTGAACTATCAGCTGCATTTGTCCCCACCACATGTGTGTAGAGCTCTGCCTCTTCCAGTGGCTGAAGCTTGGTGACAACTCAGCATTGTCACCAAACCCTACAAACACAGAATGTGCACTACAGTACAAAGTCCCAGGGCCACACTAGTATAATAATCATAACACAACACAATCAAGAATAGGGATTGATTTCTTCACCATATAAAAACTGAGACTTTATGTTACAATATTTCCTTAATCTCAGACTATTAATTTTTTCTTGGGTTTTCTGCACTCAGGTAATTCATGCAACAGATCTGTACATGGAATGTTAGTATAGTTTAAGGAATTACCAACACTTCTCACCAGCCAAGGTATGACAGGCACAAAACCACAAAAGATTTCCATGTGCTGTAGAACAGCAGTTTCTCTGATATTTATGATTTTTAAAAATTGTTTAATGTGGAGAAAAGTGATATAATGCCTTCTGTGTTTAAAGCAGCAAAAGATATGAGAGAACAGAGGATCCTCCAGTTGCTGGATGCTGGTTAAACCATAAGGAAAAAAACTTTCAAACTAACTGTTGTGTTCTAAGCATTAGGATTACTTAGAAACAATCACATGCCCTCTGAGAAGTAAATGCTTATTCCCATTCCATGAAGATCTGACCCCACCTCTAAAGACACTCTGAATAAAGATCACCAGCATCATACAAAGCTGACAGCAGTACTCCGTGCACCAGCAACGAAGGAACATGACCAAAGACCATTTTCTGAACACCTGCATGAGTTGTTCTTTCATGCAACTGAAGCATAAAGTGAGTAATATATTGACTAAATATGTGAATGTTAGCCATTTTTTAAGAATACATAAAATTCTCTTGAGCAAGAACTCTGATACACTAGGCTCCTTACAGAGACTCTTGTAGCCTAGAAGTTTTTGCACACAGCAAAGTTTTGAATGAGCTGTTTTAAATACTAGCCAAAAAAAAAAAAATTACCTAGTTGGAGCAATATAATCAACTAAACATAACATTTAAGCAAGTCTGAACAGACTTTTTCCTCTTAACAGTTTTGACTTCACTGCTAGTTTGGCCTTCTTTGTATATCAAAAGTAAGAACTGGTGAAAAAGAACTTTGCTGACGACCTGCCCTTTCTACACTGGTGTTCAGAAACAGATACAGCTGATAAAACAAAGCAGCACTGAAAGGTTTCTTTGGTAATAAGGTGATTGAAAACCAAGTATCAAAATAGTCAGAAGAGAAAAACAAGGTTCTAAGTGCCTTTTCAGTAAGTAGGTCATGGCCTTTTTTAACAGAAGAAAATAGCATGGCAGTGCTTCAAGACCAAAACATCAGTTAAACGAGGAATCACCTGAGATTATAACAGCATTTCATCTTTAAAAAAAGAATTCTTGGCTGGTATCTCAGAGAATTTTTGCAAGTCAAAACAAGGGACCACGAACAAAAGCAGAAAAGAGACTGCACTCCTGCAACTCTTCAGATTCCCCTATAAAGGTGAGCAAATGAACAGAGAAAAAATATTGTGTAGCTCATGTGGAGAAAGGCTTCCTACATCTTCCCTTCAAGACACCATACATAAGACATTTGCCTCCTTTAGAAGAAAGGAAACAAACCAAATGTGCAGCTCTTAACAGACAAGTCTTGCTGAGGAAAGGTAAGCCAACAGAAAAAAAACAGGTCGCTCTAACACTTCTCTAGCATCAAGACTAATAAGTACGGAAGAGGCAGCACAGACAACTGTTTCCAAGGATGCCTGAGACAACCTTTTTCTAACCAGAAATGCTGTTAACCTATGTAGGCAGGACAGAAGGGATTCTTGCCTGCAAACTAAAAAGCCATATTCTACAGAAACTTAATCTTCTATTACGAGGAAGGGCATCTGAGCTTTCACTCAGACCACACCCCAAGAGAAGTCATAAAGCACATACCCCAAAGTTTTATATTAGTATTTTCACTTCATCTCCTTTTAATTCTCTGAACAACTTTTTTTGTGCACTTATTTAAATAGGTCCTTCACTTAACATTTCTTGACCTTTGCTCCTTTCTGTGCTCCATCATAAAGAAGTAAAATCTATATGATAAAATAAAAAAGAAAAATGAAAGTTCACAGAGTAATTGCCCAAAAGTCAATTCACATTAGGTTTTGAATTTAAAAGTCCTAAAGCTGCCTTCACCACATACCATTCTGTAAATAAGTTCTGTATTACAGTGCCAAATACTCTCATACTTCTAAAGTTAGGTGGCCTATCATTATTACTTTGACCTATCACTGTTCCTTGAATTCAGATGTTTACTTTAGAGCTATACAACATATTCTCATTTGACCTGTAAAACAAGCAACTGCACTGAACCACAGTAGATGACAGAATCATACAAAATATATTAGTCGGGAATTTTGAAAATAAACCATGACACCTGATTTTCCAAGGGTTTTTGAATGAACATCAATGGCCTAGTATTAGGAAGAAAGGGATACTAAGTTAGACTCAAAAATACACTTTTTTAGCTGCATCTGTCAAAGGTAAGTCTGGAAAAAAAAAAATCACCCAACATCCATACTAGCACTGTTTATACCACCAAAGTGTGTATATCATAGCAATATAGTATTTGTTCGCATACTAATTTTTGCAGGATACATTTTGTTAAGTATTTCTTCTATCAGCTCTGCCTTCCTTTATATCTTTGGTATCATTTAATCTCTTTTTGATATGGAATATTTCAGTTGCATACACTGGCAGTTTTTCCCAGTTTTCCCCGCCATGTGCTTTGACCTGCTCTCTTTCTCCTTCCATTTCTATTTCATCACCTCCACACTAAGAGCTTCTTACCTCATACACAGTGTTTTTTCTTTACTATCTTACCATTCCCCAGGTTACCACACTCCTGATCCTGCAACTGGAATTTCATCAAGACTTCCTAGTATAAGGAAAACCAAGAGCATCAAATCTGCTTCTTTTAGCTGAAGTGAGTGTAAAAAGAAAGTGCAGCTCACACCCTTTGATCAGACCAAAAAATAAAGATCAGACAAATGGCACCTTTTGTCTGAGTGTTCTGTGCTTCTGGTTTCAGCTTCATTTCCATACAAATAGTTACAGTGCCTGATTGTACTATACATGCAAGGTAAAGCATGCAGAGAAGAAAGAGTCTATGGCTACTTGAAGCAGGATGATACAGCAACCATAAATCCTCAGCCTCTTTTACACAATTTCCTCTTCGTACTGGAGGAAGAGCTCAGACCTACCATTTCAAAAGTAGTGCTTTATACAGACATAGTAATTATTGCCCATAAAAATTCCAACACCAAAACTATCATTACACAAATTAAATTTGATATTAGGGGATGCATTAATTCCTACAAAACATCCACATCTCTGAAGTTGCTATCAAAACGAGCCACCACAGTTCTAAAAACATGAAAAAATAAAGAAAATTTTAGTGGGTCAGATACAAAACTATGATAAATACTAGGAAGTAAGGTTCACTAAACAGCCCTATTTGTGGCATTTAACATCTTACAGGAAAGCATAAAGGAGAAAAAAATTACCTTACTTCAGCTGGTGGATTTTGTGAGTAGGGATTTGCAGAGCATGCCAAAATCCTGACTACAGCTCCAGGATGATAGGTTTCCAGAATGTGCACTGCAGTGGGATAAACTGGTTCTTCAAAAGCAAGTTCCACATAGTCTTGGCTACAGAAGGTGGACGGTGTCCTCTTGAAAGGCAGCCGAGCGCTTGGGCAATGATCCCACCAGGTCCCGTAAGTTCGAAAGACAGCAGTCTGGGTAAAGTCACCAGAACTAGGGTACACGTTGGGAATACCTGCTAAATTCCACATGGTATACGACATGCTGTTTTCACTGCCATAGTGAGAGCTGAAATCCAACACTTCTTTGGCATACTGAACTATTTCAACATTGATAGGTAAGGCTCGGGTGTTCGATTCAATAGCCCTCCGACTGTTCATTTCTCCTCTTGTCGCTGTCCTAGCTCGGCGCCGAAGGCACATGTAGTAAAACATGCTCAGAACTGTTAACATGGGAAACACTGGTGACATCTAGATAGGACTTAGGAAGATGTAAAAAGTCAGGAGTCCTTTATAAGGTGCATTAACTGCCTGTGGTGTTTTGAAAAAGAGCTGATAAAACAGAATGAATAAACACAGATGAGCAGATACAGCATTCTTAGAAAGCAAATTGTGCACTTTTAAATATCCTCTTAAACAAAGTACTGCTACTAAAATATTAATAAATTATTGTATTTTATTGTAAGACAATTGTTTAGTTGGAAGCTACTAAGCATGGCTTCGCACTTACTTTTCACCTTACTTCCCCTTTATTTTTTGTTTAAAAAAAGAGAAGACTATGAAGAAATATTAGCCAAAACCAGCCCTCAAGCAACAAAAAAACTAATGGTCAAAATAAGCATTATCTTCAGAGATTTATTAAGAGAAAAAAAAATTGCACTGACTCAGGGAAATGAATTCAAGTATGAAATGAAATTTGGCTCTTGCTGTAAACAACTTTGAAAGCATATCTGAAGATACACCCTCCCACTGTGAAGATACAGCTTCTTAAAACCGTTCTAAATGGTTTTACTTTCTTAAAATAATATTGTAAATGGTTTTAAGAGTGAAAAGAATGAGCTTTCGGAGTGTTAATCTGAACTTAACCCAGTGCTTCTTCCATGAGAGTGCTAATTTGAAAGAGTCACAAAAATACCGCCTTTACCTTTTGAAGTTGTCCATGACAGCACACACACTGACAGAAGGGTCACCAGCCTCCTGAAGGATGCTCCAAATTCACTAACATCATCATCTTCCTTTAAACCATGCAACAAACAAGGTCTTCAAAAGAGTCCTGGCATCAGAAGTCCCCACAGAAAGCATTTTAATTCTGAACAAGAGAAAATATTTTCATTGAAGTAACAAGTCAGTTAAACACAAAATGTACTAGACCTGCATACCTAAAAAACCCAAGACAAAATATCCTATTAATTAAGGATATCTTTGTGTTTCACACAGCCTACACCAACACAAGTAAAACAATCAAATAAGCAGGTTTAACAGTTAGAAAAAGCTAAATTAAAGCTAAGTTACTTTACTAAAGTTTTCTATTTACAACAGTGAAGAAACATTTATAGCTGAATGTTCTCTACAGGACACAGGAGGGCTGTATCATATTCCCTACTAATAAAGATCCTCTTACATATGCTTGTCCCATATTGAGCAGCTGCTCCATACCTGTGTGATGTAAACTGTGAGTTTTACCAACACACAACAAAATGTGGAGCATATTCTCCAATTTCCGCTGGCACTACAACACACTCGGGCTATGAATTCACATCCTCCAGCACCACAAACTGTTCCTGACAAAGTGGCCTTCTCATTAACTTGTCCATCAGCTTTACTAGACTAGAATAAGGAGTAATGCCTGTAACCCGTTAGAGACCAAAACAGGGATGACTAAGAATGTCTCAAAATAGAATAAATGTTTCTTCAACAGCCCGTGCTGGAGCTGCTGCTTAGTTTACCGCAGGATACACACTGTGGTAATCTCTGAATCAACAGATGTGACCCTTCTATTGCAGAAGACACCTCAAGTAACAACTAACACAATGTCTCACACTTCTAGGCAGACAAACCATGTATTTAATGTTTGCAGTGGGTACAAGTGAGACCATATTATAGCATTTTTGGAAGCATAAGCTTAAAGTAGGGCAACTAATTAAACAAATGGAAACTTTTTAAAGTCTCTACACAAATCCACAGTGTATGATTTTTGGGTCAGTCACTTGCTCCCATATTCACAAACACACATATGTACAAACAGCTCTCTTTCGCCTCAACGTTTTCAGCAAGAAGGCACTTGTGGTAACAGATAAGGACAGGCTGCACTATTTGCCCCTCTTATCATGACAGAAAGAAAGTTTACTAACGAGGTGCTCAATTCTCACTTTCTTGCCTCTTCTATTATTGGCTTTTTGTTTAGTTTCACGTGATGCAGCTGTCAACAACATGAATTACTCCTGATACTCAGTGCAGAAGGGAATGTATAAGACAATATGCTTGATTTACTACCAGATCCCCTAGAATGCCAACAACCAGTAATGTCACATTTCCCCCAAACAACCTGAGCCACCTTTTAGAAAAGACACTGGTAAAAAACGTAGCACAACCCTGAACCTCTCCTCAAAATAAAAAAAATTTAAAAATAAACAACTCCAGTCTGAAAATCATTATTTTATTTTTTCAAAGCAGAGATGCTATAAGATGTAAGTAAAGATTACAAAAACATTCTCCTTCTGGATTTTTCCCCTCTTAGAAAGAAAGATCTATTTAAAGAATATGCCAACAGACATTAAACTTCAACAAATGTACTGCTATCAAGCCCTGGAATCATGGGTAGATCAGCATATACACCACCTTCAAATTCAAAATTTTACTGATTAACATGATTTGAAGCCTGCTCCATGGAAATTACGGCTTTACAGATCTCAATTTTAAGAATCAATCAGCTGTGGTACTTCAAGGTGAGGTGGGAATCACTTATCTCACATATGCAACCTACACAACTTCACATCTGCACTGCAAACTCCAGGTCTCCTCTGGCCACAGCCTGCAGCTCTTGTGGTGCTGCTGTAAAACCCAGCAGTGCTCCTTATCTAAGCTTGTCCAAGACCAGCAAAACCATCCAGTGGTTCAGAGCTGTACATCAGGTAGCTGGCCAGTTCAAGCCAGGTCTAACAGAGGAAATAACCTGAAATCATGCTGAAGATTTTCCATTAGCAGTAATGTTAATTTGGGTCATTCCCCCTCTAGCAACTTGATGATTTCACAAAACCTTTAAAAATTTCATATCCTTTACACTGACACAATTTTGTCAATTTTGGCTGGCATTGGTCAACAGGGTCAAAAGTAAGTAAGCAGGCAAAGAAAGCTTTCATGAAAATATATTAGTCTAAACAATACAAGTGGAGGCAAATTTGTTTTAAAGAGTTCAGAACAATATCGGATTTAGTAGTTTATTACAAGTAAGACAAAACAGAAAACTATTATAAAAGAAGGATTAAATAAGTGTTAGGACTAAATACAAATAGGAATTCTTCTTCTGGCATTTAAAAAGAATTGTGTGGAGTTAAAAAGACGAATGAAAAATTGCTCCAGAGGTTAAAGGATAATAAGCTAGTGCAAGAATTACATTAAATACAGATCAGTAGGGCCAGATGATACAAAGAGATTTTTTCAGGAACGACCAGAAGTCAAGCTGATTTCTAATTAAAAAGATTTAACTTTGCAAAAAAAAATTAAAACTGCAGACTCAGGTCTATGCAAAGCATCAAGATAAACAGGTCTGGAGTTCATGTACATGCAAAGTTTATGTCAAAAACTCCCCCCTCCCTCCAACTCCTTGATTATTTTTAAAAGATCCACTTAGGCCGATGCAACTATGCCTTTCAATCTCTGGCTGTGTCTTTGGCCTGTTGTATATTATTAATTTTTTTTTGTACAGGCATAATTATGCCAAAGTAAAGCCTAATAAAGGTTTCATATAAGTGTGTCTTTTTATCCTCCTCCCAAGCAGCAGCCTTCTACATCTTTTGTTTCTTTCATATCATGATTTTTTCTGTCTATTCCATTAAATGGACTGAAACTGTGCTATTAAATACCAGAACCTTCAGCAGCCACCAGAGACTAGCACAGAAGGTACCAACAATTTGGTTAGAAACAAAAAACAATACGCTATGAACACACAGTGACATTGTGAACTACTATCCTGTGCCTACGTGTCCATCTTGCCTTTGAGGCTGAATCCAATTCCCAGCCTCTCTCTGGGGCTGCATGAGCCCTGTCCTCCCATCCCGTGCACCACGCAGCCCACCCCTCTCTGCTTCACAGCCACCTTTCCAGCCGGCACTGCTGGAGGGCCAGAGAGATAAGCCTTAGGGCTTGCCCAGCCAGACATGAAACACTCCTGCAAGCAAGTGTAGTTTTCAGTCTGTTCTTCTCCCCAAACCAACACAAGAAGTTAGTGCTGGCTTGAGGGGGGGGAAAGAGTGCACAGTCCCCAAGTCAGACCGGCTCAGAGGGCTACCAAAATGTTATCTTTACTTTTACACGTTAGACAAAACTCCAGGAAACCACCTGGGACTAGACCTGGAATAAAATTTTTTTAAGAGATATTTTCTTTCAAAATACATTAGAGTCCATCATATTATTTACAGTGTCTCCTACCCAGACTATTATTTAATTGACTATTTCAATTATATGGGCAAACTCCCTTTCTCTATTCTCCAAATAACCCTTCTTCTCTTTGTGCTATACATACAGAAAGGTTTCCAAGACTGTAATTCACTATTTCCTTCTTCCAAGCACAGCAAACCTTGATAAAGTAAAATGTCTTACAGTTTCTGTAGAGATTTCAAGGGAAAACACACTAATTAAGTTAAAGCATTCAAAAGCACTAGATCTCTTCAGTCTATTTTGCCTCTTTTTACAAGGAGTTTTTGTATACAAATCTATTTTCCAGCTTTGAAGCAACCCATCCAATTAATGATTATTGTACTTGAAAAAACAGCATGAAGCTAAGTCAGGGCAGGTTTAAGCTGGATATGAGGAAAATGTTTTCCACCCAGAGGGTGGCTGGGCACTGGAACAGGCTCCCCAGAGAAGTGGTGACAACACCAATCCTGTCTGAGTTCAAGAGGCATTTGCACAATGCTCTCAGGCACATGGTGTGATTGTTGAAGTGTCCTGTGCAGGGCCAGGAGTTGGACCGTATGATTCCAAAGGGTCCCTTCCAACTCAGGATATTCTATGGTTCTACCTCTTCATTTTGGTTGTTTTGGCAAATACAACTCCTCAATAATCACAATTTTATCCCATACAAGCAGAAACAGGACAGAGTTATTCACCAACCAGACTGCTGAGGAAAGGTGGGAAATACACAGAAAAATACTTGAGATTTCAACGGGCTGTGAAATGAAGGATGTGTGTGAAAACATAACAAGTAACAGATACTAGATTTAGAAAAAAAAAAAAAAAAAAGAAATATGGCACATTTCATCCCTGAGCCATCCCTGGAAAAGCACATGATAGGCAAGAGTTTGTACTATTTCAAGAGAAGCAAATGTTGTACATGCAAGTCATGCATTCACCAGGTTTGATTTTTAAAGCCAGTGAAGTAATAATTCCTGTTTACACCAGCTTGGCTAATCTCACATTTGGGAGCACTGAGCAGGGTTTTCTTTCATTTGACTATAAAAGAAACAGCAACATTGACAAATTACAAAGAATGTATAAATGACAAAAACAATGGATTGTCCTATCTCTCAAGAAAGATTAATGCTATTTAATATGTGTGTCTTAGATAAAAGATGGTAAATGGGAAACCTCTTAATTATCTTTGTACATGAATGCACAGCGGGAATACTGGATCCTTACATTACAGTCTCAGAGTACTTTTACCACAGGTTAGCAACTCTTGCTGTTAATTACCTAGATTATACCAACATCTACACTCAACTTGTTGAAACTAGAAACTATTATTAATTAGAAATTAATAAGATCTTACAGTATACTTTAAACTCAGGCCTCATTTGCTGTCTTTCTTCCCACAATATATTCTGGCACTAAAATGAGTCATTTTATACGTTTCTAACTTATAATTTTACTGTTTGAAAAAAATTGGCATATATGGCAATTTTATCTATCTAAAAATCTTGTGTTGCCTTCATGAGCACCAAAACATGCAAAATACAAGAATTTCAGACCACTTCACTGACTGCCTTCCTGCCAGGACCAGACTCATCATGTGGTTTACCATTGAGATATAATGGAGACAAAAGTTACTTTGGTATCTATTACACGTTCCAAGTGGCCACCCTGTCTTATGGAGGCGGCTTTCCCAGACAAAAGAAATTGTTTCTCAACATGGGTAAATCATCAGGTAGCCCCTTCTATTCAAAGTCTAAAGTTACCAGCATTAATAGTCTTCCAGGTGTGGTGAAACTCTCCTCTTCATGTCAAAAATAATTTTTTAAATTCACTGTAGTACTTTTAAAAGGGAATTTGCATGCATTTGTCTGACTCGTCTTTTCACTTTTCTCTTGAGATATCATACTGCCTCTCCATGCAGGCATACTCTGTATAGCATTTACTTGTTGGTCAGCTGCTTCCTCACTGCACGGATTGCAGCTACTAGGCCATGTAGTTGTTACCTTCCACTGTCACAGAATCACTGAATCAATTGGGTTGGAAAAGGCCTCTGAGATAATCAAGTCCAACCTAGGACCTAAAACCACCATGTCATCTAGACCACGGCACTAAGTGCCATGTTTCCTTAAACACCTCCAAGGACAGTGACTCCATCACCTCCCCGGGCAGCCCATTCCAATATCTAATCACCCCTTCTGTGAAGAAATTCTTCCTCATGGCCAACCTAAATATTCCCTGGCACAACTTAAGATTGTGTTCTCTCGTCCTAATCATGCCCATTCACATCCAATTGATGTCCATTTGTCGGACTACACTGGTAGCAAACAACAATCCACAAGAAGTGAAGCACCCCAAAGTACACACCCAAAAAATAAAATAAAATAAAATAAAATAAAATAAAATAAAATAAAATAAAATAAAATAAAATAAAATAAAATAAAATAAAATCGCTAGTTCAACTCCTGTCTTGCTTTCTGTTGTGTTGTGATCGGGCAACTGGGTGAAGCCGTGTAAGTGTGTAACACCGCAGGGACCGAGCAGCTGCGGAGGACCCGCAGGAGAGAGGAGTACAACCCGTGCCCAGCCCTGCCCGCTTTGTCTGGTCCCAGCACTGCTTCCCCTCCCTGCTCCATCCCATATCCCATCCCTACCACTTCCCACTCCCTGGGCGCCCGCGCTCTCTACCGACAGGGGCAGTTCCCCTGCCCGGGGGCAGCTCCTGCCGAGGCCCAGGGGCAGCGGCGAGCAGAGACAGGCAGGACTGCCCAGTGCCGCCGCTGCCTTCCGCGTCCCTTCCCCGACAGCACCACCAGCCCAGCCGGGCCCGGCCCGGCCCCGCAGCCTCCCGCGGGCGGGCGGGCAGGGAGCGCACACCCGCGGCCGCCCGCACCGGCCGCCCAGGGCCGGCCCCGCACCGGGGCTGCTTCAGGGCCCGGCACTGCGGCCCCCCCGCGCCCGCCCGGCGCCGCCGCCGCCGCCGGAGCCGCCACCCTACCCCGTCCGGAGGGCGGAGCCGCCCGGGCCGCCGGAGCCGCCGCCGCGCCGGGCGCCGCCGGAAGCGCCGCGCACGGAGGGCGGCGGGGGCGGGAACCGGGGGAAGCGGCGCGGCGGGGGCGGGGCCGCCGGCTGCGCCTGCCCGAGCCCCGGCGCGGGGCGGGCCCGCGCGGTCCCGGCGGGCGGCGGGCGCGGAGGGTTGGTTATGGGATAGCAGACTCACGGAATTATACGGGTTGGAAGGGCCCTTAAAGAGCATCTAGCCCCGACCCCACTGCCATGGGTAGGGACACCTTCCACTGGACCAAGTTGCTCAAAGCTCCATCCAACCTGGCCTTGAACAATGCCAGGGATGGGGCATCCACGATTTCTTTGGGTGATCTGTTCCTGTGTCTCACCATCCTCATGGTTAAGAATTTCTTCCTAATGTCTAACATAAATTTCCCCTCTTTCCGTTTGTACCCATTACTTCTTGTCCTATCACTACAGTTCGTGATGCGAGTCCCTCTCCAGCTTCCCAGTAGGCCCCTTCAGATACTGGAAGGATGCCATGAGGTGTCCACGCCACCTTCTGTCGTCCGTGCTGAACAGCCCCAACTTGCTCAGCATTCGTAGGGGAGGTGCTCTAGCCTGGACTTGCACCAATACTTTCATGTCCGCCTTATGCTGGGGACACCAGAACTGTACACAGAACTCCAGGTGGGATCTCACCAGAGCAGAGTAGAGGGGGAGAATCACCTCCCTCACTCTGCTGGCCACACTGCTTGTGATGCAGCCCAGGACTCCATTGGTTTTCTGGGTTGTGAGAGCACATTGCCAGCTCATGTTGAGTTTTTCATCAGCCATCACACCCAAGTCTTTCTCCACAGTGTGGTTCTGTCTCTTCTCCACCCACCATGTAGGTGTGTCCCTACAATTTGCAGATTGCCACAATCCAAGTGCAGGACCTTGGACTTGAGTCCATTGATCTTCATGAGCTTCACAGAGGCCCACCTCTCAAGCATGTCAGGGTCCCTCTGGATGACATCCCTTCCCTCCAGGGTGCCAAGTTATTGCTGTGTTGTGGTTTGTGACTCAGGCCTGCTCTGCCTTGTGTCGTGTTGCCTCTGCAGACACAAAGGCTGTGGTGAGGTGGGTGCCATGAGCCCACCTGCCCGTGACATGCCCCAGTTTGGTTTGTCCCAGCACTTTTTACCAGGCAGCATGTAAGTCTTGTCCCAGCCTCAGCCCAATGGGGTTATGCTTTCAAAGTCATGTTTGAGTCCCCAGCATGCCATAAGGGCAGCCCTGTTTTTAAGTGATCTTAATGCTTGCTCCAGCATACTGCAGTGCCTGTTGGGTACTTACCTGGTGTATTGCAAAGGAAGTGTCATGGTTTGTGTCCATACAATTTAATTTGGTACGTGTGTCCAAGCACTTGTGCTTTCTCTCCCAAACACCCCTTCCAGTCAGAGCTTCGGCAATGATTGCCAAAATTGCTGTTACTACATCTGGTCTCCTCAGGTCTCCAGCAATGCTTTGTGTTAGATGGTACCTGGGATCATTCAGTTACAGTAGAAAATAGAGTTGCTGACTTGTATTAGGTGGTCAAATACAAATCTAAAAACCCAGAAAATATGCAAATGCTTGCTATCTAAGGTGCTTTTTGTATAATGCTTTAATATAAATTCTATGCATTTATAATGAATTGCAGATATAGAAATCTATAAGTTTAGTATAGAGTACCTCTCGGTTGCTAACCGCAGTGGCAGACAAGCCACCACATAACCCTGCTTTCCACAAGAGACATGCCAGGATGACCAGCTTATGGGTGATTCATACACCTGCATGCACCTGTGTGCACACATGCAGAAATGCACATATATACACACATGTTTTATGTGCCTCAGACACCACTGTACTATTTTTAAAATAACAATTTGAGCCCCAAATTTTAAGGCACTGCTTCTATGGAAGAGGAAGCTAGACTCTTCAGGTTTCAGTGACAGCAGTATAAAGTGCCTTTTGGCATCATTTATCCTCACCTCAGTCCTACAATTGGATGCAAGCTACTAGAGTATTTATAAAGGTGCTTTCAAGAACCACCTTCCCAGGAAGTGTCCAGCTCAAAGTTTGAATTTTCTGTACAAAATTAAATTGGAAACAAGACTATGAATAAGTTTGATGAGTCAGAAAATAGGTTAGGCATGAAGATGAATTTTTGTAGTTTATTTTGTTTATGTTATTGTTTTCATTTCAGGTTTTATACCTTTCATGCTATCCTCCCTTTTCAAATTAAATGAAGAGAGAGGGAATACTTGGAAGGCACAATTTATCTAACCCATTTAAGACTTCTATATTAGCATTCAATCTATCGCCTAAGAACAAGAACCCAAAAGTTTCTATTTCTGTCTATTGTCTGCTATAAAGAGAAAGCAAGAGACAATACATTTGTACAGAGGTCTATGTTTGGCCAAATCATTCCTATCCTGTGTTTATTTTAATACTGTATGGAGGTTGAATTCTCTATCAGTGCAAAAGGTAGATGGATAAGAAAAGTTTTTCTCACAGTTCATTCATCTACCAGCTCACAGAGTCTGGAACAGATTGCTTTTAAAATTACCATTGTCAAAGTTCTATATTTGGTCTAGTCTGCTGGGCTTATTCTGTAAATCATGGGGAGACATGGATACCTCCAGGTGATCCAGCAAATCCCATTCCTATGGTAGGTGTCTAAGGGCACGGAAGGTGTCACTGGAGTACATCTCTCTTCACTTAGAGCAGACCATCCTCAAGCTTTCAGACAGCAAATAGCATGTGCTGTGTGAACACATCCTTAACAAGCTAGAGAAATTACAAAACCAACGCCATCATTATTCACAGAGGCTGCCCAATGGCATGTAGTATTTTAAAACTGCAGAGAGACTAGTATTTATTGAAGGGGATAGGGGACATTGGGTGACAGTGTCCTTTTTGTCTAGGCTGCTGTCTCAAAGTCACGCTATGTGCATTCAATATGTGCTCTAAATTACTGTCAAATTGTCATTCCACAGCCTTTGCAAAAATCAATTGATGATCTGTTTTTATTCAACAGTTATCCACATCTGGAGCCGACAGATAATTTCCAGTGAGCTATGGCACATGAACACTTTATACATATTTCTATATCCACATCAGCAGTAAAATTAGGCATAGAATATGTCCCAGAAATAGTCCACTGTGTTGAAAGGAAATACACTGGTAGAGCAGTACAGGAAACCTTCTGTTTGTAAAATAAGAATGAAACTTGGGTTCTGTGTGTTAATCAAACTTTGTAATCACCAAATTCATGTCTTAATTGCATCCTGCTTCTCCTTCAGGTTTTGCTCATTATTATAAGCAGTGGTATGTCTTGCTCATGAGGGGAAATCTTACTGCAGGCAATAGGAATATTGTTATTTCAAAAATAGGTATAGAGCATGGAAAGGCCATGTAAGTGGCACAGATAAATGCGAGTAAGTTATGTCTGTGTCTATACCAAAGGCACATAAAGGAGTGATATGGCAGGTGATATTTCAATTA
Source organism: Aphelocoma coerulescens (assembly GCF_041296385.1). Taxonomy (NCBI): domain Eukaryota; kingdom Metazoa; phylum Chordata; class Aves; order Passeriformes; family Corvidae; genus Aphelocoma; species Aphelocoma coerulescens. The sequence goes on along the minus strand of NC_091016.1, from coordinate 84,116,609 downwards.
CTTTTGACACCCAAGACAGGTCACTAGGTCTTGGGTCCACAGTCAGGTACTTTAACTCATCCCAAGGCACCATTGCTACAACCGATGAAAATGTCAAGAGAGAAACTTTCCACAGGAGGAGGTAAAGATCCCACACATCAGCTATTGGCTGTTGGAAGTCCAAGGCTCATTTATATTCTGCACTCACAAAAGATATCCAGATCCACTTTACCAGGCAAAGTGATTGTTGAAAGTATATGTAGCAAAGGGATTTATAGTGAGGACAAAGGATCTCCTGATGAAGCAGTGAGGCTTGCCTGAGCCTTGTGTAAAGCCTTAAGAGACAGCTCCTACTGAAAATAGGATAACACTTTAGTTAAGTTTGCAAACAAAGGAGGCTTGTGTTGCTATTTCTAACTTATCGTTTGAGAAAATGTTTTGTAAGTAAACAATTCATGCAGGAAACTAGCTGACTTTTAAGTCACCAGGTCCTGCTCCCAGCAGGAAACTAATCTGAATTTTATTACCACTTCGCAAATCTTTGTATGTTAAAGTGTTATATCGAACCCTAAAAATAATGAAATCATTTTAATCAGTGAGTTATTTTTAATACAACAAACTTAGCCAACTGCTAACTGCAAAGCAGCTCTGAGTGCGTATGCATAACACCATTGCCACTGGTGTGAGTTGTTCTTTCTGGCTTCCTCTGCATCCCAGGATATTAACCCAGCATGGAAAACATCTCACTGCCTTTTGGACCGGCATTACTGCTTTTTGATATGTGAAATTACATATGTTCTTTGAAATGGAAGAGAAAGTATACTAAGTCAATGAGACTGAGTAAGTTTGTAGGTGTTTCCATGAGCCAGGCCTAACAATTCTTTGGCTTTTATGTTAGCTTGAAATCTTTTCGAAAGGAAATTTTTTATTCCCTGTGAGGTTTTTTCCCATGTAACAATATTTTGTGTAGCATTCTCTCTATCTCTGCTATGCTTTATGAAAATTCTGTATTGTGTGGTTGATCATATTTACTGCATTTTATCTTTATTTTCTTTTATTTTTATCAAAAGATAAAAGAGAAGAATGTGCCACAGTACAAGTATGTGCTTAAATTTTATATGCTATTAAACAACTGCTGTGTTTCATCTGTGTCTCTGCTTCTTGTTACTAGTTCTTGGTAGATCACATAAAATTTAGGCTATAGACTCATAGAGCAAGGGTGATGTCTTCCTTTGCCTTCTGTAAAATCCCTAGTATACATGATTTCATATATATATAATTTATAAATTATATGAGAGTAACAGATTCAGCATTTGAATGGCTAAGCACTGCCTGTACTGTGTAAACACTCCGCATGATATGTAATTAAGCTTAAAAAAAAAGCATAAAGAGTGAGAAAATCCTGATTTATGAAAATACAGTATTACCTGGACATGTCATGGTTAAACATCTTTCTTCTTTCCTTTTTGTCTTTCTGCAGAAATATGAGCAGTAATCCTGAAGCCTGGAAAGGATGTGCTGACTGAAGTCTTTGTGAGATTTTTGATGAGGATTAGGGAATCTGAGATAGGAAAATCTACCGTATACAAGGAGGTTGTTGTGCAAGAATCTTCAGACAAGTTTTAGACCAGAATCCTTTGTCAGCAACAGTAGGATCCAGTAAGGATAATGTGCTAATTTTAACCAGCAATAGGCTTCATATAGGGATCTAAAGAGACAGCGATAGATACAATCTTATTAAGCTTTTGTGTTGACACTGCACAGCTTGTTACGGCATTCTATTGAAATTTAAGAGCAGGACTGTAAAACCTATATAACATTTTAGTAAGATATACAGTAACATTGAAACCTGAATAACAATTGAAAGAATAAGTAGGAAATTCCCTCAGCCCTTGGGCTACCACCATTTTTCTCTTCCAGCAGACAAGTAAATGCCCTAGGTGTCTGTGCCATAAAAATTTTCCCAGAGGCAATTCTGGCAAAGCACCTACTTTCTTCAAACCAGACCTGCTGCTTTAACCTTCTGAATGTCAGATTTCTAAAACTAAGTGCTCCTGATGCAGTGCTTGGCTGTTTCTAGTCTAGGCTTTCCTTGCAGCCTGCTAGGAGTGCAGAGAGATATCACAGGCAGGTACACTGAAGGAACAGGGACAACTGATTCCCTCTTTATAGCAAGAGAGCTGTAACACACATTTAAACAAGGTCTCATTGTAATTTCATGAAAATGACAATGAAAAGAAAGTTCTAACAGTTAGAAGGACAATTAGTGTTTTATCAGACTTATGATATTGATTGGGAATAACTGTTAATCAGCTCAAGTGTCATTTATCATGCCATTACTTTTTCTTTAGAAATTTATCAGTGTTTTCATATTTTAATGTGGAATGGCTGTATGAAATGTCTGGCAACAAGGAGCAGGGGATGGGTAGTTTTGAGATAGATGTGTATAATGTCCATACTGTGAGTTTTTTAGGACAAAAACCAGGGGAATAGATACAGCTGCAGTGTAGGACTTCAGTGTTTGCACATCTGAGCCATATTGATCTCAATAGAGATATGTCATTTAGCCTCACAAAAAGACATTGTCATCCTCTCATCAAGCATCACATAACTATTTTAAACTCTATACAATACCTTCATATGACCAGAGATATTTTTGTAGGTCAGCTGTGTTCCATGGCTACAAAATGGACTGTGGCTCATCCACTGCTGCCACCTTTCACAATGACATGATCAGTCAAATCAGAACTCAGCAGAACTGAAGAGTTACAGATGCTAAACAGTGAGATGATTCCACCCAGGGCTTAGAAACCTGGAAAGCATTGAAAAGTACGTGAAGTTCTTACTGCTGTTCCAACTGGATCAATGTTAGCATTGTTATCAGCAGCACTGAGTGGAGAAGCTGGTGGTGGTGCTTTTCAGATGATGTCTTAGGCTTCCGATATGATAGATCAGATGGGCAAAAGTTTTCTTTCAGAAATAGCATGTGCATCCACTGATGCAGCAAAGCTGTTTTCAGCCATATAAATATGCCAACAGTAAAACCATATGCTTATTTAGTACCTTTCTCCATTGCTAGAGATATCACACAAGTATGAAAAGTAAAATTGATATATTAAAAGGCAAAATAAGAAAATATATCTATAAAAAGTTAAGGATGTTATAGTGCTTGCTGTGTTTTGTTAAAAAAAGGAGGAGCAGAAATATACAAAGCACTTTGAAAAGCTTCTTTTGTGATGGAATATTTCAGAATATATATTAGAATTCAGCATCCTATTTTGTTGCCTTCTTCTAAAACAAAATTATTCCTGAATTTTAGTGAAGGAAAGTCTGGACGCTCTAAATGTATGCAAGCTTTAAAAAGTCATGGGAAATCTACCACAACTTGGGCAGTTAATGACCTCATGACCTCTTGGTTAACCTAATGAGTCCTCTTCAGCAAGCAAGGGCACAAAAACGGAAGCTATCTTCTCAAAGAGATAGGGTCAGTTTGCCAGCAGAAATTCAGTCCTCTCAGAGTTGAGGATAAATGGTTTCTGGTTGTCCATCTGAGCTTGTCATTCAAGCATTCTTCCAGACTGTAGAGCAAACTAGGGAAATGGATTGAGAAAGAGGGCTCATGTTGCTAGGGCAGGTGTTTAAAGCTGGCAAGATTTCTCTAGTTTTGATCTTTGTCCTTTTTGTTTTGAGCAGATAATGTGTAAGTAAAGAAACTGACACTTCCCTAAATAGATAAGCTTTTAGCAGCCAATTTCAGGAAAGACTTAATGAGCTTCAGCTTCTAACTAGAAGCTTGTATCCACCTTCTTTTCCCTGCTATACCAACAGCTAAAAGGTACACTGTGTATGTGTGCTTGTAAATTCCATATGCATAGACACACACACTCAGGAAACACTTCTGAACTCCTTAATTTGTGAAAGTCCCTGAAGTATGGATATGGTACAAATATAAAATAGCACAGTCAGATGTCTGACCCAAGCATTCTCTGCTTAGTAATGAACTTCCTACAGCAATAGAAACAACTGGACTAAGTCACTTCTGAAATATGCATGGTACCATGTTGGCATTCAAATGACCAGAATATAAAAGCCGTGGGTCTGGGGTTTTCTCATTCTTGGCTAATAATTATACTGGAATTTTCTACCTTAGTGAGCTGGATGCTCTATTTCTGTTTTACAGCTATTCAGAAAGAAGCAAGCTGTTAGTTGTTAGTAAATTGTCTTAGTTTATTTAGCTATCTCCTTCTATTTTGCAACATTTTAGCTTTTGAAATTGTCATATTTTCTTGCAAGAATTTGGCTGGTTTCCCTAATTAATAAAGTAGGTTCATGATCTAGGTAATATTTATAAAGAGAAGGTTAATGGGAGGCAATATCAAGCAACGCAGTGTCCTATTAGTACACAGAGGAATCGTAATGGGCAGAACATCTACATATAAGTTCTCCGATCAGCATTGCCTGAGAGAAATGCTGGAAAGTGGGAGTAAATGCTAGCTGATCCCAAGCAAGAAAAACTAGGCATCATTTTCAAATAATTCCTTTTCTACATGCACACAGTGTTATTGCTTTGGAGAGGTCTTATGGAGTAATGGGAGGTGATGGTTCCTGGCTATAAAATTACCTGCACTGACAAACTTTAAAGACTCAGGTATGTTCAGGCTGAGTCAAACACAGCAGAGTCACACACTGTTAAACCTACATGGTCTCTGATTTTGTCAGCTGTAGGTTGATTCCTGGTATGTTAATGAAGATCTAGGTACAATTTTCTTGATCAACGTAAGGCTTATAACTTGTAACTTAAGCACTAAATAAGATATAGTTTTTTGAGCTGTTGCATCTGATACTTCAATTATTCATCCTGGGAATTAATATACAATTAGCATGAATTTGTGCTCTCATGGAAATAGATGGTTATGTTAATTTGGATGCAATTGTTGAAAGAATTCTGAATAATGAAAAGACTGATATTAATAGCTTTCTATTGGACACAGCTCAGACTGTGTAAGGAATAATTTTTTAATGTAGAAATGTCTTCACTCTTTTAATTGTCCCATTGTCCCTTCAGTTTCAGGCTATTAGGGACATGTGCCAATGACTTCACCTAATTATGACTGTTCTATAGTTTTTGACTACAAGTGTATATAAAAGAGTTGGCCTGCTTCTGTACTGATTTTTACACTTTGAAGTGACTGGAATTAACCCATTATAAAATAGCATAAGGAAGATCTTAGGTAGGTCAGTTCTTCCTGGAGGTTTTTCCTCCAGCACATCATGAAATTTGTCAGTGAGTTACTGGTAATGCAATTAATTAGTTTATCCAAAAACAGGGTAACAATGTGCAGTTGCTAAGAACAGTGGAATATGTTTTTCAGGGCAGAGTGATTTTATTCTTAGTTTTTACCAGAGTGGTGTTTGGTTTGAATCTGTTGGTTTGGGTTTTTTTTTAATCTGTTGATTTCTCTGTTCCTGCATCAAAAGGTTTCCTTACTGTTTGGAGAACATAGCTAGGGATCATCAGTCCAAGCCTGAAGCTGCAATGACATCTGCAGCTCCTGCACAGGTTTGGGATGCACAGAAAACTGCTTATGTGCAAGCAGCCCACTCACCTCCACACAGAGGACAAGAAGTTATTTGGAATAACCAGCAAAATTAAACGGGGTTTTTTTTGCCGCCTGCTGTTAGCTTCCAGTTCTCATTAATGAAACATATTTAGCATTGTTTATGAAATTCTTTCCTCTTCTATTATTATAACCCTTTGAGTGTTGTCCTGTCCCTGGCTTCCTGATAATCACTTATTCTGGGCACATAGTTAGTTCTGACAGTGGCATTGTTATTGACTGAACCTACTAACTGCTTGAGAAAAATGTTGATTACTTCACATTCCTGAAAATTAATCCTGAAACCTTCCTGAACTATATTAATCAACTCCTTTAACTTTTTCTCCAGTGGAGAAGGTGGAAGCAGCAATGTCATGGAAGAGCAGGTGCTCCTCCCTGCCTTATTAGCACCTTGCCTTCTTCAGCTGCAAAATCCTCAAACCGAAGAAGGCTATTTATTGCTTTTGAAAAGCTCCCTTGGCCTGTCCTATGTCTGCAGCTAACCATTTGTCTGCCTCTTGCACTGTGTTAAATCAGCCCCTTGTGACAGCACCCTCAAGACAAGCAGAAGCAACGACTCTGGAATGACGTGGCAGGTCTGAAGGAGATGGATGGCAGCTGGAATGGGGGACCAATGGGAGCATTTAAACACAGCAGCTTCTGAGAGACTAAGTCAGAAATCAGGGGAATGAGGATGATCAAAAGGGAACATGAAGGCACAGGAGGGAGGAGGAGCAGGGGCTCCCATGAATAAGAGCTGGATGTATCCCAAGACAGGAGGGTAATGACAAAATGCCTGCAAAGCAGATGCTGGTAACAAATTACTTTTAATTTTTTAATATGTGTGTCCAGAATGTATTACAATCAGAGTGAGAGAGAACACTTAGCCCTAATAATAGAAGCCATGTTAGAAAAAAAATTGGAATATTTTCTTCCCTGTATTTGCAATAATTATCTTCTGACAGTCATCTTTGCATGATGTTTCAAAATCAAATACTGCTCTTGGATTGTGATCAGCAAGACTCTTTGTAGTCCTCTGTCTGCAAGGTATATCTCAACAGATGTCCTTGTGGTTTCAGGATATCTATGGATGATTTTTCCTTCCATGTGCAAGGCATCACAGCCTGACTAGCCAAGGGTATTACTGTCAAGCACCAGGCCAGCCTACCTCCACACACACTGGATACTGGGAATAAAAATCAGTATTTCAGGTTGGCATGAAAAATCCTGTGTTTCTAATGACAGTAGTGATAACCACGATAAGTGTTTTTTTTTTGATGTTAGAAAGCAGGAACCTTTAAATGTTGATAGCAGAGGTGTGCAGTGCAAGTTAATGCTGTGTGACCCATTTTCAGCACATAGGAAATGTCCCTTACAAACTCCTGCTTACAGTCATAGCTAGGCACGCACGTGGAAATCAAATGCTCTAGGTAGTAACACCCAGGTGTTACCCAGCTCTGCAGCCAGCTGAGTGACCTTAAATATCTATCACTTATCTATGTATGCAGATGCTCCCCCTTCACAAAGGAGGATTAATGATGTTACTTCACAGAGCTAATGAGAGAATGAATTGGTTAATGTTTGATTCACAAGAGCCGTAAAGCATTATATAGACACTGTTTTTAATTCCTCCGTCTATCATTCTGGCTAATAGGTAGTATTTTTCATATTCATACTATTATTAAAATCACATTATATTTCCCAGATAACCCAAAGCATCTTTCTGATACCCTTTTTCTTGCTTCTTTTCCACTTAGCATTTCTCTTTCAGGCTACCTGGGTTGCAGAATCTCAGCTCAACAATATGCATTGGTTAGAAGATACAGGCAGGTAGGATCGTGTGTGTGTCCCCATCCCCCCTTTCTCTGAGAGTCACAATCAAAGGGCTTTATTCTCCTCTTACAGTACCTAATGATCCCTGATTTTTCTTCAGTTTCAGGATCTCATTCTTGAGATCCAGTTTACTTTTCTGGATGGAAAGTGTTTCAAGAATCTGGCTCAGAATTTGTCCTCCTATAAATCTGAAAGAGGTCGTTCTCAAACAGTGTAAGTCCACATTTGGATAGAGTATGTATGCTTTTCCATGTGACCCTTGCACTGGCTAACAAACATGAAAATACATCATCAGCAAATGATATGAAGCATCATGTGTCATTTCGTTCTTGTTTTTTACCGGGGGACTTAGAATTTTGTAAATATTTTTACAGGGTCTTAGAACCACCTGTATCAAAGTTGGTTCATATTCAATAATGACAGCTCACCTGTGCAAGCCTGTGCTTGTTAAAATAAAAGGTAGCAGCAATCACACACTCATAATACAAATAAGAATTCCGATCTATGTTCATCTCCTTCTGTTTTGTTTGTTTTTATTTTTTCCAGTAAAATTTCTGGTTATCAAACCCATACATTCTTCAAACAAGTCAGGCTATATCCCATCCTATTACAAGCATAAGTGCTCTAGGAACATAGTTTGAGGATGAGGCAGGTCCTGTTTAGAACTCCCAAATGGCTCTTGTATTTCCTTTAAGAAAAAAAGCAATAAATCACTTTTTTATTTCCTTCTGTTACGTGCTATTAGCCTTGCCAATGTGAGATGCTTTCTTGAAGCAACTGAGACAGCAGTTCGTTTGAAGTCTGAGTGAAAAACATCTTTCCACACTACTCTCATTCCAGTCCACCCAGTTAGAGAGTTGTTTTTTACTTCTAACTTTCCATCTGGATTCAGAGCATTCTGAAAAATCAGTTCTCACTCTTCCAGGGGTTAAATTTGTGCTAACAAATATGGACTATTTGGTATAAAAACCATTATTGTTTGATATGTCAAATAAAACATTTGTCAATCAAAAGTCTTTAAGCACTGGGCTATGTGACATTTACTCTTTTATAAACCGACAAAGTCCCTGGTGGCATGCCTTTCTTCCTCTCATTTAAATAGTGGTAGGAGAACAAATCACACTTCAGGGCAAGTTGATAACTGCCAGTCACGATTTCTGCCTTGTTTACTATAATGAGCAGGGTAATAAATGCATCTGACCATTTCGGCTGGCATTTGCATAGATGAATGATTTGTCCAGTCAGTCGCTCTCCAGTGATTTGGGCCTTTTTGTCAGCACAAAGAGCATTCAGTCTCCCTGGAATTTACAGCAGCCAAGCTCTCATTAGCAAACATCCTTTACCATGAATGATTCAAATAATTACCACTGAAATAATAAACTGTTTCACAAAAACATTTTATTTGATGGCTCCAAACATCAACTTTTCTGAATTGTTGACATTCAAATAAGCCAGAGAGCATTATTGTTGAGCAACAATGATCCCCTTGTAAAAGGGTGGGCATTGTTTTACCTCCAGCAGACCTTTAAACTTGGCCAGATATCAAATGTGTCCCTCAAACAACCAGCCAACGTGCTGGGTAATTGGAGGGCATGTACCAGATGGAGCTATAGTAAAACTGTATGTTCAGGCTCCCAACTAATTTTCACTAGATTTACTTAGGATATTGTGAGCGTAAAATTCCAGACTAATTAGCAGCAAGTTATCCCTTTGCTTCTACAGGAGTTGTGTAATTATTAAATGCTTCTGCTTGCACTGAGCCCTCAATTCTGAGTTCTCTTCTGTAATGGTATTCTACTGCATAATTAAGTGTTATTTGATATAGTTTTGGAGTTCAATCAAATGAGCAAGCAACAATTATACCCCATTATGATCTCCTCCAGTGCCTGGCAATAGGAATGATGTCACTGCATTTCCAAACCCGTAGCATGAGGCAAAAGGAATTTCCTGCTATCATTCTCCTTTACCCTTTTACTATGCATAATTAGGAAAGTTTTATTAGTTAATTTAGAGTAAGGCCATTTACTACAGGTTTTCATAGGCTGCAGGAATGTATTCAGTTTTCATTGCAGCATTGTTTGTGTGGGTATGTGCATGAAATTATTATCTTAATATCAAGCAAACAGGATTCAATTGCACATTTTATGCTTCTCTTAACTGTAAAGAAACAAAATAGAACAACAGAAGGGGGAAATATTTTACTCATCCTAGAACATTCTTCATTGCATGATTTCACTTTCACATTATGGTTGGGTAGGTAACAATAATCTCAAACAGCCTAATACCTGAGACCTTGATGTTCAGAAATAGAATAACTGAGCCCTGATTTCCATTTACAGGCCCTTTATATTCCTCTGGCAAGATAAATTTCTTCTGCTGCCAAGGAGAGGTAGAGAGCTCTTAAAATATGTGAAAGTCAGGCCAGTAAAATTAAATACATTAAAACACATGACTGTTATTTGCAAGCCATAAAGCACAATCCCTAAGATATAATGTCTAATAGTTGTCCTGAGTCAGGAAGGCAAATATTTAGAACTCAACTTTTCATACTTAGGTATTTACAATAGGATGAAAAAAATCTGCTTCATTTTTATTCACCCAAGGGTAATTGCCCATTACAGCACCCAAATTTGAGACTATATATCCTATTTAAGCACCAAGCTTTGTGAGCTAAATCCAAGTGAACAAAGTTACTTAGATAAATTGAACACCATCTTTGAGCTTTCCAAGTTTGTTCATGGACATTTCTTCTTCATCCAGCCAAGACCACTTACGTTCAGTCTAGTTCAGTTATTTTTTATTTCCTCCTGCTGTTTCTCTAATCTATAGTCAGTATCTAGATGAAATAGACTATTTCTCATCCTCCTTTTTGACTTCTCAGGTGTGACATCAGAAGGAAATTAAGAAATCCCTTAATAATTCACTTTTGACAGATATGTAGGGTTTTTTAAAAAAATTCTAGTCCATTTTGGTGTTGATAGAGCTAAGGAACAAACAGAATTGGCTGGAGCTGTTTACAGATGACTGAGTGCAAATAACATTTTCTACACCTTCTGGTAGTCCCGTCTTCTTTTAGACTGAGAGGAGCTTGCTCTCTTGCAATGAAGAAGAGTAAACACTTGCTGCTCTCCAGAGCAGTCCCCTGAAGACATCAGCAGGAAGAGAACCTGCATGCTCATATTTACCTCACAGCCTACTCTCTGTAGTCTTCTGTAGTAAATTGTTCACACTGTTACCATCCTGCCAGTGTGGCACAGGTGAATGTGCTGCTTCTGTCACCACCAAGCTAGACTTTAAAGTTGACTTAATTAATGACCTATTCAATCTCAGACTGCAGACGTCTTAGACATCATCACAATTTAAACAGCAATAAAAAAATGTCCAGTTTCAATGAGAACAAAAAAACACCAGAATTTAAACCAGAATTTAGAGTGGGATTGAGCTCCAAATAAAGGTGCGTAGGAGGCAGGTATGTAAGCTCTCATCTCAGTAACTTGAGACCTAGTCAATACTGTCAAAGGACCACAGAGAACAAAGTCAGGTCTCTGTTGACCTTAAAGAATAGAACTCCACAGGCTACAAAGGAAGATTAGATATCTTGTTCACCTTTAGTGATCTCCATGTGGACACATAAGTCCCAGTTTAGTTACCTAAATATAGGCACTTCGTGCTATTTGAAATATTCTGTGGAATCTAAGGCATCTGCAGAGGTCTATGAACAATTTCCACACTTCTGGAACAGCAGCTGGAGGCTTAGTGCAAGCAAAATACCACTAAAACTCATGTCTGCAACTCTAAAAAAAGGTATCTTAATCCTTCCTCAGGTCTACAAATCCATAAATGCTGGAAATTCTAGCTGTGACAAAGCTGTAGCACCCTGAGTAGAGTTGGTTTTAGACACAGGCAGAATAGGTGCCTGCTTAAATGCTGCATGCTGCTGCTGGCAGGAAAGGGACCATTTGTGTATTCCTCAGTTTCTTGGGAATGTGGCACCTTCCTCACATCTCTCCAGTAAACCTCCACTGCTGCTCCCATTTTTACCTGGTAGTAGAGTACAAAATCTGGCCCCAGTACAAGAACTATTTACAGAAAGAGGTTGTATTTTATTTTTCCAGCTCACTTTGTTGTGCTTAGACAAGCTACATGATTTATCTCATCAAGGCATTGCAATACCTTGTAATTGTAAAATGCAGCTGCAGTTCATTAGTAAAATATTTTTTTAATCTCTTACTTATGTTTTTCTTTCTAATTAGGAGACTTCCTACATTATGTCTGACTGTTGTTCACTTTTACACCAGAGAAACATAGTAATATTAAGCAAGCCTAGTGAAATGAGTAAATCAGTGCCATCTGTAAGCACTGGGATGGTGTATGATAAGAAGATTCTTTAGATGGCCTTCTGTATAACCCTTCATTGTGACAAGGAAACCCCAATTAATATCTGTAACAGAAAAAATGCCACTTTTTTTTTTTTTTAATCCACTGCTGTGGCAAGGTTTTAACTGGTAGATTTAAAATTCTACCACACAAAAAGCTTTCTGTAAATGTGTTTTGTTTGCGGTTATCTATAGCAAAATTGGTCAATCAAAAATGGATTTGCAAAGTAGCCAAAAGCTATCAATCTGGAACTGTTGTTTTTAGAGTTTAATTCAGACTTTCAAGTCATATTTTAGTGAAGCAGACCCTAATTTTATCATGAGAAGGTATCAAATAATTTTCTGTCCCATGTAAGAGTGGTTGTTCTGAAGATGGAAATGTTACATAACAAAATGCCTACCAACATTTTTATATGACTTCTCAAATGGAAATAAATATCAATTTATTTTAAGCCATTTCCTATCCTTTTATTTCACTGGTGAGGTTCTTCTTGAGAATTGTGTAGTATAATCACTTCCAGTTATTATGGCAAAAGTAAACTTTTCATTAGAACTATCACATATTATAATATTCCCAGTTTCAGACAGGCAAACAAACGTAATTAACAAAATTAGTTTTTGGTGATATCCAGAGTAAGTTGGGAGTTTAATGTGACACACATAGTTCATACTGCAGTAAATGCTAAAACTACTTAAGGTATAAACTATTGCACAGAATATGAAGAATTTCAAGGTAATGCAACTTTATAGAGTTATGTTCCAGATAGTCCACTGTATTACACCTTAGTCTGTGTCTGGCTGTTTGTACTGGATGTTCATACTTTTGTCAGTGTGGTCTTTTCCTGAACACCCTGGCCCTTCTCTGGCAGTATATTTAGAAACTGTCAGAGTAAGGAATACACTACAGTACATTAGGTGACTCTCAATTTTGTGAGACTGCTCTCTACTTGAACTCTTTGGCAAAGCTTCAATGAGACCTGAGGGGGAAAAAGAGACAATTCTCATAAGAAGCAAAATTCTATCTTTCAGGATGGATGCTTTCACAAATGATGTGTTTATAACCAGCGGCAAATGCTCAGCTTGCCATCTTCACATAAACAAGCATCAGGGTCTTATGATCTGGGCTACAATAAGATGCTAAAAACCTGCTTTCTCTGCCTTTGTGGGTGAGTCACAACAAGTGATCATTTATGAAGTTTGTCCTCAAACCTCATGACTCTGAAGTCTGTGTTCTTTGTGTATGCACATCTACTGTTTAAGACCTAAAAAAAGCTCAACAGGCCCTGAAAAATAAATAAATCTCAGCTACTGAATTTCCTTGTAAGTCATGTCCTCTGAAAAACTGTCTGACTCCTCCAGAAGTGAGTCATTTGGCCTGAAATCTCTTTGTCAGTGAGCCAGATCCTGCCTTCTCTTATATCCCTCTTGTAAAGATCTCTGGCAATTCCCCAGGTGCAGAAAGAGTAAATCAGCCCTATGGCTGTGTCTTTGCCACAGGGCAAGTGTTCTCGGAGGCCCTACTAGAGAACATTATAGCTTTCTTGCTCATGTGCAGTCCAGACCTTGGTGGGATGCTAAGCCAGTTTTCTCATGCCACAGAATCAACATTTCCTACATTTTTACTGGGCGCCATATAGTCTCAGATGAACAAATATAGTGAAGAGAGGGAGATGGTGGCTTGTGAGTGGGAGAAAATGTGTTTAATGTGCAAAGTGTGTGTAGTGGCACAGACCATAGCCAGAACACAAGGTTGTCAAAGCAGAACAGCTACAGATGGCAGGGAGTGGAGGAGCCCCTGTGGCACCCAGATCGACCAAAATTAAGAAGGTAACAAAATCACGTTATTTATTTTCATTCCAGTCCAAATACCCAATACTTCCTCATCAGCTTTTACAGCTTTTAACCTATGGAGTCAGAGGAGTACTGGAAAATAAAAGAGGAGCTGTGCAAAAAACTTAACATGGAGATATCATGCCTTAGGCTTTAGATCTATAACAACTGAACATGCAGCCTATTAAGCCTGCAGAGCCCTCCAGCCTCAGAAAGGTAAGTGCTTCCAGGGAGTCTTCCCCATCCAGCACCAAAATTATAGCTGCTGTACAGCTGTTTTGCAGTGGTAGGAGTGGTGCTCTGCCTTTCTGGGACACAGCACTGTGAGCACAAATAGAGCTTCTTCCCTTTCCCTTTCATCTGCCCTCTTTCCAGGAGAGCAGCTGCTGCTGGACTTTCCCTTGAAACGATCCCCCTGCACTGAACATTTACACTGCAAGTTCCCTAAGCTTGACTTCATTTTAACAGAGACAGCAAGGAGTTAAACGCCCACTGTACTAAATGAAACTGTACAAAAAGGATGTGACTCCTACAGATCCCAAACTTTCAGATGCCAAGCATATTTTCTTGAATGAAAGCTCTCTTGGTATTTTTCATTGGAGGGGTAAAAAGGCATTTCAGAAGAATCAAAACCAACAAAGAGATTACAGATAGCAAATATAACACTGCACATATTATGATGGATAAGTACAGCAAGCATGGATGGCTAATTAAGGGAATTCTTGAGAATGTCTTGAAACAGGATTGCTATATACATTTCTGATGAGCCATCCTTCAAAGGCATCGCATTCAGGAAGTATAATGGAAAATCTTGTTCCTTCCTACCAGAACTACTTTATCAAAAAGCTAGCCTCATTTTTATTATTTACTAAGCTTACAGTAGTGCTTAGAGTTTCCAGGTGTTAATCTAGCTGCTTAAAAAATCTTGTTAAAGACGGCTGCTGACTCAGATTTCTCAGGGAGAAATACTCCTTTCATCTCTCTCCGGATCAGCCACACAGCACCTGGGTGTCTTCAGGGCCAAGTAGCATCTTTGCAAATCTTAGATTTAGTCGTGACTTCCTCTGTGTATTTCTTCAGTTTGAACTACTAGATTAATATGAAACTTGTGCTGCAGCTCACTAGAGCAGTGTTTTTATAAAACTGAGTGCAAAATCCTCCATCCTGCCTTTCAGAAATAGACCTGAGGGTGAATCCAACCAGGAAGCTACCTCTGCCTTGTCTGTGAATGACTTGCCTGCAGTGATCCCAAGCAAAGCCAGCAGTGGGAAGGCAATATAGTGAATGCATAACTGGGGCCAAGAGTGCATTTCTTTGTTCTTCATTCATTTAGTAGTACAGATTGACTCCTATAGAAATGCAAGAAGTTGCTGGGACAGAGTGGAAACTGAAGCTGCATGTCCTGAATCTCAGTCCTGTTATGCATCCACTGGAGAAGCTCTTCTTCACTTCATCTGCTATGAAAAGCCACCATACATTATATATATATATATTAAAAAGAAAGACACAGTTCTAGTTTCTTATTTAATGTTTAGTGCTCTCAAAGGAATAAAACTCTTTTCCCCTTGCTGCTGTCACCACTTTAAGCTCCCCACTTCTGTCTTCCAGAGTTACAGCAGAAAATCTGTGCACAGAATGAATTCACTAAAGATAAATTATGCTTGACCAACCTGATCATTAGAAAAGAGCAAAATGTCATCATCAGAATCTAAAGCACTCTGAGAATCAGCAGACATTCCTGCTTACAGGACACTTTGAGAATTTTACCTGGTTTGCTTCTACCTTCTTTGAATCTAATCAATATAAGGGCCATCTAGCCCAAGACACTTTTTTCAGCAGATTGGAGGGCAGATGGCTACAGAAAAGTATGAGAATAAATAAAACACATAGTGATATTTCCCAAAAATACTCTCCTAGCAACCACAAATTGTCATCTCAGAGACTTTCTGAACCAGAGAGAGTGTTTGGTTTTCAACAGCCATTGGTGGATTTCTCTTCCATGAATGGCTCTGAAATAGAAGCAAGGAAAAAGCCAGAGACTACTACATTTACCTATCTGAATGCAGGAGTCAATGGAGTAAAAATGTCACCAAAAAAATTCAGCCTTTTTTTCCTAGTGCAAAATGTTTTTCACGCTGATGGTACCACAGTACATACTCAGCTGAAAATTTAAGTCCATTTTGTTAATCTCCATCATGTGGATACACCAGAGGAGTCATGCTCGAGTAGTATAAATCACAAGAGTCTCCATGAGGTCAGTGAGTTTCCCCATGTAAACCACAGGAAAATTTGGCTCACCATAGCTTCCCCTGCTTGAGATTCTCTTGATTAACAAGGCTGGAAAGAAATATTGCATGTATTCTTGAGTTGCAGATAAAAATGATGGAGGTTTTTGAAGAGAAATTGCTCAAAAAATGTCAAAGAAAAAGAACTGCATGCTCTATGTTGTATTTAAAGGAGCTAAAGAGTATCTTGGATAACCTGGTATGATGTTAGATAGTCCAATTTTATTCTGTTTAGGAAAGTTTGCTATCCAACTTTATCAGGCTCCATAAACTTTCAGTATGATATTTTAAAATCTATCTAAAACAGCAAGAACACAGATATGTGCAACACCATGAATATAAATGCAAGCCATTTAAAATATATCTAAGCAAGCTATCCAGTAACAGTCTGATCATGCAGGAGAAAAACAGATAATCTGAATTTGTCTATATCCATGTCTCTCTCTGTAAATATCTATCTATGCATACTCATAAATATTTCATCTGGATCTAGTTCAGATTTGGATTCAGCTCCTAACCTAGATGGGCAGAGTTCACAAATTGCCTGTTCAGTGATCCTGCTTTGTTTTGTAAGTGTGTAAGGATGTGATTCTCACAACCGGTAGAGAATCAAAAATCCTCAAAGAAGAAAAACTCCTGAAGGACAATACCTTTGGTTCTGATTAGTCAAACACCCTAGATTCTTGCTGCAGGGTGCATTATGGAGGGTAGTCAATTCACTGCTCAATTTCATATTAGAGGGACTGAAGTGAGGGCCTGGTTTCTAAATAACTTTTTCTATCCGCCTGTGCGGGTAACCACCCAGGGCACTCAGTTGTAACGCTGTTGAGCACCTCCTATGGCATGTTTGTTCTGTGCTTGGGAAGATTTTTCTTAAATCAGGAGCAGAGTGCATAAGATATTTTTATCCCCAGAGAGGTTTTGGAGTTTTTTTAATACCTAAAAATCAAGCATACCTGTGACATTTTTTATTTGCTTATATAAAGTTAGTTTTCATTGGTATGAAATATGAAAGAAAGAACCCCATATCTTTAGCTCATCTTTTCTATAAGATTTTTCTTAAAAACATTATCTGGTGCAACATGTATGTTCACATCCTGGATCCAGGATATACAATGGGTTTGCTTGTAAAAAGAATTTTAGGGTGAAAATCACTTGTTTTCTATATTCTGTCCATTCTAAACTGGCTTAGGCTGAGAAGAAATGCTTGAATTTCTTTCTAAAAGGTAACTTTTCAGGTAGGTGTTAGATCTTGAAAGCAAGAACTTAGCAGTACCTGTCTGCTCAAACAGTTATAGCATTGCTACTGCAGCATCAAAGAAAAACCTTTCAGCCCTACATGACCAGCCTGACTTGGACTGTCAGCACCTGCAGTGCTGCCCCCCAACACATTGCCTTGGCTGAGCTAACAATTTTTTCTGAAGACTTCCACCAGATCTATTTTTATACATCACCTACATGTGTAACAATAAGCAAAAGTATAAATATCTGGAAAAACTAATTCAAACCTTAATTGTGTCCTCATAGAGCTTCACAGAGAAAAGCACTTGAAAAAAAATTGCCCAGTTATCTTTTTATAGACCAATTTTTAATGAACTTTTTTTTCTTCTTACACTTTAAATCAGTTGAAAACAGACTGTGTGAAATGTACCTCCTGTTACATAGTACTACCAAGCTCTGGAGTAGCTGAAACGACAGCATGCATGGGTAGCTGCAGCACAGAGAACTCCAGGCAAATGTGCACACAACACAAATTTCCCAAATTCGGGTCCCAATTCAGCGAAGTCCCTAAAACATGAGCATAGCATTAAGGATACAAATAGTCCCAGTGAAGCTCGTGGAATTATGTTCCTTCTAGTTCAGCGCCGTATTCTGAGGCACACGTGCACAAACAAAGCCATATAAACCCCCATCCATCTTTCAAATAGCTGCCGCTGACAGCTGCTGAATGCGGACAAGTATGCCCAGTGCCACTCTGGCTTCTGCCGGCGTTATTGCTTGTGTCACCCCAGCGTGAGGCCAAGGGAGCACTGGCAGCTGCTCTCAAGGGCCAAAGGAGACTGTAATGAACAGGAGGGAAGCAGGCAGAAGGGCCACATGGAGCTGTAAGGAGCAAGGGAGAGAGATGTGTTGGCTGCAATAAATCCCCTCGCTGGAGCCATAAAACTTGGATTTTTCTGTTAATAGGGCTCTGAGTTCCTCTGTAATGTCATCAGAAAAAAATTACAGCATTAGAGATGAAGAAAAGGGAGCTTCTTGAAGGTCTAGGCTGATTCAAACTAATTTGAGCAGACTGTTTCTTCATTAAGACAATATACTCTTAAATCCTGATTCCAGTATTCTGTTCCTTTAAAAGCATACAGTCTCTTCCTAAGCTCATCTACATACACTGAGGAGAACTGGAACAAAGATCTATCATAGTAATCTCTGAAGAGATACTTGAGGTAGGGTTGTAATTCACCACAGCATGGAGCAGTTACCCATGTGCCTCTAGCATCCCTGTCCCCTTAGGGAAGAATTAGATAAGGCTGCCAGGGCCTCTACAGTCAGACTCAATCTAATCTGAAGACTGTAGATATATGTCTTGAATGTATAGTGTGAAGAAACTCCACCTTTGCTGTATTACCCTTGTTTGCAAAGGAAATGAGGTCAATGTTGTCACATTCTGTAATTGCATGTGCATCCACACCCTCTCTCCACATCCCAGCACCATCTGAACCTAAACATTTGGCTAGTTCTGACCAAATTCACCAGAGGGGCAATAGGCCCAAAGATGCAATCTGCTGCAGTTCTCTGAAGGAAGGCACCTGCCCAAGGAAGGGAGATCCACCTGAAAGAAAGACAGGGGTGTGTGTTCAGCCCTTCTTCAACATGGAGAATCCATGTGACAGAGAGAGGCTCAGAGGGCTCAGCTGTGACAGAGGCTTGCTCAGTGCAGGTCCCTCAGTAGACACCTGAGAATCCAACCAGAGACGCACACCAGTCCATAGGAAACCAAGCTCCTTCAGTCCTACTGGCCAGGGAGCTACCCTGCTTCCAAAAGGGAGAGAAAGGCACCGGCTGGAAGAGAATGACACTTGTCAACTGGTTTCATTTATTTTTACTGGTAAAATCTTAGCACTTTTCACAGTTTTAACTTTCTAAGGTAAGTCCTGGGCTCCACCTGACAGTGCTGCTCAGCCTGCCTACTGTACAGCCGGGGGAAGATAAAAGCAAGCATATTCTGCACATCAGGCTGGTTCAGTTCCAGTGCCGAGCGTGGACCTGCCTGAGTGCAAGTGGAGCTGTCAGCTCATACAGGCTTCACTGTCAAGGGCTGTGTCATCTGTCAGTGTCGGTTCCAGCTCACTGTACCACATAGAGGCGATGCACTGGTGCCTCCCAATTGATAACACGCTGCCAGAAGCATGTTACTTTCTCATCTGTCTTCTTGTAGCTGTCAAAACTGGAATCCATTAATTAGTTTGTTGTTGTGAATTTTATTTGTTCTGAAGACATGTAAATTTCAAAGTAAGACACGGAAAAAAAGAAAAAAAAGCAACCAACAAACCACGAGGAAGGTGCCAATGGGGGGTTCACAAACCCGAAGTGGCAGCTATTATGAACAGTAAGTGCTGGCTACAAGAGCCCCGTCTAAGTGAATATAATGATGTGGCTAGTTTCACCACATTGCTTTTAATGAGATTGAGCTGCTTACAGGGGGCAAGATGTAGTGACAGCTGAGGAAAGGCAAGAAAACAAGGCACAAACTAGGCAAGTCAGCTGGGTTAAGAAGACTCCGCTTATTGTTTGTATAGGGGGATTTTTCTAATTTACATTGTTACTTAGTGGAGGGAAGGTTTGACTGAGCTTCATTTCCCCATATTTTACATCTCATGAAAGACATACTGTGATTTCAGAATGAGATTTTGCCAGCTCTGTGCATTAAAAATGAGACGCTTCTCAATCTAGTACTTGAGTGGACAGTGCCATCTCTAAGCAGAACAGCAGTTCCATTGAAATTTCAATATTAAATAATATCTTATTATTTAATATTTACATGTATTTATTATTAATAAATAAATAAATTTGGGTTTATTTCACAAGGGTGCCTTTGTCCACTCTCTCATTTTTTCATGGTGTCAGCAAAGAAACTTAAGGTACAAGTTTCAGAAGCTCCCTAAGTGAGTCTTCAAAAGTGAGTAAGAGACTGGAGAGCCTGCATGAGAATTAATTGAGAATTAATGGGACCTTAGTGCAGCTAAGTGTGGTGTAGCAGTCCCTGAAATGGCACCACATGAGCACAGCCTTGGAACCAGCCTCACCACAGGCATCAGAAGAGCTTGCTAGCTCCGTCACAGGCACACAGACACCACCAGGCAGAGGCAGACTCAGGCAGATGCCACTGCAGCCTGAGCTGAAGCAGCCATCAGGATTTTCCAAGCCATCACTGCCACATGCTCTCTTGGTTCTAAGCTCAGTCACTTTCAAATTTGAAATTATGTTCATGCACTGCTTAGTATTTCTGAAGTTCCCATCCTAAGGAATATCACACACAAGCTAACTTCAACTTGGCTGTCTCGCTTTCTACAAAACCCTACAAGGTGAACTACCTATAGGAAACCATGTGCTAAAAGTTTTGGTACTCTAATGCCTTCTACTTGAAGGGCAATTTACTAATGCTGTGACTAGACATGATTTGTTTTAACATTTTCTTTAAAGAAATGACAAAATACTTTCCTAGATTCTGTCCTCAAAATAGCTGCTTCTCTTTGAAAAATCAAGATATCTCCTCGTTCTTGTCCCAAATTATGCCAACCAAGGGCATATAAATATATTCGCCCAATGTAAAAGGTGGGACTATATATTAACAGATAAGACAAACCTGTTTCCAGGAAATCAGATCCTTTCTTTGCTTTTGCACTGGTTACAGAAAAGGAAATGAAGTCCAAATTTGCAATTCAACGGGGTTACTTCAGTGTCAATAAAATACCTTTCATCAAAGCTTTATGGCCATTGTACTTGGATATCTTCATTTGCATGCATTTGCCTCATGTGGCAATGCTCACTTTCCTAGGTACGTGTTCATCTTTTTTAATATCCATTGAAAATTTGGCTTAGAATCAGCTCTTTAGTGGTTTCAGTTTATCCACTCACACAGGTAATCCATGAAAGAACAGGTATTTTAAATGCTCCTCAGAGAAATAAATAGCTGCTTTATGTGTGGTTTGGGTGTTTTAGGTACTCCCATAAAGAAAAATAAATACTGTTTATGATCACTGGTTATATACTTGTAGTAATCCATATCTGAAATCCCAAAATCTCACAGCCTGGATGATGATCTCAATGCTACATGCGGGAATGGAGATCTGTGTTGTTTAGCAATGCTTGAACTCTGTCAGAGCTGCTGCCATTGCCTGTGCCTTCAAAGCCACCCAAATCTGGCCAGAACAGCAGATTGCACACAGTCAGACCCGGGGCTGGAAGAAGAAGAAGGCTAAAAACCAAATATTAGCACTGTGCCAGGGAGAAAGGGACAGCCAAATGCAGCCTCCTTAGTTCTGCTCTTTACTTCTGCACTCAGGGCTATCAGTGCACCCCTTCTCCTTGCCTGCACACTTGGAAGACAAGGAAAGTGTCTGCCTGCCAGTCTCTACCAGCTTAGCTCCAGCAGGCTGGCAGGCAGGGTCCTTCCCAGGCTATTCATCTGCTTGCAAAAGCAACTTAGAAAAAGCAGCAAGCTGCATCCTCCTGGCTAGGGGACAAGGGGTTACCCCTCTAGGAGGGAAGAAAGCACCAAGCATAGCTATGAGGATGTGAGCACCAAAATGCCTCTCTACAGGGCTGCCTGGACTTGGCCTGTTATAAGCATCTACATTTTTATGCACTGCAGTGATGATGTGTGGACCCTGTATTGCAGGTGCTCGTAAAAATAAGCAGCAGCTACTGTGGATATTTATTGCCTTATTTTGGGAATCTTATCTCTCAAGTAGCAGCAAACAGAGTCATTTGAATACAGTTGCTGGCTGAGATGCACATGAAATCAGAAGTATTTGTTGGACAGAGTCTTTTTAATGTTCACAGCACCACAGGACTTTCTGGAGAGGGATAGGACAGAGGTGCGCTTGGGGAGTGGCTGGCGAGCAGTGGCCACCTGGCAAGGTGCTCTGATGGGAGCCCCCAGTGCTGGCAGACAAGACCCAGAGCTGTGGGGCTGTCTCTTCATCCCTCATGCCCTGTAGGCACAAGGGCAGGACATTTTACCTATGAATCTTGTAGGGATCCTGAAGTGTGTGACCATCTTTGTCCAGAGTCAAGCTTTGCCTCTGTGTGCAATGGAAGACTTTAAAGAAACCTCTTCAGTGGGATTTGTCCCGGGACATTCTGCAACGTGGAAATGATAACATTTACAGTTAGATTAGAGGCAATCTCTTCATGGTCAAATTGTATTGCATAGGTCAGCTATCAGTGATACAACCGATTGTTTTATTGTAGAAGGGGGAAACTAGATTGCCCTACAACACTTGCCCACCTCACTTCCCCCAGGAATAGAGAGGGATATGCACCCAGCTGGTATTTTATAATAAAGTCCTTCAGGACTGCATTTGCTTATGAATACTTAAAGAAAGCTTCTGCTTTCTACAGTGGATAGAAATTCATACTTTTATTCACACTTTTTTCTTAATGACCTTCTGCCATGAGAGCAATTTGCTTAGTCCACTCCAGGTGATTTTGCATGATTTGCAAATCTAATTTTTATCTCCACGTCTCACATTTGAAAATTTTTTGCCACCATATTAATTTAACATTTTTATCTTTTACCTACCCAGACAGCTCATCGTGACCTTTAAATTCACTTACAAAGGATAACCCATTGGTTAATCTGGACCAATTGGCCTCAGTTACACACTTGGTGACAAACCATTATTTCTACTCCAGTTCTTTAATTGGCCAGAATGCTCTTTTTTATCAGATATATTAGCTGTCAGAAGTGTCTGCTAGCCTTTGCATACTTCCTGGATGGTGTCCAGGTCATTAAAGCAACATCTTCTGTTCAAGTCTGGAATATTTATCCTATGCCAAAATCCTAACTTTCTGCCTGCTTTTAATTAATTAAAGCCTGAAGAATGCTGGATGGGTCATTCTACAGGCAAGCCTTTTGAAATGGGAAAACTGATACGAAATGTTTCATGCTCCTTTTTCTTTTACTCATTCAGCAGTTTTGCTTCACAAATCACAATTTTATACTATTTAAATTTCATCTGGTTGAAGTATTTTACTTTTATTTCTGCTGAATTATTTTGCATTACAATAAGGCAGGCACAGTTTCATGGGCAAAGAGGGAACAGCAGGAGCCAAAGGGGCTGTAACCGCCAGCATATGATGGGAGAGCAGGATCCCTCTTGGTAGTCATTCCCCCATCCATAAAGGGATGACATCTCATCAGGAATGAATCCTCTGAGAATCAGAACCAGCTTTTGAGAAAAGATAACACCCCACAACTCTGGCCAGTTCTCACAAACCTCTACACACCTGCCTGCAGGGAACAGCCAGGCAGCTGAATCTCACCTCCCGTGTGGGGCAGACCCTGGCACACCTCTTCAGGGTGCTCAAGCACTGCTTGTACAACTAGCATACATGACCCACTACCTTTCTGTATTTAATGTCTAACAGAGATCCTGGTAACATTAATAGTCCTTCATCCCTTGCACTTCCAGAGCAGAAACATCAAGATTTTGACTGTCTTGGTACCATAAATATTGTATTCACCAGCCAAGAAGACCTGGTTAAAATAAACTTTTACAATGAAAGTTTATTTATTATTTTATACCACAGTTTATTGCCATTCATAATCTGTATTCTCTGTCAGTGACTCACAACAGAACAAAGGACTTCTTGACAGGAGATGTGGATAAGTGTGGTGATTTCTTCATACATATGTTGTAAAATATTGTTCATTAAAGAAACATCTTGTAATATCTCTTGATATTTCCTTTATGCCAGTCTTCAACATAAAATTCCAAAGTCATCCTATGATAAAAACGGATTGACAGTCTTCAAAATGTCATAAGTTTATTCTGGTTTTGTCACTGTTATGTGAATTTGAAAACAGACCTACCTCAGTGAAAATCTGTTTTGTTACAAATATTTCTTGCAGCTTCATGTTCTTCCAGCTGTAATATTAACACGCTGTGAAGTGTAAGACTGGTGTCTAAAGGTATGCCAAATGGAGATGTTATTTGAATGGCAAATGATGAAAAATAAATGTAATACTTCTATTCTTGCTTCATGTTTTTGGCTTATGGAGCAAAATCAATGTATTTTAAAAGTAATATTTTTTTTTTTTTTTTTGCTGTTTCTCTGCTTTCTGTGTATTTTCCTTTTTATATTTATTTCTTATTTGGATTTGGATAATCTCTGAATAGTTGAAGAACATTTCTGGGAGAGCAATGTTCCTGCTTTGCTGTTTGATCAGGGATCAAGCTTCACTATTGTTTGGATTTTTTTTTTCCACAAGAAAAATGTTTTTCAGGCAAAACAACAACCCTTAAGTAAAGTCATGGGGGCCGCATGACCTGAATGAGGCAGAAGGGCTCTACTAGACGTGCTCCCTATTGAAACCTGCAGTGTCGCCTATCAGCAAGTCCTTCAATCTCCAGCATACTGTATGTTTAAATGCTGTGTAAATACAGCTCCTGCACTTCCATTTATCTTTGTCTCGCTTCTGCCGTGGCGCTGCCAAACAATGCTGGGAGCAATGGGGCGGGGGGAGGTGAGCAGGAGGCTGGTACGGGAGCACATCTGCCAGCGGTGATTGAAACGTTCAGGAGGTGAGCACCGGCCTCGCTGATGAAAAGCAAGTCCTGCGGTTCACAGAGGCTGTCTCACACCGGCTGGGATAGGCTGCTCGGATTTTCAAGCCTACTGTATTTTTTGTAAGGTGAGGGCTCATGTTTGCAAAGGGTCAGAAGATGCAGTTGCATAGATCCCATTCAGGAGGAGGCCCTTTATGTGCATTTGTTCTTAAGGAACGATTTTGCTGTAGCTCAAAAGGAATTGTATCTTGGTTATGTTTTTGATTTTTCTCCCATACATTATAGTAAATGTAAGTCTCTCAGAACTGCCTTTCATTTTGGCGTCTAAACCCAATGCAGACATTTTTTCTGAAACCCTGAATTCTATGTCTGTTCAGTTTTCTGATTTTTTTTTAATGGATAAACAGTTTACTTAATGAGACTTTAAAAATTAGTATTGCAAAAATTAAGCTTGTGTTTGAAATACAAAGATGAACCCCTGAGGAGCATCTTGCAAGCTAGGGAAAATCCAAAAATTTGACTTTGGACCAAAATGTGAACAACATTTAAAAAATACAACAACATATAGAAAATAAAGCTCGAAAAACCCAGGAAAAAAATTAAAATGCACATAGTTGCTGAGTTACTTGGTTTGTTTCACACAGATTCTTATGTACATTGGGTGAGCAAGGAGAAAGTAAACTTGGGTTTTTGTTTACGTTTTGAATTGGTAGCTTAATACTCCTTCATATATTCTCTTTGGAAGTAAAATAGGTATAACATGAATACTCTGGCTCAGTGGTACCCAAAATCCAAATAGAGAATGAATAGAAAAGAAAATTAAAAAATCACAAGGAAATCCTCATGTCAACATAGTTAAAAATTCCGTTTCATACAACCAGACTTGTATATTAGAGGACATGTATTAATTACACTTTTGAAAGGCTTTGCATGAGAATATTCAGAATAACTGCAAAAAGAAAATCTTGTGCAGAAAAGTCACTCATCCTGCCAAATTTGAAGGCACCACTCCAGAGCATTTGCATTAGAGAGTTCCTCAAATAAATTTTTTTTTTTTTTTTTTAACTTAGGAAGACAGTCATTCTACTAACCTGTCCTCAGAATCAGCTGAGTCATTTTTAATTGAATTCTTTCAGATCAGCCATCCCGAAATAAGCCACTGAATGAAAAAATTTCCACTCACATGGTTGGAGCTTGTCAGCTGGAAACAGAACATCTGCAGAGAGGACCAGCGTACCCTAAGCGTAACAGGGGCTTATCCTGTTATGTTCCTGCAGGTGGTGAGCACGTGGAGCACAGCACCATTCAGGCATCATCTCCAAAAAGACTTTCTTCCAGAAGCTGAGGAACAGCACTTCCAATGGCAGCACCTTTGCCTTCCATGGAGCTGAACTCTGTGCTATATCTCTGAAACAAGACAGGTGGAGGACTATGACTGAAAATGTCCATTTTAGCACCAAATCAAGAACTCACATTTTGGCTCAAACTGAGTTATTCATCACTTTCACTACACAAGCTGATCAGAAATTGAATTGAGGAGACTCTCATAGGCAATTATGAACTATCTTCTAACTTATCTGCTTGCAAAGAAGGGGAATAAATCTCCTTCAGTGAAAGCAAGATAAAACTAGGTTTAATTTTATGCCATCTGAGTACACAATAGTTTACTCTTCTGCTTGTCAGTTGAGCTGCTATGTTGTGTGTGGTGTATTAGTACTGCAACCTCTCAGGATATGTAGATGCATTGTGCTGGGTATTCTAGCCCTATGTTTGGTATAAAACAATCTCTGGATAAAACCAGCACTAAAGGTAGGAATGGCAGCAGCATTTCTCAGTGCCAAGCTCAGTGTCTACAGCCTCTTCAATATTGTTAGCTGTTGAGCTCTTGGCTTGTTTGGCTGCTTTTTAAACATGTTCAGCCTATGAACTCCTCTGGATGTCAAACTGCAGCCGATGATCTGCTGCTTGGAATTGGGAACATTTGGTGGGATTTTACAGGGACCTGATGTAAGTAAAGTACCATGGAAATCAGGTGCAAGCCACTGCCTTTGCCAAGAAAACAGCTTTAAAGCTTATTGTAAGGCAGAAGCAGGGGATGTAATCCGGGGGCAATCTTTGTCCATTTCTCTGTTTGTCATTTCTGATCTGTATTAATATTCATCCTAACCCGACCCCAGTGGGAAATTACTATGCATTTGTTCTAAATCGGTCAAAACTCCTGAACCAGCCATATGGTGTGAATCCCTGTTTGTCTGGTAGCGCGGAGTCTATCTTTCACAGCCCTGATGCACATACAAAACTGTCTGCTTTCACTGCTTCATAGCAGTGTTGTAAATATAACTGAACTTGTGAAAGAAACAAGGTGTTAATTGATGGTGTACATATTTGTCCTCATAAACGTCTGCTCCAAAACTACTTGTCACGGTTTCTAAGGAAACCCTTATTCCTTAAAATGGCCAAGGTTCTTGCTCATAATACAGTTTAAAATCTTAATTATCTAAAGCACTTTTTGCTGTGAGGGGAAAGGTGTAGATATGGCCCATCTGTATATTCAACAGTTACTTTGAACTTGGAGGAAGGGAAGATTTTTGTCAGCACTGACTGTAGGAAACCATCAATTCACACATTATGGGAAATGTGATACCGTATTTTCAACTCCAGCTCCTGACTTTCTCAATTAAGTCTGTGCGAGACATGCCAGAAGAAGGGGACTGTGTGTCTGATCATGTGCAGGCAGTTAGAAACAGTTGTCTTTGGTTGCTTCACTCATCATACCTGTCCATTTTATCTGGCTGTGCCGAGATGGGTTGGCATCCTATGAAGGAAAGGTCATTGCTAATAATCTCAGTGCCTTCCCTTCTGTGATGGTTCTTGTTGCTTTGCTTCCCCACTGTGTCCCACCAGCCAGGTTGGGGCACAGGTACCAAACCCAAGGGACCAAAGCTGGAAACCAGCTGTCTCTTGATGCATCCCTGGGCAATGGATCCTCCTGGGTTTTTTTCCCAGCCTACACAACACTAATTTATTAAATTCCCTGAGATCATGCCCTTTTTCTACAAGAGCAACTGCTGTGTTGGTCTAAACAAGATTAGGGTTTCTAAATCAGAGCATGTGTCTAGTATGCTGTTTGATTTACATTTAAAATGTATACAGGTACCTCTGTAACTAAGAGAATTGTAACCACTGTAGCAAAAGCCTCATAAGAAAATCCCCAGATCTGAACAGACCTAGTAGGATACCTGAGCATCAGGTGTGAGTCATGTGCCTGCTGACTTACACTCTGCAGTGCAGCTATCTGCCCCACTGCATATTCTCCAGCTGCTTGGACATGTGCTGATCCCTCCCTTTAACAGAGGCAAAGAACGGGACGTTCAGGAAAGCTCAAAAGTGACCATTCCTGTCATATCGATCCTTCTCACAAAACTGTGATATAGCTTAAGAATCATCTCTTTATTATCGCAAGCAAAGCTTCAGAAAAAAAATTGAAGATCTGTGATTTTGTATTTCCAAATCATTACTGAAAAAACAGACTTGTAGGTCTGCCAAATCATTGGCTCTGCTAATACCCTAAAGCTTCCCTGGGCTGTACAAGGATGAGCAATGTTCTCTGGCCCTCAAAATCCTCACAGTTTCAAGGCATAAAATGAGATGCCCTATATTTCTGAGGTACAGGATCCAACTGGCACTGTTTTATGACCCCCATGCACTGCTAGTGCTTCCCAATTCCTTTTTTGGGTGGGATTGTATTTTCCCCCAGAAAGAAAAGGGAATTGTCCGGACTGTATTGTAAAGTCTGAGTCACTGCCCAGAAGATTACAAAACCATGTGGATAAACCTGCCCAATTGCAAGTGGACAACTTGCTGTTGTTATCAAATAACTCTCCATCAGTCCTGTCTTTCAGCCACTCAACAACTGCCTTGGTAGAAATTACTGAACACATTTTCCCTGCCATAAAAATTGGCCAGGACTATATTTCTGGATTCCAAGAAAGCTTCTGACAGCCAACCATGATACTTTATGTAATAAGTTGTCAGCACACTGTGTATCACCTAACGCTGTCACTTGGCTTAGGTCAAAGCTGTCAAATTGCCAACAAAATATTGTTACTAGAAGCACTAAATCTTCTTTTCAGCCTAGTCCTGTTGGGATCCATCGACATAGTCCTTGGCCTGTTATTGTTTATGCTGTGTTTAAATGACCTACACATGAATATGCATGAAAAACAAAGCTTACATATATGTAGACAACATTGCCAGCAGATGCCGCAGTCACGTTTCAAAAAGATCTGTGAACCACTAGGGAAGGACCACTTATGGTCTGCTTATGGTTTTACAAGCACACATAGAAAATGTTCCAGATCACCATCATCATCAAAGCTCAGACTTAGAGCTTCTCTGTTGTACGTGCAGTTTACGATTATGTTGTACATTAAATTGACACCTGAATTCTAGGTTTTACCCTTTGATTATAAAAAAAGATGAATTTTGGAAAACTCATGCAACCCTGGGGTGAGACGCCAAGAGACAAGAGAGAAACCTGAGAGGGGAATTTGGGAGCTGTCCTGCCTGGGATGCAGATGTGAACTGCCCCAATGCAGCTGATCTCTGAAGGCTTCTTCTCCTTTCATGTCTTCTGCGCTGTGGTGTGACAACTGTTTAGCTGATCCTAGAGGTGGAGAAAGGATGGAATGAGAAGAAAGAGCCCATAGTCAGGACTAGATCTCAGCTGAGAGCGTGAGACCATAAAGCCTGAATTGTGGGTGCAATGCTCACACTGCAAAGATGGCTTTGGAGAACAGAAACAATTTTGTCTCTGTTATGTAAGAAGAAGACTTGAAGGGACCAAAGCAGTGCCTTGTCTTCTGTTTTCTCAAATATCTTTAGTCAGCCTTGTAAAAACACAGTCTTTCCAAAGCACTCCACACAAACAAGTAGTGTTGAAAGCATGGAGGTAATTTAAGGATGCACATGTCCATCATGGCCAATGCATGCTGCAGAGTGCAAAATAATATTGGGCTATCTTGTCTGTTTGGCTGCAAGTAGAGGGAGGTGAGTACCAGTGTCAGTGTGATTTCTTCTTGACCCCTGAAACATCTGTGCATTGGTGCTGAAACTTTATCTTGATGAAACCCCTTTACCGTTAGTGGGAGTAATTCCCCTTATATTGGAATGAGCAAGAACTGAGTCAGGCCCTTGGAGAAAGTACAGCAGTGAGATATGCTTACATATCATAATGAGGTATCATATAGATAGAGAAGACTGAGGAGACCTCAGTGAGGCATTACAGTACTTAAAGGGAGCTTATAAAAAAGAGAGAGCGACTTTTTACATGGGCAAATAGTGACAGGGCAACAGGGAACAGTTAAACCAAAAGAGCAGAGATTTAGATTAAATCATGTAAAGAAATTCTTCCAGTGAGGCACTTGAAAAGGTTGTCCAGACAAGTTGTAAATGCCCCATCCCTGGAAGGGGTTGAAGGCCAAGCTGAAAGGGGTTTTGAGCAACCAGGTCTAGTGGGTGGCATCCTGGCCCATGGTGGCAGGGGTTGGAATGAGATGAACTTTAAGGTCCCTTCAAACCCAAGCCATTCTATGATTTGGTGAACCAGAGATTCAGACCAGGAATTTCAAAAGTAACCTATGAGTTGAGGCTCCTTGGTTCCTAGATGTCTGGTGTGTCTATAAAGGGTCTTAAGTGTCCACAATGCTGAGAATTAACAATGTCTAAAACCTAAGACATCAACATTCCATACTGAAAGGCTGCTCTAGCCTAAAAAAACATCTTTGCAAATGGGATGAGAAGGCTCAATGCATCACCTTACACCAGCCCTTGCAGAAGTACCTCCACCTGAGATGTTTGCACTCCTTGTCACAGCAGATGTATCTGTACTGCTAAACTAAATGGAGGACCTGTTCTCTGGCTCTCTGGCTCAGACAGGCACAGCCTTAGCAGCTGCATATCACTCAGCTCGGCTCTCCCCTGGGCCCTGCAGGATGGTCCTACAGGCCTGGGATATAAATGTGACTTTCTGGCTTTGTCATTGCTGTATTTGGCGCTGAAACACGAGGGTTGCAGACTATGAGGGTGATGTTTTCCAAGCAGGAGCCCCCAGGCACTGTGCTGCAACCGCATAGGATGAGGCGTTGAAGAGAGCATCCCGGATGCCTGCGGGACAGAGGCAGCAAAACCTGGTGTGCCCTTCCTGACTGTGCCAGCTGCATCCTGGTGTTCCCTGAGGGAGGGAAGTCGGCACGTCTCAAGACCACTCTGACGTGTGAGCTCCCAGCTAATCACTAAGCAGCCCGGACGGCCAGCAGTCAGGCTTGCTCCCTAGCCCTGTGTAATTTAGCAGCACAGACACAGCCTGTGACAACTTGATTTTTGCTTTGAGAGCAAGCGCCAGGCTCATCCGTGGGGTGTAAATGTGTGACTGTGCCTTCTGGATCACTCTGTCAGTGCAATCCAGGTGTGACACAGCCTGCAGTCCCCTCCACTGCTGCCCGTCACTTTCTGGGAGCCCAGCCTGACACTTGTGGTAATTTGTGCCTAATCCCGTGTTGCTTGAGAGACGAACAAAAGGATGAAATAATTTTATTTGGCAGCTTTATATGGGACTGGGAGGAAAAAAAAACCCCAAACTTGAGTCCCTTTTTTCCCTTTAATGTAAAGCAATTGTTAGGACTACCTACAGATCTATACATTTAGGTTCTTATTGCTTTGGTTAATGATTTGATTTAAATGGAAGCAAAGGTTCTACCAACTCTGCACTACTGATTATGTGGTCAATAACTGGATAAAATTATTATGCCAAAATGCATTCTTATATTAATGCTGATGTGAAGACATTTCAAAATATAAATCAGCAGTGGATATGTTGTGACTCAGAGCAGAGAATCAAAGTCACAGCATGGGATGGCAATAAAGAAAAGAACACAGTAATGAGGAGAAAAGTCTAAGAGAGAAAAAAAGGCAGCACTTGACAGACTCTTTGCAAGTTAGAAAACAAGCAGTTCTGAGAGCCGCATCGTTAATGAAGCCTAGTTTACTATGAAACTGTGTCCTATATTCCTGTTCCACTCCTCCTCCCCACCACCCATCCCAAATCCTCACCACGTTCCCTATGGCCTCGATGGCCTCCCACAGCATCCTCCCCCCATCCCCTTGTCGTCCCCCAGTACTGTCACCTCTTTGCCACCCCCCATGTTGCCCGAGTGACAGCGTGTGCCCTGGCCCATCCCAAGGGAAGAGGGTGCCGGCTGTCTGGCCAGTGAGCACCTCCTGCTTGGCCAGCTGGCAACCAAACCCCGCAGATAACGGCTGGGCTGAGGCTCCTGCCACTGAGCTCCTCCCCGAGGAAATCTCCAGTATGGCATTGCCTTGGATCCTTCTTCCTTTTGCAGATGCTGCTTTTCACAGTTTCTGATAAAATCACATATCTGAGAGCTACAGTCTGTAAAACTTGTTTACGTCAATCATCAGTGGATTAAAGAAGTTATGAGGGCTGGGATGGGATAAAATGAGGGATGGAGTCTTAGGAAGTAGAGGTTTAAGTCTGTTTTTTAACTTGCAAACCAGGGAAACTTTATCAGAATTCCTGTCCTGTATCTACTTTTCCAAATGAAAGCTACAACAAACAGCACTGATCAAAAGTCTCAGTTACAGCCTCGTTCAAAAGCTCATTTTCCCTTTAAAGAGATATTCAGGTTAGCTACATTTTGGCATAACATAAAGTCCACATAAATAAAGCCCAACAACTAAAACAGCCTCAGTTTTCCTCACCCATTGGTACGCCATAGAAAAAGTAATGCTGCCCTCTAAAAAAAACTGCAGCTGCATGTACAGCTCAGTCTGAGCTTTGGCTCACAGCCATATTCCTCATTTTAACTGTGACTTGTGGAGTCATGAGGCTCCCACTCTTTCATCCCAGGGTGTCTGGGGATAACTGAGGCAGATATGACGCGAGAAGTAATCAAGAGGTTTAGGCATTCACAGCGACCCAGGATTCTGCACAGGACTGCTTGATGGCATAATTAAAAGTCTAATTCAGAGACCAGAATTAAAGTTCATTTGCCACTTTTATGCTTTTTCCCTGCTTTTGGACCTTTAATTTTTCTTCATTAATAATATTCTAAGAGAATGCCTATGGATGTTTTTTAATTTCTTTAAAATGACTGGAATAGATCTAGTCTGCCACATGCATAGATCTGTTAGTGCCAGGAGGTACAACCTGGGATCAAACTTTCTGTTTCATTTAATGTAAAATTTCCTGAGTTATATGGATAAATTTCCTGAGTTGTATGGATAAAACTTGGACACTAGAAGTGACAAGCATCTTTCTGGGATCTTATCAGAAAGATTTCCATACAACTCCAATAGCCATTGAGAAAAGCAAAGTGTGATTTATATACTCCTACATTAGGCATTCCCACAGAACCACTAGGCTGTGATCGCAGCACATTATTAAATGTGGAGAACATGACAAAACCAGGACATTTTATAAAAACCCTTACCATTTTTTTCAAATCACAGCTAATTTCCACCAGCTGACAGGAAGCCCATTTTGCTCTTCTACACATCCTCTTTCTCAAAAATGTCCAGTTTATGTTTGTTTTGACAAGTTTGGTCTCATTTTAAAAAGTGTTAGGTTTTTAAAGTTTAAAAAATGCCTCAGCCAACCACCTTTCCAAATAAATGGATAGACAAATAAATAATTACAGAACTGAGAAAATGCTGATGGTTGCAAAGGAGGAGGTAAAGAGTAACAAACCAGAAGCGGGTGAGAAGGTGAAAATGGTTATATGGTCCTAACTGCAGGCATTGAATAGAGCTGTTTATGAACAAGTTCAACATACATGTGTCACACGCTTAGGGTAATGACAGCCATATGGCAGAGCGTGGAACTGCCAGGAGTGACAGTATGACTAAATCATGCCTGTGTATTTGACCACCTCATTGACTCCCTGACCATCCATCCATCTCTTCTGAAGCTCTTGAGATGTTCCAAACCTCTAAAGAGATAAAGGCTTTTCTTCTAAACTAATTTGCTAGATTATTTCTTTTGTATTTCCTGCTCAAGCATCAGGACAGATGCTTTATATCACTGGGAAGGAAACCTCTTCTTCCCAAAGATGTAGAGGTTACTAGAGTCACAGAGGAGGCTGAGGCTCCCTTTGAGCCTGGGGAGAATGTAAAAGAATGGACTTTCAATGCATTACAATGGGCTAAAATCTATCGTAGGCCAATTCAAGAAGATTTTATGTCTTCCTCTGAATTGTGGACCCATATTACTTCCTGGTGAAAATATGGTTCAAGGTTATGGATCCACATTGAAGTTTAATAGTTACTTCAACATCAGAAATATTTGTTTGACTTGTATCTCCCAATGTCATAGAAGTTCAAATACTGCTGCAGCAATATTTTAAGGGAGAAAACTGAGTTAAAAATTTGAGGCCAACAGGTCAAATATTCTATCATTAAAAAAAAAAAAAAAAGGAAGGAAGCTGAGCGTCTATTTCTTAAAAGTTATTCAGAAGACCACCAGATCTTATGCAGAAATTTGCTCTTTAGAAGATGTGTGTTTTAAAAATGCAAAGAAGAATCTTAATCAAAGAAAGTTCACTTCATTCCCTTCCCCCCCCTTTGAAAGAAAATAAAATATGAAAATTCGAATTGAAGAGTGTATCTGTGAGACACTGGAAGATGCTACCCAAGGGTGTTCACTGCAGAGACGAGGATAGCTGTATTAAAATGAATAATTTTGTGGGGAAAGGATAGAGAGTTGTTGCTGTAAGAAAAAAATCTTTTTGATTGACATGAGAAATTGCTGCCACATGAAACAGTTCATCTTCTTTGAAGGGCTCTTTTGTCGGTGAGGTCAGGTCAAAGAGGTTTGAAAGGTCCTCATCAAAGGAAGTTGCCCTTCTAGGCCCAGTACATTCCCTTGCTGGAGTAGTCTTGGCTTCAGGAACTGTATGGAGATGTGGGAAGCCGGGGGATGGCAGCTGCATAGCTAAGCAACCGGGGCTGGCTGAGCCATGAATCAACACTGTCACCTGCTGTGGGCATGACAGTCTCCTCCTCGTCCAGGCTGGTGGATAACTGCTGCACACAGGCGAGTGTTCTGCAGCCCTGGTCTGACCACAGCACTGCCCTGCTCGGGTTGTGTTTGTAAATACAGAGCAGGAGGAGGTCCCTGTGCCCACCACCCTGTGCCCCAGAGCCAGAATTTGGGTTTGCAGCTGAAATAGCAATGTGAGCCCCTTCCCACCTTTCCTGTCCCAGTGCTATTCTTTCAATACCCTCCCTCATCTGGGAGCAGGAGTGTTCAAAATTTTCCACTTGGTGAAGGAGCATTGTCCCTGGGGAGGGCACCTCTTTGCAATAGGAAGGAGCAACAGACATTAAATTCTAGCCCTAACCCTCCAGTCTGACACCTCTGTGTCACCTCTCTGCCCTGATGTCACTAGCCACTAGTCACTAGTTTTGTAGGTGTCCCCCACCACCCCACCCAATGATGGGGATGCTGAATAACCAAACCCAGAACTAGGGTGTAGGGTCTCAGACCCAACCAGCTAGCCAGTCACTGTGCTGCACTGGGCTCAGCCAAACCAAGCCAGTGCTGCAGCCTGAAGGGTCCCATTCCTCGCTTGCACCCTGCTCCCACAGCCTCCTGCTCCAGTGGGACCTGGTGTCGCCCTGCACAAAGAGAGTATGGGAACTGGCATCTCATTGAGATGAGAGATGCAGCTCCCACCTCTGCCAGCAATGTGCAGAGCCCAGCCCTGGTAAAGGTCAGTTCATTTTTAAAATTTCTTTTCAGGGTAATTTTTAGGAAACCTAAAATTTGTGGGCTCCTGTTTGTTCTCTAAAAGGAAGTTGCCCTTCTGATATAATTGTGCAACTCCAGGCTCTGCTTCCTTGAGTAGGAATTTCAGATGCTCAGTGCCTTAAAGCCTCACTCAGCTGATTGCAGGCAGTTTCCCCCACTGCTCACTCAGCCACATCTCAAGCTATGTGAAAAATCACCTCTGTTGATTAGGACAGGGCTTTCCTTCCTGATTGCATTGCCCTGTTTACTGTCATTGAATTCTTGAATCAGGATGATGTTTTGTTTGTTTCCCAAATTTTAATTGCTGTATGACTTTCCTCTTCTTCACTAACCTGCTCTTACGTTTTAGCAAACAGTTCCAGAGGTAATTGCTGAAGTTATATATTCATGGAAATCCAGCAGATATGTACAATAATAGCACAATTTGATATTTATGAACTGCCACTTTTCTATAAAGGTAGAATTTCAGTTAATTATCACCAGCCTGTTTATTAACACTTGGAAATGGAAAAATAATGAATGGGCACATCGTTTATTCATTAAAATGCTGATGATGAGTTGCCCCATTCATAAATTAGTCTTGCATTTCACTTCAGCGTAGCACTGCCTGTGCTGGTGGGTTTTGAAGGTCAATTGTACTTTAACCCATGGCTTCCTGCAAAGGGGGAATCTGTCACCTTGGACTGTGATCACAGTGACTCTTGTCAACCAAACAGAGTCATTCTGCGAGCGGTTTGGCTTGGCAGGGTGTGTAGGCAAGGGGAGAGAGCTGCAGCAGGCACCACTGCTCAGGACATAATTCCCTTTCACTTGGAAGCAGTGCATCTGTCTCTATCAGACAGTGAGGATTAATACACTGGGCTGGGAAGGCACTCCTGTGGACATTCTGATATGTCACTGAAATCAATGCTCTTCCCTCCCACAGACAAAATCCAAGCTGTTCTTGGGGAAAGTTCCACTCTGCTGTTGTCTCTCTGATGAGAAATCCCACCCCACTGACTGGCAGAGCTATGTGGGCAAGGCATTTTGATACAGGTGCAGGTGAAATTCAGAGCAAGTATCTGAATATTTTGGGCCAACTATTACCTTTTTTATTTGGGAGACCCCTCTTCCATCCCTGGGAGGAGTGTGTGAGGGCATGCAGAGCCCTGTGGGAGAAGAGGGACAGCAGCAGCAGAGCTGAGACAGAGAGGCTGGGCAGAGGACACCTCCTCACTGCTGTTTGCTGTTCAGGGCAGCATTGAGAAGATGCCACACTAGAATGAGATCTGATAGAGAGATTTTCTCCTGAGTTGCTCCAGTCATTAAAACTATCAAGGACTTCTTTCCAGTATAATGTTAGCCCTGGGCCAATATAAAATTGTGTATTTAATTCTGCCCATCCTCAGCCTTCCTGCAGCACAGGCTGGATGTTGCCTGGTGCAGTTGAGGAACCACGGATAACTGCTGCCCTGGGGGCAGCTGGACACTTTGTGCAAAGTTCACTGGATGCCTTTCTGCAGGGGTGCCACTGAAATGTCAGCTGTTATGAGTGCAACCACTCTGCCAGATGTGCTAAACATGACAAAGATGAGAAAGTAGGTGCCAAAATATTCTATGGTGTTTAAATGGAGAAAATGTCTTTGAAGCCATCTTGAGCTGATGCCCATTTCCAATAGGTTTGGAGTAATCCACAACACAGCTGGAGTTTGAGAGAGACCTGAGGTGTGAAATGACACAATGAATAGCTAATAGTGGCTGTTTCCTGGACAAAATACCTGCCAATATCAAAAGCAAAGCAAGCGCTTCTGGCTGCGGGCTCTGCTACTGGCAGTAAGCAGCTCTCTCTTCTGAGAAATAAACCTGTATTGCTATGAGGAGGAAAGCTAATGCAGCTTAGCCCAGCAGCTCCAGGTCTGGAGATGAGCGTCCCTCCACCACACATCTGGGTCAAGCTCTGCTAGCAGCCCCAAGACATCCAGTTCCTCTGAGTGTGGTCAGCAGTGATGTTAGCTGGGTGCTCCTGTGCCACTAAGGCATTTTCAGAGGATGCTATTCCTTTCTGATAGCATGATCACTGCTTGCTCAGGTAAGGAGGAGTAAAAGACTTGTTTTAGGAATGATTGCAAGGCAAAAGAATGATCCCAAAGGGCCACAGAAGGACAGGAGTGGTTATCTAAACATGAAGCCACTTACAAGCAAGGTGGGTTTTCTGAAAAACAGGTCTACAGTGACCTTGAATGGGACCAATATCCTCTCAAGTGTTCATGCTGCACAGAGCTTTCAGAGACAAGTCCAGGCTGCTAACACTGGTTGCTAAGACTATATATTGGCTTATTTTTCCAGTGGCATGTTTGAAAACAAGAATGCAAGAATCAAATTGAGGGTGGGTTTTTTTTAGCTGTCTTTAAAAATGCATAAAGTTTTGCTTCAAGTGTCACTGTTGGAGTTTTACTATTATGCTAACAATCCAGGCTACCCGCTGAATGCAACGGGCTGCAGGCTTCATTTGGGGATTTTGCCTACTGTGAGCATTTTTTCGTTTCTTTTAAAATAAAATACCATTCTCAAGTGCCCACCTTTCAGAGTTTTTTTCATATTTTTTTAAATAAAAGAAAGCTTAGAGAAATTATCTCTGCATTCACACATGTTGCTTATAAAGTCAAAGAAAAGTATTTCTCCATTGTTTTTTCCCTCATCAGCTACAATTAAAATGCAAAAAGCTACTGAACTTTTACCCAGTTTAAGGTACACTGCATTCTTTTAAGTACTGTGATTCTTCATGAAATAGCCAACTGAATTTTAAAATGCATGTCAAATACAATGACTAGCAAGGACAAACTAAAGTTAACATTTGACTTTTTCTTTTGAAGTACAACTAATTTTCTTGCAAAACTACAGCATCGGTTCCTGCAAAGCACCTCTTTTGTTATTGATTGGAGAGATATAATATATAAAGCTGCTGCCTGTACCACTCTACAATAATTAAAAGTACTTAATCATGCAGCTTGGAGATTTATTTTAAATGCACAAAATATGTTCCTTATTGTGATTCACAGGAATTTACTGGTCTAATTTCTTTAGAGACCAGCAGGAATATATATTGACTCTGGTTTATTTATAAACCAGCTATTTAAATTACCAAGTTATTTACACTGTTATTGTCTCCATCATTTAGTCACCATTTGCAAAGATTTCACATTGCTCTTAATTTGGCACTCCTTAGCGCTAGGAGTACTTAAGGGAGAGGGTTATTTAGGAGGTAGTCCAGCAAGCCATCTTGGTACAGGTGATCTCCTTCTTGCCCCAGACAGGCTTGTTCTCTTGGTGACCTCCTGTGAAAGGGGACAACATGCAGAACTGCACCCTGGAGGGTGTTGCAGCTACTTACCATCACAGTACTCAAAGGAGATAAGGCAAATTGTAAGGACCTGTAAATCCAGGAGGTTCAGTTGCCCTCGAGGTCTGGATTTAAAAACCTCTGGCCAGATGTTTATAACATTACCCAGCAGTAAATTGTTCTGCTGGGGAGAACAGGGAGCACCGGGGGAGGAACATGGTCACGGAAGTCCCCTGAGATCCTGATTTGATTCTGGGATTACATGAAGGAAAGAATAGACTTTGGGTGGACTTGGCTGACCCTGTTCCATCTTAGTCCACCAAAAATGTATGTAAACATCAAGACGACAAGGCTCTGAAGTTGCTATAAGACTACCTGAGGAAAACAGTTATTAAAGGAATATTTCATTCCTGATGGTGAGGACATTACCTGCTCTTTATTTTCATTTCTAGCAGCACTTTTTTGTCAAAATCTAAAGCACACAGAACATTACTTATTTTCACAGCACTCGCTCTCCCTTTCTTCTTTTCTTTCCTGCCTTAAAGTCTGTGTGTAGAGGGTTGAGAGTAACAGCTATTATTTAATGTGTGGCTTTTATACCACAGCTGGGTCTCACACTGAAGGACCTCCCTGAATATCTCCAGTCGAGAGACAACTGTCGAGCAGACCGTGTTGAAAAGCAACCCCAGTGGCCCCTGTGGGGAGAAGGGCGGCAGGTGCCTCCCACTTTCAGGGGTTGCATGGAGAGAGGGTCAAGTGCCCTGGTGAGCCAGCCAGCCCCTGCATGACAGCAGAGCTGCCAGGCACTGGCGGGGCCGGGAGGTGCCATCTGACATTGCGCCAAAAGCCTTTCAGAGAGGATGAAAGGGACTGCAACTCAAGTGTTTGTACTGGGCTCTGTTTTCGGTTGGTTTTAGGATGATTGTCTCCAGGGTGAGCTTGGAGAGGGAACTTATGTTTTAGCTTGGGTTGACCTCAGCAATGCATGGACTGGGAGTTGTGTACAATTATACAACTCAGTTTTCGTTTTCAACAGCAAAAAAACGAATGGATTCAAAACACCCAAGGGGAAAAAAGCCCACAGAAGTTTGCAAGCACTGAGGTTTATTTCCTTCTAGATGCTTCAAGAAGGAGTCTCAGACAGAGGGAAGAGCACCATGAGCACCACCTGTGGCTTCAGGACAAAGTTGTCCAAACATCACCTTAAAAACATGGCTCCAATGCAGTGCCGAACCAAGGTGTTCACCAGTCCTAGTACCTGCCATCCCATGTTTTGTTGTGGCTGCTTCTGTGATTAAAAAGCCAAAAACAACAAATAAACTCTCTGACATAATGCAGTCTCTTCTACAAGGAGATGATTGCTGCTTTCTTAAAGAGGAAATCACTGAAGTGTGCACTGCTTTGTTGCCTTGTATTTCTAAAGCCCATTCTACATAAGGGATTAATCCGTTCCCTTACACAATGCAGGCAGATTCAGAGCACATTTTGGAATAAGGAGAATTTAAATTTTATTTCAGTGGTCTTTGGATCATAGCATCAGGTTTTAAATTCAGAACAGTTTTAAGGGAACTAAAAGAGTTTCAGAGGTATGGGTCTGTTCTCAAACCAAGAGATGCTGATCCAGAAATTTTACAACACTGTACTTTCTCTCAAGATAACCAAAATGCCATGAATTATGTATCCAACCTTGAAATGTTGTTAAAAATATAATAGAAAGTCACACATTGTGCATATTTAAGTTTTTTTCAATACTCATACTTCATAGTTTTGAGCCAGATTTCTTCTCCTCTGTGACATTTGTCCACACTGAGAATTGAGTCCAAAATATGCTTAAGGGCAATTGAAAGTTGTTTGGAATGTTTCTGAATCAAAGCATTTACTTACTATGCAGGCTGCCAAAAATCCAAACAGTTTAAAAACACTGGGCACCTCATTTTCAGTTTTTCTCAGCAGTCATCCCATTTATTTCTTTGGAGCTTTAATATTCTTACAGGTTTTATTTAATTTTCACATCGTGCATTTCAAGTTCATTTTTGTGGAGTGCCTTTAATAGATATTGTTTTAATTCCCAGCCTACAGATCTTCATTGTTATTTATTGTTAATCTTTCCTCTTGGACTAAACCCAAGAAACTGAAGAACTTGGCTCCAGAATATGGCAGACACATAGAGGGAATGCTCTGACAAGTGAATTTGGGATTTAATTGGCTTGTACCACTAGATGCTGGGTTTGAAATGTATTGACAGAAAATGACTGAAAGAGAAGCCTTGAATGTAACAAGTATTATTACCCTGATAAAATAGAGAGCAAAACAAGTAGTAACATTCCTTTCTCTGGTTGTTATCAGCCATCCAGCCTCCCCCAAACCAGCAGAGAAGCTGTTCTTCAGTAAATCTTCAGCTGGTGTAAAGCAATTTCCTTTCCAAGTCAGTGCAGGTATGTCATTTTATACCATCCATACATGTTCGCTGCCACCTTTGCAAGCGAAAAACAGTAAGATAAATATTAGGACTGCATCTGGCAACAAAAGAGAGTCCCCAAACCAAAATCTGACTGATCTGTAAAATAAGTACATAGCAGCTTTATTTCAACCCACATAGACAGTAGATACAGGCATTCAGTTACAGGTAGGACAGAGGATAATATCTCCCCACTCTCTGAGCTCCATATACTCTGTGGAGAGATAAAAAAAAGGTTTAAAAAACCCCAAAACCCAAACAACAAAAAGGTCTTTGACATGTAAGGAGAAATTCCAGAAAAATCTCTGCTCAGAGCACCAGTTGCAGTCAAGGATTCTGGTATTCATCCATCTTCCCTCTAAAAACCTTTCATTATCAATAATAAAGATAATTCAAACATTGGTAGATCCTATTTTACACTGAGAAGAGCTAACTATGGTCAAGGGCAAGTCATGAAAAAAATCTATTCTGAATTTTCAAATCGTGAGAAAAGGAGACCTTGTATCACACTAAAAAGAAACCTTCATTCGCATAGGTATTGAAATCCTGACCTTTCCTGCTCTGA
The DNA here is from genome assembly GCF_041296385.1 of Aphelocoma coerulescens. NCBI lineage: Eukaryota > Metazoa > Chordata > Aves > Passeriformes > Corvidae > Aphelocoma > Aphelocoma coerulescens. The sequence continues at coordinate 84,074,744 of NC_091016.1, read as the reverse complement.
GCCACATTACTCAGATGGGAGGATGGAGGGAGCAAGAGAGGAGCAGAAGATGAGAGGTACAGATTGCCTTATGTCATCAATTTGTGCACGGTAAATGAAATTAGAATACATACTTTTATGACACTAAGTGCTAATTCTTCAGATCTTAATTGATGCAGGGGGTGGATTTACTTGATTAAAGACAGTAAAACCCAAACCAGCAGAGATTTCTGCTTAAAAGGAGCATGCATGTTATGGTCTGTAAAGGAACCTGAGAACTGGAAAATTAAATACACTACTACATTTCTTAGAAGAGATAAGCTTATTCCTACTTGGAATGTATTTAATTACTACCAAATCCATTTTCTCTGAAATTCTTAGTTTCAATAACCTTTCACAGAGAAACAATACCTACTTGAAGGAGTCATAATGCAATGTGTGTTCTGGTGCAGCAAAAGGAAGTGCTACAAACCTCTCTCAGATTTAGCAAATGACTTATTTGTTCTTCCCCTTCTAAGTCAAATTATGTACAGCTTTGCTGAGAAGGAGATTTCATGTCACCTGGATTAGTATAGGTATACACAGCAGATTGCCTTTGTCAAATATGAGGTAGCTGAAAAAGCAGCTTTTACTTCTCCTACAGGGATTATTTGTCAGTCTGCTTTGCAAGAGCATTCTGATTCACTTACACATGTTCCTAGAAGCATCCAGATCACCTGCTGCTGCTGTTTACTATTGGAGGGGAATTTTTAGCCTTTCTTCTGGCCCTCCTTATAGGTCGTACAGTATGTATGCAATTCAGTCGTGCTTACACAACAAAATGGACTAAAAGTTTGCAGATTTGGAGACAGTTTGTTTAGTGGCTAGTGAGGCAAGCAAGGAGGGTACTGGCTTGTAGTGCTTTTGTCCAGCAGGCATCAGCCAGTGCAGCAGATGGACGAGTCCTTAAGCAGAGACACTTGAGAAATCCTAGTGCTTGTCTAGGTGTCAGTGGGGACATAACAGTGTCCTGTCATGCTTAGAGTTTAGGATTATATTAGAGAGGAACATAATAATTTTTTTCATCTGTTTGAAATTGCATATCTATAACTCTATATGTGAGCTCAATAATTGCAAATCTATTCCTGCAAAACCCTTCCCATAGGCTTTAAAATGTGTGCAATTTTTGCACTAACCTGGGTCCCTAAAATCACATTCACTAATCACTGTTTCACTAATTACCTGCACATTGTATCACAAATAAGATTAAGATCCTGACACTCCCGCAGGAAAAAGTAAAGGTGCAAGTTCACAGGGATAGTGCAAGTCTCCCTCTGCTTCCCACACCAACAAACCTCAGTTTCACAGCCAACAAGCAGCAGTGCTGGTCCAGCCTTCAGCCTTTGTAATGAAGACATTTCCTCCTGAAACAGGAGTAAATTTATTTCAAGAAGAATTCTAAATAGTCTTTAACTTATAAAGTCATGTCATGCCAGGGACAGATTTGATCCAGTAACCTACATAGAAAAAGGCTTTATATCATGTGTTTTTTCCCTTAGCAAATAAGTCACCTACAGCCCAAACATTGGTCCTTGGATTTAAAAATACTTTGCTGCATATTTATAATCTGCTTTTTGTATATTTATGCCTCTAATATTTGTAAATTCTTATTATGCATCCCTCTCCCACTCTTAATCATCACCTAGCAAAGATAACTAGCTATCTTTTCCCTTGTAAATGAATTCACTCCATGCCCCTAATTATTTTTGTAGGTCTCGTTTCTCCTGTAAGACAGAATCTTATGATTAAGGAAGTGCCTCAAATGAATTCGTTTTTCCTGAATTATGTCTGTAACAAAATCCTTCTGAAAGGATCTGAGACTTTACTTCAGGGGCTGCTCTACGTATATTCAGTTTCAGATTCTAGAGACATTTTTATTCTCATTTTCATAGCTAAGTTGTCTTTTGCCATTCCTGATAGTTCTGTTTCATTGGCATTTCTTCCTACTTTTTCTGCTTTTCAGAATATATGTATTAAGGATAATTTTTCATTAGCAATTTTTTTAATCCAAGTTAAATATATGTCACAATTAGGGAAATATGTGCTTGTGCAGCTTACAAATTATTAGATTGGGAGGGCTTTGAGCAACCTGGTCTGGTAAAAGGTCCCCCTGCCCATGGCAGGGAGTTGGAACCAAATGATCTTTAGGGTCCCTTCCACCCCAAACTATTCTATGATTCTGTGATTCTTTGTGTATTTGTGTCAAACAAGGAAACCCTCAAGAAGAGAGAATCTGTTCTCCTTCTCAACTGTCTGTTGCATCTTGATGAGTTAAAATTTACACAAGTGACAAGAATCACTCTTGTACCTGACCCAACTTTGGCCCCTTACGGCTGAAGTTTTGCAAAGGATTTGCTGTCCCAGGCAGGCTAAATATTATTTTCCCTAAAACAAACGCTTCACTTTGCCACTCACTGCTATTCATCCCAGTCTTCTTCCACAAAGCAACATGACATGTTTTCCAATTCATTTATAGATCCAGTAGCTCCAGTCCCATTTCCATCTGTTGCACTCTATTTGTTGCTTAAATGAAAGGCCCTGCAGAGACTGCAGGCCTGAGAAACAACTGGCATTCAAAACCAAACATGTTTAGATAAAGATTGAAAGAAAACTGATGAAGGAAACACAGACAGGGGTAGGAAAGGACAAAAGATTATGACGAGTGAAAAACGTAGACACGCCACCTGATTTCATGATTTAAATTTATTTTAAAGCTGTTCAGTTGTCATTTACACAGATAATTACTGGCAACTGCAAGAGAAATATTTACAGGAATTTTGATGCTCCACTGCTACAGTAATATGAAAGAGCATTGATCCAAACCTGCTACCCTGCTTCAACAGTTTCGATCCAAACCTTTTATATCACATCAGCCCAGAAATTTAAATTGTGATAGGGTCAATTATATTCATCAGCTCTTGCTTTGGCTTCTCAGAAGGACTTGGGGTTTATGAGATGCTGGGAACCCACATGAAAGGCAACAGCAGTCCTACTGTACCTTCTCCTTTTTATGTTTGTTCAGAGTCATCTTTATTTCACTGTGCGTTTCTCATGTACTCTTCCATTCAAGTCTGTATTACTTTTTTCTATAAAAGCATAAGAAAAGGTTATGACTTCGTCAAAACATTTACCTCATCAAACATTCATATTGTTGATTCCCTCCTTTGTAGAGCATTTTCTGGAGAAGACAAACAGAATCCCATCAACATTTTTAGATAAGTAAAAATGAAAACATATTAAGTTTTTAAAAGGTTTATGGTAACTCTGCCTGTTCTTTGGTCCCACGGTAAAAGCAAAAAATACTGACATCTGAACTGCAAATGGTGTGCTTCCTAATGCTTACCAAGGAGCCTGCTTTCATACCCATAAAAATATATTATTCAGTGAATTTAAGACATTTGAATACATGTCAGATTGATTCTTCCAAAAGCAATGTGTTACCCTTGTATATATATGTCCAAAACTAGTTAAAAAGTTCACTGAAAGACAACCTTTTCATTTATATTTTCTCATTGCTATAGACCAGAAAGAAAAGTAAGCAAACCATTACCACCTGAGTAATCTTCAAAATAAAAGAAGACATTCATTAACAAAAAATTGCTACAAATTAACATTTTTTCAATTTTTTTCTCAGTCTGTGAACAGGGTGCATGCTCAGCTACAGGATGTGTACAGTGTAAACAGGTAAAAGAACAGTCAGCAAGAAGTCTGTAGCAAGGAATATTACATACAGAAGATGTTTCAATTAGTCAGAGTTTTAATGGGATGGAGAAGGGAATCAAAATTTGGTAATGAGGGAGGCATTAAACTATATTAGAGACAATCCCTTGATCCCCAGGGTGAGAAAACATAAGAAGAAAAGAGAGATTAGGCTGAGCGGTAACAGAAAGAAACTATGAGGAAAACAAGGCAATTACGATTATTGAATTTACTCAAAATACTTGCAAACACACAATTGAGACCAATCCTGCATATGCTATGGTTAGGTGGGCAGAGATATATATTTCATCTTGGATAGCTACCTGCCACACACCAGAACTAAAACAAGCATTTTTCAGAGAACCTGATAATCCCCACACTCTATTTATGTGGATTAGATGAAATTTCCTTTTTCTTTTCAGCAATTTTGGCAGACCACTGTACATTACCAAGGGCTGCCATTATCTTCCTCTGAACACCGGTAAAATAGTTTGCAATTTTATCTCAGTATTACCAAAGAAACCTGTAATCTCTAGCTACATTATTTTAAATAATGCAACCCAGCAATCACATCAACAAGCAGAATCCTCACAAATTAGGAAGTTTTTATCTGAAAGAAAACAACATTATTTATTTGCTATCACTTGCCTTCAAAATAAAATCACCCAGGCATCTTAAGAATGTAAACAACAAGTGTAAATTCTAGTCTTTTTTTTTTTTTTTTTATCCTACAGAGGAAACACATTGGATAGATACAAAAAAGTGATCACTAAAAGTGATGCATTTTGGTAGAACTGGTGTTACTGGCAGTGTGTTCAGCACAGTCAGTATGCTGTAATCTGTCATCACGCACTGGACTGCCATCAAAATGCCTTCTGATAACTGGGCATCTAGATAGATATTTACTAGGTTTAATCTCCTTCTCTAGTAGAGGTTTAGAATGCATCAAATTTGGTTGACATTTCTAAATAAAGCTATTGACTGATACTAATTTCAGCAGAAAACCCTGCAACGTAGATATTTTTCATTTTTTCTGTAAGCATAAACTTTTTACCAAAAAAAATGTTCTGGTTTCCATTACAAAACACTACAGTAATTTGAATTAACCTGTTCTGATCACTTCCTGAGAGATTTTTCCATGGTCCTAAATGGGCAAAGGATCACAATGCCAGAGTAGGAAGTTGTGGGAAAATCAGTGTATTACATAGCAGTCCATCAGTATTATCTACTCAGATCAATATTTTTTAAAAAATAGTAAGTTAAAAAATTATTAGAAATGGTTTTTTTCAGATGTGAACATTTTGGCATCAACAGCAAAAATAATGCTTTAGTGGGTTATAGTAGTAAACCAAAAATAGGACTGGACTGTTATCTCATGATGTTGCATAATGAGCTCTGTGAACTAATGAATCCTAAATCAATTCAGGGCCAGTCTTATTTTCACTGACACAGAGAATTCCTGCCTCTGTGTGTTGTATGTGTGTGTTTGTGTGCCCATGTCATTATAAATTGTGCTTATTATTTCTGCTCACCACCTTAATGATGGAGCCACTTCAGCATTTCAATAGAGTCAGCAAGAACACTCACTCAGGAAACTGGAGGGAGGTTTTATGGGCATTCATATTCCTCTTGCTGGAATTATACCTGTACAAATATATATTTCACTGACCTTTCCCTTACTTAACATTAGTGTGATGTTTCAGTTTCCACAGGTGACCTGCAGGGGCTGGGGGTAATTTTTCCTTTCCTCACCCTATGGTTTGGGTTCTGGCAGGCTTTTTTCTTCTTTACTCTGAATCAGCTATAGCTGGACAAAACACTGTGCTGGATACCTCCATTACCTTAGTGCTTTGGTGCTCCATAGCACATTAGCAGGGACTCGAGAAAAGCAGGGAGGCAACTTGTCCATGGCACGTAGGAATGATCCACATCTTAGAGCCGCTGAGATGCTCCCATGCAATTCCCTCACTGTTGTGAGACTTCAGATAAAGGCTCTGCCCTTCAATATCACAGGTCTCTTCTGGTACTTTGCAGCTTTCTTGAATCTTGTATTAGATTGCTTGAAAGGGTTTCATGACTGGCAGCTCCTGGGGCACATGAATTAGGTGCTCTGCTCACCCATCCTCCTGGGCACAAGTGTGTCACCTTGCTGCTTATCACTGGGCACAAGACTTGTTAACCTGTGCAGCCTTTCTTTGCAAGCAGTAAGTGGGAGCACATGAGAATTGTTTGCAAATGTAAGATAATTACATGGAAAGCATCTCAACTCTAGGTGTTTGCAAAGTCTCAAGCATTTTCTTCATAAGCTGCTTTGGGCTGGAAAATCCTATAAAATTACATGGTCTTGTTAGTAAACTTTTCTTACCATTCTTCTCTGGGTAGGAGCATAGATAACATGGTTTGGCTAATGATTTCCAAGGAAAGCAGCTGTACTAATAACGAGCTGTACACTCAGGCTGGGATCCTCCTCGGTCACTGTGATTGCTCCCCTCTACCTCAGGCATTTTATAAAATATGGTAATTAACGCAGCATCTTCAGACAGTCTAAATTTATTGCAATTTATATGTTCAGGAGTCTTGGTAAAAGGCCAGTGCTGGCATTTCTTTAACTAATAATTATTGTGTTTTATTGTTGTTGTTCTCTAACACATTAACGAGCAAGGACCCAGCTTTATTAGAATTCACTTGGCCCCACTGTTCCATGCATATTTATTATGCGAGAGAATAGGATTCTCTTCCTCTAGCCTTCACTAATTTAAAAGAAGATATCCTCAATGAAATGTATTCAAATATTTTGACATTTTGCTTCACCTCACTTACAGAGCAGAAATTGTTTCTGACAGTTATTATACAGTACGGGAATCCTGCTGTTTCACTCTGCTGAAGCGCAGGTTGAAAAGACACAGCAATTGCATTTTGTTCAAAGAGTGATTCTCTGGCCTAGAAATAGCAACACTGTCAGCTGTGATTCACTGGAAGTTTAGATAATATCCTCTCTGTACCTCTCCACCAAGAACATGGAATATGTTTTTTCTCTTCTTCTACTTCTTAAAACAGAAGAAAAATGAATCAAAGTGTTGGGTTGGAAGGGAAATTTAGCGCCTCCAACTTTGGGATCTGAAGTAGAGGAATGTGTAGATTTTGAAATGTAAGTGGAAACTGGGAGAAATGGGAGTGGGAATTTTTTCCTTCTTTCAGATGCTTTCAGTTCTGTGTGGTAAAAAGACCTATTTGCAAGACAAATTAGAAGAGGTAACAAATATAAATACCTGAGTGTTTTCAAAGATTTAAAATTACTAAAATAATTATAGGGAGCACCTGCCTGATTATTCTTTTGTCATGCTACATCTGTGGTAACATCTTTTTTAGGCACAACAACATTGTATGTAAAGCACAATGGCAGATTTCTTAGCTTATCTCCCAACATGAAAACCTTGGCCTTTTTTCTTCCCATTTTAGAATGCATTTTGGTGCTCTCTAGAATATATATAGGTTGAAAAAGAAATTTTAGCTTTAGATCTATACAATCAACTCTGAGCAAAGTTAAGAAGGGTGGTAGTGGCATATTTAACACTTTAATTGAGCCCAAAGTTTCACAAGGGCTGTTTATTCAATGGGAAGTAGAAGAATACTTAGAGAATCTAATGCAGGAGGGGGAGGAGGATGGAAAAATACAAGAAAAAAAACTGTGAAAGGCTCTCCTGCATGCTTCGCTCCTCCCTTTATTGTTCATGTTATGCAGATCCTATATCAGAACCAAGGGTTCTTTTTTCAGAATAAGAAAGAGGAAGCCAAATGCACAGTGAAAAGAAATCACAATAGTGGTATTTAATACAGTTCTTTAAGATTTCAGAAACTGAGTTTCTGTCAAAACCACAGAATATTGCAGAGGGGGGTAGAAGACAGTGATAAAGGGCCTGTTCTTGTAAAAGGGGATTGTTCAACTGTAATCTCTGTTCATGCTCCTGTCGTATCATGGGAGAATCTGACTATTACATTGATGAGAAAATAATGAATGTAATATCTGAGAAAATCACAGGGCTTGAGTTGTTTCCTAACTTTTCCATGCAAAAAAAAAGCCTCCCATACAGAGACAGACATTATTAACTGGAGAGAAATAATGAGAGCAGCGGCAGGATGTGGCCCTCCTAGTCCTGGAGGTGCAAGTCTGGACTGTCAGATGCGATGAGCAGCAAGGCATGCAAGCTCCTATCACACCCTGGTCTATTAAGGCAAGCAAATGAAAGCTGTAGCTCAGATTTCGGTTTCTGCCACTTTGTCAGGGGGCTGGAAGAAATAGGACGCCTGTGAAGGGTTCCCCAGAAGGCTTTGAAGAGAGTAACATGCTGCAACTCTCTTCTGCCAGTCGCTCAGGCATGAGGCACGCTCACCCTTGCAGAGCCGCACACACACAGGGTGCTCACAGCCAGAGCCCTGCCAGGGCAATCACTCACTAAGGAGCCACCCCAGTTTAAGCATGGGCATCACTGACTGTCCAGAGTGTCTGTTCTCCCCTCATCAGAGCCACATCCAGTCCTCCTCCAGGCACAGAAGCTTTCTCATCCCCCCCACCCCATGTTAAAGCTCTTCCTCACAAAACATGAGCCTGTCCATATTCCTGACAAGGCCCAGCTCCTGGCCCCCACCATCCCTCAAGGAGTGATCTTCTTGAACACGTTGTCTCACAGAAATAGTCATCACACACACAGACATAACAGGGTGTCAAAGCCTGGGAAAAATGGGTTGATCTTAATTTCACAGCCTGCTCTGGGGACCTCTGCTTCCACATCGTATTCCTAGAGAATCACACTTTGTAGATGGAAATATCTCTCAGGGAACAGTTGCCAGCAGAACAGGGTGTCTTCTGGAATCACGATTTGCCTAATTTCATAGTAAAAAAAAACTTGTATTGCCTTTGATCACCCTTTTTATGTGAAATGTCAGCTGATATTTATGTAACTATATGTGCCAGCTTGTGCAGTGGATGACGCCATTGGAATGGATGATTTAAGGGGCATTGGCCATGAGGGCTTAGAGAAAGATACAGTACATCTGTACAGTGTCTAGCATCATGCAGGTATGTAATTAATCAACTGTATGTACTGCCTGGACTCAGCCCTCTTAGTGGGACATGCCACTATCTTGCTTTTCACAGTGCCTGGAAACGTCCCTATTTCTTTGTGCTCTCTCAGCTGTTCTCCTACCTTCTCACTAAGCCTAGTGACAGAAACAGCCTTGACAGAAACAGCAAGGTAAACTGTGTGCAGACAGGGTTTAATGAGTACTGTCCACACACTGTAGTTCTCCATAGGTCAAGAAAATAAGCAGTGGTGGAATTAAGATTTGTTCAGTACCAGCACAATGCCAGTATTACAGCAAAGATTGATTATGCAAAACCGAAATTTAATTCTAATAAATGCAAGCTCATAGGCTTCATAATGAAAGTATATGGAAGCATAAAGAAAAAATACCCAACAAAATAAAACAACAGGGTTGCATTTATAAATACACTTTTGAAGCCCAAACAAAGAGTACGCACAGAGAGTCCCAGCAGCTGGTGCAGCCTGTTCTCCATGGCATTACCTGCCATGGCAGCAGCGACAGTGTGTGCTGGCTCCTGGCACAATTCACAAGTAGCGATTGCCAGGGCTGCTCTGCTCACCTGAGACATTGCTACCAAGAGAAAGCGTGTGCAATGGCTGAGCTCAGGTCCCAGGGCCCCAAGCTGCCCCTGTCCCATGGGAGAACAGGTGCCACAAGATTTCATGGTGTCTCAGCACAGCAAGTCTGGTCACTTGATTCAGACTCATGATAGGATGTAAAAGAGCTTAGGAGAGTGGAAATGGAGCAATGCAGGCTGTGATCACAAGTCATAATATTTGTACCTTTTGTTCTGGTGATTTAAAAATTATGCTCACGTCTAGTATCCACTGCAATAAGATTTCTAGCCAGTTTCTTTTGACCATCTGTTTCCACAGCTGACCTTCAGAGACAGGAACACTAGTGGGCTATGCAATTCCCCCTCAAATCTAGAGAAAATTCTACTGCACATATTTCAGCACTGATTTCTCTATAAATGACAGTGCTAACCATTCCAGGCTTGTGATTTTGGGTGCAACCTTTTCCATTCATGTTAATTGCCACTGGGTTTATTTAAACCCATTACAAGAGGTCTCAGAGATTACTCCTATTTTGTAAACCATTGGATAATAAAAGCAACCAAACGTATCAGAGAATTCTACTACCTAATTACAAAATCTGCAGTTTTTCTCATTTAAGCAGGGTAAAATCCAATAGTTCAGTTTTACTCTTACTTAGTAAGTTAGAACCATGGCCTTTTCTTATTTTAATTGTTCAGAGGGCAATTAAATCCCTCCCAATACCTTTACCAGCTGTTTCCCTAAGAGATCTGTCTGGGTATTTCTGTGATCCCAATCATCACAGCCTTTCTGTTGTAGTGCTAGGTTTGGTTTAGCAAGCTGCAGCTTTCCCTGAGAGCTCAGCGGAGCTGCTCAGGGCAGTGCGACCATTGTCGCCCTCCCGTAGTCCATTTGGGACGGCTCCGCGGTTTTGCTCCGGTAGCTGTGAGCCTTACAACACAGTGATGGCAAAGGAGGCGAGAAGGGTCTCCCCATGAGGGTTCCAGAGGATCTTTAATCTTACATCTCATCCCAGCAATCCCCAGAGGCAGAGAGACCCTGTGATCCGGGCGTGGGGTGTTTTGTCAGATCGCAGGGGCGGTACATGGGCGCAGTTGGGGTGCAGGAACCAGCAGGGACAGCCCGAGGGAGTGGCCAGGACTAGGGGCAGGGGAACATGGGGCAGGGGGGAACAATGTGAAAGGCATTTAATAAATGAATCAGTGGGAAATACAACACCACACCTTTCTGCTAATCCCAACGACTATATTCATAGATTTCTGTTTGCAAAATCCCTGTGGGATGTGGTAGTGTCATTATCTCCACTGTACAAATAAGAAACAGACACACAGAGAGATGAAGGGTTCCCAGGTGGGAGAGAAGGGCCAGATACCCTTGGGATTAGTGCAGTGAAAGGCTTAGTATCCCAGTGGTCCCTTTCACCACAAAAGTCTGCGATGCAGATGCTCTGCCCATGTGCAGAGGAATACTAGAGAAATCCAGCAGCAGAAAATAAGGGGCCTCTCTCAAGGTACCTGGGGGCTGAGGAAGGTATTCTTAGCCCAATGGGCCAGGCTTCCTGAGTACAGAACAAAAATTATCAGCAACAGCAAAGAGTGTGCTATTTTTCTTTGCCTGGAAAACTAGGTGGGATGGATCTTTCTTTCTGCGAGACAGAGGTATCTTGCATAGAGCAGAAGCTGTTGCTTAGATGAGCCATGGCAAAGTGAGGCCAACTTCGACTGGGGTTAATGTACCCTTTTACAAATTTGGTCCTGTGATTATTCAAGGTCATATATGAAATCTGTAAGGTTGGCAAGGCACCAAATTCAGATCTCCTAATCGATGTGCCGTTTCCTAATTGCTGAGCAGTCTATGTTTTTAAGCTTTCAGACTCCATATTAACATAAAGTCCTAGCATCAGTTGCAGCTCTTCTTAATGGAATAGCACTTAGAGCAAAATTGATGCCTCTTTAAGAGCAAGACAGTCCTGAAATGGCATGTTTCTGCCAGATCTTAGGCACGTTCTTGGAAAGCAGTGCGCTCACTGGGCATCATAACCAGAGAACTGTCGAAGTCATTGCAACAAATGCTGGTTTGGTCGCTATTTCTTCTCAGAGGTACTCCAGACAGGGGTTTTGCCTGTGAAAAGGGTTCAGGATTTAGCCCAACAGTAATAAAGAAGAAAATCAAATCCCCTATATGCCTCATTTTCAAATGCTAAAAAGCACTTTTTTTCCCAGATTATTGAAACAGGCCTCACAAGTTTACCACTAATTTCATGTTATGTTGGGGCCCTCCCCCTGCCATGCAGTCCTGGGAGAGGGGCCCTGGGGGGGAGACACGGTGTTTCCCTGCCCCTGGTCAGCCTCGTTCCCCATTGGTTGGTTTGTGTTCCCCTGCGCGGGCAAGGACCCTCGGGTCCCGTGATTGAGCAGTTCCTCAGCAAACCTCCGGCCATGTGGCTGGAGAAATAAACATCTCTCTGAAACATCTGTCAAGAATTGGTCCATATATATTTCTTTCCCCAGGCCTCGTTGTCTGATACACGTGTTGCAGTATCCCCACTGTAACAAATGGTGGTAATGCTGGCAAGACACTGATCCCTAAGGACAGAAAATTCATGAGTAAAAACCAATCTAGATCTCTCTCTTCTCGCCTTGGTTTGGATATTCTCTCTAAATTATGGAGGAACCGTGGAAAGACTCTCATATGCCACTCTCAGAGCCGCATATGAACATTTATCTTAAACTTGAAAAGATTCTTGAACAACAATTCGTAAATTTTAGCTTAATTCAAGCTCAAAAGGAACTGAAACACTTCCTGGCATGGTTGTTTAAGAACTTTTTCTATTTTTCTTGGGATCTGATTCTTACAAAAGACTTTTGGAAGACTGTTTGGACACAGTTAATTTCTGAGTCAAAATATATGCCGATGGAAGAATATTTTCGTGAATATTATTTAGCTACCGAGACTGTTGAGCAATGTCAGCTGTGTCTTGGCGAAGGGAAGCCTGGCTCAGAGTCTGTGTGACCCAGGCCATGTGGACTGAGTGCTCTCCGAGCAGCAGCGAGGCAGTTCCCGCACGCGGGCAGAGCCACGCGAGCTGCAGTGTTGGTGGCGGAGCGAGGTGTGGCAGGAGCGGGGTGACCCGGCGGTGCCCGCCCGGCCCCACACAGCGCGTGGTGGAGCGAGCCCCATGAACACCTGACCGAGAGGGGAGGCATCCGGGTGGCGGCCGGTGGCGGTGGCAGCAGAGCGGAGCCACGCCCAGCCGAAACTCGCGCTGGAGCAGGGCACAGGGGAGTCATCGCTCGGGGGCCCGGCCGAGATGTGGGTATGGCCCCAGGCAGCGGCAGCGCAGCTGAGAGCAGAGGAGGTGGCGCACGGGGAGCTGAGCGGTGCAGCGTGGCCTGTGCGGCCCTGAATGCGACCCTGGGAAGAGCGCGTAGGCACGAGCAGCTCCAGCTCCAAGGTGGGAGCAAGAAAAAACGAAAGCGAAACCAGGAACGCAGCAAGACAGAAAACAGCAGCCACTCGGAAAAAGGAAAAAATCATTGTAGCTAAGGTTTTAGGAATAGTAAAATGGTATAGTGTTAAACAAAATTATGGTTTTATAACAAGATGTGACAACCAAGAAGACATATTCTTTCATAGAACTGCTATTAAAAAGAATAACCCTGAAAAATACATCCCAAGTTTAGGAGATGGGGAAGTGATGGAGTTCAAAATTGTGCAAGGTAGAAAAGGGTTACAAGCAGCAGAGGTCACTGGGCCTGATGGTGTTTCTGTAAAAGGCAGTATAGATGCTAAAAATCGTAGTCATGTTAGACAATATCTCCATTATAAGCCCCCCCTACAGTCTCTCTTTCCTAATCCCACCTTTCCCTTTTATCCTATATCCTATTACCCCCAGTGTATTCCCAATGCATTTTTTCAACCATGGTTTCCCTCACAAAACCATGCCTTTGCCAATTGTTTCCCCAAAAATCCCTTTCCAATGCTGAATGGGGGATGAAGAGGGGGAGGGGAGAATTTAACTATTGTTGTTTAGAGTTCCAACAGGTACAAATGGAAGAAACCCTCTCCTGCCTCAGTTTCCCCACAAAGCATGCCCAGAGAGTCCTGTCTCCCTTCTGTCAGCCTTAAGATGTTCCAGAGAATCTGTTTGGATATTTAAAGACTCAGGAGGGTGGCTTGTTTTGTTTTGAAACTGTCCTTGTTATCTCATGTCTATCCAGTTGTTTCCAATGTTAAGTTTTAAATCTCTTTTTGTTAAAAATAAACGGGTGAAATGTCGGGGTTCCTGGAAGAGGGGCCCTGGGGGGGAGACACGGTGTTTCCCTGCCCCTGGTCAGCCTCGTTCCCCATTGGTTGTTTTGTGTTCCCCTGCGCGGGCAAGAACCCTCGGGTCCCGTGATTGAGCAGTTCCTCGGCAGAGCCCCGGCCATGCGGCTGGGGAAATAAACATCTCTGAAACATCTATCTAGAATCGGTCCATACATATTTCTTTCCACAAGCCTCGCTGTCTGATACACGTATTGCAATATTCGCAGTGTAACAATGTTCTCCTTTTAGCTAACAGGGAGTGGGCAGCACAGGAGCAGAGCTTTCTGCCTGGGTCATGAAGGATAAATCAGCAGCAGGCTTTGGGCTGGACTCCAGGCCTCTGCAGAATGGTAACTACCTGAATAAAAGCACATTGTTAATAAGACAAGACTGCAGCAAGACAGTCAATGAATACATTAAAATCTAGGATATGCAAAGCAGCTCACTGGGCTTCTTCACTGAAAGTTTCAAGTACATTTTGATTGTGCCTACATTAGTCACCAGTACAGACCAGGGTGAAAACCGACAGAGAGCAGAGAGAAACAGGTGGTTCAAAGAACCTAATGCCAATCCCGTGCAAGTTCTTGAATGCCCATTTGTGGCTGAGCTGCTTTCCTACTGCAGATACACTCTTAATGCCCATTTTAAGACTGGCTGTAAACTGTTGCTATTTGTTCTCAATTTGTATAAAGAAAGAAACTGCTTCCAGACTAGAGGCATCACTTGGTTCATAATTCTGCCATGGTTCCTTTGTATTAAAAGTTTGGGACTGCTCTGTCCCACTAATTAGTGAGAGTAGAAGTCCTTCAGCACTGCATACCTCAGACATTTAAAACACCTTCTTTTCAGTCTTGTAGAGCATTAATTCTGTATGGCACATAGCCCCGCATCAGTTTCAACTTTGATCTTGAGAAACCACTCAAAGCAGAGATTACTATTTAAATCTAATGCCCTTATTAGCTCACTCTTGTTCATCTTCCAAATGTTGGGATGCCAGTGGTGTGGATAGAGAGTGATGTGTACTATCATCCACAGCTAACAGAAACCACAATGACCTTGATTTGAACACAGGCACCATAGGTGACAGACCTATGCTAAAGGGCAGTCAGATCTCACGTTGTCATTTCAAAGTGTGTATTCAGTGTAACTTTTTAGAAAACAAGATGAAATATAATTCTTTAGCTTCAAAGGAGTCTTTTTGAAAGTTGTGATATTTCAACAAAAGATGACAATGTGCCACCACAGAATAACTCATGAATGCAAATACGGCTCACCTCATTGTTCCTGGCTTTCTTCAGAAGCTGCACATCTTACTTTTCTAAAAAATGTAGGCTGGAGAACTAACATAATTTAAAAGAACTTCCTTTCAATGTAAAGAGTTGTAAGAGTGTTAGTTCTACAAGTCTTTAAGGAAATCCAATTATAAGTTCCTTTATATTCATACACCTTGCCAAAAGAGGAACTTTTTTCTCCATTGGTGTCATATTCTCAGTGGGGACTCCACCATGACAACGGTGCTGAGTTTCGGTGCCTTTCTTATTAGGAGACAACTGCCATCGATTCCCAAGAGACAGGGTTGGGACCCTGCCATGCTGTCCTAGCCAGCAGCATGTTGTAAAAGAGGCTTAATGTTCACAAGCTGTGCATGAAGGTTCTCTAAGGCCATTGACTTCAAATTTTTAAATGTGTACTCTGCTGAAAAAGCAGCAAAGTCTAAAAGTAATTGTTCCCGTATTGTGCTGTGAACTTCTGAGCAAAATGCTTTCACTTCCCCTCTGTTTACAGATGTACATAATCACAGGTGGTTACTATCATCATTACTATTATTATTATTATTATTATTATTATTATCATCATCATTATTTTATCCCAAGCAGTTTAAAACAGGTTTCTGTTTGCTAGACTTTTAATGAAATAATAGCATCACACTGATGATATCTGATGTAATGCCTACAATTTTACAAGCAACAGTGAATTTGGGGAAATCTGGGGTTACAAAAGATCAAGAGAGTAATAGAAGGAGTATTAATTCTATCTGCTGTATGTCAGTCTTATGAAAGGCTCTTTTAACACTCACAAGTATTCACAACATTTTCAAATAAAGAACCTCTTATCTCCTTTGCCAATTCCATTTGCTGCAATATTTCTGGTAATAATCTTCCTGGTAGGCCCTGGTGCTGTGACGACAAATTCTACTTCTCTATCAGTGAGGGTTTAGACATTTATATTTCCAGAAGACATTACAGAGATACACCAAGTCCTAAACAGCCTCTGTGGCATTGCACTAACGTTCCAGGGCAAAGGCTCTTCTGGACCTTAGGGAATACTGAGCCAGGGGGATGTAAAACATCACAGATGGGAGGATGGCTGCACCACCAATTTGGCAGAAGGATGAGTCCATATCAGCCTCTCCATTCAGATCCAGAGGGTAGTTTCACCAGATTCCCACTGCACTCACTCACAGAGCTCTGGCTCTCACCACAGCACATGCCCAGAGCAGATTTGCTCTATGGGAGGTGGACTTGATGAACACACTTCATGTTCTCCAACGCTGTGGGCATTCAGTCCATGGCACCAGACCTGATAATGCCCTCTAATTCTGTATAGGGTGAATGGAAGGGTTTGGCACCAACTGAGTAACGTCACCTACCTGCTCCCGCCAAACCATGCTGCCTACTGACCCAGACACGGCCAAGTAGAGTGAACTGGGGTGAAATCTGCTACAATTGCCAGCATCAACAGCTCCACAGGCATTACATTCTCTTGAAACCTCAGAAATGTGCAAAATATTTCCCCTGTGGCTGTTTCATAAGAAGTGTCCGGACAATCCAAAGCTGTTCCATCAGATGACTTTCATAGTCCTCATGGATCCACCAAGCCAATGCTCTCCTTCAATGTATTTTAAAAAATCCATCATGCTGCCACAGCTCACTTAATCACAGATAGCATGCTATTATTATTAGACATTTCCTTTTAAATAATTAAGGACATTTCCTGAGGCTTCTCTAAGATCTACAGTTGATAGCACTAGAGTTCAAGGCTTTTATATCAGCATATCAGAGACACGCTACATGTCACTGAGGCAGAAGGGAGAACATCACACTTAAATTGCAGGAAGGAAGTGGGAGACTCTAAAGCACTCTTCTGGATCAGCTGGAGCCATGGATGGCTTTGTTCCACTCCCATCACAGCCCCTTGAAGCAGCTGGCAGCAGCAGTGCTGGACAGGAGCAGGCAGAACATGCTGCCTGGAGGCTCTGCCACCTCCAGAGTGGTCCCACTAGAAAATGAACAGCTTAGAACCATGTTTTGCCTCTTACATTTCCAAAGCACCAGACAAACAATAGCTAATTACAATCCATACGAAAGGATTATATGCTTGGCAGCTTGTGGTAATGCCTTTATGTAATTGCTCAGGAGTTTTAGAAATCTAATACTTTGTTGCTAAATCGCCTAATAAGAATTTCTGTGCTTGGACAACGGAGATTCATAGGAAAGATCAAGCCCCATCTATCACTTTCCTGTGGGTACAATTTTATTACAATTGCCAACATATTCAGTCAAGTGTCAGTGACCACTCCATTGCAAACAGCAATCTTGGCCTCTGTAGCTCATGGAAACAGGACTTCTCTTCAGGGAACCTTGGCATGCACACCTAGCACCCAGTTCTTCATTGCAGGCACCTCATAAATGCATGGGGCTGGGGTCTCACTGCTGGGAGCTGATCAAGGCAGCTTTAGATGTGGCCCATAGCCTATAGGCTGGCGTAGAAAAGCCCTATTCTTAAAAACAAAGTAAATGCTGCAAAGTTCAGGAAAAGAAACACATAGGCACCCACTAAAGACCTGCTACTGTCTCTTAAATCTCATAGTTATGAATACAGTAATTAGGATGGGAAGAGAGAGTACAGAGATACATCTTTGAATGGGAACAGGATATTTTCAAAGAATCATCAAAGTTTTGTGCTTAGGAAGGATACTGTAACTGTTCTGATAATTCTTCTCCAATGCACAAAAGGCTTAAACTGTGACAGCAATGAGTGCCATCTTCAGCAGCAATCCTTTTGGCCTCTGCAATGAGTTAAGGAGCATTTGCAGCTACAGCTCTATAGCTTTCCTGGGAAACCCCAAAGAGTTGATACAAACATACTGGAGGATGAGAGGTGGGACCCGGAGCCAGGAAAACAGACACAGAGCAGTACACCCTGTCAGCAGACATTTCTCAGTCAGGCCCTAAATCAGCCACAGTTTTTTATGGTCAAACTGTGCCCAAACTGGACAAAGCCACCCCTGGTGTCCCACCACCACCAGATAACCCAACCACATGGGAACCACCAGTCCCTGCCCAGCACTGACCTAACAGGTATGCAAAACCAGGCAAACATTGCTAGAGAAAGTAGTGCGTACATCCGCTTCACTTTGGGAGCCAGCTGAAGTATAGCCAACAAGTTTAATGGACAGTTTCACTTCTGAAGGTGAGATGCTTTGTTAAAGCAGTTATGTGGTCAGATAGATTTCAGCAGTCAATATTCAACACTAGCAGAAACTATATTGATGGTGCTGAAATCTACCTTTGCTCAAAGGAGTACGACATACACTTTGTTTCAAAGTATTTCATCTGCCCGGTTGCCGTTTTAGTGGAAACATTTGGTCTTACACTGCAGGAATATAAAACAGACTGAAGAGTGTGAGCAGGGCTAGCAAAGCCCCATGTGAGGCAAGGTGTGTGCTGACCTCAGGAAGGAGGGCAGGTTGCTCTGGGACAAAGAGTGGACACTCCACATGCTAAGGAAAAGCACTAAAAACTTCATCAGGCTGGTGTGCACCAACTGAGAACAGAAGCCTATGCAAGTTACAGCCTCTGAATGTCTGAGTAGCTGAGACAGATACATTTCACACAGGACAACAGAGCTGCTCTTCAGATGCATACCAAGGGACCCTTGGGCTCTTTGTTCCTTGGCAGTGACCAGGAATAGGGCCTATCAAGAAGAATAAGAAAAGAGCCAATCAATGCCCTGCCCCAGTAATTTCCCATTCTTCTCACCGCATTTTCCACATGTCCTGTACTTGTCTCCATTCAGGAGAAAGTCACTGCATCACACTTTCTGACAATGTCAGTTATTCCAGCTGTTGAAATCTCCCTGTGTAGCAGAGGGATTTTACCGACAGCTGTTTCAGAGCTAAGCACAGTTCCTACTACATAGCAATGTAATCTATTTCTCTCCCTCAGTCACGCTGGTGACCAGCATTGTACCTGACAAGTGATGAGTGTATTACACTAAATTCAGAAACATGTTTTAAAAAGCATTGGCCTAGTAAAAACTTGGTTTATTCTTCCCTGCCTCCCTCTGTCATATACCCTAGAACATTCTGAATAATCATCAAATGTTAAAGAGATTGATTTTGATTCTTTTAATTATTACGTGTAGCTTTTGTTTACCATGAAGATATTTTGGGGGAGAGAGGTTTTAGGGACATGTATCCTCCCTCAGCTTGGAATTACTTCAGTGGCTTATTTCCCATTGTTTTACAACTGCATAATGAGTAAAAAATCTTCACACCTGAATATTTAGCATTGCAGATGCACAGTACCAATCTTTCTGCTTTGTTTAATGTTTGGTACAATTTCAAAAGATGTGCTTTTCCCTATGAATGTTGTGGCCAAATTTGGCCAATCGGTGTAAGCCTTGAGTATTCCCACTACCTGGGAGCAGAGCCCTGTCTACAGTATTTTCAACAAGTTGCAGTCTTGCTGTGCTATTTTATATGATGGGTGTTGTGGGGTAATCTTAACAGATCAGTGCTAGGGCTAACAAGTTGAGGGAAACCATGTCAACACCTAACCATGGTCTTGTTGCCTTCCTGGGAATACGGTGAAATGGCAAAGAAAACATGATACCCGCATGTCCTTGGTTCTTCTATTTGAAGAAACACCCAGAACAGACTGTGCACTTGTGTCCTTCCCTTTGGAAGCCAGAAATACAGGCGTGATTGCACCAGCTTTTATATATCATGCAGTTGTAAGGATCATCCCTCTACTTATTTCAGAGTTATTGTCCTAAAATGGCATATTGTACTTCTGACTTTCTAATCTTCTTCCTCTCAAGGGCTCCTCCCTAGCGTTCATTCATGTTTTTAGCTTTCTCTGTGCCTATTAGCTTTGCAGTAGTACTATAGGCACTGGGTCTGAACAGGGGATGATGAAGCCCTCAGTGCACTGCACGGTGCTTTCACCCATCTGTAACATCAACAGAAGGAGAAGTACTTTGGAAAAGGCTGGGAAAGGGTGCCACTTATGGAAGAATACATCTCAGCTCTGCAAACTACTTTGTCTTCGTAAAACAGCTGTGGGAAAACTGTGGTGGAGTCAACAAAAGGGGAAAAAGAGTAAGTAATACAGAATAAGTGAAGAAATTGCCTCAATACTGTTTCTTCCTTGTTACTGTGCAAGAACAGAATATGAGGAACAATTACCACCTGAGAAACAGAAATCAGCACAAACACAAGTGACAAAATGCCCTGTTTCTAATGATCAAGATTAACTTTCCCCCATAATCAAGACAGCATCGCCAAGTGTGTTGTTAATTCCATTTCAACAAAAATAGAGGATTTACCCTAAAAGAAATCCCTTAAAAGCCCTCATATGGTAACAGGAAATCAAAAGAGCTTTCTGGAATGCTTTCTGTACAGAGCCATCACCTTAATTCTTAAATTACCTCTCTTCATTGAGACACTTTCCTCAGAGAAAAAGAAGCTGTGACCAAAAAGTACCACAAAAGACAAACCTCTGGTGAATGGTTGAGCTTTTAATGACTGATAAGAACAAGGAACAGAGACTCTGAATTAAATTATGAGCAAAATTTTGATGTCTATAGCACAAAACCAAGAATGGATTTAAAAGACAGCAGTCGTGAGGCCTTCACAGAAAACACAAAAGATTTTAAAATATGAACGTGAATCAAGTCTAAATTTATCAGACTGGCTTATATCTGCTATAAACCCATAGTAAAGGAGGAAAGATAGAGCACACTATTATTGCTAGGACAAACTCATAAATTCTTCAGGAAAGAAAGAGAGGTACTGTATTGGGCTTGCATGGCCAGGTTTTGGTAGTGGGGGGCTACAGGAGTGGTTTCTATGAGAAGCTGCCAGAAGCTTCGCCCATGTCCTACAGAGCCAATGCCAGCTGGCTCCAGGAAGAACCCACCCCTGGCCGAGTCCAAGCCTGTCAGCAATGGTGGTGGCACCTCTGGGATGTGATTAAGATTTAAGAAGCGGGGGGAGAGTTACTGTGCAACAGTGGCTGCAACCAAAGAGGAGTGGGAATATGTGTGAGAAACAGCTCTGCAGGCACCAAGGGCAGTGGACAAAGAGGAGGAGCAGGTGCTCCAGGCACCAGAGCAGAGATTCCCCTGCAGCCCCTGGTGCAGACCGTGGTGAGGCAGCTGTGCCGCTGCAGCCCATGGAGGTCCTCAAAGAAGCAGATTTCCACCTGCAGCCCACAGAGGATCCCTTGCCAGAGCAAGTGGATGCCCAAGGGAGACTGTGACCCTGTGGGATGCCTGTGCTGGAGCAGGCTCCTGTCAGGACCTCTGGACACGTGGAGAGAGAAGTCCATGCTGGAACAGGCTCCTGGAAGGACTTGTGACCCCATAGGGAACCCATGTTGGAGTAGTCTGTTCATGAAGGACCTACACTAGAGCAGTTTGGGAAGAACTACAGCCAGTGGGAAGGACTCACAGTGAAGAAGTCTGTGGAGGACTGTTTCTTGTGGGAGGGACCCCACTCTGGAGCAGGGAAAGAGTATGAGGAGTGAGGGGGAAGGAGTGGCAGAGACAACCTGTGATGAACTGACCACAGCCTCCCTTACCACTGAGAGGGAGATGGTAGAAAATTTGGGAGTACAGTTGAAGCTGGGAAGAAGTCAGGGCTGTGGGGAAGGTGTAGTTTTATTTTCTCATTATCCTACTTTGATTTGTTTGTTAATAAATGAAACTAATTTCCCCAAATTGAGACTGTTTTGCTCATGATGGTAATTGACAAGTGATCTCTCCTTGTCCTTATATCAAACCACAAGCCACCCTTATGTTTTCTCTCTCTGTCCAGCTGCAGAGGGGGGTGATAGAGCAGCTTGGGTGGGCACCTGGTGTCCAGCCAGGGTCAAACCGCCACGGTTACAAAAAGATTTGAAAAAAAATCCTCCTTTATATGTGCTCATTTACCTTTCCTTTGTGTATTCACACTCACTGTGCTAGAGCAATGGGATCTCTAAATCCAGGCTCAGCATCCTCACCAGAAGCTTGTGCCTGCTTTCTGTCCCATGGACCCCAGCTAGAAAAGTGGTAAGAGATCTGTGAGTATCAGGCAGTGAAGTGCAGAACAGGGAGCATCCCTCAAAGATGCTTATGCTGCCTCATTAAAAATGCAGGGAAGGAAGAGTGGACAGTAAGTAAATGGAGAGGCAGCCTCAAAGAAAAAGGCTGGAACCTGCCTTTTCTTTTCCTTCTTTTTCTTTTGTAGCTTTTTATTTTTTATCATTTTTGGTTGGTTGGTTTTGTTTGGTTGGGTTTTTTTAGTTGGGGAGAACCACAGCCCTTTAAGCTTTGATGTTGTAAACCAGAAATGGGAAAGCAGGGGTGGAAGAGAAAAGTAAGGGCTGTTCCCTGTCAGTGAGGGAGGGAACACAGGCAGAGACTACCTCTGACATTGCCTGCAATTAAACAGGGAACATCTCCATTTTAAATGTGTTGCTCTGACTCAATTGTTTTAACTTTCAAGGCTCCTCAAGTATTTTTCTTTTTTTTTTTTTCTTTTCTTTTAGAGCAACTTACAATCTGGTAATACAGACAAAATGTAAATGTAACAAATCTTCAGTGCCACTGGTCCTTGAGAGCAGCAATTATCCTTCTCCAGGACTGATGCAACACAATCACACCACTGTCTTACCCCATCCACCAGATCCCCACTCCCACTCAGCAGGGCCCAAGTGCACTGAGGAGAAGTGAAGGGTATAGGCAAAGGGTTAAAAATGAGCTGTCAGATCTTAAGTTGTTTACCAACTTCTCTTGAATCTCAAGGATCTTTGTGGTGGCTGAGGCACAGGCGAAACAGAAATCCTTGCTTTAGGGGCAGCCTCAAGAGCTGAGACTAAACATTACAAGCCCACCCAGGGACCCAGCCCACCTCTCCTGCATCCTCTACCACCTCCCTTGCCACGTGAGGAAGGAGATAACTGCTGTTTCCTTGACCCTCACCTGGTCTGCCCAAGGGAGGGAACAACACTTGTGTTGCCCTTTCCCACCTACTCCGGTGGAAGAGGGCTGGGAGCACTGATGTGACTTACATTACCCCCAGAAAGGTCTCAGCAGAACCCTGCCAGTGGCAAGGCATTGAATTGTTTCTGAGAGTGAAGGAAAGGGAAATGCTTGCATTGAGCTCTCCACTTTGCTTACAGAGGACTGTCAGCAGCACCATCTTGTGCTGTTCCCTGCCAACATCCTTTCCTGACTGACAGCAGAGTGCTCACTGCTGAACAGAACACAAAATGAAGACCCAAGTTTATAGCCCACGATAAAAAAGGAGGTCACACTGGAGAGCATGCCTTGGAAGAGAGCTTCTGCCGTCCTCATATTTATTAAAGCGATGCTGAAAAATAAATCTGAGTGCGGTCGCTTTCTGCTGAGAGCCTTCTGCACAGCACTGAAAGGATTAGAGGGGCGATGGAGGGATCTACTGTGTTCACCCCACCTAAGTCTGTGCCTTTGGGAGCATGCAGGATGAAATTGCTGTGCCAGGGGTGGACTTCCACACAATTATTCATCTGGAGACCCAGTTAGAAACGGTAATGGACACCCAGATGTTGGATTCTCCCTAAACCCGGGGCTAGGTTTCACCCAAAATGCTGTCAAAATAAGACAACTACAAACACAGGGTCTCTAGTTTTGTTTTTCCC
This sequence comes from Aphelocoma coerulescens, assembly GCF_041296385.1. NCBI lineage: Eukaryota > Metazoa > Chordata > Aves > Passeriformes > Corvidae > Aphelocoma > Aphelocoma coerulescens. Next base: position 84,051,109 of record NC_091016.1, on the reverse strand, counting down.
CTGTGGCTTCATGAGCACATTTGTGTTATTCCATCCTTGCTGCTCCATGCCTACATGAAGGAGGTCCTAACCCGGAAGGCTCCAATCCTGCTCCTTGCTCCCGATGGGACAATGGTCCCGGCAGAGCTGGGGGCGGGACTATCAGTGTGGGGAATGCTGATACACCACGACACAAATGGGCCGGCTCACAGGGGGACCAGTGCTGGAACCCACTCCTGCTAAGCAGCTCCTGCACCGCCGATGGAGGCACCCTGGCTCCTCTGAGGATGGTTTCCTGCAGCAGCAGTCTCTCCTCCCTGAGACAAGCTGCACCCATGAGTAATGGTATGTGGATGCAGCAAGAAATACCTGCTTCTCCAGGCAGGACAGCGGCTGTATTGCACTGCTCAGCAGCAATGACAGTGACAAAATCTGGCACTAAATTATTTATATTGAACACCGAATCCATAAAGGTAGCAGTCAGGGCCAGGCAGAAATTTTAACTGCATCATCTCTAACTCTTGGCTTTGTTTCTATCATTGAGACCTGAATCTTGGAAAAAGGGTTTACCCCAGAACTGAGTGGGTTTGTCTTTGGTATGAGCCTCAGTACATAGGATGGTGTTTACATACCTATTGTTTCTTTGCAGCTTGTGATCCCATTGGCCAGAGCAGAGAGATTTTGCAAAAATATGATATTTTGACAATCTTTGAGAAAATCTGTGGCTAGGTAAAGAGGAGAGACACAAATTGCTGCTACACACCGTGTGAGCTCTGCAGCCAGCAACTGGCTGCAAATCCCAGCAGCCGGTGGCTGACCTGGCACTGAGGGGACTGTGGGACACAAGGAGGAGCAGTGGTAACACAACTCAGTGACACTATGAGAGAGATATGGGGGAGCTGCAGCAGAGGGAAGCAAGATGTCTGTAGCAAATCCACCTTTGCCAGGGATAACTGCCTTTCCAGGGCCTGTGACCATGGGAAAAAAAAGCTGGAAACATGATCTTAGAGCACCTTTTTATATGCGTTCTTTTTAAAATCTCAATATTCTTAAACTAACTTCATTATTTTGGGTACACAGATTGTCATTTCTGGGTACTTTACACCAAGCCAGGCATTCACATGAATGTCAGTGTGTGTGCCAATTTTTGGGTACCTCTCTCAGATGGCCACTTAAACATTGTACCCTGGAAGTTCCCCTTATTCTTCAGCAGCTCATGCTGGAGAGGCTGTCTTAGACACAGACATCTGAGGATACCTAAATCCAGGCAATAGCCCCCCTCTCTTTGCTTTTCAAACTCCTCAGGCATTAGCATCTGTTTGAGCACAGCCAAATTTCCAACCTACTGGCCACATTGCAGCAGTGGCTTCTTGTTTTATCTGAGTCATGTGCTGGAAGGGGGTCCCAAGGGGTCGTGCCCTGAAATTTCAGGGGATCAGATGACAATTTGCAGAACTGTAATTTCTGGGCTCAAATATGCCTTCTGGCTCCATTGGAAGTGTAGGATCCCAGGGGTGAAATCTGTGGGGTGCCACAGCCATTCAGAGTTTCAACACTGCATGTCAAGACAGCCTCCATTGCTTTCTGAAAGCTTCAGGAAAACAATGAATGCAAAGCTGGAATCACTGACTGTTCTTATCAATTTATTGACATTGCTTGTTTTCTTCCCCTTCCCCCAAACTTTTAAATGTGAGGCAAGTGGCAGAAAAATCTAGAAGAGATCATATGACATTTTCCCATTTGCTTCTGCATGAGAACTGTTTAGAACAGTCACAGTTAAGGGAAAACACAAGTATAAATAAGTCTGTATATATATATGGGTATTATAATAAGGAAAATAATACCTTGCTCCATCTCTTTTCCCTCAGCAAAGAACATTTTACATCTGTCTTTCGCCTAGCTTTATTACTTGCATCTTCAAGCACTCCAGTGAGTGCACACCAAAGAGGGAAGTGCCAGCATGGGACCCTGGTTTACACCAAAACCTCTGCCTTACTCTTTGTACAGCTCATAAGACAAGAAACCCTTGCCTCTGATCAAATTGGAATACAATTCATACAGTGCGTATGTCTATCCACTGTTCCCACCAGGCACAATTTTCATAGCACTGCCATAAGCTATTGAGGGTCTTTTTACCTTCCTGTAATCATTCCTGACACTTTTTTTCAACAATATAAAGACTATGAAGATAGCTAGGAGTGGGTGGTATTCCTGTTTTTAAGCTGAACAGAGGAAGAAGAGAGTTTGTTTGTTCTAGATTTCCAGTCTCAAGTGGCACCAGTTGTTTTATTGTATTGGTTTTTTCTGACAAGTTATTTTGAATAAACAGAGCTGCTGTTACTGCTCTTTAAGGTGGCACTTGCTACATCCTCAGCTTACAGCCTCCTTAGGCTCCTTTGATGTCCCCTGTGGTTGTTTCTCAGTTCCCTCTTCCTTTAGAGATACCTCTGGGTCCTTGTTTCATTATGTTGAGTCACGCATAAGACAGACCGATGTGCTTGTGGTGCAATGATGAGGCTGGTACTGAGCCTGCACTGTCTGTAGTAGTTTATTATTGCTGCCAGTGAAAAAGAAATCTAAACCTGGCAGCTCAGCCTGCTGTGAATCAATATTTTACAGGTAGTGTACTTTGAAGAGATGACACAAAGACAGACTTGAAGGAGGAGAGATGGGGGGAAGGGAGGAAAGAGAGGAAGAGAAGAATTTACCTTGACATCCGTTGACATACTTTTCCACCAAAAGTGAGGGAAAACAAGCACCAGGCACTGGTGCTGAGGCTCTCTCACATAACAGGACTCTGTAGCCTTTACAGGAGCATTTACTCCCTGCTTGTCTTCCCTGCTATTTTTGTGCTGCAAACAGGATAAAACCCAGAAGCAATCAACTTAGCGGAGACAGAATCTGCACTTTGGGATGAGTACAGAGACAGAGAACAGAGAGATACCCCCTTGGGGGATCCTCAGAGCCAGGGTTTCTGTGCAGCAAAGGACAAGGGAGGGAAGGGACCTCCTGTGATGCACCAGCCTGTGCCTTTTTCTACTTCTGTCTTCAAGCTCTTGGCAAAGTTTGATTTATTTTTTTTACTTTTTTTCTCCTTTTTAGACGGATCTGATTAAGCAATTTTTAGTTCTTTGTCACTTTACAATGAAGGAGCTTTCTAAGGTACTGTACGGTAATAAAGCCTTTCATTACTTTGTGCTGGCCACCCATTTTCTTCCCTGGTGAAAATCAAGATATCAGTTACAATCTGCTAAGGCCTAAATGGCCTGACTCCAGATTATCTCAGAAATGATCTCTCCCTACCCGCCTCATTTTTACATCTGCTTTTAAATAGGACACTTTGGCTGTTTAACTCAAAGCTAGAGCTGGCAGGAGCCAGACTCAGGCAGCCCCTCAAACTCTGCAATTCCCTGCCCCTGGGAAAAAAAGCTTGACTCTTTTTTTTTAAAGTACATCATACTAGCTTCTCTTATTTGCCCTCATTTTTATAACATGCATAAGGCTTAAATATCCTGTTGGCTGGCACCTAGGATTCAGTCTGACCAGCTGCAGGCTTCAGCCTCCAGGATCAGCTCATCCACTATCAGAGGACTGTAAAATCCCAGGGGGGACCCCACAATAGAAGCTTTATCAAAAATATGCCAGGTATAATGTCACAGTGACAGATGCATCTCATAAACACATATGGGGATGTCAGTCTTGCACTGAAATGAATATAGTGGTTAAAATTACAAAATGGTTTGTATTTTACAGGATTTGGATCAACATGTGAATGGAAAGGGGAGTGAAAAGTCTACACCTCAGTATTCATTAGCACAGGGCCAATAAATTACAAAATTTTGACTAGCACACCAACAGTTACTATGTTTTATGTTGAAATCTGAATAAAGTGAAGCTTTCTAGAAGAAACTAGAATCATATTTCTCCACCTGTGCAGAATGATGCCCCAAATGAGAAACATAGCTGGGAGATTTAATGCAGCAAGAAATCCCTAGGGACAGAGATATAACTCTACAAAGATTAAGAAGTTTGCCCACAGTTTTGCTAAAAAAAAAGGACTAAAGCTTAAGTTCACACCTTCCCACAGTAATTTAGAAATTCTACATTCTTACTTTGATACAACACGTATCAGAATTAAAAAGATAATAGTCAATTAAATACCAGATTATCTGTTTTCTAAAGTTGGTTATTATCCTTATCAAGAGAAGTCAGTAAGAATAAGTCAAACCAAGTGGATACCTGCAGCAGAAGAAGGAAGCTGGGGTCATGGGGCTACCATAACATCTTCCTGAACTTGAAGGCTGACTTGTAGTTTGCAGGAGATTCCAATAATGGACACACTTGTGTCCATTTTAGGAAAAGTACTTGTGTTTCAGGGAATCCATCAAAAAGAAACATCAGGTCTCTGGTTCTAACATCCTCATCATAAAAATGTGTATAACATAATGCCTAATAGTTCAAAGACACCCCATGATTATAATTATTAGCAATAGCACATGAACCCTACAAAGCAATTTTGGTCAGGTATAAAAGGATTATTTGATCTGATCATAGAGAGTTACAAACCAAATTACTTTTGATACAAGAGATGTTATTAGTGATCTCCATGGCCTCCCCGACTCATCTAAAAATTATTTTACAAATTTGAATAATGGAAAGTGAAACAATATAGATTTCTGCTCCGCTTTCCCAAACTGTATAGATGAAAAGACCCTTAATCCACATGTGTGTACCTAAAATAATGACTGATCCAGGCTTACTTTTAAGTCTGCACTCCCTGATGAGGTTGATAATGAGCTGACATGAATTAAAGTAAATAAAACTCATGAGACCTATAACCTGGAACCTCTGTGTCTTGGAATTGAGGTCTTGATAATTGCTTAACTTACACCACATCATTTTAAATGCTGAATTACAAACAATTTGAGAGAATGCTATGCTGTGCCCATGACATAACAGCTGTGAAGTCTTACATGCAAAAATGAATACATCCCTGCTGCAGGTTAGTTCAACTCAATTCTTCCAACAATGTGAACACACTTTCCATATGAAATGCACCACTGGCATTATAAAGCCTTCAGGTTTCTCTTGCAGCAACCCTTGCACCACAGACAATATGCTGTCCCACGTGCACCAGCATCTGCTGACGGAGGCTCCCCGCTCACAGCCTCCAGCCCCCCTGCCCTGCGAACGGCCAGGGAGAGGACAAGGCTTTGGCCGCCGACATCTGATGCTGGAAAACAAACTGAGTTCACCAGTGTGTCACTGACCCACAAGGGAAGCAGAGGCAGCTTCCTTTCAGTCCTTCGGGGTCATCATTAATAACAGATGGAATAAATCCAGGGCTGATGCAGTGCTGTGCACCAGCTGATCCCAGGGTGCTGAGCAGTAGTGCTGGCCCCAGGCTGCAGGCAGGGAGGCTGATGTGACCAGGCTTGCTCAGCGAGCTGGTGGCAGGGCTGAAAAGAGCATTTGGGTTCCTGAATACGGTCAGTTTTTTGGTGCAGTGCCCTCTCCTTATGCCCCCAGGAAGTGGGAAAAAAGTTTGAATGGAAAGAGAGGTATTTAAAGGGCTGGAGGAAGACAGAGGAGGAAAAACCAGACAGTGAAATAAAATGTATATCTCTATACCTAGTTCTTATGTTACACAAAGACTTTAGACAGACAGACTTTATATCAAGTGGATGAACACGGCATATTGCACATTGTTACCCTTGTCCGTGGTGCAGACATAACCAAAGCATTTTCCTTCATGCTCAAACTTTTCAGAGACAGGGCTGTCATATCAACTTTCCCACCCTGTTTAACACACAAACTATCATCCACACTAATTTTTAATCTTTGAGCAGTGTGAGAACATCTCACACATCAGCATCCTCTATCTTTTCCTCTGCCCTTCTATGGCCTTCCTATTTATAGGCTTCTAGTTTCCATCTCAGCAGACCTTGCATCCTTCCGTCTACTCGTAAGACACAGCAGCTACCCAAAAAACTCTCTTGGGTTTTGGAACTGAAGCCCACTGCTTACGGTTGCTCTTAGCTGACCATTAATCAGCTGGGTTTCCATTATAGTTATTTGTTTACCTAGTGTGAAAACCTAGTATCTCAGTGCAATTACCTGGCATACACTGGATACTTAATATGTGCTGTTCATAAATTATTGAGGAGAAAGTCTTTCCCTTCAGCCTGTCCTACTGAAACAATGGTTGTTTTTAAAAGCTACCTTTGAAACTTTGGCAGTATTATAATTAAATCTCAATTGTGGAAGTCAGAAGTTATATACCAAACTATGAAAAACACATTAAAGGGTTAATTTACAAGGTAATAAGAGTGATCTATTCTTCAACTGAAGTTTCAACTTTTTGTTAGTATTCTACTATTTTCTCCTTATGTTTTCATCACTGTAATCAAATTCCAGTTTGTGGGTATTTTGGGTGCAGTGTTTTGGGCTTGAAGAGTTGAAACTGCTGTATTTTTTCATGTCAGCATATAAAAAAATCCATAAGGTTTTTTGTTTCTCTGTTTATCTGGATTTCTGCAAACTCACTGCTTCAGTTACCTTGACTGCTGCTTCCCTGTGTGAGCTGAGGTGGGCATCAGAGCCCACACAAAGCCTTCCAGGTCTTGACAGCCCATCTGGTGCCAGCAGGACAGACAAGGGGCAGAGCACACACTGCACCTCTCTGGAAGCAAATGCCCATGAGCAGTCCTTCAACACACTTTGGCTTCCAACAGGACAGGACAGTAGTCACATTTTTTCAAATACCTCACTGAAACACCTGAAGTTAACAATAAGAGTCAGGATAAGGCCTTAAGCCTATAATCACAATCTACTTTAAATGCTATTACACAGTATTTCCTCGCTAAAACCAATGACAATTTTGGTGCAAAAAGAAAATTAGATGTAGCAGAAAGCTCTAAAACCATGCTACCCCTCACCTCATGTGTTTATGTGAAACAAAAGGAATAGGTGCTCCTTTTAGACTCACTTGAACGGGCTGGCTTGTTGAAGGGCATTTTTGGCTATTGCTTTATGTAGTCCTTGTAGATTTTAAGAAGAGTTTTGTTTACATCTGATTTCCCCTTTAAAATCAAAGCAAATTTGCTGGGAACAAAAAACTCGGCATCTTTATGAATAACATCGTTATGTTACGTGATTTAGCTTTCACACTGAGAAGAACAACTATTTAAAAACAAGAGCTGAAATAATTGCATTTCACAAGGGTAACGTTATATTACACTGAGCTCGGAAGCTCACATCGCTGTTACGCTTAACTCTACCCTTCATGGTAGTTGTAAACACATCAATGTATCTGTTCAGCTGTAAGATGCTGAATTGGAAAAGTGCTTTAGAATTTGAAAGGAACCAACTTGTACAAAGCTAGGACAATTCTGTGACTCTTTCCCTGCCTCCAGGAGGAGGTGCATAAGCCATTCTCATTCCTGTGCCTGTATTCTCCAAATGTGAACAGGCAGTTTCCTTTCCATAGGCTGATGACAACTCACTAGTTTGGAATCTTCTGGGGGCAAAACAGGAAAATCAGCTGCAGTGCTTCTGTCAAACACAGGAAAGGCAGCTGTCAAAAGGATGCTTTTCCTGCTTTAAAGCCAATGACCAGTTGCAAGGCTTACAAATACTGCAAAAGAGCAATTTATCCAATTGCTGCTTACAAACCCAACAAACTCAACAAAAAAAACATGTTCAGGCACTCTGCCAATCTGTCTGAACGAGAGTCCCAGCTTCAGTGAAGCACTATGATATAACAGTACCACAGTCATTATAGACCAAGCACCAGCTATTTTTCAACCCCTCTGAAATCATCAGGCTTCCATCAGACAAAAATTGAAAATCTGATACATACAGATGTGGAAGAAAATCCTTCCCTTCCCCCACATGAAAGGTTTGCTCTGGATTTTGCTTCAGGAGCAAGACTGGGTGCATGGATGGGTGTTACTTTATATATTCCTTATGCTGTATTTATTGTGTTTATAGCAGCCAGGATAGTAGACAGCCAATGAATTAACATAACAGCTTGCAAAGCTGGTGTGAAATATGATTTTATATACAAAAATCTATCTGAGATCAAAGATACAGCATCAAGCCCTTTGAGGCTGCCGGTTGGAAACTCAGTTGATAAAGGGCATAAGAAACAGCTAGCAATACTGCATTTAAAGAGAAACTCAGCCTCCAAGTGAGCCAAGCAGGTATAAACTCCCTTGCTGAGAACTGCAGATCTAATCTAATCTGCCCACCCATTTATAGGATACTACATTTGCAGCATTTAAGCACCTTACAAAGATAATCACAGTCATAAAACAGGCACATGCATGTGGTCTCCTAATCCACACAGTCCCCATTTCCTTTCATTCCAGCACCAAAATACCTGCAATAATATACATACGCCATCAGGACACAAGGCTATATGCAGGCATTTTGGAAAAGAGGCTGTTTTTCTGCTATGATGAAAGTGAGAAATATCTACATTAATTTTGTATTTATGCCTGCTTCTGCCCTGCTGTTTGCTATCTGGTTTCAAAGTGTTGGCTGCTATCAGAGTTTGCCACACACTGCAGGAAAGCATTCAATGACTTTAGAGAGCTCAGCAGCTGATATTCACCCGAAAACTCACATATTAAGTTTGGTCCTGTTCAAACTGGGCACAACCACCCTTATCTGAAGGCAGGGTTTTGTCCCTTCAGTTGGATAACCTCAGAAAAATGGCTGAGCAGGGAGGGACGTGGTGTTAGTAAAAGTAGTGCCAGCTCCCAGAAATGGATCCATCAGTGACAAACCAGGCTAGCTCTCATCCCAAGGGAAATGGCAGACTGCGAGCCAGGCATGGGCAATACAGGTTGTTTCTTTTTACACTGGCTGCTGCATATAAAATAAACAATGCTGTGGTGTGACAACGCTGATTTGCGTCACTACAGCTCACTCTGGGCACTCTGCTGTGGGGGAGCAAACACAACAGACCTCCCAAAGAAGCACGTCTACAAATAGGAGTGGGAGCCAGCCAGAAAGAGGGAGCTGTGTCAGGGCTCCTGGGTCTGTGAGGGAGGATGTAGGCTGCTGCCCAGAGCAGAAGCAAAGCACTCACAAGAGGTGGATAGAGGTTCAGCTCACTCTCCAGTGAGCTGAGACTCTATCCAGTGAGCTGAACTTTCTCACCTTTCTCATCACCCATTCACTTTCTACTTCTCATCACCTTAGCATCCTCACGAGACAGTTAATTTTCTTCCCTGACATCTTTAAAATACACATCAACTCTTCTGTTCTAGGAAGACACACAGCTGCATCTTCGCAGGATGCAAGGCAAAGAAAACACGCGCTGTATCTCCAATACAGAGTATTCTGATCTGGAAGCTGCAAATCCCTAGTGAAGAAGAAACCAATCCCTGTAAAGGAACACTGGAGGAAAGCAATCAGCCAGTGCTTGGCTGGCTATCCTTCTTCCCTTGCCAACAGACGATATGTAGGTTGTCAGGAGTCAAATAATTCTTCTATTAAATTTAATAATAAAAACTACACAGATTGCAGGGCATTCACCTTGACCACACAAACATCCCACAAGGAGTCAAAAACTAGGTTCCCACACAATTTAGAACACAGAAGTTAATATTTAGGAAAATCCTAGCCAAACTGCCCCCTGACATCACTGAGGGATCCCAATCCTTATTCCCCAGTCTGTGCTCAGGCCCCTCAGGTTTATTTTGCCTGTCATCCCCTGCAGTGCTTCCTGCTCCACAGCACATCCTTTTCTCCCTTGGGTGCCTTGTAGTTTACAGGGGACCTCAATGAAACCAGCAACACCAGCAGGTACTAAAACAGTTTAAAAGGAACATTTAAATCACTTGTACAAAAGCAAGAACACAAGATACAGGTAAGATACACGGCTATGGTACCCCAGATATCAGTTTTCCATAGCACTGTTTGTTCCTCATTAGTAAACATTTTCTTTAAATTATCTTGGATACTCATTAAATATTATCAGCTACTTAGAACCAAAGGATAATTATGAGTTTAATGAAGCGTGTACCAGCTTGCTGAAGTCTAACGTTTGTTTCTCTGCTGGGACTCCATTTTACTTTGCACTTATCCTTCAGCAAAGCTCCTCTACAAAGTCACTTTGGCAATAAGAAGTATTTAATTAGATTAATGAATTTTTATCACCTCTCCTAGGGATTAGGCTTGTTAAATCCTGGCGACTAAAGAACAACAGATTTTTTATTACTAAATGTTTAGGGATGCATTGGTTGTGTTGCTGTGGCAGTCCTCATAAGTCAGGCTGCTTTGGGCAGTTCTACCTTGTATATCCCTCGGTAGGCGAGGGATATTTGGCAGTGACAACCTGTGCCTTCAGTTAAATCACAGAAATCAAAATGCAAATTAGGGTGTGCAGACTCCAGACAGGGTTTCCAGCAGCTGACTTTATTTCAAAGTTTTCTAACTATCTCTGTGGGAGGATTAATGAAACCACTCATCACAGGGTCCTCTCAATTAAAAAAAAAAAAAAAAAAAGGAGGGCTGACAATCTGTATTTGGCTTTACTCGCTAGCTAGAGAGCACTGCTACTGTCTGAGTTAACTCTTAGAGTATTTGTTCTTTTGGTTGCTTTTTGTCACAATCCTAGTTACAGCTTGGGAAAGTGCTTTTAGATGCTGCACTGAGACAAAAAGGAGCATGGCCCCTCCATCCCAAGGAGTTTCCCAATAAAGGATTCATCGTGTCATGTCCCACAGGATGACATGAAACACATTTCTTACACACCACCACTCAGTGATGAGCCAGTGGGCTCCTGAGGTGCAGCCTGGAAAAAATATTTGGGCCTCCCTCACCAGTGCCATCAATACATTTAATATCCTGATCATCTGCACTATCAGAGCACAGCTGCACTTTTACAGAGATGCTGAAGGACCCTCACAGCACAAGTAACCAAGTTCTTAGATCCAGATAGCTGAGTCCCCCTCATGTTTGAAGCTAGTTATGAGACTCTGCAGTTCGTGACTCTAGTCACAAACACAGCATGGGGAGAATTTGTGTGATTTGTGTGACTCAAGCCTTGTTTCAGCTGCACACAAATGATGGTTACCACTGTTGCTCAAGTAAGACACTATCCAAGAAGGTCATTCACAAAAGGCCACAAATTTAAATAGTGGTAAATCGGCGAAGAAACATAAACCATACATCTAATAGAATTTCTGTTCCTAAATCATTGGGACACTTTAAAATCTCCACCTTAATGACCTGCCAGACTTGAAGGACAGACTTCATATTAGTGTTGGGACCAAAATGGCAGAAGTCCTGCCAGTCACAGCAGGGATCAGTTGTCATCATTCTGGATTTGTCCTTAAACCTGGAACATTAGTATCACATTTCTTCACCCAAGATTGGTGAAGAAATGGATTAGCCCAAATGGCACAGCCCATAATCCACTTGCAAAAACTGAGCATCAAGCATCTAGGTTCCTCTCCTCAGCTGGGCTCTGATGGCAGCCTTGCTGGCTTCCCTGTTTGCAAGAAGGCAATGCCACTTCCCAGACAAGAAGCTTCAGAGAGTTTGCAGAAGGAACTAGTGGCAGCAGAAGAGACAGCAATAACATTAATTTTGAACAGCTTTCACAAAGCAACAGGGAAGGGAGAACATGAGGCTGATGCAAAGAGGTGACCTTTTTAAAAAGTCACGTCTGTGCGATTGCACCTCTGCACAGGTCTGATGGCCGTGGCCAAGCCCACGGGGCCGTGCAGGATTTCATGTGCAGGCACATTTGCCACCGTGGGCCCCCAGCTGAAGGCGTCAGAGTGACGCGGGGTCACCAGCGCTCCGCACACACTCCATGGGCTCAGGCAATTGCCCGGGTGTCTGGACGCGACCATGCAGCTGTCAGCCCCCCCATCCCCGGAACGGCTGCATCCAGCCTCACCCACTAATGTATGCACACTTCTGTGCCCATCTGTCTTCAATAATCTGTCCCCAAGGACCAGGAGAAAGGAGGAATAATTAAGCTGTTCCATTAAGGAAAGAGGATGTTTTTGACCAGGGAAAGTAACTTCCCCGTTTAGCTCATCTCACAGACCGACTAAAATGTGCACTCATTGACCACTGATGCTGCAAGTATGTAGTGATTTGAACTTGTTAATGAAGATAACTCTCTGTGCTGGGAGTGCTGGAAGAGGACGGAGGGTTAGAGGGGAGCACTGAAGTTTATCTGTATTCTGCAGAGTGCATCTGAGTAATAAAAGTCACCTTCCTCAGAAACCTTTGCCCAAGAGTGAACTCAATTCCTCACAGCATGTTTAAAAGAGTCCTGTAAGACACCTGCATGAATAATACTGAGTAGGGCATGCTCACTGAACTTCCTGGGATGCTGGATTCAAAGGGGAAAGAAAAGATGGTGAGAAGCAGAAAGAATAGGAGGAAAGCAAAAAGGAGGGGGAGAAAACCAGGATATGGGTAAAAAATTGAAGCAGGATATGAATAAAAAACTGAAGCTGTAAACAAAGCTTACTGATGATTTACCAAGGGGACAAGGCAAAGGACAAAACTGGGGTACAAGAAATTAATGGTATTATCTCACATATTGAAAAAACAATAGGTCTCTTTCTCTGAAAAATCTGACTTGAAATATATTGAGAGAAGCATCTTTCAATTACCAGCACATTAAACTCCAAACTCCATGGTGTCACAGCAAACAGAGAGGGGGAATGACTCTGAGGGGAAATGAATGATTAGGACTCCATCCACATCCCAGCTGCGACAGGATGTGTTTTCACAACACATCAACTGTTTAAATCATTTGATCTTCTTATTGTCTGACAGAGCAAATTAAATATGCGATTGGCTTTCATGAGGCTTCCTGGTTCAAATCCTGCAACTTTCCTTTCTTTTTTTTTTCACACGCTTTTTAAGTTAATTAGAGCTCAGCTTACAAATCCCACAGCACTGATCCACAGGTGATCCTGGGTGAAAACCTATCAACTTGTGGAGTAAAAGGCTTTTTATAGCTGTCTCTGCTGGGGAGGCTGAGGGCACAGAGCAGATCATGGCTGCTGGAAGGCTCTGGGGCTTTGCTGTGACCCAGACGTTCAGTTGCACTGGTAGGCAAGGGAAAAGACGCACAAGGAAAAAGGCCTGCCTTCCCTGCGCTGCCTGTCTCAAGAGGGATTCAGCTCTGTGGAGGTGTTTGAAGAGGGCAGGGGTATGGGGAGTGGAGTGAAAATTGCACAAGGGGTTAAGAGTAAAAAAGGGGCAAAAAAGGAGTAAAGTCTCTGGCAAGTTGGGATCCCGGCCAGCCGCCACTCTAGAGGCTCTGGCAGATCCCAGAAGCACTCAAACACCCAAAAATGCTTAGGAGGAGCAAAGGCATGAGGAATAACAGGCATGCTAGCACAGACTTTGAACACAAGGTACAGTTTGAAAGATTCAAACATGCCAGAAGTCAGCACATTTTTTTAGGGAAGTGGAAGTGAGGGACACAACTTTCCCTGAATGCAATGGACAGAGAAGTGTAGGGCACTAAGCACACTCAACAGGCCCAAGCTGCCATTTACAGATGGAGAAGTAATTCTGACCTGGAAGTAGACTTGATTTCTCAATGCAGCACAAGAGAGCGAAGGTTTGTCTCTGGACTAATTGGTTTGTGTTGGAAATGAGATGGAGAGGCCAGGAATTCACACCTAGGGCAAGAAGCCGACTTCCACCCCAAAGCCTTTTGATCCACCAGAGTGTTCTTCTGTGGCTACAGGGAGATGAACAGGACAAAGGTAAAATCACTGAGACACTGTACACTGTGATACTGCATACATGTATACTGTGTATATATATATACATATATATATATATATATATGCACACATATATATCCATGTGAATGAAAGAGATCATTTGACATATAGGGGAGGACCATAATTTTATTATATGTTTGTAAAGTGAGTAGCATAAAGGCATCTGCAGGTATTTGCTGCAGATCCATACTGCATCTTGCAGTTTAAACAGTAATAATTAATGCATGATAATATAAACATTCCTATTAGTGAAGGTGCCTCAATCAGGAGACTTTTGTTTACTTTTAATTCAAGAGCAGTTTGGCACAGAGCTTCAAAAGCTTCCAACAATATTTTCTGTTCCTATCTGGTAAACATGGCAATTTTCAGGTCAAAGAAATTGTCCTAGCCATTGTTACAGGGCACCAAAAAATGGTCGCTGCCATGGTTATGCAAGGATGTCTAGTTCTTCCTAGCAGACTGCAGTTTGCAAAATAATTACTTTACAATAATTAAATGGAATTCACTAAGAGATCCTCAAGAACACTACATGGCAGCACTGCTGAACATATCTGCTGGCTAAAACAATGTAACTGGAGTGTGAGGCAGCTGAGTAGATCACACCAGGATTTTGCTTTGTACCTTAAAGCGGGATCCACTGTGTTGTGCTGCGTAACGTGTTTCACTCCAGAGCTTGGCAGGAGGTACAAAACACTGTGCTGCGCAGACCTTACTACTTTCAAAAAGCTTTTGAAAAATATGTGCAGCTTAATTCAATATTGCCAGACTCTGGTACTGGCAGGAACTTATAAATCCCTTATAAATCTCTCTGTTTATCTGCAAGCGCAGAGATAGGGAGGCATGATGGATACATCTTAATACTATCTTTGTTGTTGCATATAGGTTTTAATTTAATTTTACATTGTGTGGCATTTACTTTATCTGCTCCAATTAAACTAATTCTTCAAGGGGCACAAGGGAGGTGACTGAAGGTGATACAGGCAGTCTCCTGTGGTCTGGATCTGCATAGGCAGCCCCTTCCAGCCAGCTATGACCAGAGACACCAGAGAATGTGATTAGAGGGGGAGAAGCATCTTCAGTGCTGGGAGAGATTTAAAAACTAAGAGAAAGCGAAGGTAAAACTATAATCTAATTTTGGAAAATGAGGATTAAAGGTTCCATTACTCATGCTGTTTCCACTGTACATATGGAGGTAACAATATGTGATTTTGCTGGATAAAAATATTGGCCCCATGCAGCTAGTGTGGTGCAAGTAAATCCCTACTGTGTTTGTAATGAGGGAAGGTTAGGATCATGCAGATGTGTGACTGTAAGCCGGTTTAGTAGTCGAGCTGGCATAATAGGAGGAGATTGTTCCTTGACTTACTGGCAAGTCTGGATATTCTCCACCATGTTGCAACAACAACAACAAAACCACCAGGACACCGGCATGGCTCCGCACCGCATCTCCCCGCTTATCACCCTCTAATGCACAAATTGGGTGTCAGCAGGGAGGCTCCCTGCCTGGGGTGCTCCAGGCTTTCTTTCCCATGAGGCTGCTTTAATTTCATGTATTTGGTAAGCATCTGTTTTAACAAGGGTAGTACAATGTCTGGAAGCATGGAGGAAAATACTGTTGCTGATATTTCTCAGTAGTCAGAGACTTCTGCCTTAATAGTCCAGGTATGCCCCAGGGGCAAGGCTGCTTACCCAGATGGGTTTACAATTTAACCTGGAGAATAACACAGTCAGGGATACTCATGTGGGAAGGGGAGGAAAGAGGAGGGCTTCCCTGCTGAACAAGGAGGTCACTTCACATGTTTATCCATTGTCCATGCAGAACAGTGCAAAAAGAGTAGATGAAGGTAGCAGAAGTGAGCTATCACAACTAGGAATGCTTTGGACAAGTGAGAGAAAAAGCTACTTGAGGTTACCTGATGCACGGGAACATCATGTCTTCTGCATCACTGAGGAGGAATGGCAATTTTGGCTAATGTAAGCAGAGACACAGGGAGGTGTGAGATGGATCAGTGGCTGTGAGCGGGACAGAAGAGGAGGAAGCTGGTAAGAAAAGAGAGCACAGTAGGTGATCATGCAGGGGAAGCAGAAAGCAAGAATTACAGATGGAGTGATGGGGAAAACAAGTGTCTTTGAGACTGTGTGTACTGAGGAGAGACAGCAGAGCCTGACTGAGTTCTGTGGAAGGTGAGGACCTACGTGCTGGTGTGTGGGGCTGGGGGCATTGGCAAATGCAAAGGAAGTTATATATCACTCTAATCTGCAGCATATTCCTTGTTGTCTGGGAATACATATGTCAACCAGGGACATACCTGTGGAGGTTACTGAAATTAATTGTATTTTTACATTTCCCTCTCTTTCCCCTCACCTCCCAGAGATGCACACATGCAAATTTCTATAGGCATAAATGTAACACTGAAGTTTCATTATGGTTACCAGCATCACTTGTGTCAAACCATCACATTGCCATATGAACATTTTTTGATTCCATACATCCCTCAATTTCCTAGGCATATAGAGAAGTTGTAATTTCCAAGGAAAAGAAAAATTAAAAAGGAAAATAAACAAACAAATAACAAAAAACCCAACCAAAAAACCAACCCTTTGGGTCTCCAGGAAGCTTTCCAAATTTTTCTATTGGATCTATTGGATCAATGAGAATTTTCTGGGGACTGAATTTTCTGACCTGTGTGGCTGAGTAGATCTGTATGCCTGAGGTTTAAAACCGCCTTACTGCTGTTAAGATTTTTCCCACCTCTAAGTCGCAGCAGATTAATCATGCCTGGGAGATAACTAAGCAGGGACACATTCACTGATGCTGACCAGATAGACAGAAAACAGCTGATGGGCAGGGACTGACCCAAAAAAATAAATCAGAAGATCCACTGTCCAGTACACATGTAGGTTCCAGATGCTGGAGTGAAGTGGGTCCACAGCAGTGTTTTTATTGCTTTATAACAAGCAATTAATTGTGAAAAAATGAAGAGTTGTATTGCTAATGCATCCAGAACCTGACAAAGCATATATGAAATGAGACATTTATTTCTGTGAGTGTGCCTGTTCTTTATTGAAACATTAGCATATTGAATGCTGCTTTTAAAAGACATAATACTTGTTCCCCATAGTTTATGATATAAATATACTGCAGTATCAGAAGGAGTATCAAAATAAGTTAATGCCATGATTCACTGTGTCAGCACACTGACTTGCAATTCTGCTGCCATGCAGGCTTTTCCTGCATGTGAAGGGAAAGCATCAAGGGAAATCTGAGTCCCAGTGCTCTCACAGAGAGTTTTGCACCCACTTCAGAATGGTGGGATTTCATTTGGGAGCTGTTGCAATGTTTCTACCTGGTTCACTCATGTTCTGTGCATTTGCTTCATTGTCCATTCTAGAAAGGTATTTCCCTTATTTTTTTGTAACAGAAGCCAGCACAGAAAGGTTTTATCCAAAATTAAAATTCTGCTGTGTTGGAATAAATGACCTCTCTTGAGTCTTTAAAATTCTTACTTCCCATTTTTCCTGAAAGATGCAATATCTGAAAACCCTTTCTCTTGGTCTTTTATGTTTCTTTTTCAATTAATAAAAGCTGAGATGTCTGCATTACTATAGCACAAACATTTGGATCTGAAGAAGAAATCTACATTTTTTTAAAGCCTGATGGACAATATTAAGTAATCAACACCAATTTAAAATTGCATGTTATAATAAATACATATTTTTCATTTCAAGAATTCATTGGAGAAGTCCCAATTGATAACTACCTTCTGTTTACTAACCAGGTAAATGCCACCTTTAAAACAGTCATATTCTTTCTCATCATCAGTGTAAACTATTTTCAGATAGTTCTTGTGAATGGCTAAGATTGTGTTTGTCCTGCTGCCAAATGAACTAGCATGGTTTATTTTACACTGTTTAAATGGTACTTAGGGCATGCACACAAAGTATGTCATCCACATTGCTTTTCCCCATTGCTGATCACTGTATTTTCCCTTTTGTGGACAGAGATTTTACTCCCACTCCTCCAAGAGAAATATTGTGGAGAGATGTCAAGGCTTGTTACTCAATGAAGGTGTCACACAAAGGCACTTCTGTGAATGACCCTGGCAGTGTTAAATTCAAGAAAACAATGCTAAGGGGTATGTGGCCACGTGAAAAATTCCACTTTTTTTTTTCCATATTGCAAGGTTTGAGTTTTGTCTTTTTGACCAATAAGATTATTTTTATGTGGCCCCCTGAAATGATAAGGGATTATTACCTCTGGATCACAGATCCAAAGGTAGCCTAGGTGTCCTTTCCATAATCATTGTAAAAATAGCAATTTCAGTACTCTCTTCATTTCCATAAAACATCTAACTTAATGGTTCAAATACTTGCCGGATAAGAGATACGTGAAGAACGGAACAAGACTGTCCAGTGCTGTGAGTCCCCTCACCAGGGAGAAGACCAGGCAGGTACAAACTGACCCTTGTGACAAAGAAAGCCATGTGACAAAGAAAAGCATGGAATGCATTTCAGTGACCACGAGAGGAGATGGGTACTGCAGCCGCCAGATCCCTCCTGCTCCTATTGTTCTGTCTGGCTCCACCACCTTGGAACAGCCTGGTCACTGCCAGCCCTCGCAGTGTGGCCTTTCAGCCTGGTCTGGTTCCACCCTTGTGGAGCAGTATGCAGGCTGTACTGCTGTGGACAAAGTCAAAATTCCATTGATGGTTTAGTGCCTGTTTTGACAAGATACAAAAGGTATCTATCTCCCAGCTTATCAGCATACCAAGCAGAATGAACACTAAATTCAGAAAATGTCACATTTTTAACAACCAGTTCTGGTGTTTTCATCCAGTTCCCAAATTAAAAGGCCTAATGTTTTCTAAAGTCTGATTTTTTAATAAAAAGTAATTAATGTGCCAGGACAATGCAGCTTTAGAGTCATACATGTTTACTGCATACACTATGAAACATGAGAAGATTTATATAGCGATCAACTACTTCAGCATCCTGAATCATTCCAAAGATGGATTGTCTGTAAACAGGAGACCTTGAGGGAGCAGAAAATATAAGTAAGGAAGTGCAGTTGCTCTAACAAGCAAAAATCCTTAAAGCAGGGGATGGTCTTCAGTACTCAAAAGCATTTCAAAGACAAGCTGGCAGTTTTCCATGCAAAGACACGCTGACAATGCAAGACAAGTGAGAGAAAAGGGAGCTGCCAAATAGAACATGCCACTGCAAACCTCTGCAGCCTGGGAGAACCCAGACCTCAGCAGGGGACCCTCTACACTCATGCTCCTTCCTAACAGCTCATAGGCAGCAGGGCCTCTAAGAGGGCAGGGCAACACGTCTGCCTTTAGTGCTTCTCACACGGGTTTGTCTCCCCCTTCCAACACAACTTCCTCTGAGGTCAGACCCTTGGGGGACCACTGGTGGCTGTGACAGAAGTCCCATGCATCCAAAGAACACCAGAGGGAGGGTGGTAGGCAAGGACACAAACAGAATGGCAACTTCCCATTTTTAAGAGCAGCAGCAGTGCCCTGTACACTCATTGGGACAAAGTTTGAAGGCAGCACCTTGGTTTATTAGTAGCAGAGCAGTGCCCTGCTCTGTCCCAGACCTGCGGGGGCTGAGTTGGGGAGGAGCACATGTACAGGGAATGAACAGGCTTATTTACATCACCTGATGTAGGTGCAATCATTAGGAGCCAGATGCAGCCCTAATGCAGCCCTGGTGTTTCAAAGATACCTATTTCTGGGTAGATTTTAATGACTTGGAGACGTTGGCTCCAGGCATATGGAGAAGAGTCTAAAATATTACTCCATCACGCAGGTTGTCAAGAAGGAAAAGAAGAACTTTCAGGAGTCCCCTTTAGGCAAATTCCCAGATGAATCAAAGCAAGGGGAAGATGTTCCTGGCAGATAGCACAAACCACCAGTCCCTGCCCACAACAGGTAGCTGAAACATCTTCTGTGAGAGTTTGGACCTGTGCATCTTTATTTACCCATGGAAAATGAGTGCAGAGCATTTCTGAATGGCGGCATGCACACTCCCACCCTTTGCACAGGGCTGCACATTTGGAGAGACATCTCAGACCTGCCTGAGCTGGCAGTTTTGGAGAAACACTTCTGCAATAGGAGTCTTAAAGTTGGCTTATTGTCCTTGTAACCATGCCTAATGCAGGCATCAAAAGTATGTAGCAGGACAGTTAAGAATTGGACCTTTAAACTCACATGGACTGTATGCCCTCCAGAATCTGGCCATCGGAAACTACAGGAGTCTCTAAGTCAAGCACCCAAGAGACAGGAAAGTATAATCTACTAAAATCACAGAATCCTCATAGTAAGGAATTACTGGCTCAAGTAGACCACTTTCCACTTTAACTTGTGCCTTTCCCAGGCAGCATGTATATCTCCTACCTTTTGTGTACAGTAAATGTAAGCAGTGAATCCAGTTTGTACCAGCTTCCCTGGTGACAAAAGTTGACCCACTGTCTTTTCTTTCAAAGGCAGAATTTATAAAGCTTGCGTTGCAGTTCAGCCTTGAGTATGGGCTGACATTTGTTTCCTTCCCCAAATGAGTTGCCTGGTTACATTTCAAGCAGACTTCTGAAAGTATACAAATGTACTTCTAAAACTGATAATAATCTTTGGGGGGGGAAGGCTTATATCCTGTTTTTACTTATGAGAAGGGCCCCAGGCACCCTGATTTAAAAAATGATCTGACAAGAAGCAAAGACTCAAATGCTCCTTGACACATATACATCTGACACCTCAGATAATCAGCATAGTTTCATGGAATTAGCTGAAACTCCATCCTCACCCCCCCACCCCCTGCTTGTCATCTCACAGCAGAAAACATGCTGAATAAC